>NW_024871277.1:2400000-3091498 GCF_019054845.1 Dipodomys spectabilis
ATAATAGAAAAGTAATGACTAACTTGCTTCAAATAAAAACTTGGATATCCTCTGGTATTGAGAAGTTGTATTTTGTAATTAGTTTGTATTTAAAAGAAAAAAGATTGCCCACAGCAAAAAATATTACCAAGATATTTAATATCAAAAGCCCAGTGTGCATAGTATTATATAACAAAAGGTAACTAAAACTTGAAGCGACTATGGTGCATCCTGGGGACTTGAATAAGGATTAATTCTATCAGTATATAACGTGCTCTTTTAAGCATTTTATACATAAAACACGAGTGTTTGCTAAGTAATGATTTACTAAATGAACCTAGGGAAGAATTAACAAGGATTGAAAACACAGTAAATGTAAGCATTTCAAAGGATCGTATGTAGAGAAGAATGCATAATTTAGTCTAATAAATTACACAACTAGCTGGTATTATTCCTACTCTTGCAATAATGCAAATAAATGCAAATGCAACATGTTGAATTACAAGTCAAAGAAGCCAATTACAAGCCTAAGAAGCCAAGTCTTTCCGTTTCAATCCACCTGGGGAAATTTTTCTAAGCATGAACATTCAAAGAGTCAAAACAGCGCCATCTGATTAGTGATTCCGACATTTCTGAAAAGCCAGAAAGCACTCCTGTCTCCACCATATTTAATGGCAGAGATGGGGTGAGGGGCAAGGGTTCAAGATCTAGGGAGTCTTGAGTTATTCGTAGCCATATCTGATATGTCATCAAAGGTATTTCATGGAGTTAGGACCCACAATTCCTGCCCAGACAGAGTCCCATCGACAATCAGAGTCGGGGGATGGGAGGGGAATGGAGACGAATGAAGGAAGGGGTGACATTGACCAAGAAGCATTTCCTCATAACCCAGATAACCCAGACCTATGGAAATTTAACCCCTATGTACAACTACGTCATAATCATAGTAATGATAATAATTAAGAAATCAGAGTTGGCTTGAGGCCAGACATCACTTTGCACTATAACTGTCTTTAGGAGAAGACATGAAGTGCTTCTATTAGTGTCACAGAATCTGCTCCCAGAGAGAACATTTTAGGATCATGGGGGAATATATTCTCTTAATGATTCTAACATTGGCCATTTAAAGAACTTCACTGATCAGGGCTGAGGGGTGTAGCACAGTGTTATAGTACTTGTCTAGAAAGTTGGAGTCTCTGGGTGGGTTCAATTCCCAGTACCATGGAGAGAAAGAGAGAGAAAGAGAGAGACAGAGGTAGAGTTCTTTTAAATAATCAAAAGATGGACAGCGGGTTCTAGTGGTACCTACATCTGCTCAGGAGGCTGAGATCTGAGGAGAGGTTTAGAGCTTGCCCAGGCAAGAAAGTTATTTCCAATTAACCAGCAAAAAGTGAGATGTGGCACTATGGCTCAAGTGGCAGAGTGTTAGCCTTGATCAAAATAGCTAAGCAAGAGCACGAAATCCTATGTTCAAGCCCAAGTACACCCCCCCACACACACACACAAAATACTAATAAAATGGAGTAAAACCATTTCAGACAAAATAAGCTTCCAGTTTTGTCTTGAACCCACATTATCTGAGTGGTCATTTCTCTACATGATAGGATTTTCTCCTATATCAAAACTCAAAAAGCACTTACCATTTCCCCAAGGTAATTGAATGCTACTTAGAATGTTTTCTTTCATTTAGAATGTTTCACCTTGACAAAGGTCAAATGCAATTTTTGCAGTTTATTTGCCTCATTTTACAGTTTAATGTCCAATAAGTCAAATAAGACATAACAACTCTATGAAGCCCCATTAGATAATAAACAGAGCTCATGAAAATCAGCTGGGAGGGTCTTCTCATATTCTTTAAGTGAAATTTTTTTTGTTTTGTTGTTGATCATGGGGTGTGGAATCTGGGACTAGGCACTGTATCTGGGCTCTTTTTGCTCAAGGCTAGGCTCTACCCCCTTGAGCCACAGCACCATTTCCATGAAATGTATCTTCAGTGTGACAGTAATTAAGTTCTATAAATGCCGAGATTATTGCAAATAACCTTTGTCCTTAAATGGCAATAAGGCCACAATATAATAATAGACGTTATTTGATAGCTCAATGTGTGTATTCACATACATGATTCCAGCACCTTCTGAGTAATGAGGTCGCAAGCATTAATGGCACCTACAATTATCCATGCCTACATGGAATGATATCGTTTATGGTGTCCATTTGTTTGGTAAAACTGCAATACCCAGTACTCCTTGTGGCTGGGATTATGTGTCATAGCTGTGGCCAATGAGGCGAAGGGGAAGGCTATAAAAGTGGATTTGTTCAGGAAAATCCAACAGGCAGGTCCTTTGTGAACTCTGGAGAATGTACCCAGTGGCATCAGCATGCCAACCACACACTGATGATAGCAGAAAAACAGAAGGAAGCCCAACATAAATGAAGGGAAGACAGAGCAGCTCCAGACTGCCTAGCTCCAGAGCCCTGGACAAATGAGGAAAATAAATCCCTTGCTTGTTCAAGCCATTGTAATCACTCCCTTTTCAGATAGGAAAACAAAAGCATGGGAACATCAAGCTGCCTGTCCAAATAAACAGAGCTCTGAGATTTGCGGTCACTTTTCCTCTTCGATTCGGAGTCCAAGCTCTTCTGACTGGTCCACGTCGCTTTCATAGACTGTCAGACAGACATTCCACATTAGATCTGGAAAAATCTTCAGAGACCATGCAACCAAGGTCCTCATTTTAATTGTGAGCACAGAAGGCCCTTGACAGCTAAGGATCTACCCATCTAAAGGGTATTCAAGAATGAGATAGAACTCCTAGGTGCTAGTGGTTTACACCTATAATCCTAGCTACTTAGGAGGCTGAGACCTGAGGATTGTGATTTGAAGCCAGCTTGGGCCAAAAAGTCCATGAGATGCTTATCTCCAATTAGCTAGCAAAGTGCTGGAAATGGAGATCTTGCTCAAGTGGTAAAGTACCAACCTTGGGTGAAAAAGCTAAAGTAAACAATCCAGGCCCTGAGTTCAAGCCCCAATACAGGAACAAAAAGAAGAAAGGAGGAGAAGGAGGGAACAAGAAGGAGGAGGAAGAGGAGGAAGAGGAGGAGAGGAAGGGAGGGAGGGAGGATGGGTGGGAAGGAAGGAAACCAAGCATAATCCAACATTCTCACCACATATCTTCTCAGAAATCCTAGAACAGAACAGATGGAAAATTAGCATGAAGCCCGAATTAAGTGCCTGTGAATGAGAACAAAGACAGTGGGATTGAGAATCCTGAAAGGCATGAGAAACAACAGGACAGCTCACCGCTGACTGCAATGGCGAGGACATTCCGGCATCACTAGAAAGGTCTGAGGATTTCCAGGAACAGGAAAACCAAAGATGGAGGGCACAACCTCCAAACCACCCAGGGATGAACAGTTGCCCGAAAGACCCCCCAACCAAAAATGAGCCTCGGCAGTTGGGCACCAGTGGCTCGAGCCTGTAATCATAGCTACTCTGTAGGCCGAGATTTGAGGATTATGCTTTGAAGCTAGCCTGGGCAGAGAAGTCTGTGAAACTCTTATCCCCACTTTATCACCAAACAACAAGAACTGGAGGTGCAGCCCCAGTGGTAGAGCACCAGCCTTGAGCAAAACAAAACAAAACAAAAAACCAAAAAACAAGTGAGAGCACAAAGCCCTGAGTTCATTCCCTAGTACCAGCACACACATAGTCATGGGCGCGCGCATGCGTGCGCGCGCGCGCACACACACACACACACACACACACACACATACACCCATTAGCCTCTACAATGAAAGATGCTGTCTCTTGCAATGTATCTTTTCAATCTATTCAGAGTTCAAGAATCCTTTCTTGCTTCGATAATAAACACAGCCAGTTGAATAATATACCCAGTAACACACATATAAACAGCACCTGTGCACAGAGACTCAGATACAGGAAAATATGGAAAACCAATACAGCAAATGTCAACAGTGGGCCTTTCTAGAAGTGAATGTTATGACTGGTATTTGTCCTAATTTTTTACATATTTTCTAAATCTTTCCATTGAGTATATACTTACTTTGTAATAGAAAAGTAAATTAAATTACTTAATAATGCATTTGAAAACCATATGATACTAACAATTAAACACAAATAGACAAATACAATTTAGGACTTTTAAATACTTCACATAAAATAACCTAATTTTTATAATAAACCAAATGCATAAGATATTCAAATAAAATCATTCCACAAACAGTTGTTTCATAGTTGTTCACCAATATTTATGTTACTATTTCTTTGTCTGTTTTTTCATAGCTCAGACTGGCCTTTGGCTCTCTGTCTACCAGGCTGCCATCAAACTCACTATATAATCAAGGGTAGCCTCAAACACAGGGTCCTCTTGCTGTGGGCCTCCTGAGCATTGGGTATATAGAAGTGTGCCACCAAGCCCAAGTGCTATTCACTACCATTTCTTCTTTTTTGCACAGGTACTAAGGATTGAACAGCCTTATGCTTTAACTTAGCATTTTCACTCAACATGGTATTCAACTCCTTGAGCCACAGCTCCACTTCTGACATTTTGCAAGTTAACTGGAGATGAGTCTCACAGGTTTTTCTACCTCAACTGGTGGCTTCACAGTCCTGAGATCTCAATCTCCTAAGCAGTTCTAATTACAGGCATGAGCCACCAGCACCTGACGTACGTGTGTGTGCATGCGTGCATGTGTGTGTGTGTGTGTGTGTGTGTGGTGAACAATATATATACATTATATATGAATATATGGAATATATGTTATATAATAGATATGTATTACTTTTAGCCAGTTCTGGGGCTTAAACTCAGGGACCAGAAGCTGTCCCTGAGCTTTTGTGCTCAAGACTATTGCTCCACCATTTTGAGATACAACTCCATTTCTAGCTTTTAGTGGTGTGTATAGTTAACTGGTGCTAACAGTCTCACAGATTTTCCTGCCTGGGCTGGCTTCGAACTGCAATCCTCAGATTTTAGCCTCCTGAGTAGCTAGGATTACAGGTGTGAGCTGCCAGTTACCAACACTGAAAGACTTGAAAAAAATTGTATTAAGCAAATTAAGCCAGCCCAAAAAAATATGGGTTTCATGTTTTCCCTCATTTTTTGATAATTAGAATGTGCCTATAAATCTACAAGTAAATACACTGGTTAGAAAATGACTAAAAAATTACACTTGGACATGATAAATTAAACAGGACTATAGACATTCAGACAGAGCGTCCAGAAGAGGATATTCTTAGGAGAGGATCACAAAGGCTCAATAGCTATGTGTGTATAATCATACAAAATGAGGTTTATCAAAATAAACTCCAAGAAACGGAAATAAGAGCTTTTTTGTTGTTTTGCTTTTTTCTCTCTCTCTCTGTTCTGTCACTGATTTTGACTTCTGTACCTTTTGTCTTCGATGTAAGTTTATCTGCTCGGGGGGAGGGGTAAGGAGAAGCACAGAAACGGCGGGGAGAAGGGGGAGTAAATGCAGCAGTGATCTCACTAGACATCAAGCTGACAATGAACTACACAACTTGTGGGAGAGGGAGGTCAGGAGGAGAAAAACTGAGAGGAAAAACAGGGAAGAAGAGACACTGTTCAAAAGGAAATGTACTCATTACCTGACTGTAACCCCTCTGTGTATCACCTTTACAATTAAATAAATAAAATTTTAAAAATAGAAAAAGAAGAAGCAAATGTATTTTCAGATATGGGAAAAGATGGCTCCAACAAGAACCAGATTATTACTATTTTGACTAATTTTCCAAGTTATGATTAAATTATAAATTTGTATCCTATTTAAGCACATATCACATCAAATTTAATAAATTACCCACTCCTACATTTTTTAAACCTACAGCAGATTTAACCCCTTAATACAATGATTGAACATTGAGGTTATTTATTGAATTAAAATGTGATGGCCTGTTTTGTGATAGTGAAAAGAATTTTATCTCACAAATATTCTGAATGACTATTTTGAGTGACGATCATTCAGAATGACTATCAGGTACACAAACACAATGGATTTTCACTCATGCCTGGCCCCATTGGCTCACACCTGTCATCCTAGCTACTCAAGAAACTAAGATCTGAGAATTCAGGTTCAAAGCCAACCTGAATAGAAAACTCTGTGGAACTCTTCAATTCTCTACCCAAAAGCCAAAAATAGAGGTGTGGATGAAGCCACATGGAGTACCAGTCTCCATAGAAAAAGGCCAAGCGGGAGCAATGCCTTCTGTTCAAGCCCTGGCATTGGCATAAACCAACCAACCAATAAATTAATTAATTAAAGATCAAATTAGAAAATCTAAACAGATAAAAGTGATCGTCATCCTGGCTACATGTCTTCCCAGGACACCTGGCCCTGGCCTCCTCTGGGGTCACATGGGCTTCATCATGGGCTGGTCGGTCCCTTGCTCCCTCTTGAGTGACCTCTCTGGTCTTCGTCAAGTCCTCAGGCCACAGCAGGTATTCTATTTCAGAATTTTTCCCTCATTCTTCCCTTGTCCCTGGTATGAGCGCGACTCTTACACTCACCCCTACGTCTTCTGTGGTGTGCTCTTACTGGCCTCCTCCCCAAGAACCCACACTGTGTCCACCCCCATTCTCCCTGACAGCCCCGACATGGTTTCTAAAAGAGGCTAGTGTACAAGAATTTAAGAAATACTCATTTCAGTCTCCTTTTGATCTCCCATTCCAGCAGTCCTCTACCACACACATGAGCTTCAGAGCCAAGACCCACCACTGTACAGCTCAGATGAAAAGCATCTATTATAACACAGAAAAATATGACCATCCCAAGGGAAAATATTTTAGCCGTCATTCCGAGCTAGACAACTCTTTTCAACGGAAGCTCACAGTATTGTTTCCCTTATTTTCTCTAACTGCAAGGGATTGTATAAAGGACACTCAAAGTTGTGTAGCATTCATGACATTCTGTCACATAATGAATCTTTCACAAGAACAGAAAGCAAGCGAAGATTTATTATCCATGTCTCCGGGCCCATGTCAATAGGCCGTGAGTGTTGGCTAACTTTTTCCAAGTGGGTAGGGTAGGCCCTGCACTTTTCCCCTCAAAACGCTGTTCTCAGGCAATAGCAACTCTGCTTTCAGCCAATAGCATGAGATGCTGGCTGAGGTGAGAGGGGCAAGCATGACTTCATGAACTAGCCTACACAGGACCTGACCTCATGGACGTGACTTCATTCATGCTTTGATCAACAGCATGAAACAACCACCATTAATTAAAAGATCTGACCCTAACCCTTGCACATGGCTAAGCCCCAAATGAATCCATTCCTTGTCTTTGCAAAGCACCATGTGGATGGGCTTAATTAACTGTCAGTGCACTACCATAAGGAATTACATCATATGGACTGTTTTCCTATTGTTTTACTCAGCAGAAATAAGACCATGAAAAAAAAAAATGTGGCATTCCCAGATTGACAAATTCATGAATGACAGGGGAAGAACATGAACACAATGAACAACAAGAACTGATTGGCTTCAAGCAGCCGTAGAGGGTAATAGGAAGGCAAGCTGGGATTCTGATCATCGAGGGTTCAACAATGTTCTGTCTCTCACCACCAGTGTGACCTTTGAACAGCTTCGCTTCCCTCAACCAGAATTCCACTTCTAACAAAGTAGAGTAATGATACTGCCACAATAATTAAATAACCTGATGAATGTTAAGTGCCTGATAGGTGGCAAACACTCGACGCATGTTAACTTTATAAAGGTCTTACTGGGGTAGCTGTATCAGGTACAGTGTAGAGAGGTCCAAGAATGGAGGAAGGAGGACCAGTAAAGTGACAGTCACAATAATCCTGTTCTCAAGAATCTCCTTCAGTCCACCAACAGATATAAGAGATATGCTGGCTCACACCTGTGATCCTAACTTCTAAGGAGACCGAAACCTGCAGGACTGTGATTCAAAGGCAGCCAGGATAAGAAAAGTTTGAGAAATTCTCTACCAGAAAAATTCCAGGCTGGCTCATTGCTCAAGTGGTAGAGTACCAGCCATGAACACGACTGAAGAGATCGGAGCTCAAATGAGAGAGAGAGAGAGAGAGAGAGAGCAAGTACTGACAGATAGGAGACAGAGTTGCAAAGTATCAGGCAACAGGGCTAAGAGCAAAGAATTCCAAGTGGCTCCCTAAAAGAGACTGTTCTACAGAGTTCTAGAAGGAAGGAGGAGCCAAGTGAGCAACATTTACAAGATGTATTGCCTCTGTGTCAAAATCCAGTATTTCTTAATCGACTTACCCTAACAAGCATGTAAATCTACATGAACCACAGCCTATTCTTATAAATGAAATAAATATTCCCCTCACATACTTCACCATACTTCACCACTTTCTTCCTAATTCAAGTCAGTATAGTGAGTGATAAATTACAAATCTGTAAACAGACGTTTCGAGCATGTAACCTCTTATAGCTTTTAAAATGTGTTTTATCAAATATGTTGTGTTTTGGTAGATGGGCCATCATTTAAGTCCCTCTTTCTTATTTCCCTTATAAAATACAACAAAGAGATCTTGTTCTGGCGAATAATGGTAATTACCACAGATCATTTGACGTCCACTTTCCAACTGGGGTATTTTATTTCTGATTCTTTGAGTAGTAATGCATATAGTCAGAATGGGCAAGATGAAGGCAGAAACAATGGAATACTATACTGTTTGTTTGGTAGTTAGTTTTCCCTGCATCAAGTGTTCCAGTTGCTGTGACTTTTCCTATAACCCCTTGCACACGGCTGACGCCATTCTGCTGCACTGACCTCCCTGCTCTGTCTGCAGCACGCCCATTCTTGCACGGTCTCTTCAGGTAACTGCAGTCAGATCCATATTCCCTGGAGAGGCATCTAAGCTGGATGAGTTTAGAGGAAACGGCCATTAATCTGGACACCAAGGCACATGCTAAGTAGAGAGATGAGTTGTAAACACTGCCTGCCTGCCATTTTGACACACCCAGGACATTAGTCATAGAATCTGCATTTTCAGTTAGATTGTACATAGCAAAGGAAAGTTAGCCGTGTCCAAGTCGGTAAGGCTATGGGGAAATAATTGTTACCAGCTCGCCTTTCACCACCAACCCACTTCACAGCCTACTTAAGAGTGCTCCAAAAAAAGCAAGCAAGCAAGCAGGAAGGAAAGAGAGAGAGAGAGAGAGAGAGAAAGAAAGAAAGAAAGAAAGAAAGAAAGAAAGAAAGAAAGAAAGAAAGAAAGAAAGAAAGAAAGAAAGAATGACAGAAAGAGACAGAAAGAGAAAGAAAGAAAGAAAGGAAGGAAGGAAGGAAGGAAGGAAAAAAGAGAAAAGGGGAGAAAGAGAGAGAGAAGTCGAGTATAAAAAATAATCAACAATTATTTGTTGACAGTTTTACACATTGTATTTTCATTTGCTTTTCCTGGAAGTTTAAGGCAAGTGCATTTTCTATCCTAGTTTAATCAGTTAAAGTGTTCATTCTTTTTTCTGACGAACCCTGGGGCTACCATATTACACACATGCACATGCACACACACAGCACTTTTTGTTTTAGAGAGTATATGGTACCTTCGAACACTTGGAAGCAGTTTTTTACACATACTGTGCATTGTCAACATCTGTTTTTTGGTTTTTTTTTTTCAAAACCAAAGTCAATGGTTGCAGGATTTTTCTCTGGGAGAAAAACAACAGAAATGAATTTCAGACAAGGTCTGACTATTCCACCAGAGATCTGAGAGGCCTCCACCACAGCGGCAAACACAGAGGACCAAGAACCAGGAGGCCAAGATTAAATTCAGCCATGCAGCAGGTAGCTCCCAGTCCCTGGCCAGCAACCAGGTGCAGTCCACCCTGGAGAGCTAACACTAGATGCTGTCTACCAGTCTCCAAAAACAATGGAACCCTTTGCTTCTCAGAGCTGCCCACTCATGTATGAACAGCTCATTGTCTCTGGTATTCTTCCAAACAAGAGATACACAAATGCAGGTAATGTTGGTCCAAACAAACTGCTCAAACCGCACTTTAAAGACAAATGTGTAGATGCTTTCTACCTTTTCCCTACCCTGGGACAAGAACACAGTTCAAACATCCTCACACTTACTTGCCCAAAGAAGTCGATATTAAAAAAACGCATTTGAAAATGTGATTGGACTGAGAATGTCTGTGTGTTCCATATCAAAAATCCTGCTTGACTCCATGCAGGAAAAAAAAAAAAAAAAACAAGAAAATACACTCAAAAGTGTGTTAAGGAATTTCAAACAGCAACAATTGCCAGAGTGTGTTCTACAAGGCATTAAATGTAAGCGAATGAAACAAAAGTAGACTTTTTTCCCCTTGCAAGGTATCTGTGAATATGGTACGAAGCCCTTCCCAAACTCATGGGCGAGGGAACCCATCTTCACTAGAACATCCTAACTGTTCAAAGTGTCTGTACACAGCCTAAGATAAACTAGGAACTACTTATATTGAGGATGCATGGTGATTTACTCAAAGACATATCGTCTTTGAGGAAAAAAAAATCAGATTTGACATCTGCTTGAGATTTTATTCAGCTAGGAAAAAAAATTTATTTGTGTTAAAATGACATTTGTGCAATATCCAAACGACTCTCAAGATCTCTGCTATTCTATTTCCATACAAACATGTTATGGATACTGACTGCAAAAGGGCTGGGATATTTATTGATGGCTGCACCAAAGAGAAATGGAAGAAAAATATTTTTTAAAAAAAAAAGAGTGATCTACATCTTCCATGGAATTCTTTCCATCTTTTCAAAAAGATGTCCTTTGGCCAATTCTGGCATCTCTCAGGAAACTCCACGCCAGGGTGAAGCAGGAGCCTGCTCTAACACTTCATCCTCATGAGTCATTTCAAAGGCATGTACGCTGTGTGCCATTCCAGTTACACTGGCACGCTGAGAATGACCACTGCTAGAACCCCATAAATAATACTCAACTCATCGCTGAGGCTCGGTGACCCCACAAACCTCACAGAAGGGAGGGGAAACGCTCTACAAACAAGGTGTTCCATTTTCTGAAGGGGTTAAAGAAGATAGTAGGCCTATACTATGAAAGATGAGATAGTGTAAAACAACATCCTTTTTTAAAAAAAAAAAAAAGTGAGATTTATAAACACTCTTTCTGCCTAGATCTAAGATCCAGACTAAAAGAGAAAGCTCAAAGCTAGTATGATGAAGAGACTGCATTGGGGTACTTTAACACTAAAGAAGAATGTGGCTACTGGAGAAGCGTACGAAGGAGATGAAATTCCTCCTGGGTGTTACCATGGAATAAAAAGGAATTGAGACACACACAACTGATTCAAGGATCTTGTCTCAGAATCAAAGGGAAGAAAAATCAAAGAAACAGACACACTACCCTCTCCCCGCAGAGATTAAAGGTGTCCACTAAAGATGCTTGGATTTGAAATCAGGGTTGTGTTCTAGCTCGGCCTGCTTGCCTGGCTGGAACTCTACTACTTGAGCCATTCCCCCCACTCTGCTTTTTGTCATTTATTTTAGAGAGGAGTCTCTAAATGCCTAATTTTCCAGATTTCAGCTTCCTGAGTAGCTAGGATTACTTGTAGTGAGCCACTGATGTCCTAAGCAAAGGTGCTAATTTTGATACTACAAGGCAGAAGACATAGTACAGACAGGAAGACATGGCACAGACGTAAGACAGAGACAGAGACAGAGAAAACATTGAGTGTGGCTGAGGTAGTAAATGTTCTTGCTGTAGACTAGAACAACACACATCTGAAGAATTCTAAAACAATTCAATAGACACGTAAGGAGGTCTATAGTTATATGGTGAATAGGAATAGAGCCAAAGAAGTATCCATTAGAAACAATTGCAATGTTCTATGTTTATCTCCATGCTGGTATGGCCGAAGAATCAAGATCTGCATAAGAAAGGATTTCCTAATGTTGAAATTTCTTGTGTGTGGAGTGCTAGCTCGCTGCAGTAGTCTTTATAAACAATGGAAATCTCATTTCATAAAATTAGCTTGCATTTGGTCCATTTCAAAAGGTTGTAAATTTGATAACTTGTTGAAGTTATCGCTGCACTCACCACAAATATCCTCTCGAATGCACCACCTTTTCCTCTTGGTTTTCAGCCATCAGCTCACTTGGGGGTTATGGTTATGATCCAATTCCGGGTTATGATTTCCAAGCTTTGTATTCTAGCGTATAATAGAAAATACAAAATGGCCAAAAATGATCACCTGAGAACTTCAATAACAAATTTTAAAAATAAAGGCAGTCCGTACATTTTTAGCATGTCAGGATAATTTTTCAAAGTTCCTTCAAGCCATCCTACCAGAAGAAGTAAGATGAGGAACTAAGTTTGTTAACCTGTCCAAGGATGAGTAATTACTGAGTGATAAAGTTGGTTCTAGATCATCTCTAGATATCAGATTAAGCCAACTCACTGAGCCATGCCAAGCCAAGTCCATGGCAGGATTTTCTCTTAAACTTCAAAGCACTTAGACAACAACAAATGTGACCTTACACCCACTCCTCCAGAATACACACGATGATAAGGAGCTTCTTCTTGAAGATGCCTAACCACAAAGTGCCAGAAGATTTAAATCTCCCTAGATACTCTTGCACTGAACTTTCCAAGTCAACTTTATTAGTGTTTTAAATGAAATGAATGCCAACACTGGTTTATTGTTTCTGGTCTCTGGATCTTCTAATAAAACACTTGGGAGTGTTTTATTCCCCCTCTCTCCACACTATAGTGCTGTTCTTTCCATGAATTGCACAACCCAAGCACCCAGCCAGAGGAAAGGAAAGGTGTCCCCCCAGTACTCTATGATTTTACCAACAAAGAATGACAACATCTAATAAAAACGAACTCACTAGAGGATAGAATAAATGAGGGGGAGGAGCTAGAGAGAGTGTCTACGTCAAATATGAAGGGTAATTCTGTTGTTGATCAGTGCCTCAGTCACAGACACATGTGTACACTCCAAAACATATCCAATCTATTTCCTCATAAAACCTCCTCAGTCTCAAGCAGGGAAACCAACATACGACTCACAACTCAACCAGAATTCTACTCGTCAAACTCTGAAAGTAGCGTTTGTATTGAAATCACCCACCCATACTCTAGTATCTGGACATTCCCAAAGTTTTTGTTATATTCTGTTGATTTACACACCTCTATATAACCCCAAAATGCAAAAGAAAATGCATAATCTTGTTATATATTATCTTCTTTAAAAATAGATGCTTATTTTTTATATTAAATTCATGTTTGTTTTCCATTATGTGTATTTTATTTCTTTTCTGTTGTTTCTTAGCTTCCTTTGTGACTGCATTTTAATACAATTTTGATTAAATTCAAGTAGTAGCTTTGGAAATAAAATTTACGTATCCGGGCTGGGAAGGTAGCTCAGTGGTAGAGCGCTTTCCTTGCATGCATGAGGCCCTGGGTTCGATTCCTCAGCACCACATAAGCAAAAAGAAAAAAGCCAGAAGTGGTGCTGTGGCTCAAGTGATAGAGTGCTAGCCTTGAGCTGAAGAGCTGAGGGACAGCGCCCAGGCCCAGAGTTCAGGCCCCATGACCAGACCCCCCCCCAAAAAAAATTGACGTGTCCAAGGAACTTATCCTTAGAACATGACAAGTGGCAGTGTTAAGGTGTGCAGTGGGTGTGTAAGTCATGTGTATTCATTGATCATCTCATGATTGTACTGGACAAAACTGGCTAAAGCAAAGAGTCTAGAGTCCTGAGAAGCCTCTTAGACTTGCAATGAAAAAAAAATACATCTTAGCTGAACACACCTATATTCCTAGCTATTCAGGAGGCTGAGATCTGATGATTGTGATTCAAAGCCAGTCTGGGCAAATAAGTCCATGAGATTCTTCTCTCTAATAAACCTAGAAAACCAGAAGTAGATCTGTGGCTCAAGTGATAGAGTGCTAGCCTTGAGCAAAAGAAGCTCAGGGACAGCTCCCAGGCCCTGAGTTCAAGCCCC
Source organism: Dipodomys spectabilis (assembly GCF_019054845.1). Taxonomy (NCBI): domain Eukaryota; kingdom Metazoa; phylum Chordata; class Mammalia; order Rodentia; family Heteromyidae; genus Dipodomys; species Dipodomys spectabilis. The sequence goes on from NW_024871277.1 coordinate 2,413,957, forward strand.
AGAACTAGAACAAAATGAAAAAAAATTTTTTACATAGGACACAACTGCACAACCATGTTCACCAGTATGCTAATCTCCACAGCAGAGATGTGGGAACAGCCTGGATGCCCTACAAGGGAAAAATGGCTCAAGAAAATGTAGTATACATATACAGTGGAATTTTAGGACAAATGACACTGCATCATTTGCAAAGAAATGGAGGGACCTGGAAAAATATGTGTTAAGTCAGGCCCAGAGAGATAAGGATATATATTTTCTTTCATATTGAAAGCTAGAACTAATTAATAAATATACAAAGAAACACCTGTACATCTCATTGTTACAATGAGTCAACCTGTATCCTTATTTCAGCATTTTGTTATTTCCCCTCCCCTCCCCAATTTATAAAAATGTATATACATGATGTAGGGTACCGTAATCAAATACAGTGAAAACGGGGTGGGGAGGATGAGTTGGGGAGATGGGGAGGGAAAAACAAAGGAGGGCATAACAATGCTCAATAGGAAATGTATTCATTATCTTACCTATGTAACTGTAACCCCTCTATACAGTATTTTTACTGTGGGGTTGTATGTAAGTGTACACAAATGTATTAACCAAAGTACGGTGAACACAGAGAAGAATTTAATGGTATAATTTCTTAGAACAACTAACTCACAGTCCAAAAAAATGAATGCCAGCAAATCAAAATTTGAAAGGTATGGTGTTTCTCAGAGGGAAGGGCAGAGAAATAAAGAAATAGGGGGAAGGCTGCAGTCATAATATTCAATGTATGTCTTATGAAAGTAAGAAAACTGGCTGGAGATAGGAGGGAAAATCTGAGAGACAGAAAGGTGACATTTTCCTAAAAGAAACGTACTCCTTATCAAGCATTGAAGCCTCCTCCTTTGTTTCCCCTTCCCATCCCTTCCCATCCTCCCCTCCCCTCGTGCCCCCCAATCCTCCCCGCTCCCCTGCCCCCCCACCAAAGTTGTAAAGTTCGCTTTCGACGTAACAACTTGTACATCATTGTCTTGCCCATGTAATTGTAACCCCTCTCTACAGTATTTTCACAATAAAAAAAGAAATGTCCTCCTTACCTGACTTATGTAACTGTCACCTCTCTGTACATCACCTTTACAATAACAAAACATCTTTTTTAATAAAAGGAATTAAGAAAACTGAGGGGAGGGGTTGAGTTGGGAGACATGGAGGAGAATGATGAAAGCAAAATGAGTCATACTTAGAAATTAATTTGTCGAGGGGTAACTCCTTTGGACAAGTAAAAAAATTAAAATGTAATTTTTAAATTAAAAAAATATAAAAGAGGGGCTGTGTTGGGGGCTCAGCCAGAGGCCATGGGAAGGTAAGAGGAATAAAGTAAGTTACATGCGAAGACAAGAAAGCAGCATAATGAAACCCAGGACTCCCCACTGGACAAAGGGTTGGGGTGAAGGGAGGGGTCTGGGGTATATAACAGAGGGGCTGTGCTTGATCAAAACATACTGCACACGTTTATGAAATTATCACAGTGAAACCCCTCCTATCATTAATCATGCCAGTACAAAAATTCCAAGAAGTCAAAGATAACACAGACATTACACGCACGTGAAGGAGAGTAGCTACCATACTGGGGAGAAACAGACCGCGAAAGTAGGAAAAGTATCTCTGCAATGGAAAATATCACTAGCATTTTTTCATGGGTTTGGATGAACTGTACAATAAAAGAATCCTAAATTTTGATCTACTTCAAGACCAAGGATTGACACAAAGTATGGCCCACAGGAAAAACTCCAATGTCAGGTGGGCAGCACAACGAGGAATTTGGGAGGATCTGAAGGTGAGAAAATCTCTTTTACAACTGTGAATGGCCACAGAACTTCTCCCCTAGAGTCTGCTTTTTGGACCTTCCACAGCTTGGTTTGTGTGATAACTAGGGACCAGAAGACTGAAGTGTTGGAAGACTTCTGCTCCAAAATGTCCCCTTGTGGAAAGTGGCTGAGTTCGACCTGGAGGAATTGTTATCGCCTCCAGAGTTTCATGGATTCACTATCTTTTTATGAGAAAACAAAACAATGGTGCTGGCCATTTGCCAGCAGTGTATTTTGTGCAGTGAAATTATATTAAACAACCCTGGAAATGCCTTGTATTTTCTGTAGACATATCTTCATTACCACCTGAAAACTTCTTAGAAATTCCATAGCAATTAGAAATTTTTTCAGCAATTCACTCCATTTCTCTCCTCCTTCCCTCTTTCCCTCCCTTCTTTCATTTATTTCTTCCTTCCTTTCTCCTTTCTTTCTTTCCTTTTGTCCTTTTTTCTTCTTTCCTCTTTTCTTTCTTCCTTCTTTCCTCTTTTTCTTCTTTCTTTCTTCTTTCTTTCTTCCTCCCTTCCTTCCTTCCTTCCTTTCTTCCTTCCTTCCTTCCTTTCTGTTGGTAGTAGAGCTTGAACCCAGGTAAGAATTTTGAGTTCCAAGTATATTTTAGATATGAGACCCTTGTCCATTGTATGGCTAGTGAAGATTTTCTCCCAATCTGTGGGCTTTCTATTGATTTTGCTAGCTATGTCCTTTGCCATGCAGAAGCTCTGCAGCTTCATGTAATCCCATTTGTCCAACCTTTCTTTGATTTGTTGTGTTTCTGGGTCTCTATTAAGAAAATTTTGGCTTGTGCCAAGGAGACCTAGGGTTTCTCCTATTCCTTCCTGTAATGTTTTCAGAGTGTCTGTTTTGACTCTGAGGTCTTTGATCCATTTGGAGTTGATTCTGTTGCAGAGTGATATATAAGGATCTAGCTAACATATTTATAAGGTACCATTAGATTTTTTTTTGTTGCTTTGTATGTTCCTCCCCCACGGTATAACCCCTGATTTCACTGTATTTGGTGTCAGTATAACTTGGGGAGGGGAAGGGAAAAAGCGTTTAAATAGGATACAGGTTGACCGATGGTAACAATGAGATGTACAAGACACTATGTTGAATAATGAACTTTTTACAATTTAGGTGGCGGGGCGGGGGCAGGGGGATGTGGTTGTGGAGGTGGGAGGGAATGGATGGTAGGGGAAAAACAAAGGAATAGGCAACAATGCTTGATAAGAAATATACTCATTACCTTGCTCATGTAACTGTAACCCCTCTGTATTTTTGCAATAAAAAAAAAACATTTTTAATAAAAGGAATTTTACAGATGTTCCTGTCTGGTCTGACTTCAAAATTCCTAAAGAGAGTTTGACTTTTTGAGAGAGAGAGAGAGGTAGGGGTAAGTGTAAACAATCTTATCTCCAGTTAACAGCAAGAAGGCCAAACTGGAGCTGTGACTCAAGCGGTAGAGTGCTAGCTTTGGTGGAAAAGCTAAGGGACAGCGCTCAGGTCTTGAGTTCAAGACCCAGAACCGGCACCAAAGGAAAAGGTAATGGAGGTGCTAGACCTGTCCCTCTGTGGTGGACGTGGAAACCTCAAACCAGCACCTGTAATTAGGAGGAATCTCCACAATGGCCACCCATCCACACTCACCGGTCAGCAAGTCCAAGCGTGTTGGCTATTCCCCTTTCCATTCTAGCCAGCCAGGAGACATAAAGACTATGTGGAAAATCTGTATAACTCCTGGAAATATTTTAGCCTTCAACAAAGGCCATGCACATGATGTATGCATCCCCCCCCCACTTGCTCCCACAACCACTCCCCTCTTCCAGATCCCCTCATGTTAGGACTGATGCCAGCAGCTGTCACCGCCCTCCTTAACAACCCACAGTCCAAGAACACAACTCAAGAGCTACCTCGGAGCTTCTATCAAGTTCACCTTCCCGATGGGTTAAGACATCCTTGGTTTTCTGTTACCTGTAGTCCAAAGCAGTCTCTGAGTTATGGACCCCACTGTCAGCGAGATCTCACACACAAACCACTTCCTGCCAAAGAGAGTGAATTCGAAACTCTAACTTCTCATAGTGTACCAGGGCAAGCATACAGGGGAGAATATATTGACATGGATACATGCATCACAAAATCTTCCTAATGTATGCACACACACACACACACACACACACACACACACACACACACACAATTTATTAGGCAAAGTGGTCAGGATTTCTGCAGAGCATACAGGAGTGAGGACCAGTGTCTGTACAAACCAATGTATAAAGACTAATTTGGCAGATTTCATTCTAGCAGACAGAATGAAGACCTGAAGTTGAAAAGACACAAGTTCAAGATTTTTGTGGAATCTTTAGTGGGAGACCAGGAGACTAGGACTATATAAATAAAATACCAAATTAACCAACTCCATCTCATTTTGCTCTCTAAGTTATCTCCAACTTCTAGGAATATCATTGATCCACAAAGAAAATAAAACATTTTTTAAAATTTTCATCTTTGCAAAAAACTTGCCAATACTGAGGCTTGAACTCAGAAGTCCACACTTGTTCCGTTCGCTTGCTTGGTGTTCTACACCTTGAGCCACTACTTTTTCGCTAGTTGCTATCCCTACTTTTTGCTAGTTGTTTTGGAGGTAGAGTCATTTGGACTTTTCTTCTCAGGCTGGCTTCAAACAGTGATCTTCTGGGTTGTACCCTTGTGAGGAGCTAAGATTACAGGCACGAGTCACTGGCACCCACTGCTCTTTTCAACTTCTTTTTAAAATATTCATTTTTTTTATTATCTTTAAGTGGTTGTGCAAAGTTGTCCAACATTTCGGGTTGTGAGTCCAATGTATCTTGATCCATACCACTCTTCCATCGTTCACCCCCACCTCTCCCAACCCAGCCCTCCTCGTGACCTGTGTGGGTGTTCATTAAATATTATCACCGCATTCACCTACCCTTCCTCTCTCTATTCATCTTAGAATTACATTTTTTTAAAAGAAAGATTTGCATTTAAGTTAGATGATAATAAAAAGTAGCATAGCTACTTTATTCGGTTTTCAGCCTTAGGCTTGCTAATCAAAGCCCTTATCTGATCCCACATTGAAGAGCCAGTCCTGGCTGTTTCAAGTCACTATCTGGCTGGATTGGATTCTACTGATAAAAAACGGTCTAAATTTCTCTGAACGTAGTAAATATTCTCCTTTTAGCTCAACCCCACATCTAGGTAAGAGTTCTTTCTCTTACAAATATCTACCAGTCTCTTTCTGAGCAAAGAGCAATATACAGAGCTTGTGAGAAATAATCTGGCACTTGATGAAATGGCTATGAGATTAGACATGACCTTCTGCTCTCAAAGTATAAATCTATATCGCTGCCATTTTGCCATTGGAGTCAGAAAACGTAGGTATTTCATTTGGGAAACATTCCATGTAACACAGAGAGAACTGGTAACAGGAAAGGATCTACTCCGTAGTTTATCCATCCCTTTCTTGAATTGAAGCGTTTGTAAGAGAGTCAGAAGTGGTCAAATAAGTAGCTAGCTATTCTGTGGTGGCAGTTTTTTGTCCCAAACTTGCTCTCATTTTCTTCCTCACTGCATCTCACATAGCAGATGCAGCAGGCAGAGACTGAATGTACATGTTAAAATAGAGAGACTCAGGAAGGCCAGTTTTCTTCTTGTCTAAAAAGATGTATTAATGATGTGTTTCTAATTGCTTAACTACTACTCATTGTCAGGTGCAAAGGTTAACAAGAAAGCATAGCAACCTGGTACAGTAACAGAGAAAGAGGAGAGACAAAAACATAGCCTTCCAGAGGAACCAAGTACAAAGAGGAGCTAAGTACAAAGTATCTCTTCAGTTCCGGGTATTTTGCTTAACGTTTCTATTTATCCATGCTTGATTTCAATAGGCAATTTAGAAATCTGAAAATAAAGCAAGAGTCATTTGTTTTGTGTCTTTATTTCCAAAATACTTTCTCTTCCTTATGTCATAGATTTATAGCCAGTTGGTAGATTTGTTGTTGTTTTTTTACTAGTAGAGTCAATTTATCTTTCCCACCCCTAAAATTCCTTAATGTATTAAGGAATAACCAATCAGGATGGCAACTAAAATATCTGCCCAAATCTGAGTTCCAAATATGTAAATTTGAAACGATTACAGTGCAAAACAAACCCTTATGCATGAATCCTTGTCATCAGTAATAGCAGCACGTATGTAAGTGGTGTAATGTGGGTGCCATCCCAAGCCATTCACCGCAGATAGGTTCACCCTTTACACAAGACTTTCTTTCCAGATGTTTCTAGTGAGTCTCTCTCAAAGGGCAGATGTCACTGGAAAATCAGTGACAAATTTCAGGCCTCTGTGTTTGCAAATAGGAAACAACATACCAATCGTTGCAAAGGAGTCAAGCCCAATCTACGCTTCTAATTTTTTTTTTCCATAAAGTACTTGTCTGAAACTGCCACACATTAAATTGCCAAGCGTTGGCATTCTTTCACATGCTTCTTTCAATCTTCCAGTCACCCTTGGATATGCAAACATATGTGTTCTTCTGGTAGAATGATAATTTTTCACTCATCTTAATATAAAATGGTAAGGAGACGTATCCAAGTTCACCTTTCCTCAGCTCTGGACTTCTGGTAAGTGCCAGGCTCTTCTCCCTGTAGAACACTATTGAAAAATTGACTGTTTCCAAATTGACTGCTTTTAGATGAAAAGTTTATCTAGACACCTGTGTCTCATGCCTGTAATCCTAGCTAATCAGCAAACGGAGATCTGAGGATTGTGGTTCTAAGCCAGCCTGGTCAGAATAATCCACAAGACTCTTATCTCTCATTAACCAGCAAAAAGCCAGGAACAGAGCTTTTGCTTTTGAGAAAAGAAACTAAGGGACAGTGTCCAGGCTCTGAGTTCAAGCCTCAGTACCAGCACACAGAGAGAAAGGGAGAGAGAGTATGTTTAAAATATTGCTTCCCCAGCAAAAATTTCCCTATCCAACATCTGTCTACCACTCTTTTTTCAATAAGTGAAAGCTATGAACATACACCATGAGATTCTAGCACTGGTAGCAGCCTACCAGCTACCAATCCTCCTACCAGCTACCAATCCTAAATTTCTCCTTTCCAGTAGTCACCAAGAAAACTTTCAGTCCATTACAAGCACTGTTCACTGATCAAAACAGGCTGGGAATACTTTGCAAATTACTTTGAAAACCAGGTTTCAAGCCACAAAAGAGTGTCACTTTCTTTGTTTAATAGTTACATTTCTTTTTCTTTCTTTAAATTAGTAACAGTTTCAGCATTCACTTTCTTTACCAGATGAGATTCTGATGTCTTTGGACCTTCCCCAATTATAATATTGTTTTGCTCCAAGTATGAAAATTTTTCACTGTTAAATACATGTTATAAAGTTTGCCATGTTCTTGTGGGACAATTCTACCAGGAAAAAAAGAATCTGAAAATGACTTGTCAAAGACAGCACCCCTTGACTTGAGTATGAAACCTCAAGATGAAAGTCTTTGACAGAGCTGACTCTCTCATAGTATGCAAACTTTTGACATTTGATTCCAAAATGTTTTATTCAAAACTGTTAGCCATATGTTATGTATTATGAGAGTTTGTTCATCCACAGAACCTAACAAAGGATCTCATATAGACTGAGTCTAAAGGGAGAAGAAACAGTTATATGCTCAGCTAGACTCTGGTGGTTCACCCTTATAATCCCAGCTACTCAGGAAACTGAGATCTGAGGACCACAGTTCAAAACCAGTTCAGGCAGGAAATGGTACGAGACTCGTAGCCCCAATTAACCATTAAAAAGCCAGAAGTGTAGCTGTGACTACTGGTACAATGTCAGCATTGGTTAATGAATCTAAGGGACAGTTCAAGCCCTAGTACTGGCACTAGATGGGGGGGGGGGGGGGGAGACGGGTAATGGCATCCACAAAACTGTCAAAACTAAATCCTCTAGATGTATTGCTTTTCATGAACTAGCAATGATTCAATTTGCCAAATAGCCTCTTCTTTCTCACAATTGAACAAGTTTCAACGCAATCTGTCAATTTTCCCATTATGCCACTTTGAAGAGATCATTTTAACTCAGTAGAGCATTTCAGTAAATTGCCCCTATAGAAACTCTAAAGGATGTGTTACAACACCTCATTTCTTCAGCAAAAAAGGCATACCTCCCTGATAGTCTGACAAGTTAATGAAGCATTTCTGTCTCCCATCTGAAAAGCGTCACTTGGCATACCTTCCTCTGACAAGTGAGATCCAACTGCTTCTTCATTTGACCCACAAAACACCTTTGAGCGCTTTTCTTATGAATGATGTCAACTTGAAAGCAAGCCACCCTGCTACATTCCCAGACCTTTTTAAAAAGAATTCCATCACCCTGGCTAATCCTTGGAGGTCTCTCCAGAACCAAGTGCACTTGTAAAACTATCCCAAAAAAGGGTCTCCTTTTTTCTGTCTCGACTTCCTTTAACACCCTGGTTATATTTTACTTGGATCAAGAAACATAGCAAATCTCAAAGTGCAGAACATGGGCGCATTTTTTCAACTGTTTCAAGGAGCCTGTTCTCTGTACTCCCGTCCTTCTTTCCAATAAATTTGATTAAGTTAAATTCTCTTTTGTGAAACCAAAAACCAAGGTTTTTTTTTTCCCTGACCATATTCCCAATGCTTGCATTTGGCTGCAGTCTCCATTAATTAACCACTTGGATCTGTGAAAATCCGCACACCTTTTTCCTAGTCCGAGTACATAGTCTTTAAAAGCCTGTCAGCAGTCAGTTAAGATGTTTAGTCTTGCTTGAAATTAATTTTCCACTTTTATTGTTCCAATTATTTGGCAGGTGTTATGGCTTTGTAATAATCCCCCAGAACCCTTTGAACCTGTCACATATTTTTTATGTTTGTGCTTAATGTGTTTCTATGGCAACCCGTGGAGTCTACTGACTGTCTTGCTCCAGGAAGGTTAGGGAATGGACAGGTTGAAGGCATGAAACAAAGAGGTCTGTCACTGGCGGAAACATTTTGATGATCAAACATATTATCTGAACTATGGGTGCAAAGAGAGGATTTTTTAAATCCAGTCTTATTTAGTTAACAAATGTACTTGCTACATTTCTTTAACTCTGTTCTATTTTATTAAAATATTTTTAAAAACTTGGTTAATGAATAAGGTTGTGAATATATTACAGTTGGAAGATTATCAATTTCAGAAGAACAGCAGTTTCTAAGGATCCTGATACTTCAGTCATAATCTTTTAAATCTGAACTAATCTCACTAAAATCTCATATTATTTGATTGCAGAAAAAATACCATCTATTGTCTGTGTGGGGGCACACACCTGGTACCTACTTGTCAGCAGGCTGAGGAAGGAGGGTTATGAGTTCAAAGTCAACCTGAGCTACACAGTAAGAGCATGTCTCAAAAGAAAAACAGTACCATCCATTACATCATTACATCATTACATCTGATTTGTACTTGAAGTTTTGAATTAGATAATACTAATTACTGTAATGTCTATAGTATGTCTTTCAGATTTCAGACAATGCTGTTCTTTGTTGGGACAGGGTCTCCAAGCAAAATAAACAAGGCCATTTTCATTAGGTCCAGAGTTCTAGCCATTACACCATGGAACTTAGTAGTTCTCCTGGGCAAAACTAATTAACCACCAAACTGTAATCCGTTTGCTTACCACTTCCTTCCTCATTCAGGGAATGAGTATCACCTACATTCATACTCCAATTACAGATGGATTTTCAAAGATTATTTCAAGCCCTGTGTTACCTGGAGAAAAAGTGGTGGGAAGATCACAGGCTTCCAATCAGCCTTTGGTGATGAAGGTGTCAGATGGAAAGTTTGGGGAGCACAGGATTGGGGCAAACTGTTCACCTACTGCTCCCCTAATGGCCAGGAAGTGAAAGAATCCAAGAGGAAGAGGCCAGGTCCCACAATCCCTCTTAGGTCCCAGCCCTCCAATAATTTAAGAAGCTTACATAAGGACCAGTTCCATGAAGACCCTACCATTCCCCCCATGTCGACAGGCTGGGTGCTAAGTCTTTCTCACACAGACTTTTGGGGGACATACAGCATACTCATTAGATAACATATGAAAGGTAGTGGTACATCTGGTATTCTTTAGATACACAATAAATATTGAATAACTATTTTAATTAAGCAATGTTCAGTGTGGAAATTATCATTCTCTTTACACACACACAGTGAATATGTTAATGCTTCATAGATTATCCAGTAACTCCTTCTCACTCATGACATTTTGAGTCTTGAAAATTTCAGTAGTAAGAGAACTGCTGTTAAAAAAATAAAACTTCCCCCCCCCCAAAAAATATACCCAAATCTATGATGTTTTTCTGTATGTAATCTGCTTCTGAGTTGATCATTGCAAAGGTGTTTAGGGTTCTTATGTCCTCTTAATATAGTTCTGCAAACATTACCACATTTTATTGTATTTATCCCTGCTAATGTTCCTTTTCTAAAGGATATGTTGTGCAATATTAATACATTGCCTCCTGGTTTCTTATTAATATTTCCTTCATAAATTAGTTCCCATCTTTTGCTTTTCACTCATTGGTAACTAAATTCATAGGTCTCCTAAGGACAGGATAAAGATGGGTTTTTATTCAGTCTAACAGTTTTTTTCCACATAATGTAATTGCTTGTACATTTATGTAGGAGCATGCAGTTGTAATTAGAGTTGCATGGACCAGCCTTCACTGTTCCATCTAGTCTTTGTACTTTTTCCTGACTACTTTTGGTCTATTCTATTTTATTTTTACTAGCATCATCTTGGCTATATCTATTTGTTTTATCCATTTTAGTGATTCCTTTCTGTTTACACAATTGATCTGTATCTCTTTTTTTTTGGGGGGGGGGGTTGTCCCATCGTGGGCCTGAACTCTGGGCCTGGGCACTGTCCCTCAGCTCTTCAGCTCAAGGCTAGCGCTCTACCACTTGAGCCACAGCACCACTTCCGGCTTTTTTCTTTTTGCTTATGTGGTGCTGAGGAATCAAACCCAGGGCCTCATGCATGCAAGGCAAGCGCTCTACCACTGAGCCACCTTCCCAGCCCCTGATCTGTATCTCTTGAATCTCAAAGTTATATTATTATATGAAATGTAAGAAAAAAAAATCTTACAGTACATTCCATTTCAACTTCCTGTGCTTTATGGTATTATTATAATGCATATTACTTCTGCATAAGAAGAAGAATAGTATTGAATTATCCTTTAAGCATCTTTTTAAAGAAGGAAAATGCACTTTTTAAAACAAATCTTATGACATTTCCAGTACTCTTCATTCTTTGGAGCATAAATTTTATCTGGCATCCTTTTCTGTCTACCTGAATAACTCTTCTTTTTAAAGTGCAGGTCTGAGGGCAATGAATGCTCTCGTTTGTGTTTTGGCTAAAATAATATATATTATCTTAGCAAGACCTGGAGGAACATATCTGCAATTCCAGAATTTTGGAAACAGAGGCAGATAGATTATAAGTTTGAAGACATCATGGGCTACCAAGTGAGATTCTCTTCTGAAGGGGAAGGGGAAAGAGAAGAGGAAAAGGAATGGAAAAGGGAAAGGAAGGGAAGAAAAAAGAGAAGAGACGGGGAAGGAAGAGGAGAGGAGAGAGAAGAGGATTTATTTAAAGTATTTTACTTATTTCATTTATTTAATATTATTTTATTGGCTATAAAATAATCTGCCTTTGGGTAGGGAAGGTGGCTCAGTGGTAGAGTGCTTGCCTTGCATGCCTGAGGCCCTGGGTTCAATTCCTCAGCACCACATAAGCAAAAAGGAAAAAGCCGGAAGTGGTGCTGTGGCTCAAGTGGTAGAGCGCTAACCTTGAGCTGAAGAGCTGAGGGACAGTGCCCAGGCCCAGAGTTCAGACCCCACAACTGGACCCAAAAAAAAAAGAATAAAAAAAATAATCTGCCTTATTGATTAACCCCCCCTTTTTTTTACATACTCACCAAATCACCTCTTTTATCTAACCAAAGCTTCCAGGTATGATAAACAGGTATGCATTACAGTGGAAGCAAGTGTGTATGCATGAACATGTCAATGTGAGCCCCTTGGTCCAGTTAACTGATGCAAATACAAGTGTGGAAAATGCAGCTATGGATGCACAGCTCTGTGAGTTTACTGAAAACCACTGGATAGTTACACTGAAAATGGGCAAAGAATATGTGAATTGTAACTCACAAACACCAGATGAAAACGGTTTGCCTTTCCTGAAATACCCCGTCCTAACTGAACCAAAACAAACATTAGAACATTCATATTCAGACTTAGCATAGATCAAAAGCTCATCAAATAATCACATGTCCAAAACAGCATAAGGCATACATTGAAGATTGTTACTACTTTTCAGATTATTTCCGACTTTTAAAAGTAAAACAAGAGGGGCTAGGAAGGTGGCTCAGTGGTAGAGCGCTTGCCTTGCAAGCCTGAGGCCCTGGGTTCGATTCCTCAGCACCATATAAGCAAAAAAGAAAAAAAGCCGGAAGTGGCGCTGTGGCTCAAGTGGTAGAGTGCTAGCCTTGAGCTGAAGAGCTGAGGGACAGCGCCCAGGCCCAGAGTTCAGGCCCCACAACCGGACCCAAAAAAAAAAAAAAAAAGTAAAACAAGACTGCGGCAACAAGAACTCTGCTCCCTGGGGATCTAAATTGGTCAAAAACAAGCAAATATCTATCAAGGAATTTTTGGTCAAAATCTAGCATTACAGAGTCCGGGGTCTATTTTATCTCTAAACAAGCATCACCAAGGAAACACAATTATGTTATCAGTTTCCACTGCTTGGAGCAGTAATGTTTCCTACAATTCCTGATCTTAAACTTGAACTCAGTTGATCAATGATTTTCCCATTATCCCATCTGGAGACAAAGATATTGACTTCCTATGGTATCCAGCTTCCTAGTGCAAGAACTCACAAAGACCAGAGAAGCTGCTGTTCTTCAGTAAACCAGGGGTAGAGGGAAGCCGAGCTTCCCGAGATCACCAAATAAATTCACAAAATTGCTGCCTACCGATGTGCTGGCCAGAGATAAGATATAATATGCATTTTCCACCGATGGACAGCTGTTCTTTGAAGCAATCTGTTTTTTTCTCCACCCAGAAATTACTGAGTTAGAAAAGAAGGAGTCGGTTCAGAATTCGTTTTTCCCGTTTCCCTTTTGAGTCATGCGAAGTGGGTAGATGAAGGTGTGCAGGGGCTGGATTCTGCGTGGCATCCCGCACGAGTATCTCTGCACCACGCACCGGGCACCTGGCACCGGGCACGATCCCAAGTTCGCCAGGTCTACACCACACCAGTTCTGAGCACCCGGCCCAGCCCACTTCCTCCTGCAGGCCCCTCCCACTTCCTCCTGCCAGCCCCACCCACTTCCTCCCTGACAGTCCCGCCCACTTCCTCCCTGCTGGCCCTGCCCATTTTCTCTGTGCCAGCCCTGCCTACTTCCCCTGCCAATCCTGCCCACTTCCCCTGCCAGTCCCTCCCACCTGTTCCTTGCCCACCCTGCCTGCTCCTGCTAGCCCCACCCACTTCCTCCCTGACCGTTCCGCCTACTTCCTCCCTGTTGGCCCCGCCCATTTTCTCCACAGCCCCGCCTACTTCCCCTGCCAGTCCAGCCCACCTGTTCCTTGCCTGCCCCGCCCACTCCTGCCAGCCCCACCCACTTCCTCCCTGACAGTCCCGCCCACTTCCTCCCTGCTGGCCCTGCCCATTTTCTCTGTGCCAGCTCCGCCCACTTCCCCTACCAGTCCCTCCCACCTGTTCCTTGCCCACCCTGCCCGCTCCTGCTAGCCCCACCCACTTCCTCCCTGACCGTTCCGCCTACTTCCTCCCTGTTGGCCCCGCCCATTTTCTCCACAGTCCCGCCTACTTCCCCTGCCAGTCCAGCCCACCTGTTACCTGCCTGCCCCGCCCACTCCTACTAGCCCCACCCACTCCAAACCAGAGAAAACTCTTCCCCTGCGTACCACGGGTTCTGAGCCAACCCGGCAACAGTAGAAAGTCAAATATTCTGGGATCTGGATTGTATTGGAGCATCACAATGACATCAGAGAGTGTTCATATTTAGCTTCCCAAGCAGAGACAGACAGAGTAAAGGCTCCAAGCTGTCATCTTGCAGAATGGCTCTTTATTGGGTGGGCGTGGACTGGGGTGGACTGGGGTGGACTGGGGCGGGGATGGTTCCCTGGTCTCTGTGAGAGTCCTAATTCCCCAGAACTTCAAGTCTCACTCACTGCTACTGAAACTCCGCCTCACGCCCTTTCTGTTGGCGCCAAGTGTGTCCAACTCATGTCTCAGGTGTGGCTTCTAAGAATTTTCTTCCCTCTGTTATCTATCTAGTGGACTGAAGAAGCAAAACTTGCAAATAAAATGGGCCAAGTTTGAATGACTGGAGCCATAATGCACGCGCCTGAGGCTTGATGCCCTCTGTCTTGAAACCACTATCTGAAATGGCTAATGGCCTTTCTATTTTTCTGAAAGCAAAAGTCATCACCGCTCAGTCAACTCCATCAGAGTGAACCTTCCCAGATAAAATGAAAGCCCTATTTTTCTCTCTTCTCATGCAATCCTTTATACATGGTAATTCTGTGATAGATGACCCAGATAAATAGCTTTCTCCTGAAGAATATTCTTTCCATATAATTTATTTTGATGTTCTAGTCAGAATCTGAACCAAAGATAAGTGATTTTTTTCATAGTGTCAACAGCACATCAAACTATTCTAGTTTGGGGTCATATTGCATCCAAAATAGTTGCTCTCCAGGTAAACAATGTCATTAGTGATTAGATCTATGCTCATTTTGTTTGTGCCTGGTAACTAAATTAATATATTGAGATGCTTTCAAGAGAAAAGAAATGGAGGCAGAGGCTGGTGGCTCACACTGTAATCTTAGCTTCCTAGGAAGATGAGATCTGAGGACCATGGTCTCTGAAGTTAACCCAGGCATGAAAGTCCTTAAGATGCTTATCTCAAGTTAAGCAGCAAAAGGCCAGATGTGGCACTGTAGTTCAACTGGCAAAGCACTGGCCTTGAGCAACAAAGCACAGGACAATGCCCAGGCCTTGAGTTCAAGGCCCACTACTGGGACACATGCAAAGAGGAAGAGGAAGAAGGAAGGAAAGAACAGGAGGAAGAGGAGAGGAAAATGGAAAAGCAAAGATCTTACTCTGATCACAAAAATAATGGTCTTTTAGGAGGTTTTTTTTTATTTTAATTCACTGTAATACAAGGTTTACTAGGTAGAAATTAGAGGCACTGCGGACTAGATTCAAGTCAGCCAAATGAGATACTGTGCCCACTTTCCTAGTCATGGTGGCCTTAGGAACTACCATTCTTTCATTAGTTGTTTAATTGTCCTGAGTCAATATTTTTTTTCCTGTTTTCACCTGCCAGTGGTGAACATTTTTCTCCATTTTCTGAACATAGGACTAAATTTAACATGGGAGTTATGACAAGACATGTAGGAAGCTGCCTGGTACAGATGAATTGGAACATTTGAACAATTTAAGCATGCTTTTCTGTTTCTGGAAGATGTCTTGAAATTCAGAAGATCTTCATCATGACCTAATTTTATTGTGAGGCCACAATTAAATTTAAAGATATTCAAAGCCCCATGTAATTAAAACTGAAATGTTTCAATTCTGTATTTCAAGAGTAGACTATTTTATGCATCAACTTGGAAGAAAAACTACAAAGATACAAAGATACAATCACTCTTTAGCTTATAAGGAAAATGTTAAGCAACATCAGTGAGTTAAACTTTTTTTGGGGGAGGGGTCCAGTCATGGGGCCTGAACTCGGCCTGGGTGCTATCCCTCAGCTCTTCAGCTCAAGGCTAGCGCTCTACCACTTGAGCCACAGCGCCACTTCCGGCTTTTTTCTTTTTGCTTATATGGTGCTGAGGAATCAAACCCAGGGCCTCATGCATGCAGGCAAGTGCTCTACCACTGAGCCACCTTCCCAGCCCCTGGTGAGTTAAACTTTTAAGTGGAATACTTGTGAATTTAAATTTCTGAAACTTATGTCTCTACAAAGAATCTTTGAAACATGTTCAGTGTGATTTAGCATCATATGCATGTATGTGTAGTTACTCTGGGTGCTATCCCTTAGCTTTATGGCTGATGCTCTACTACTTGAGCCAAAACTCTACTTCTGGCTTTTCGCTAGTTAATTGGAAATAAAAGTCTATCAGTCATTCCTGCTCAAGCTGGCTTCAAACCATGATATTAAGATCTCAACCTTCTGAGCAGCCAGGATTACAGGCATGAGACACTGAAATCATTTGCTCTTTATCAATCACCCCAACATGTGACTTCTTTTCATCATCTGAAAATAAGATGGTTAACGTATATCGATTTAAATGATTGCGTTTGTACTTTTTCTGTTTGTAAACAAATAGATGTTATTAAACACATGTACAAAAGCAAGCAAGTGCTCATTTTCTATAACTTATCATCAGAATCATCGACTCAAAATGTCCTTGCTGTGGACTGGAAACCGCAATTGCGTCACTTGGGAGTAATAGGAAAGTAAACAGATTTTTCTTTAAATGCTTTATAAAATACAAATAGTGTAAATAACCTTGACTTCACGGCCAGAATAGGCTAGAAGAGAATTGGAAAGGACTTGCTGGGAGCTGGAGGGATAGGAGGGGTGGTGGGAGTAGGGGACCATGCTCTGACATGGACCTACCTGCCGTCTGTGGTTGACAGGTTGCATTTCCAGCGATAGGTAGTCCTCTGACTATCGAGCATCTAAAGCCAGGACTCCCCCTGTCCCCGTGCCTCAGTGCACTTTCTTCAGTTGCTGTACTAGTGAGACCAGCTTCCCATCTATACCTTTCTCAACTGTGTGTGCACTCTTAACTTCAACTAGGGTTCACTCCTTTCGAAGAACAAGACCAGACTCTCCGACTGGCTCTTCAGGCAGCCAATTATGCATCAGAAATAACTTCTCAGCATCGTAGACAGTGCAGAAATAATCCAGAGAGTGTGGAAGGCATTCACAATAGTGTGTTTACAAACGTTACACAGACAGTAGAGTGCTCTGCTGCTGAGAACAAGTATTTTCTCTCCCAATGATGAAGCACTGTCATACATCCTGCGTTGTTCTGAATGTTCGCTCTACATTTTCCCTTGGTCGACAACAGTCCTGTGAGCTGTTTCTGGGATCTCCACTTGACAAAAGTCCTATGAGCTGATCCTGTGATCTCCCCTGAGTACAGAAAAGTAAGCCATTGGCCAACATCTGCCACCTGGAGAGCACAGATTCAGGGCGCAGCCCCTGAGGCCTGAGTCCAGGGCAGATTCTTGTGCGCCTCGGGTCCTGATGGAGACCCCCATGCTGCTGGAGACCCACGCACGTGCTGCTGGAGACCCACGCACTGCTGGAGAGCCGCACACTGCGTGCCACTGGAGAACCACCAGCTGCTCAAGACCCATGCGCTACTGGAGCTTGTGTGCTTCTGGAGACCCACCAGCTGCTGGAGACCCACGCGCTGCTCAAGACCCATGCGCTACTGGAGCGTTGTGTGCTTCTGGAGACCCACGCGCTGCTGGAGACCCACACGCTGCTGCAGAGCAGCACACCGCTGGAGACCACGAGCCGCTGGAGACCCACGTGCTGCTGAAGACCCACGAGCTGCTGGCGCTGCTGGAGGGCCGCGCGCTGCTGGAGACCCATGTGCTGCTGGAGACCCACACGCTGTTGGAGGGCCATGCACTGCTGGAGACTTACGTTCTGTTGGAGGGCCGTGTGCTGCTGGAGACCCACGGACTGCTGGAGACCCGCGTTGCTGGAGGGCTGCATGCTGTTGAGACCCACGCGTGCATGGCTTCTAGATGAGAACGCGAGCAGCCCCGTGGTTCAATGACCCCCAAGCTCCCTCTGCTAACTGGGCACAAACACACAGGTCAAATCTCATCTTTCTGACTCCAAAGCCCACGCTCACAATTGCTTACAAGCTCATAAACCCACTGCAGGACCGTGGGGGCACAGGGTACCCATGGTCGTGACCCTCAAACACACAGACGCCAGGGGGTGCCCCATCCCCCTGCAGCCGCTGAGCTAGCTTAGCATTGCCACCCCTCCTCTGGCCATGCTGGAGACGCCCTTTGTGTCACTGATGATCACGGATTCTCATGGCAACTCTACTATCCCCCACGAGTGGCCAAAGGCCAAGCCAGAAAGAAATGCAACCCAGGGACACTCCTCCCCCCCCCCCCAAAAAAAAGAAAATTGGATTCAGCTTTGGAACTGTCCACAGCCTGAGTCAGCCATTGCGTCTCCACAGAGCATGCTTTGATCCTGGGAAAGGGGGTTCGCTGGCTCAGAGCCAGAGCGGAGCCTGAGCGAGGGCCCTGTGTGGCTGGACTCAGACACAAAAGCGCAGCAGCAGCGGGTGGCAGAGGCCTGCCCAGCCCAGGCCTGCGGGGAGCCCCCCGGCCTTCAGACACCCCATGTACTTCTGCTTATTCATCTGGATCACCGGACGAGGCCAACATAAACAGTGAAGATAAATGGCAGAGGGCAGTTCGGTTTCCCTGTGGCCTTGAAGAACACATTGGCCTCACCTTGCAGAGCCTTGCTATGCATCCTATCCCTTGTCAGTTGCTTGACATAAAGTCCAAGGCCCGAGCTGTTCAAAGCCTAGGATAAGAGGAAGACACAAGTTCCAAAGCTGACATCTGATTCACAGGCTGATCGTCCCCTATCCTTCCATCCTCTCCTCTAGCACTGCTACTCCCCAAAGCAAAACCTGAAACTCAGTGAAACCAAGAAAACGTGTAGTTTAACCACATGGAAATCCAAACCAAATGCAGCTACGCTTTATAGGACCGCCACAAAACCTCTGCATTATTAACGGGCTTCTTAAACGGGGGATTGGTTTCATTCATTTGAACCAAATTCCAAACAACACATTTGGAGGTAGTGAGAACAATCTATACTCTCTGAATGTCATTATTGTGTATCTTAATTGTGTTTATCTCAGCTCTACTTTGATTACCTTTAAATGCTTGTTGAGACTAATAGCACACTGTGGGTGCTATTTTCATTCAACGTTGTATATTCTTAAGTTATTTTGATATTTTGTTCCAGTCCTGGGATTTGAACTCAGAGCCTGGATGCTGTTCCTGAGCTTCTTTTGCTCAAGGCTAGTGCTCTATCTCTTGAGCCACAGCACCACTTGTGGGGTTTTTTTTTGCATACTTTATTGGAGATAAGAGTCTCACAGACTTTGCTGCTCCGATTGGCTTTGAACCACAAACCTCAGTTCTCAGCCTCCTTGAGTAGCTAGGATTATAGGTGTGAGCCATCAGCACCCAGCTTTAAGTTGATTTGAATAAACTGATCTCAACCTTGGTCCAAATCCAGTTTCTGAACCTTAACAACACTATTGGTATTCTGGATTAGACAAGTTCTCTGTGGTAGCTGTCTTGTGCACTACAGGATACCTCAGAGTAGTAGCACTCCCTATAAGTGAATCAGAAAATTCTCTGTATACTATCCTTGAGGGGTGAGTCAAAGTTGTACCTTCATGGAAAGCCATTGTCCTATGTGATACTGAAAATAAGTCACAAGTACTGATGAGTCCTCTCCTTCCTATCATCCGATGGTGGCTAAGAGTGCAGTCATGACTGGGCCCACTACCACATTGTTTATACAATGTAATCTTTCATCTCTTCAGCTTATAAAATTATTATAATGGTTTTGCTTTTTGGACTATCATGAAAATCAGATGATAGGTAAAACTCATGTATCACATAATTGAATGAGTTTATATTAAGTACACATACACATGCACGCACACACACACACACACACACACACACACACACACACACACACACACACACACATATAATGTAACTGAACATTAGAGTTCTTAGAATTGTCCCAAAACCTACTGATTAAGTTGTACAGAAAAAAAGTATTTTTTTTCTTTCAACACCAATGAAGAATAGAAAACTCAACGTGAGAATAAATTAACTAAAAACATAAGTATGGTCAGTAAATTAGGACACAAAAGAGCAATTGTTACCAACCTACAGTTCTGTCTCTCCCAGTATGTTGAACTTGATGGAAGATATTTACAAGAATCACACCGACTCCTACTTTTGCTTGAAAGGTCACGTCAATGGTAGAGGGGGAAAAAACAAAAAGAAGAAGAAAAACAGGATTACCCCCATACTTGTTACTAAGGGATCCTACATAATGAGTTAATGTGAAGAAGAAAAATTTGAGAAAAATGCATCAAGACAGAAAAATTTAGTCTGTGTTGTGATTTGACTGTACCCCCGAAGTGAATGGGTTAATACTACTATTAAGAAAACCAAGCTTCCTTATTTTGAGAGTATTATTATTAAAGTGAGTTTGACCCAGGAACTGGGTCAAATCTTAGCTACTCATGAGGCTGAGATCTGAGGATGGTGGTTTGAAGCTAGCCCAGGCAGGAAAGTCTGTGAGACTCTTATCTCCAATCAACTATGCAGAAAAAGATGGAAATGGTGCTGTGGCTCAAGCACAAAGAAGCTTAGAGACTGTACCTGAGTCCAAGCCCCAGGACCAAAACTAACTAGATAAAAACATATAGTGAGTTTGGAACTCTGTCTTTCTGTCTGTCTGTCTCTCTGACTCTCCCCACCCCCTCTCTCTTGTTCTCCTGCTCTTTCTCTTGCTCTCTCCACACCTCATATGCTCTCTAGCCTCACAACCTTGGCCATCCCAGCCTTTGTAATTGTAAATTACCAGTTTTAGGAACCTTATGGAAGCAGCATAGAAAATTGGGCTAACAGAAAATTGGTGGGGCTGTTGCTGTATCAAGTGTTTGAAAATGTGAAGGCAGCTTTGGAACTAGGTCATGGATGAGAGACGAGCCGGAGAAGCAAGCTAGGAAATGCTTTATTGGTTACTGACATCAATGGTGCAGCGAGGATGAGGATGAGGATGTCTGTTGAGGATCCAGACATGAACAAATGTAGGCAGAGGCTAAGAGGGTCAAGTCATTATAGAAATGAGGGAGATGGGGGGGGGGAGGCTGGGAAGGGATGTGAAGGGTAAACAAAGGAGGAGGCTGCAATGCTTGATAAGAAATGTACGCATTAACCTGCCCATGTAATTGTAACCCCTCTGTACAGTGTGTTCACAAAAAATAAAAATTAAATTAAATTAAAAAAGAAATGAGGGAGAAACATGGATCGCTAGGGCCCTTACTGAGGTCACAGATGGGGATGAGGAACAAGGCGTTGTGAAGTAAAAGCTATTCTTGCTTTATAGTGGCAAAGAACTTGGCATGGATCCCTCTGTGCTTAGAACTTTGGGGAGGACAGACTGAACACAGTGGACAACGAAGGATTTAGAAAAC
This sequence comes from Dipodomys spectabilis, assembly GCF_019054845.1. Taxonomy (NCBI): domain Eukaryota; kingdom Metazoa; phylum Chordata; class Mammalia; order Rodentia; family Heteromyidae; genus Dipodomys; species Dipodomys spectabilis. The sequence goes on from NW_024871277.1 coordinate 2,435,197, forward strand.
TCTTGGCCTGGCTCTCTGAAGAATTACAATATGTGTTCTGGAGAGAATATTATGCTGATACTAATGTCTATAGAAGGAAGCTCACTGCTGCTCCAAACAATAGGAGAAAACTTGCTGAGCCATTTCAGAGATCTTTAAGGGTGTTTCGTAACACAGTCTCTGAGAAGAATCTTAAGAGCACGGGTACTGGAAAGAACACTGAAAGAATTGCATGACTGCCCTGAGCACCTTGAGATTTTCTTCCCTGAATCCTGAGTGAGGTTCAGCTCATTCTACTTCTCTGTAAAGCATGAGCCACAAGCCAAGGCTGGGTCCCCATGATGTTGATTCTGCAGGTGCCCAGAAAGCAATTGCTCTGTTGACAACAGCCAGGGATCCAGGCAGAGAAATATGGCCGGGGCCAGAGCCATTAGAGAAAGCCTCCATGGCAAGATAAAGATCCTGTCCAGATGTAGACCTATCACTCCTGGACTTAGGTCCACCTCCAGAACTTTAAGAAATAAATCTGGAAAGCCGAGCACCATTGACTCATTTAGCAGGAGGCTAAATGCTGAGGCTCACAATTCAAAGCCAACCCTGAGAAGAAAAGTCCATAAGACTCCTATCTCCAATAAACTACCTCCCCTCCCCAAAAAGCTAGAAGCAAAGCTGTGATTCAAGAGCACTAACCTTGAGGAAAAAAGAAGCTCGAGACAATACCCAAGCTCTGAGTTCAAGCCCCAAGACCAGCTCAAAAAGAAAGGAAGGGAAGGGAAGGGAAGGGAAGGGAAGGGAAGGGAAGGGGGAAGGGAAAAGGGAAGGGAAGGGAAGGGAAGGGAAAAGGGAAGGGAAGGGAAGGGAAGGGAAGGGAAGGGAAGGGGGAAGGGAAAAGGGAAGGGAAGGGAAGGGAAGGGAAAAGGGAAGGGAAGGGAAGGGAAGGGAAAAGGGAAGGGAAGGGAAGGGAAGGGGGAAGGGAAAAGGGAAGGGAAGGGAAGGGAAGGGAAGGGAAGGGGAGAGTTCCAATTTTTCTACATTACCTGGGCTCAGACATTGTGCATTATAGCAGCACAAAACGGGCCATTGTAAACTATAGGATAAAGACTACAATTTAATTTGTCTGGGTTATGAAACTGTAGGCTCAGTAATGAAAAGCAAGTAGGCACAGGACTTGGAGAAGAAAATATAATAAGGAGAATGAGAAGAATAGATCATAACTAAGGCCTATTTGCAGAAGTTCCTGCCTTCATGAGACCGGTTTGTTCCACAATCAATACTAAGCCATTGCAAAAACTGGATCCACACAATATCAGAATTCTGAGTGAAGCAAATAAGATCTCTCTATACTGCAAGGGTTGCACCTGTCTTCTACCTGCATTAACTACTTACAGATGAAACCTAGTCCATTAAAGGATATGATCCGATTCTGAAACCTAGAACCCTGTTTTTAATTGCTTCCTTCTCAGTTTGTGTCTAAGTGCTAATAACCAGTGGCCTTTTTTGTGTGTGCTAAGACTGGGGCTTGAACTCAGTGCCTGGGTGCTATCCCTTAGCTTTTGCTACTCAAGGAAGAAACTCTATCATTGAGCCACACCTCCACTTCCAGCTTTTTGCTGGCTAATTAGAGGTAAGAATCTCACAGATTTTGCTTCCTGGGCTGGCTTCAAATCACAATCCTCAGATCTCAGCCTCCTGAGTAACTAGGATTAGAAGTGGGATCCAAAGGCACCTGGTTAGTTCCCTTATTTTTTAAGACATATCCACCTTATTCTCAATTGTAGAACTTGGACCTGGCTCATTCCCTTTCTTTATAGTCCTACTGCCATTCTAGGACATACCAGAGCTGGCATTTGTTTGTGTAATGGCCACAGAAATTTGAATGTAAGCAGCTATGACAAGAGCCTCCCTCTCTTCCTGTTGGGGTGTGAACACGTTGCTATCTTTAGCTTGCTTGTGGCCATGGTCTTCTCCATCTCCAGCCACCTGACTTAACTTAGGTTGGTTCTTATTGATACCCAGTGGTTGGTATCAAATGGCTAACTCTTGTCTTGCACTGTGGACACCTTACTTTTTCAGTGTTTATTTTACTTTATTTTTTAATATAATGGTATTATTATTTTAAGGAGTTGTACAAAGAGGTTACCATTTCACAATTCACATAATGTATACATTTCTCTATTAGACAATGTCACTCCTTCCTTTGCTTTCCCCCAGTTCAGAGTTTAGTTTGAACCCTGTTAGGTGTTTATCAGATCTAGAAGTTGAGCCTGTAGGATCTATGAGGTGTAGGAACATATCATCTGCAAATAGGGATAATTGCCTTCTTCCTTCCCTATTTGCATCATTTGTATTTATTCTCTTGCTTTATTACTTTGACTAGTATTTCTAGTACTATGTTGAATGAAAAAAGGATGATGGACACCTTTGTCTGTTCTTGACTTTAGGGAACACAATTTCAGTTTTCTTCACTTCATATGATTTTGACTATAGATTTTATTAAGTTCAAGTATATTTTTCCCTTAGTTTCTTTGGAGCTACAAACATCAGAGACACCTCTCCTGTGAAATAAGGAACTCCGCCCTCTACCCCACCTCCACCCCTGTGCCTCCCAGATCTTAGCTACAAGGACAGCTACAAATCACAGATCTTAGCAATGTGGACACTTTTGGATTCCATCTGCCTTCTGTGCCAACCAGGGGGGCAGGTGAATTCTTTTCCCATTGTCAAATGCGTCTTGGTTTCCCCTGTGACCATGGAGGGAATGAGACAGATGACCAGTAGGTAGGAAGAATGGATGTCAAGGAAGTGAAAAGCAACATGAAAACCCAAGAGGAGTCTTCAAGTAGTCTTGTGGGTGGCCTGAACCAGATGAGTAATGCTCCCTAATAAACCTAGAAAATATGCTTTCATGCAAGAACAAACTCTTTTATACTGTGTGTTTTGCATGAAAATACCCATTAGGTATGAGACATAAAATGTTCATTTACAAATGTTCAGATTTAGCTATTTTAACTCAGGGCCATTTTTAGTAAATCTCTTACACTATTGCTCTACTTCATTCATTAGTCTCCTTTCCTTCCAGATGTTATATTTCCTTTAAATAATTACAAAGATGCCAGATCAAATTATCCCTTTCTTTTCAAAAGTGAAAAACCCCAGTGAGCAAAGATAAATGTTTATGGCAAATTGGTTAAGAAAGTGCTGTCTTGGGAGAAAAGTGACTCTTAATGTTGAGCATCACTCTCGACAATCCAAATTTTTCCTTCAGTCACTGAAATATATTTCTGGTTTAACCACAACTCATCACACTGTACACATTGGAAAGGTTTCAGTGCTCCCCTATTGAATTAAACACAAAACAAACAAACAAAGAAAGCCCACGGCCTTTGCTGAAAGAAACTGGTTTTGTGTTAACATTACATATCAGGATTTTACAGCAACCTCAGAGATTGTTTTCTTGCGATCTTGCCAGACTGTGGTCAGAATCAACCTTGCTACTCACAGAAGCAAAAAAGGTCTTATAAATTAATGAAAAAAGGGAGCTGAACAGTGCTTGAAAACTCCTGATATGGCTCTCAACCATGGCTTTCTAAAGAACATCTAAATGAGTGAAGGAAAAGGAGCTAAAACAGTGGCTGAAATAACGCCACATATTGTGAGAACTATGCAAGTGTCTGATACTGTTTTTACTGACCTTTGAGCTTCACTTGGGATTAAAAATAAATCTGTGGAGATGAGATTTGACCATCCGAATCTCTCAGATCAGGCACTGGCCCTTGGTCCAACATGCCCATGTGGTTCTAATAGGCAACCAGTATTGAGAAACACTGAGCTTAAACCAAGTGCCAGTGAAACAAACTTCATGACTTCAGTGTCAGAAAAAGCCAACCAGTCTCATTCTGTGTCCCATCGGTTAAAAACAAAACAACATGAACAACAAACAAAACCCTACTCATTTCCAGGCATTTAAAAGATGAGTGAGATGATCTTAAGCCTCAAGCAGCTTAGCAATTTGCTAGATGAAACAGACCATGGCCAAATAAATAGAAAACTGTTTAATGGCAGAAATAGTGTTGTTAAGAGCATGAACCAAAGAAGGGATCGGCCAACTCTGCTTACATCCAGCAAGAGGATGTCGAATTGACCTTACAAAGGGAATAACATTGTATTAGGTATAAGAGGAACATGAAGATCTACTAGACAAAACCAAAGGTGATAGCTCAAATGGATGAATAAGAGAAACAGCAGAGAACACTTCAGGACTATGGAGAATTCAAAGCACTGACCAGGGGCTTGGGGACCTAAAGCAGGTCTTGCCCTGCCTGGCCAAGACTCACCCGGGCCACTTGGAAATCCTGCAGCAGGACCACAGCACTCCGACAAAAGAAGATACAAAGCTAAGTGTACGGAAGCTTCTCAACAGGCACAATATGGTGTTGAGAGATTACACATGGACTGAGTTTGATGATCCTTTTTCTGAACAGAGATGTGCAGTCTGTGACTATTGTTGACACAGAATTGACAAGATCTTCAGCCCACTGATTTGAATGCATGCACCACTGCACTTCACACATTCCAGTTGAATGAAGATGGCCCCATCAGTGAAAGCTGGAAGAAAATATTGCAGCAAATCACAGGGTTCAGCTTGAAGCTCAATTCCGTGGGCTGTGGGACTACCTAGGATATGATGTGGAAGTCAAATCGCATCTCCTTCATTATGTGGTGACCACCTTACTATCCTCAGACACAAATGCTGTCAGCAACCTCGTCACCTGGAACTGAGGGGTGCACCTGCATCATCCGCCAGGAACTGGAAGGGTCTCCCTGTGTAAGGTGCTGGCCCAGAAACTGTCCATCTGACCATTTCGCAGTTGCAATAAACAACCACAGCTTGTTTTCTAAAGTGGTTTGCAGCAAGCAGCAAGCTGGTAACTAGGATGTTCCAGGAGATCCAAGACTTGATGAATGATAAAGAAGCACTGGTGTTCGTGCTGATCGCTGAGGTAGAAAGTCTCACAGCTACTCGCAATGCCTGTAAAGCAGGTGCTGAGCCATCCGATGCGATCCATGTGACGCAAACTGATCAGATTAAGAGGCATTCCAGTGTGGTGATTCTGACCACCTCCAACATACTGGGAAGGTCCATGTGGACCTTGTGGCTGACATCACACAATACATCAGGCCACCCTCTGTGGCAGTCATCTTCAAAATCTACCTCTCTTGTTTGGCAGAACTAATTGTGTGTGTGTGTGTGTGTATGTATATATATGTATGTATGTATCTTATACCCCCAACCAGCAGCAGCTATTGACTCTCCAGGAGCTAGAGATGAGTGACTTCCTTGATACCAATCATGTGTCAAAGCTGAGCCTACTTTTGAGTGAAATTTCAAGGAAGAGCCAGGGACTCAGTGGCTCCCATGCTGAATATCCAGCACCCACCATCAACCATCGAGAGATTCCTTCAGGCCCTGTCTTTGGCAGTGGACAAGCAGTTTGAAGAAAAAAAAAGAAGCTTCCCACTCACATTTGATTCTGTAACCCTCTGGTTTTCTCTGGAGAGCCAGGGTGGTGCCTGCCTCACGTGACACTCCAGAAACACCTCTGCAAGCCACCAAGGCCTGTGGCCATTGTCACCAGAAGGGTTGTACTTGCACTGCTCTAAGTGCATATTTGGAAGACAAATGGCTTGTCATTTCCAGTTTTTGAAAGACACTGCAAATTCCGTGTGCCACTTAAATATGTTTATTCCATCCTGCATTTACCCCACCAGACACAAGGTGTGAACAAAATCATTTAAACTAAAGCGAGCAACGCAGCTGTCATAGAAACAAGAGAAAGGCAGTCCACCTAAGTAAGTGTGCAATCACAGCACAAAAGGTGAGCAGGTCACTCTGCTGGAGGAAACTGCTTTCTGATATGAGCTGGTTTTATTTAGTGGGTAAGGAAACTTGTTCCTCTGACACAGCAGTGGAGAAAGGATACTGGTGAGCTGTCCCATAGCAGTCGGATATATCTTCAGAGATCAGACCCCCTGTGAGTATGTGGGCAGGCAGTGTTTGCAAGATTCTGCTCTTTGTTTTACTCAAGACTAGAGTAAAAATCCATATGCCAGTTGTAAACTGAGGAAGTGTATTTGATAAAATACTGCTTGTCCTTTTCTCGTGATAAAGAAAATTCTACATTAATGCTTTGTACAAAAAAAGTCCACTTGTAAAGGGAGTGATGCCTGTATCATAAACATTTTAAATATTCAACTTGTTTCTGGGGAAAAGAAAGAATGACAGAGTTGTTACCTAACTCTAAGCTGCCCAAACTCACATAATTAGCACATGACAGAAGTAGAATTCGAACCCAAGCCCATCTCCTTGCCATCATAGACTCTGACTGACTAACAATGCAAGAACACACAGAAGGAACGAGAGCCTTAGTTTACTGGAATTTATAATTCAGATCCTCCATTCATTTCAATAAGGGATAAATGAAAAGGGCATCCAAAGATCTTTAACTACCAATATTAAGAATTTTCTCTTTTCTAAACATAGGAAAATTAAAAACATCCACTCTGAAGAATCACAAACCTCTTTATGCTGTGTGGAAAGTTTTATAGACATATTAAGCATAATAATGGTGTCAGAAAAAAAATGTACGATATTCTTAGATGCTGTCTCCAGATGCTGAGTTTTCATTCTAGGCTGACTTAAACAGTAGATGAATAAAAGCATGCTTTATCAACAGTATAGCTGAATTTCCCCACCTTAGGTTCTAGATTATGGCTTTTATTTGAGTAATCCTGAAAAGTGAAGGCAAAGATTAGAGAAAATTATTCTGATTCTTGCTGTCTTTATAAATCACTCAGGATTTCTTATTTTGTTATTGAAATGGGAGAAAAGCTTTTTTAAAAACACACACACACACAAAAGCCTACATCTGCTCTTGGTCAAGCTGCTGGCTATCCCAGGCTTTTTAGGGTTGATTTTGGGTGTGCATGCAAAAAGACTGTGTGACTGTATTTTGGGGTCAAAGCCAAAGAAAATATCTGCTCCACTTCCAGTGAGTATATGCACAGAGAGTCGGGCTGTTAGTCTGACTGACAAATGGGTATGATCTAGGCAATACTTACATCTAAAATTTTCATCTTTGCGATGGTCACTGCTAAAGGTAAATAGCGCTTATTGACCTGCAGGCACGATGGTGCTGACTTGGAACATGACCATGGTTTTATCTGGCCTTCACATGTAAACAGTCAGTATAAGCCTCAGCAGGGATGCTGGCTTTCAGAGTTGTAGACAACACTGCAGCCAGACCAAAGACTTCTCTCTGCATGTTGCAAAGGCCAGTTTCCCAGGTTGTGCTTTGTGTGCTGCCAGCCTCAACAAACAAAGCCAGCCAGAGATTTCTTTCTGTGCTGAGAAACAAAGCAGTTGAGACGGATACAGGTCAGTGAACTCTTCCGGTGCCGTAGAGCATGCCTAAGAAGAGAAGGAGACTAAGTCTGCCCTCCAGGACTTGAAATCCGCCCTCAGTCCATGGTCCATGCAGCTGTTGGTATGCTGCCTGGTATTTGGGGAGTTCTTACTGATGACTATAATACAGCCAAAGCCTTGCCTGACTGCAATGAAACACCAGAGAAAAAATAAAGATGTGCTTTTGTTGGTGACTTATTGTGAGGTCAGGATGTTGTTCTAGTGACTCACTTTTTAAAAAAAAGTGGTAGGAAAACTAAATTCAACTCCTTATGGCTTTGCTTACCAATCACCCCAGCCAACAGTTTGGCCAAGATTCTTTCTGTATCGGCCATGTCTACGTGATGCCACATTATCCAGCAAATTTAGTTCTAAAATCTAGATTTGGTACATATTACGTGTTCAACCTGGAATGATTTGCTCCAGACAAATGGGCATGGAAACTGACTAATTAATAATGGCCCCAAAGTTTTCAGATGTTTTTGTTGTTATGGAGAGAGAGATTCACAGAGCTCACCCTTCCTGGAGTCCACTCTACCACTAGCCCCTCTGCTTTTAGGCCTCAATACTAGACACTATTTTCTCTACCATCCGTGGCTGAGGAGGAAACAGGAGGGGGTATAAGTGTCCTTCCATCTTTGTACAACTGTCAAGCACTAAGCTTGGGGATTTTGTTTGTTCAGTCCTCTAAGCAGAGTCTCTGTTATACTTCAATTTGTTTCTCTATACTAGTGCATTTTTCTAACCACAGGACCACAATATGTACATTCTTGTCTAGGCACTTCATCTGTTAGCTTGATCTGACAGAATTTTCTTCTGTCTTCACCTCTCATACATGACCCAGATTTTAAGGGTCAGCCCAACGCTGTCTCCTCTACCAAAAATAAATCTGAATTTCCTCTTGGTGCATGTTTGTGAATGTGAGCATGTGTGCATGGCTTTGGGGCTGGATCTCAGGACCTGAGTGGTGCTATCCCTTGGCTTTGTAGCTCCAGGCTGATGCTCTGTCTCTTGAGTCACGCCTCCAGTTCTCGATTTTTGATGGTTAATCAGGCAAGATTCTAGCAGACTTTCCTGACTGGGCTGGCTTCAAACCGACATCCTCAGATCTCAGCCTCCTGACTAGTTACAGGCGTGAGCCACCAGTGCTTGGCTTGAATTTCCTCTCATTCTAGAGAGTGATGCCAATAAACTATACTTGTAATTTACAAAAGCACCCTGTGCATGGTGCTCTAACGGTGTCTGGGTCCGAATCCTTGACCTGCTAGCACTGCTCATCTCCCTCCTTCCCCCCTCCCTTCCCCCCCCCCCCCCCCCCCCCCGCCCAGACACACACACAGAGATTATTCTTTGAGTTCACAGTTCCACACTCAGCTAAGTAATTTGCCGGCAGCAGATGAGTGAAAGCAATTTTTTTTGTTTGTGTGTTTTAATTTTTTGGTTCCCATAGCTTTCCAATAAATACACAAGTTGACAAATTAGTACAAGGGACAAGAGTGTTAGAAAAACAAAAGTCAGGAAGAAAAGTAAAGTGAAAACATCACATTGAAAATTGGATCCTATGTGATTCAATACCCAATGAACTCAGGCTAGCAAACAGCCTAGGGAATAACTAAGGTTTGATTGCTCTGAATTTTCAGATGTCTGCTATTAATGTAATTATTCATTCACAAGAGTGTCATTTTCTCCTCAATGGAATCTGAATGCTTCCATTTGACATTCTTTTGGACAATAGCTGTGAAAAAAATTGACTTTGATAATAAAGTTTGTCTCCTCACTGCTCCTTATCAAGAACTTCATATCTTGCTTTAAAATTATGATATAACACCTAAATAACTATTTTTTTTGCTCAAAGGAAAGAAAGAGGACAGAGTTCAAGGAACTTAATACAAAATACAACTTTCAATTAAAATACCATCAGCAAGAAATCAGCTCTGAGTGACAGGCCACAATTACAAAAGAAAACCACACATCATACTCAGAAACCAAACTACCTGTATCATGGAGTGACACTTTTCAAAACCATCCATTTAAAGAGATAGAATGACTCTGTCTTTTTCAACAAAATTTGGTATTCTTAAGGAATTCAGGAGATAGATTTGTTTCAAAGACCATGATTGCCCCAATGGGAATTTTATTTTCAATTTTGGACATGTTGAAGGTTCTTTTTTGCTATTTTCAAAACTGACTCTGTTTCCTTCCAGACATATGGCATTCAGTATTGGATAGTTCTGTTATTGTGTGTGTGTGTGTGTGTGTGTGTGTGTGTAAGAGAGAGAGTATGATGGAGGTTGTGTTGGTATTAGGGCTTAACATCAGGGGCCAGGGTACAGTTTTTCAGCTTTTTCCACACAAGGCTAGCATGCCACCACTTGAGCCAGAGTTCCACTTTCATCTTTTTGGTGGCTAATTGGAAATAAGAGTCTCACAGTCTTGCCTGTTCAGGGTGACCTCAAAATGCAGTCCTCAGATCTCAGCCGTCTGAGTAGCTCTCATTACAGGCATGAGCCACTAGTGTCCAGCTTTAGTCTTATTACTTTAACAAGCTGTAACTGACCCTGCCATTTTGATACAATTTTCCTATTATCAACAGAGTCCAGGGATTTTTACACTGCCCATCAGAAGCCTCTGTTTATTGCCTGTGTTGTACTTCAGGTTTCTAACACTTAGCAATTTTCTAACATCATGATTGAGGTCATCTTTGAAAGGCCTGCATTTATATTTTCCCTTTGTGACACAGAATCAATATTCCATTCGCTGACAATTAAAAAAAAAAAAAGCACTCCATTCATGTTAGGATACTGACCCAAATGCAAATGAGTAAGTAGCAATGGCTGAATGCTTTGGAAAAACAGAAGCTAAAAAAAAGTACTACTGATCGCTGACTCTCTCATTGGAAATATTAAATCTGTCCAGCTTTCCCTTGTTTTTTTAATCTCATCTTTCTGCACTCTTTTCATACAGAAGAGCTGTCTAAAGAGCACACCTAATTATCAGAAATAAACCTGTGCTATTCTTGTGACATGACATTTCACATAAGAATTTCCAACTGGTTTTCCACATGCCGTCTGCGACGTCTTTTTTTTTTCTTTTTAGTATTTTTTATGGCCAATATTAAGAAAAGTAACATCCAGCAGACACAGCCATAAAGACACTCATGAGATGCCATGGAAAAATCAATCCACACAGACAAGATGGCAAAGGCAAGGAATGAACGTAACACAAAATCCCTAGAATTTTAAATTCTACTGAAAAGCTGCCTACTAGCTTAGAATACTTAAATTTTGTGGAGAAAATTTTGTTTGAGAGAGGTGGAAGACCCCAGCCCACCAGTGGGTCTCACTCTTGGCAAAGCTCCTTTGTGTGTCCAGGAGGGCCTTTCTATCCCATGCTAGAAGGAAACACACTTATCAAGTGGTTCCTTCTAGAATGGTGGTTCTCAACACGTAAGCAGTTCTCGGCCACCACACACTGCAGGAGTAGTTCTTTCTAGGTAGGAATTAGAATTCTTGACTTCTAATTGAATTCTAACCAGATTCTTGAATTCAAATTCACCACCACCAGCACACACAGCTCTAAGATCCATGAGCTCTACTTACTTTTGCTTCCCTCATGGTTTTCTACGTAGTTAAGTTGTAGGCCCAAATGCCTGGCAGTCCCAGACCCTGTAGGACTTACAAGAATCAGAAGAGAAAAAAAAAAAGAAAAGAAAAGCAGGACAAATGTAATGTAACCAAGAGTGATGAAGAAGAGCTGTGCCCTGGAAAGAAAGAGAACCTCAAAAGCCCATTAATGCTAATATGTTTTTACAACGGAGTAGGCCAAACACCACATGTATTTGAGCCAGTGATACATCAGACTAACGTTGTGTGCGCATGGCTGGAATTAGTGGAAAACAAAGATGGAGGGACCCTCCTTCCTGTCTGCCCACCCACCCGCCTTTCTCCTGCTTGTGCAAGAGGAACTTGAGCATGGTGTTGGCTCTATTTTCTCCAAGAACAAGATTTTTTTTGCCAGTACTGTTGACTAAAATCTTCCCAGCAGGGACTGGGAAGGTGGCTCAGCGGTAGAGCGCTTGCTTTGCAAACATGAGGCCCTGGGTTCGATTCCTCAGCACCACATAAGCAAAAAGAAAAAAAAGCCGGAAGTAGCGCTGTGGCTCAAGTGGTAGAGCACTAGCCTTGAGCAGAACAGCTGAGGGACAGCTCCCAGGCCCAGAGTTCAGGCCCCACGACCAGACTAAAAATAAATAAATAAAATAAATAAATAAAATCTTCCCAGCAGGTAGCATAACAAAGGCACACTCAGAAACAATCCATTGGATGAATTCATGAATCAATGAGCAAATCCCTAACGGGAAAATATGCAGTGTGACCTTGAAATATTATCCAGCTCTGCTCTCTGCCCTGCACAAACCCCACTGATGCCTCAGTGCCAGGTGTGCAGTAGATTGCACAGCCCGAGGATGGAATCTAAGCGACTCTTGGCCGTTGCCTAGACCTGTGATAACATAGCTCAAAGGCTTCATTAAGTTGCCTAGGCTGGTCTCAAACTCATGATCCTTCTGTCTCATCCTCCACAGGGTTGGAATGACAAGGATGCACAACCACACGTGGCCCTCAGCCCCTTCCTTTGCACCATCCCCCCATCCTGACACTGGTCACAGCCGTGCAGTTGTGAAGTTATCTGATCAAACATTGCCCACATGGGGCAGAAGCTCAGTTTGGCAAATGCATGCAGACCTGAAAGTGGTGGCCAAAGTAAAACAGAAACTTGAGCAATAAAGTTATTACAAAGCTCAATGATTTTTAATGATAGTCCAGCAATAGTTGGAGGAACCCATGCTTAGAAGGTGACTCTTGATCTGAGCTCCCTACCTGTATACTCAAAAGCCATCTGACCTGCCTTTGCCTTGGGAAAGGGAGGTCATTGCACTGCTAGCAGCTGTCAGCTTGTTGGCTGTCACTGTGGCCTAGGGAGGCCATGGCTTTCTGCCTGCAGTCTCCTACTTTATCCCAGGCCATTCTAAGAGCCCCAGACCCACTGGAGGGAAAGTTAATCTTCTCTGATCTGCATGGCTGCTCCCAGGCAGGGGCTGCGCGCCTCCCTGGGTGAAGCATTTCACACTAAGCCAGGAGCACACCAGCTCTGATAAAATACTCAGGAGGAAGAAAGGATTTGATATTGCAGCTGTTCATTATTTATACGCTTCTGCAATGTTTGTCCTGTTAAAACTGCCCAGTTGGAAAAGTATTTTGTTGAGGGGGAAACATGGGAGTCCAAGCGTTGGTGAGCACTGTTTTTGGATAGTGTTTGAAGCCATTGTCCAGTTCTCCTTGGCAGCAAGGACCCTCTCCACCCCTTTGGGGCCCAGGGTCTCCGATTAAGCTCATTGCACAGTCTAGGACATTGTCTTATACCTTCTAAGGCAGGGCATTTTATCACTTGGATTGCTGCTGCTGAGAGGCAATAGATAAGATCTGAGAATTTCAGCCCAGAATAGCAAGATCATGAGGCACAATCTTAGGAGATAGGAGTAGAATTGTAATCACACCACTTATTCCCATGAACTTATTTAATCACTAACCTCTAAAATGCATGTCTTGAGTAGAAAGGAATAGTAGGCACACACTGCCATGATATTCAGTGTACTATGAACTTGTGGAGATGGATGCAGTAAGGATAGATGTGGAGAAGAACAAGGAAGGAGGTGACGTTGGCTGAAACACTTTGCATTCATAATCTGACAAGCTGAATTGAAATCCCTTTGTACAACTACTTAAAGATAATACAAAGTTAAGCCAGGCATTCATGAGCTGGTGGTTCATGCCTGTATCCTAACTACTCAGGAGACTGAGATCTGAGGATCACAGTTCAAGTCCAGCCCATGCAGGGAAGACCATGAAACTCGTAACTACAATGAACCAGCCAGAAGTATAAAAAAGCCAGAAGTGCAACTGTGGCTCAAGTAGCAGAGCACTAGTCTTGAGCACCAAAGCTCAGGGACAGAACAGACTGACACTACATACATACATACATACATACATACATACTCAAATAAAAGAAAAAATAATGAATAAATAAATAAATGCATGTCTTAGTAAAAGTGTAAGACAAAAGCCATAGCAGCACGGATTGTGAGATGCAAATGAAATGAGAACTTGAGAAGATACTTTGGGAGAACAGCAACTCAAATGTTAGCCATTGTCACTGGTGATACTAGCATCATCATGAGTAGGAAGAGATTAGCCACATAGATGGGATATATAGGTGGAAATCAGTGGTGGTGATAGAAAGACAAAACTGGAGTCCTAGGACCTTGCGCTTCGTGGTACATAGGGGTTGGGAGTGAGAGAGGACACAGAGCTGTATGTATGATTTCCCCACCATTGCCCTACATGAAGAGAATAAACAGCTTGGCCTGTAAAAGGCAGGGGTTAGGAAAGGAAGGTGTGCCATATAGGACCTTAATAGTATGTCCTCTAGCACAGAAGGCACCTTGAAATGACCAGAGTAGGAAAAGCTTTGCTCATAATGGAGAGGCATGAAGAAGCTTGCCATGGAGTGATGACCGAGACCATACTGCTCCCTCTTTATTTATGATCACAGAGTTACATTAAAATATAGGTTATCTTTAAGTAATTGCACAAAGAGGTTTCAGTTCAGCCTGTCCCTTTATGAGCACAATGCTTCTACTCAAACACCTGCTCTCCCTTCTGCTCCTTGTACTCTTATTTATTTATGCATTGACTTATTTATTTGCTGGGTACACAACTACCCAAAACAAAGGTGGCATTCGCAGCCATTGCCTCTGTGGTGAGGGGAGGGGGGACTTCAGCCTGGGACAGGGCGTGGCAGTGTTTGCAAGACCTTGAGTCGGTCCTGCAGGTGAAGCTGACTGGGCTGGAAGGGTTCTTTCTGTGTTTCTCTACCTTGCTTTCTCTGGCAGTTGCACAGACATTGGACCCGTTTGAAGTTTCTTATGTCTGTCCTAGTTGAACTTGCATCCATCAGTCTATATTTGTTCAAGCAGTATTCCAAGAAAAACAAGAGACTAATGACATCATCCATTGGGCCAAACCGAACAAAAGCAGGGAAGAGAGAAGACCCCAGCGACGGTGCGCATCCTATAAAATAAATAAAAATATAATAAAAGTAATGATAAAATAATGAAATAAATATAAAATAAATCTTCCACAAAGAACAAAGCGTGAGAACAAGAGAACTCCAAGTCTTGAACACACAATATGACCTAGATCTAGATGTCCCGCATCTCAAATGCAAGACGGGGACCAAGCCCGTCAAACACCCATGTTGTCCTTCAAAGAAACACTTTTGAAAAAATTATATATATATATATATAAAACATGTATGTTTATATATCAGAATATATAGATATATATTATTTATATGTTGAAAATATATCTTAAATATCCATATATAAATAATATAGAGATGAATTATTTATATGTAAATATACATTTTCAAACATATTATATAAATATATATACATTTTAAAACATTATATATATATATGTATATATGAAGACATGGGAAGATAACTTATTTCTGCACCTAGATACAACAGTAAACAGAAACTTTTCTGGGAAAACAATCCGAATCCTTGTGCCTTCCCTTTCTTTGTCTGGGCAGTTGCTATTTTATTGTTGTGGTTATTCAGTTGCTGCCTTTTCTGGCTGACATCCTATTAACGGTGTAAAGAAAGTGGTTGCTGTAAGGCAGGAGCAGACAACAACGAAAGTGTAAAACTGGAGCTGAGAATAACAAATAGAGAGAGGTCTTTTTCTTTCATTGTAAAAGTAACCCAAAGGAAATTTTTAGGCCTGTGGACTGCAGGAAGTGCTAGATTACACTGTGAAACAGTAACCTGGAGGACAGCGCTCAGAAACTGCCTGGTTCACCAGAGCCAGGCTGAGCAAACAGCACCATGCAGCACCACTCAGCTACGAAGAAGAACAGAATCCTGTCACTGGAGAGGAATAGATGGAACTGGAGGTCTTCATGTTATGCAAACCACGCCAGGTGCAGAAGGACAAAGATCTCATGTTTTCTCTCCTATGTGGAGAACACGTTTGTAGTTGTAAGTAGGTGAGGGGATTAGAGGGAAGGGGAGAGGGAAATCAGATGAGAGAGGGTGAACAGTACTGAAATAGATTGCATCTGTGAATAAAGTGGCAACACAAAGCTCATTCAACGGTGTTGAGTAATAGGACACAGTGGGAGGGGAGACTCTGAGGGGTAAAGTACAATATGCCCACATGTGACTTAGCATCATGACAGTCCTCTGAACAGCCAGCGAAGTTCCACAAAACCAATGTAAAAAGGAATGGAAAACAGTCTGTTTGATACATCAGAAATGGCAAGGAAAACAACTAATAGATACCCCAAAAGCCTATTTATTGGACAAGAGAATGGCTTGAGGTAATATTACTCCCAGAAAACCAATTTAAAAGAAACTGATAGAGAGAAAAGCTGCTGTAACTGATCAATATTTTATGTTTTTGTCATTGTAATTCAAAAACACAAGGAAAGCAAAGAAATATTCAAACGCTTTAAACATCCTTGAAATTAAACCAAAACACATATTAGAGAAAAGCTCATCTGACTGAAGATAAAAGACACAGACACTCCACAGTGTCACATATTCTGGTTAAGATTCAAGGACAAAGAAATACGTTTTGCAAAGTATTTTTTTCAGCTGCTTGAAGTAAAATGAAAAGGGTGAAAGATGATTGACTGCTGACTTTGCCACAGCAGTGAGTGGCACAGAAGTGTGCTAAGCCAAGAAAACAATATGACAACACCTCCAGGACCTTGAAGGGAAAAATATCTTCAAAATCTAATAGCCAGACATGCCATTTTAAGAATCAGGATGGCATCTGACTTTTGTACATCATCTTCATAATAAAAAGTAAAAAGTTATTAAAAAAAAGAATCAGGTTAGCATCCAGACAATTCAGAGATAAGGAAAAATGGGAATCAAATACAGGAAGGAGTCCTTCCTGAGAAAAACAACTATAAATCAGTTCAGCTCACCAAGAGGCGACTGCTAAAGGCACAGTAAAGAATCCAACTCAGTATTTAGTGTCAGGAAATATTAGAGAAAGGTCCAGAAACTTCTAGCATTCGGTTTGCAAGTGCTTGTGTCCACAGGGAAGACAGGAGTTAGGAAAGTGTTGGAAACAACCAGGACTCTGCGACTGGAAGGTGCATATCTAGCATTTGAGAAAGCTACAGCCAATCTCACATTAAGGGAGAAAAAAATCTTGAATAAAAAATAGGAACACAGGTGGACCCATTGCAACAAGGAGATGTACAAGTCGTTATGTCGAAAAACAAACTTTACAACTTTGGTGGAGGGAGGGGAGAGATGGGAAGGGGAGGCAAAGGAGGAGGCAACAATGCTTGATAAGAAATGTACTCCTTACATTGCCATGTAATTGTAACCCCTCTGTACAGTATTTTTACAATAAAAAAAAATTTTAAAATGTTATTATATTACCAGGTCTTTGACTAATTTTTTCCAAGAAAATCTAGAAATGTGATTCTGTTTATTAATTCTCCCAACCTTTGAATTAACAAAAAAAACTGTATTAAATCACATCGAAGAAAACAAAATTATATATTTCAGTAAAGAATTTATGTGCTAAATTGCATCTACCTAACCAATACATATTGAATCTGTGTGTGTGTGTGTGTGTGTGTGTGTGTGTGTGTGTGTGTGTGCATGCCAGTCCTGGGTTTGAACTCTGAACTCTCCCTGAGCTGTTTTACACAAGGCTGGTTCACTACCACTTAAACCACAATCCCATCTCTGGCTTTTTTGATGATTAATTCTACATAATAGTCTCACAGACGTTTTTCTTGGGCTGGTTTCTTGGTCTGATTTGGTCCTCCATCTCAGCCTTCCAAGTAGCTAGGATTAGAGGCGTGAGCCACTGGCACCTGCCTAAATCAAACCTGAATATTTCAGGAAATGATAAAGATAGGATCTTTAAAAGAAAATCACATTAAAATAGAAGCATTATGGAAAAGCCTAACTCAAGGACTGGAGCCAGCTATAATCAAAAGAGGCTCGGGCACCCAGTGAGGCCTGCGAGGTCTGCAGCCAGGGACAGAGGTTATAGAAGAAAATCAGCACTCCCAGCACCTTCATCATGGATTGCTAGTTTCCAGAACTGTGAGAATGCAATCCTGTTGTTTCTGCTACCCAGCCTGTGGTGTTTCGGTCTAGTATCTCAGTGCAACAAGGATGTTGAGTGCTTCTCTCAGTCTTAATTGTCTTCTTTTCTTAAATGTAAAAATAAAGAAAAAAATATGGCCACAATGAGCAATTGTCTATTCAGATGTATTTATGTACAGAACTGTTACCTCATGGCTAGCAATCGTTGTTTCTATGTGGATTTAAAGAACTTTTTGTATATGTATTGATTTAATTTTGATTTGTATCTATTACTTGTACAAAGATTTCATTGTGAAGTTTCCACACATGTGTATAAAGGGTTATAATCAAATTTACCCCTTTATTTGTTTTGTTTTTTTATTTTGGGTCCAGTCGTGGGCCTGAACTCTGAGCCAAGGCGCTGCCCCTCAGCTCTTCAGCTCAAGGCTAGTGCTCTACCACTTGAGCCACAGCACCACTTCCGGCTTGTTTTTTTGCTTATGGGTGCTGAGGAATTGAACCCAGGGCCTCATGCATGCAAGGCAAGCGCTCTACCACTGAGCCACCTTCCCAGCCCAGCCCCTTTATTACTGTCTTAGCTTCTTCCCCCTCACTTTTTTCATAATTTTGATGACTTTTTATTCTATTTTCATACATGGTTATATTTCCATCATAACCTTCGCATCACTCATTTTACCGTCCTATATCACACTGATCCCAAAAATCCAACCTCTTTTTACATTTGTGTCTAGATTTTTAAGGTCTAGATTCTGCACATCAGAGAAAATACACAATATTTGACTTTCTGAATCTGATTTGTTTCACATAATATGAAAGAACTTAGATTGAGTGTATAAAATTTTTAGCCAAACCCTATAACTTTGTTACTCTTAAAAAAATTAAAAGCCAGGTGCAGGTGGCTTGTGTCTGTAATCCTAGCTACTCAGAAGGCTGAGATCTAAGGTTCAAAGCCAGTGCAGAGAGGAAAGATCATGAGATTCTTATCTCCAATAAACCACCAGAAAACTGGAAGTGGTGCTGTGGCTCAAGTGGTAGAGCACTAACCTTGAGCTGAAGAGCTGAGGCACAGCACCAAGGCCCAGAGTTCAAGCCCCACGATCCCCACCACCAACAACAAAAATTAAACAAAAAATATACAATCTGGAGAAATGTCATTAATATGTCTCTATTGTGAACCTTTGTGGCTAGCATAAAAAGATATTTTTAAGTGGGTTCATTTTGTATTTCATCAAATAATGTAAACATGTTAGGAAATACAGTTTTATAATACATTGTTAATATCTACCTTATCCTTACTTGTAGTATATACCTTAATTCATTTAACCTACCTTGTGACATTTAGCTATTATAAAAATCTTTGCTTTCATATGTCCATCCATTGCCATAAATATTCCTGTGGCAGCATTTTTGTGCACAATAATTTTAAGAGAGAATTCAGGAGAATATTAAAGAAATAAAACACAATGACCAAAAGGCATTTATTAAGTAATACAACAATGATCTCATAGAAAGAAATATATTAATAGAATTCATCATATAAGGGGATTTAAAGAATATCTTCATGAATATTTTATCTAAATTTAAAATGCATTGGCTTTAACTTAATATTTAAAAGCCCTTGGTAACAAAAAATGCTTGCTTAAAGAATACCTATCTTAAATAAACAACTATTATAGATAAGAAGTCATGATAAATAATAATTACTAAACAAAACAAAAACAAATTTTTCTATGCAACAGAAATAAGCATACAAAAATTCAAGAAGTAAATGAGTTTTCACAACAACAAACTAGTAAATAGACTATTTTAATAGTAACAAGTAAAACATATGGAAAGAAAACATCAAATTTTGCTGACAGACACACAAATTATTTAAATAATGACTATATATATATATATATATATATACATATTATATATATATATCATCACCCCAAAGGCAAGACTAAAGTTGGCAAGGATAAAAGTTATCCCAAAACACAGGTCCAGTAGAATTTATTTGAGAACTTAAATAGTAACAATTATTTTGGAGACTTTGACAGTGATTCTTATATATTTCTGCTAGTATATTTATTTCTATTAGTAGTAATAGAAAGTAATTGTGAACCATATCACATGACATTGAGCAAGATGTATTCATTGCACTCATAAGCTAACATGTTGAACTGAAACTCCTTTGTACAACTACTCCAAGGTAATTTTTAAGAAATAAAATAATTATAAAATTAAAATAAATAAAATACAAATGACTTCGTTCATCCATGACAAATATACATGTGTGTGTTACAAGATTTTTCTTAGAAAGTGAATACTGAATTGTACAGGAAGCAATGATAAGCATTTCATACTAGCTAGTAAGATGTCTGAGACTGACACTGGAACAGGAGGTAATACACAACAATACACACAGCTAATGGAAATAAACTAAGTATTGTAAATGTAAGTATTACCAACTGGACAGTAGAAATAACTGGCCCTAGAAAACAGATGCAAACAATACACTATGAAGTTCTTTAAATAGTGAACCTGGCACTGTGGCTCATGCCTGTAATCCTAGCCTCTCAGAGACTGATCTGGGGATCAAGCAGCACTGGCAGAAAACTCCATGAAACTCTTATCTCCAATTAAATGCCAGAAGTAGAGATATAGTTCAAGTGGTAGCGTGGCAGACAGGAGTAGAAAGTGAATTCAAAGTGTGAGACTTTGAGTTCAAGGCCCAGCAATGGCAGGAAAACAAAGAAATTTATTGTCATATAAACACAGTGCATTGTAGAAATGCGCCACACAATGAAGGAAAATGCTGAATTATTTGTTTGTGGTCACTATCAGCTTTTGAAATTTTCTAATTTAATATGCTTTCTTTTCTCATTCTAAACAGTCACTTCTGTGACTGTTGTGTTTTGTATTTGTAATTTTGTGATTTTTTTTTCTTAAATAGGGTTCTAAAATGTCAAATAAGTAGTGGGTCTGAACACCTAGGTCTGCCTTTGTTTGGGAGGAGCAAGTACGGGAAAAAATGGCGGTGAGAAAACAATGAGTGCTATTGAAGTCTGTTCATCAGATGACCTTTGGACCAACGGTCCAAATATGCCAGAAAGTACTTAAAGGAAGGAAGCTAAGTAATCTCAGGTTACTTGAGGGCAGTGTGTTCTGCATAGTCTAAACACACTGCGCCCCAAGTGTGGCTACACGGACCCCTCATTTCCACCCATTCTTCATCAAGTGATCCTCCCAATAAAAATTAACCATCTGAAAAACACTGTATTTATACACGTTACTCTTAAATGGTACAGCACAGCACACCACAACTCAATATGGTTATTTGTTTTTGCTCAAGTACTGGATCTTGAACTCCAGGCCTTATGCTCTTGCTTAGTTCTTTCACTCAAGGCTGGCACTCTAGCACACCTCCACTTCCATCATATCACTGGCTAACTGAAGGTAAGAGTCTCCCAGATTTGTCTGCTCGAGCTGGCTCTGAACAGAGATTCTCAGATCTCAGCCTCTTGTGTAGCTGGGATTACAGGCATGCGCCACCAGCACTCAAGTATATAGTTTGTTTATTGAGTGGTGGGCATTGCATAGAAAAGTAAGGACTGTGCACTGACACAAGGCCATACCAGGTAGTTCAAACTGGCCTCAGCCTGGTGAGCACTGAGATTATAGGGGGTGTACAACCATGCCCAGCAGAAAGCTGTTCTTGATCGTTCTGCTTTCTTATCTTTGATCTTCCCACCCCCAATATATAAATTGACACAATTCGTCTCTCCCAGATGCTGCACAAGTGAGTGCCTCTTCATCACTGCTCAACCAGCTTCACAAACATGCTCTCCGAATTTGAGGAAAGCCAGGACGTTTGAAAACCTTTTATCATGCAAGTTGCATCTAAAGGAAATAACAGGCAGAGTTATAAAAGCAAGCTGTAGACGTTTGTCTATGCCCTGAAGTCTAAGGCACTTGGGACGGGATTCTTTGCTTTTAAGCTTTGTCCAAATTCTTAGAGCCAACGACAGGAAGTAGGTATGAAGGAAAACGGATATGACCCTAGTTTCTGGTTTTGATTGCAACTTGGCAATCTCTCCCCCTGACTCTGCCTTCCATTGTCTGTCCAAGGAGAGATGATATAGAATAACTATGGGTAGAAATAAATGCAGATTTAAAGGCCTGACATGCAGGCCTTTAAAAAAAAGTCTAAATTGTATTTCTCACTATTAATCCTTTCAACCTTTACCTCATTAAGGAATGAGTGGAACTTCAAATAAATCAAAATCACCATTCAACAGCAATAAAATCATAAAGAGCGCTCACTGAGTCTTTTTGTATATGTTTTTTATTGTAAAGATACTGTACAGAGGGGTTACAGTTACCTGAGTAAGGTAATGAGTATATTTCCTATCAGTCTTGTTACCTCCTCCTTTGTTTTTCCCCTACCATCCTTTCCCTCCCACCTCCCCAACTCCTCCCTCCTGCTCCCAGAAGTTGTAAAGTTCATTTTCAACATAGTCGTGTATGTCTTGTTGTTACAATAGGTCAAGCTGTATCCTTATTTCAGCATTTTGTTATTTCCCTTCCCCTCCCCAAATTAGAAAATGTATATACAAGATGCAGGACACCAGAATCAAATCTCTCTAGGCAATCAACTGACAATCAAGCCTAGAGGAAGAGGATAAAAGATTCAGAACATTCAGGAACCCTAAGGCTGGCACCTCACTGAGTGTGCTCCAGCATTTATAGAAACACTGGAAAGCACACGAGATTTACAATCTGAACTAATAGTAGAAGTGACCACTGATTAAATATACCAACTGAATCAGAAATAATTATTTAATATGATTTTAAAAATTTTTGCCCGAAAACACAACAATAAATCATTCTAGAACTGTTTACCATGGATACTAGAGTAAGGCTGAACTAAATATCAGACATGAAAATGCTACTTTGAGTTTTCACCGAAAATTCAGTATGTAAAACCTGGTTACAATTATTTGAATATCTTCCAGAATTCAGATTACCATTATTAGTGAGGAGCAAAATTAGCATATTTATAAAATGTCAACATTTAGCATTTTCCTAATTTTTCAAGATATTTCTAGCAAATATTTTTAGGATTATACAATAGCAGGATAGCTTTAGTTTATTTTTAAACTAATCTTCTATTATTTGACTAAAGACATGCTGCTATTTAAAAGGCATAAAGAGGAAGTCTTAAATCATTCTGTCTGCAACTTCAAAGAATAAGATGTTTATTAGTGCAGAATTTGTTCAGTTTTATAAGTTCCAGGACATGAAGTTTCCAGCTGGAGTTGTCTAGCCGACCACTCTGCTTCAAAGAGCACAGAAGTTCAATATCCAGACTGGAATAGAGAATGATAAACAATAATATATCTGGCTAGATGCCACTCCAGGAGGCTAGTACAGTTTTGAAGCTAGCTACTTCCTTAAAAAGATACAAATACTACTTGAGAATCTACTATACCCTCAAAGAGTGCTAGAAGCATCAGCTTTTAGCAGTAATGTAAATTTGTAGTTAATAAGACCTAAATTCTTCTCTTACAACCTTACTGGCCTGGGATAATTCACTCAGCCTACTAGGATCTTAATTTGCACTTTATAAGACATTATTAGTAATATCTACTAGACAGTATTATGATAAGGGTGAGATTATTGAGAGTGGTGTTTTACATCTGTAATACAAGCTAATCTGGAGGTAGAGGTAGGAAGATCACAGCTCAAGATTAACCCAGGCCAAAAACAAACAAACAAACAAACAACATGGGCAGAAGGATCATGGGCATGGCTCAAACTGTACAGTGCTTGAGAAGTCTTGAGTTCAAAACCAAGTACTAGATAAATAAAAAACATTAAACTGATTGATTAAAAAATAATCCAAATATACCCTTACATATATTTGCATTTACTTAGATGCTATGGTCTATCAGGCATCAGATTCAAAATTACTGGAAGGTACCTACATATATTCTTTAGAACGATACTTTGGTTAAGATGCAGTTAATAGGGAAAGGCTTGCAAAGAGTGACAGAGGAAAGACAGGATTCAAAAAGAATGATACTCATTACTCACTACCTGAGTCATGTAACTGTAACCCCTCTGTATATCAACTATATGGTAACAAGAATAAATAAATTTTAAAAAGATGCAAACTAAAATGATTTTTTACAGTTTGAAATGAGAAAGTGAGCAGAGGAAAATAAAAAAAAATATAAGGTGAATATGAAAGATAAGTTGTTTGGGGGGGGGGTTCCAAGTAATTCAGAATATAGCTCAAAACATAGAAATTACTCTCAACAGAAATTTATTAAAAAATATAGAAAATTATTCTCATCTGGAAAGAGAAATTACAGCCACCTTCGGAATTCTTTTCACACCCTGTGGGGAAATATATCTGTCTCTATGGAGCTCATTGCAAGTTTTTTGCTTGTAGACCCATTTCTCCTTGGAGTGAATGCTTATTATTACCTTAAAAACCTGTTGAAAGTTCATAGCAATCCACATGCATTGGATACACTTTGTGGACCATCTACTGAAGGTTTAAACTCATGCTGGCTTAGCCCCAGCCGCTTAAAACCAATATGGCTAACCAACAGCTGACATGCTCCAAAGAAAGACAAATTCCAAAATTAGCATGAGCCAAAAGAATCTGAAAGACATTCCACAAGCTCAAAGAAAAATTATTTGAAATTAGCCATTCATGTTGCTTTATTAAAAGCCACCACATTCTTCCTTTATTTGGATAATTTGAAGTTCTCACTTTCTACTCTTATTTCTTTCTGTACAGCAGTGCAGACAACAAAGATTACGACGCAAACTACAGTGGAGATGCCTGCCTCTGACCAAGTGCTTTTGCCCCTTTGCACTTCTTGACATGGTAGATAAACGTGAATACGCAAATGCCTGCGGGTGTGGGGGCCTTTACAAGAGCTCCCAAAGCTTTTCTGTCTTGCCAAAATGTTTAAAATGGCTTTCTTGGCCACAAGGCGGCTCATGACTATAATTCTACCTGCTAGGGAGGGAGAGACAGGAAGATCTCAAAAACAATGTCAGGCTGAACAACGTAAGGAGGGAAGGAAGGAAGGAAGGAAGGAAGGAAGGAAGGAAGGAATGGTGGAAAGGAGGGAAGGAAGGGTGGAAAGGAGGGAAGGAAGGAAGGAAGAGTGGGAGGGAGGGAAGGAGGGAAGGAAAGAGAGAAGGAGGGAAGGAAGGAGGGAAGGAAAGAGGGAAGGAAGGAAGGAAGGAAAGGAGGAAGGAAGGAAGGGAAGAAGGAAGGAAGGAAGAAAAGGAGGAAGGAAGGGAGGAAGGAAGGAAGGAGAGAAGGAGGGAATGAAGGAAGAAAAAAGGAAGAAAGAGAAAGGGAGGAAGAGAGCGAGAAACTAAAGGTCTGTGCCCTGATATAGCCCCTGCTTAGCACTTGTAAGGCCATGGGTTCAATCCCTAGCCCAGTAAAAATAAAACAATTACAGAAACAACAAAAACCTCCTACTTTATGTTTATCTCAAAGCTGAACCCTCTTCTTGGTGTCACTTGATTGACATGACTAAATGAATGTAGCTTTTAAACTTCATTCTATTCGTTGTTCTCTCTGAGACCTTGGGATTCTCAAATCAAGTTTTGTTTTGTTTTGTTTTTAATGTACAAGAACAAAAATATTGTTTAACTCAGAATCCCATAGAAAGGGTTGATTGGCTACAAAAGAAATAACTGCTATTTCCTTGTCTAACCTCACTCTCCTTGAGAAGTCGTTTGAGTTTGTAGCGTGCAGATTTTAGTGTGTACATTTTGTTTATAGCACCATGAGCTGGTGAACCTTCTGTGCACTGTGACAAAATACTGGAGGAAATCAAATTTTAGGGAGAAAAGATGCATTGGGGCGCATGGCTTTCCGTCTATGGCCACCAGGAGGCTCCATTGCTTTGGGCCTGTGGTCTGTGGTCTGTGGTCTGTAGCCAGGGGGGACATCACAGTTGGGTTGGCATGTGCTCACCTCAGGATGGTCAGGAAGAAGAGACAGAGGACAAGGCCAGGATCCCAGCATCCCCTGCAAGGGTCCACACCCTGACCATTTCATTTCCTCCTCAAAATCCAACTTTGAGAGGTTTCATTACTTCCTATCAGCACTACGACCTCCACTTCAGTGGGTAGCCTTTAGTGGGCGGCTAAGGTCCAGACAACTTTGTCCTTAAGTAGCAAAAGTTCACTCGTGTGGTCGCACACACTGCAGTGACTACAGGATACACAGAGGTACCATCATCTTCCTTGCTGACTCTGTTTAGCACACAGGGCCACGGCTGAGCAATGGACAGAAACTCTCTCCCTCTGGACAGAGCAGTTGGAGGTCTGCTAGGTTAGAAAGGAGCTGAGGAGATATGACCATTTTCACCATGGTGGAGTGGATCATTTTCACCAAATGGAGTCTCCAAATATTTGACTAAATTTCGCCCCCAAACTGTATACTGCTTATGAATGCCCAAATCGGGACTGGTCCCCAACATGTAATTTGAAATATTAGACCAAAATGTAGATTCATAATTATTAAACTCACTTCTAGTAACCTTCACCAACATATACAGCCAGCTGTTTAGGAAAGATACCACCTGAAAACCCCCTAAGCTTGCCACGAGGAGAAACATGAGCCGACTTGCTACTGACTCTGCTCTTAGGACTTCCTGAATTTTCTTTGGCAAACCAATAAACCTCACATATTGAAATAATTTATGTCTAAATTTAATATCCCTCCTCAAATTCCTCCAGTTAATTAACATTTTTGTTGATCTTCATCATTTCATAGACATGTTAACACACAACAGGAAAATGGTTAATTTTCTAGTAATGAGCACAAATCTAACAAGAGAATATAAGAACAGGGACAGTGGGAGAAAGGAAAATAGAGAGATTGTTTTGGGTATAACACCTGGTTAGAGTAACTTCAAGAGAGCATCTTGAGCATTTTAGTGGTAATCTATTTGGGACTAGATTCAGTGCTAGGCAGTTTTGAGCCATTTGCTTGAACCTTGAAAGAAGTCTCAGTAATTGTCAGAGGTACTGAGTAAAGAATACTTACATAGTGAAAACTTCATGCTGGTCATTTTCTATACCTATCAAATTTGAAGTTTATTGCTTGAGAGACAAACACTTGTTGAGTGCAAATAAGCAACAAGGAATGAGGCTACTTAACTTGAAATTAAAAGAAATTAATCACATGTAGGCACTGAAGCTAGCTGACAATGCCTTGCACAGGCATTGCTGCTTCATCTGATCCTCATCAGATGAAGCCACTCCAGGGGAAATGAGGAAAAAGGAAGCCTCTAGAAAGGATGGCTCCCTAGCAAAATCAATAGAAATCCCACAGATTGGGAGACATCTTCACTAGCCATACAACAGACAAGGGCCTCATATCTAAAATATACCTGGAACTTAAAAAATTAAATCTCCCAACAACAAATCCTCAAAGAAACAACTGCCCAATAAATAAGTGTGCTAAAGACTTAAAGAGAAACTTCTCTGAAGAGGAAGTAAGAATGGCCAATAGACACATGAAGAAATGCTCAACTTCTCTGGCCATAAAAGAAATGTAAATCAAAACAACATTGGGATTCCACCTCACCCCAGTTAGAATGGCTATAATCAAGAGCTCTAATAACAACAGATGCTGGAGGGGATGTGGACAGAAGGGAATCTTACTGCATTGTCGGTGGGAGTGTAAACTTGTTCAACCACTTTGGAAAGCAGTATGGAGGTTCCTCAAAAGACTCCACATAGAGCTCCCCTATGACCCAGCAATCCCACTTTTGGGCATTTACCCAAATGATCAGAAATAAGAAATAAGACCATACTAAAACTACTAGCACAGCTAGGTTTATCACAGCATTATTCACCATAGCTAAGATATGGAACCAGCCCAGATGCCCCTCAGTAGATGAATGGATCAAAAATGTGATATATATATGTACATACATATATGTATATGTGTATACATATGTATATATATATATATATGTATATGTACAATGGAATTCTATGCCTCCATCAGAAAGAATGACAGTGCCCCATTTATAAGAAAATGTAAAGACTTGGAAAAAATTATATTAAGTGAAATAAGCCAGATCCAAAGAAACATAGGTCCCATGGTTTCCCTTATTTGCAATAACTAGTATACATCTAGGAAAATCTTACCAGATGAGCAGAAAAGGTCAAAAGCTACATACATATAACCATATAAGATGATGTGATGTGAAATGAACCCCAAGAGAGGGACACAAGAGGTTTTATCTTTGTTGCTGTTGTTTTTGATGTCCTTATAATGTACTATGTGATTTTTTTTTTGTTTCTTTTGTATGCTTTTCCTCCATGGTATAACCTCTGTTGTCACTGTATTTGATTCTGGTGCCCTGCATCTTGTATATACATTTTTCTAATTTGGCGAGAGGAAGGGAAACAAAAAAATGTTGAAATAAGGATACAGGTTGACCCATTGTAACAATGAGATGTACAAGACACTATGTTGAAAACGAAATTTACAATTGCGAGGGATGGAAGAGTTGTAGAGGTGGGGAGGGAAGGGATAGTAAGAAAGGGTAACAATGTTTGATAGGAAATGTACTCATTAGCTTACGCATTAACTGTAACCCCTTTGTACAGCATCTTTACAATTATATATATATATATATATATTTATATGGAGAGAGAGAGAGAAAGGATGGCTCCCATTTCTCCATATCTCAATGCTACCAGCAGGAATGGACTAAAATGAGACCAAAATGAGATATCCTACCCTTCTGGAAAGATGATACTCTTGAGGGAAAGAACGAACAGGTGTGAGGAGGAAAGTGACAAACATTTGATGGCGTTCATAGGCAAGAGAAGCAGTGCTGGCTTTTGTTACCAGCAGTTCAGCTCCTGGAGCCTTTCCTCTGTGTGCTATGGGCAATGGAGTAATTAAGTGTTGGGTTGTTTTTCTGCTTACCATTAGTGGGAGGTCCGGGTGACTATTTACATTCCTCTCACCAGGAGGCATGACCACCGCGTTTTCATGACACATAGGACAGCAAATGTTCTGTTCTTACTAAAAACCTCTCCGTCTTATGGTTATGTCTATTATAGCTGTGAAAATTTTGCAAGCTGCGTTTACACGAGAGAATGCAGCCATGTGGCCCAACAATCTATCATGTCATCCAATCCTGGAGGCAAACAAATCAGGGATGGCTATTTTCTCTTCATGATTGCATATTTGAAAATCCTTACAGAAAGCATTTAGAAAAGCTGCATTAGGCCCCAGTAGGCAGCCCGTGCTGGCGGTGTGTTCAAGCACAAGGAAACTAAATATTTAAGCGTGTTCATCAATACAAGAGAGCTTTAATCGCAGTTATTTTTTAAAGAATCTATCTAAGGACCATATGCATAACAAATCTTGTGTTGCCATGAGGGTTGGCGTCTATGTCAAATGGAAATCTCTGGAATGCCATTTCAGAGAGCACAAAGAAAGAAGCCAGGGAAAATGAATTCCTGGGAGACCTGTTCAGACATCCCCATTTTTGACAGAATTGACAGGCCTTATAAATTTGGAGGGAAAACCCAGAATGTTCCTTCAATATTTTTTGGAAATAATTGAAAAGAGTATCTGTACAAACTATGATCTAATATCTTGAATTAGTCCACAAAAGAACCAAGCTAGATTGCCAGAGTAAGCAAGTTAACATGATTTGAAGTTCAGACAATCCCATCTGACATGGAAAACAGAACTTCCTTCAGGCCCTGTCTCTGCGCCCAGCTTCTGCTTGGGAAGTCCCATGCAGAGAGTTCTTCAACTGGAAAAGAATGAGAGCTCAACCAAAGGTGAAAGGGCCACAGGAATGCTGAGAAGAGGAGTAGGCTGAGGGTCTTCTATTGAGTTACCGACCTTGAGAACCTCCAAATGGATCCCTGGTGTCCGAAGCTAAGCCTGGGCATTCTCTCCTGGCACCTTGTTGACACTTCATAAAGAATTCTAATTGCACCGCAAAGGTTTTTTGCCAGATGAAAAACATGTCCCACAGGAAGATCTATGCGCTGTGCAGAAGTTGCTGGGATTCTCAGCGCTGGTATTAAGAGTTTCAGATAACCCCGATGTGACTTTCAATTGGAGCCGTCTCCAGCACTAAGACAATCAGAACTTCACTGGAGAAAGTTGAAATGGGTAGAAATCAGGAAAAGGTAACCCGGTGCCAGTGTCTCGCAGCTGTGACCCTCACTAATCAAGAGGCTGAGATCTGAGGATTGTAGTTTGAAGTCTGTGTAGAAGTCTGAAAACTAGTATAACTTTTGATGGACTCACTTTTGGGGGAGGGGTTTTGGAGGTTGATGATGATGATGGTGGTGATGGTGATGATAGCAAAATCAATGCACACTTGAGCAGTACTGTGAACTCAGTTCTGTTCCAAGGTTGCACGCTGTCACTACCTCATCTCACCCATACAGAAATCTTGCGGGGGAGGGGGGTGTTTACTATTATCATCCTTACATGGCTGATAAGCTAAAGAGCCAATAAGTTAAATAACTCCCTCAAGAGCATACAGCTAACTGTATGTCAGACCAGGAGGGAAGACTTGCAAGTTGTTCTTTGGTTAGATACTGGAATCTCCTACTTCTGAAAAAATAAATGGTAAAATGTTTCTCTCTATTTGTTTCTTTTCTCTTGGGTCCCAGATGGGATCCAAACTCGCTGCCAGCATTTTGGCAGGTGCTCTACAACCTGAACCACACCTCTACCTCCCAGCTACTCAGCAAGCCTTGGGCTTACCGACAACATAGAATGTGTGGCTTAAATTAAGCCAGGAAGATGAATCTATTATTCAATGACTTGTGCTGAGGATTAAGGCCTAACAAAACAGTGTCAACCGAGAGGAAGATTTCTAGCCCCATTCCAATACATTGCGATCTGTTTGGTATTTGCTTAATTCGAGTCTACACACAGAGCAAATCCTTACTGGGTTCACAGCCGAGGTGAGGAACTCCCCTTTTCGGGACCCTTGTGATGGTTCTGGAGGTCTCTGCGAGAGTGCATGGGGACAAAACTCTCCAGCCATGTGTGCCTCCCAGCATTGGAAGAAGGGCAATGCACACCGCGAGGAGCAAGGCTGCTCTTGACCTGTCCATTGGTATTTCTGCTTGGCTCTGCCTCTCCCCTCTTCAGTACCAGGGCTTTGTCCTTTTATAAGTGACACTGTGTGCCTTGGCCTGTTGACCAAATGTTACTGGCAAAGGGTTTGCTGCCACTCGGGCTTGTAGGAAATGGTAAGCTCTGGGTTCAGCTGCTCCCTTCTGAATATGGACCCTTCTGCTGTGGCCCCAGGGACTCAACTAAAAACAGAGGAGGAAAATGATCTTGCTCACTCCCCACTGTCTTATTCTTTTTAGTTTAACTTGATTGTCAAGGTGGTGTACAGAGGGGTTACAGTTGCATATCTGAGGTCGTGAGTACATTTCTGGTCCTATAAGTATCACTGCTGCACTGGTTCCCTCTTTGTCCTTTGTCTCACCATTCTTTTGTTCCCCTTCCCTTCCCCAACTCAGATAAACATATATACAAGACCCAGGGTACCAGATTCAAATACAGTGACAATAGGGGATAACCCAAAGGGGGAAAAATTAGGGAAAAGAGAAATAACTTCACATAGTACATTAGAAACCACCACAACAAAGAAAACCCTCTTGTGACCATGTCTTGGAGTTCACTTCGCTTAGCCTCATCTTCTACGGTCCTATGTTCATAGCTCTGGAGCTCTGCTCGGACTACCCAGACAATACTACTGATTACAAATGAGGGAAACTGTGGAGCCGATGTTTCTTTGGATCCCCACTGCCCAGTGAGTGCTTTGAGATCTCTCTGCTGTGTTAACCTTCTCAGCCACCGTCCACATTCACCTTGGTGTGTGGTGATGGAGGTGCATGGACTCACAGAGTGCACGCACAGGTTCCTGGTCGTTCCCAGGGAGTGCTGACTCACCAGCGTTGTGCTTTCCTGTACACATGCATTCGCACGAACACACGTGGGCCCTGTGTGTTCACAGTGCCTCTCCCTTCCGGATGCCCCTGCCAGGTAGGGGTGGACGGTCTGCCTCTCAGAGTTGAACTTGCAGGGCAGAGAGGAGCAAAGCTCCCATAAACAACCAGCATTGTTTAGTTCTCATTTTATTTTATCGTAAAGATGCCGTGCGGAGGGGTTACAGTTGCATGAGTAAGGCGATGAGTACATTACTTTTCAGTTATTGTTACCCCTTCCCTTGTTGTTCTCCCACTATCCCTCCCCTCCCCCACCCCCCTCACTTCTCCACCCCCATACCTGAAGTTGTAAAGTTCAGTCCCGTGGGGATCCTTGTTACAATGGGTCATCCTGCGTCCTTGCATTCCCCTCCCCACATTAGACAAATGTATATACAAGAACATCATTTATTATTAATGATAGCACTCCATGCCTTAAGCAGGTTCTTTGTCACAACGCCTGGGAATGCTGCCCTCCAGCAAATTCTAAAGAAACAGGATGGAGAGAATTGGACCAGTGTTTCCTCTGAGACAGACACGCTGATGAGAAGCTGATTGGCGTCTGTCCCGATCTCTATCTCTGGCTGAATGTGTCATCTTGTGTCTCTTGGATGAGCCCCCTGCCCTATTTCTCTACTTTCGACCCCTGATATTTGCATAGGGGTTATTCGATTGCAAACTGCAGATTTTATTTGGACGAAGCAAGACAGTGCACCTGGAAACACCGGCTAGGGAAACAGTAATGCTGTTTTATTAATTCCCTAAGTAGAATCTCTGTTCTTTACAGCCTTTTTTTTTTTTTTTTGAGAAATTGTGCTCATAAAAATACATGTTTTCAGTGAGCAAGTACAACTCACAAGCTTTTCACTGCTTGGCTGTGAAACACATTACCCTCAACTGGATGTCAAAAAGCTATGCCAAGCGTGTAAGCAGGGAAAACGCCGACCGTGTCTTAGAACTACCTAAACCACTCTTGTAATTTGCAGTGTGACACAGAGAGTGGACAGGAAATCCAAAGGAAATGCTAAGACAATGTGTCCCCTAGCAACAGCTGTTTAGAAGTCCAGGTCTGACTGAGAAGCATCTGTTTCATCTTTTTCTTTGTGGAAAATCCGACCACAGCCAGTAACGGGGCAGGTCAAAGCAGTGTAAACATTTTCCCCAAAAAGAAAAGGAAAGGAAAAAGAGAAATGGGCTTTGCGCAGATGCGTTGAGTTGTTCTGATGAGTTTGCTCATTCGTCATACTGCTCATCTGCGTTTCATTCATTAATAGCTGTGATTAAAGGCAGGGACTGTTTTAGAGAATCAAAGGATAGACGAGAGATCAAGACGATTTATTTTGGATCATGGTGGCATCCTCTGTTGGGCCAGAAGACATTTCATTGAAGTCCTGCCGGCCTGCAAGGCCGGCCTGACCCCTTGACCCCGGAGCCAGAGGTGCGTGCAAAGCTGGGTTCCTCAAGTGCACACGCAGGCGAGGCGATCTGGTCAGGGGGAGGGAATACTGGGCAGGTGACCCTGTGACCCCACAACCCCGACAGTGCCCACGGCCTCAGCAAGCCCCAGGTCTCAGGACTGGGCAGGCCTCTGAGCTCTGTGCTGACCGGCCTCACCTGTGATCCACCTGCAGGCAGAAGATGGAACTCGATCCCACCGATGCGGATGTTCTGAACCTCTCCTGCAAGCTTCTGGAAGGCTCAGCCAGCCAGGTCTGCAGGAAGAGGCCAGCGGGGGCTCCCTGCACACCCAGCAAAGGGAAAGGGAGGAGGGAGGAGCTCTGGGACTCCACTGTGCATCCCAGAAGATAGGAAGAGTGGGGGAAGGTGGGGGAAAAAGCGGGAGGATGGGGGAGGATGGGGGAGGATGGGGGAGGGGGGACCCCCACCAAAATGTATTGTGTTCATAAGTTGCCTTGTTAAATGGCAACTCCTTTGTACAACTACTTAAAAATAATTTAAAAAACAAAATTGTAGGGGCTGGGAAGGTGGCTGAGTGGTAGAGTGCTTGCATGAGGCCCTGGGTTCAATTCCTCAGTACCATGTAAGCGCAAAAGGCCAGAAGGGACGCTGTGGCTCAAATGGTAGAGCACTAGCCTGAAGAGCCAAGGAACAGCACCTAGGTCCTGAGTTCAGGCCCCATGACCCAGAAAAAAACTAAGTAAAAATAAATAAATAAATAAATAAAATTGTTGAATGCTTAAAAAAATTAGATTGAGAATAAAGCCCTGGAATCTGGGAAATAAGCAAATTCAAACTTTGAATTCTCATGAAAAAATAAATGAAATGATCACTTCTGAGAAGAGAGATGCATTAAAATAAAATTACTTGAATCTTATGAAAATTAAAATGTATCTCAGTTAGTTCACAAAATAAACTCCCATGCAGAAAATATTATCATTATTAAGTGCCCACATTTGCTATAACTGTGCTTAGCTTAGTAAATGAGACTTCTATAAATACCTTGTATTAATGTAATATAGTTGTAGTCACTATCATTTTATTTTAGAATCCTCTTTTGTGTAAAACGTATGTCCTTAAATTAAAATCTGGATACATAAATATTTTTTCTCACTTATAAATATTTATAGATGGCATGACTTAGTAAATACTTTTATCTTTATTTGACCATAGTAAAATAAAAACATTAACAAACACTGGGAAAATCACATATTTTT
Organism: Dipodomys spectabilis; assembly: GCF_019054845.1. NCBI lineage: Eukaryota > Metazoa > Chordata > Mammalia > Rodentia > Heteromyidae > Dipodomys > Dipodomys spectabilis. The sequence goes on from NW_024871277.1 coordinate 2,469,548, forward strand.
TTCCAAAAACAAACATTTCATGAAGGCTAAGTATAATATTCTGCATCATCACATCTTTAATTCAGCCATTAGTTTTATGAAATGATTAAGAATGTGTGGTGGTTCACACCTGTAATCCTAGCTACTCAGGAAACTGAGATCAGAAAATCAAGGTACAAAGCCAGCTTGGTCAGAAAAGCTCATGAGCCTCTTACCACAAATTAACCAGCAAAAATCCAGAAGTGGAGCTGTGGTTCAAGTAGTAGAGCACCAGCATGAAGTGAAAAGAGAGCATGAGGCTCTTCTGAGTTCACCCCATTACTGGTACACACACACACACACACACACACACACAATCTACATTTAATTTTAAAGAGAAGTCAATTTTATGTAATTCATGTATAAACCAATCACAAGGTAAAAACGATGAGGAAAATGTGCAGCTCCTCATCTTCTCCAGGAACCCATGGGAGTCCATACATTGCACACACTGCAGAATGCTTAGCCTAGGAGCATCTGGCTCCCGGCAGCCCACCGTAAGTACCTGAATGTTGAGAGGATTATAGGCCTCACTTGTTCAAAGGTAAATCAGTTCTCTTTCCAAACATGAAAGAATTTGGTTCATGGTTATCTGAAAGTTCAAATAAAAGTTGACAACAAACCATTGTAAATAGCAAAGCTGGACTTACACATTTAAGTTACTACATTTTGGGGCTTTTATTTTTTCCTTTTGTATTTCAGATTGGGAGAGCTTCTCTTCTTCAACACAAAAGCTGTATTTCCACTGCCAATGTTACCACTGTGTTACCCAGAGAATGTACTAGAAAGTAAGAGCTCAGCATTTTAGAGCGAGAGCTAATAAAGTTTTTTAACAGGTTACACAAAAAGGATATCTAGACATTTCATAGATTTTCTCTAAACCATTTCACTTCCAGATTGCTCAGTATATATCTAGAACTCAAATAAATTTCATCAAGAACAAGTAGGAAAATAACTTTTTAAATCAAAGGGATGGTGAGAATGTTTAAAGGGTGACACTGATCAAGATAAGATGCATTGTATTCATAAATTGTTTTGTTCATTGGCAACCCTCTTGTACAACTATTTAAAGATTAATATATACATAGAGAGAGAGAGAGAGAGAGAGAGAGAGAGAGAGAGAGAGAGAGAGAAAGAATGAGCACACACTAACAGCATTGTCAAAGCCCAGCCCATGGGCAGAATTACTACAATAGACCAGGATAAACACAGAATAACTATGACCCTAAGCAGTTGCACAAACAGATGTCTTGCCAATTTGAAACTACCAAAATCCAGCCATCCAATGTCTTCAGACCTAGAGTTACTACGCTTCTCTCTAGAAATAGAAACATAACCACTGCGTATTTATGTTCTATTAGTGGTGACATTCTGGAAATCAGGCCAAGAAGATTCCAGAAGGGAAAAAAAGAAAAGCTGTTGTATGACTCATCTGTTATGAGACTCTATAAATCTTACATCATTACCTAAATATGACCAAAATTACCATATAAATACCCAAGAATCGGAACCAAGGAGGGAAACAGGGTATTTTGTCAGGATTCAATTACTTTGTAGGGAACTACATTAATCTAGGAGAGTCTATGAAAAGTTGTTGTTGTTGCTCGGGATTCTTTTTTAAGTAAGAGGCTGACTTGTGTGAAATAGAGAAGCTGAACTGGTTCACACCAGTGCAATCTTAGCAGTTCAAGTCCCAGGACTGGAATGAAAAAGGAAGAGGAGAAAGAGGAAGAAGAGAAGCAGGAGGAGGAGGAGGATTACCTAAGGAAGTAGAAGAATATGGATTTGAATCAATGCTGTCAGACACTAAATCCAATGCCCTCAACCACTCAGCTATTGCTTTTTCCTATTCTCCCTCTATGCCAGTGGAAGTTTAGAGACTAAAATGATAGTGGTTCCCCAGACCAAAGCATTCAAGATGGACCTTTGTTTGATTCTTATACAGGTTCAAGTAGTAACTACAAAGCACCGGAAGCACAGGTTAATGAGGCCTCAATATGAGCTTTGTTTTAGTATGTTGGGACAGAAATAAACTGTATCTCATCATAGCTGATTCTGTTGGTAGAACTTATTAAAAATGCAGAACATTTTACAGACAGATATAAAAGAAACTTTAAATACATAATAGGTCACAAGTCAGAATATCGAACAAATAGTTTATTGTGAAGGCGATGTGAGTTTATATGAGAATTAATGTAGACCAGTAGTAACCTTAAACTTCACTGGTGTGAGGATGAAAAATTATAAATGTGAACTGTACCCAAAGGACGGTTTAAAAATATTATCAGAATAATAAACAGAAAAAAATAGTTAAGTACATTAAAATGATGTGGAATTCAATTCTTTTTTTAAAAAAAGAATTTAGTTATGAATATTGGACAAGCCAATAATGAGAGACAGAGGTGCCAGCACATTCACTGAGCCACCAAACCAAATAGAGGGTAGGTTAAGCCATTCGGGAAATTAAAATCCCCAATTGCATATGGTATCTGCCCTTCCTGTGTCTACCTCTGCCCTGTAAGGCTATGAGCCAAGTGAAACCTTGTACCCAAAGAGCAATGGCAAAGGTTTACTTCTACAAGACCCATCTTGGGAGAACACCTTCCATATACTCGCCACCCTAGGGAGACCTTGGTTCCCATGAAATTTTAGGGTGAAATTTTTTATAGCCTAGCATGAGGCCCTCCTGGGGAGAAAGGAACATTTTAAGAAACACATCAGCAGCCTGTTGTTTGTTTGTCTTCTGCCAGTTCTGATCCCTCTTGGGTTTAAGATGACCATTTTCCGAGAATAGAAAATTTGGGCTAAATGAGAAATACTCTTTAAAATTGTTTTATTGCTATGTTGGTTTTTCTTTGTAATTATGGTCGAGTTATGCCATAAAATGTGCTGCTACGATGGTCTTAGAATGGCAATAGAGTCCAACCAATTTGCTGTTTGCTAGAGAAGATGGGAAATGGGCAACAGACTCTAAATCTTCCTAAGCAGAAGACACTGGTTAGGTTTTCCAGAACCTCTTGGTTGGGTTTTCCATAGGAATTGGCAGAGTGGCAAAGCTAAAATTGAGGGAGCCTAGGAAAACCATGAGAAAATGCTTTTCTAGCCTTATTTCCATCCTAAATAATGAGTGGGATTGGGTGCTGAAAGGAGGGTTTGTGTTGGACTTACCCAGTGAACGAAAGAGGAAACTATGAAAAGACCAGAATAAAAGTAGGCAGAGAGTCTGGAAATACACATGAACACACACACACACACACATACACACACACACACACAATTTTAAAACACTTAAAACTATAGACTTGAAAATTTGGAGTTCTCGATTCTGGAGATAGGAGTCACCTGGCACCATCTCACCAAGTGATTTACAGAAAGCATGAATCCATCACTATTTAAGTTGAACTCGAATTCTAATCATTAGAATTCTAATTTAGTCATAAAGAGTAGCCATATCCTACCATTATAAGCTCCAATTTACTGTCAATTCTCATTGAAAGTATGATAATAACTTCACAAAGTGTCAGCTCAAGTAGATTCTGAATAAAGTTAGTTCACTTTCACCCTCTAATTTTTTTTTTCTTTAACCTCTGAAATTTAAGCACATGGCCAGCATAAAAAGAGAGGATAGTAATAATTGGACATTTGAAACTAGAGCAAATGCCACTATGTCTAAAATAAGTAATAAAAATGTCATCTACATCTTCTCTCAAGCTGGGATTGTGTCTAAGTTACACAGATACTGTATATATTATCCAGCTTTTTAGTAAATGTTTCACCCACAAAGAAGTAATTTAAACACCTGAAACTGGCATAAATATAATACTGGCTGTAAATAATAGAAGAGAAAACAATGTCAACTAAAGCTCCTTCATCAGTGGTAATACACTAAAGCCATGCTTCATGGTGCACACCTATAATTCCTACTACCCAAGAAAGGGAGGCAGAAGGATTGTAAGTTTGAAGACAGACTGGGGAACAAAAATACAAAACAAGAGGGTTAGGCAAGACTCAGATGAAAGAACTCTTACCTATCAAGCCCGAAGCCCTTGTTTTAATCCCCAGTATAGAAAGAAGAAGGAAAGACAGAGGAATGAAGGCAAGACAGAAAGAAAGAGGGAAGGGAAGGAAGGGGTAGGAAAAGAGGGAGGGGAAGGAAGGAAGGTAGGAAGGAAGGAAGGAGGAAGGGGGAGGGAGGGAGGGAAGAAAGACTACAATACAGTCTCCAATCTGCAATGATTAACATGGTAGTCCAACTTGGCAATAATGTAAAAGCAGTACAGGTTCTGTAGTCTGGGTTGCATTTCAGCATGTCCATGGGATGCATGCAGTGTGCCTTACTCACACAGCCTTACCTGTTTGTCACTCTTCCTCATTCCCCTCCCCCACCCCAACCAATCTCAGCAAGCTTCTTTGGTCCCTTTTCACATGTGTAATGACGTATTTCGAATATAGTCATCCTCACCCTCTCGGTTCCCTCGCTCCCTCCCTCTTTAGTATTGTATACTTTCTTTTTAAAGTGGCTCTTAAATGTACAGAAATATCAAATGGAAAAAGCACTCTCTGTGTACCCTCTGCCTGCACACATACATGCATGCGCACATGTATGCACACTGGGCTCGTGTGTACATGCACATGTGTGTGTCCATGTGCATGCATGTATACATCTGCACACCTGTACACACCTGCACCTGTATGCACACACCTGCATGTGTTTTGCACATGTGCCCTTGCACACAGACACACAGCATATGTACATGTATGTGTGAGCACCTTACACACGTGTGCATGTGTGCGTGCATGTACGCGCATGCTCCCACCACTTACAAGTGTGTACACGTGTGCACACTGCACTCACACATTGACACTAGTGCACATGCATCACCTTCTCCACTGTCGGCGTCCTGTACCATCGTCAGACATACATCACCAGTGTTGACGCTACATTAGCACATCCTTATTACTCCAAATATATGATTTTTCACTGCGGTGCATTCTGGGTGCTGCATGTTCTGTGGGTTTGGGAGAGTAAGCATTGGGACACATCTGCTAGTACAGTATCATACAAACGTTTCACTGCACTGAAAATCCTGGGTGCCCCACCTACACATCCATTCCTTACCCCAAACCCGTGGTGACGGCTGATCTTCTGTCTCCCCAATTTTGTTCTGAGGCTGGAGACTGTTTTGACGGTCACAGAGCTTCAAATTCTACAGTATGTGAGCTTTCCCATTAGATTCGCTCATTTACTGCTGCACATTTAAAGTTCCTCCCTATCTTCCCACTAGCTCGATGTTCTTTCCTTTAGCTGCAGAATAAAATTCCATTATCAGAACGTACCCCCGTTCATCTCTCCAGTCACTTGCCACAGTACACTTGACCGCTTCCAAGTTATGACAATCATGCATAAGGCTTCTGTAGACATGTATATGATCATTTTCAGTCTTTTGGATAAGTACCAAGGAGGATGGCAGGAGTATAGAGCATTGCTCTTTGTTATTCTAGAAGATGCTACTAAACCGTCTTGCAAAGTGGACTGTGCCATGTTGCATTCGCACAGCAACAAACGAGAACTTCTGCCCGACATCCCAGGATCTGACTATCATAGCATCTTACTGTTGTTTTAATTGGCAATTCCCTATTAAGGTGATGTTGAGTATCCTTTAAAATGTTTATTTGAGGTCTTACTTATGAAAATACTGGATTTTTAATACATTGGTTTATTATATTCAGTAGTCTATACTTTTCCATGCCTCCAGGTTGTACATTTGTTATTATGCTTTTGTTCTTGATCTTAAAGAATCAAAAAGTTGTAGAATCCCTTTTTACTATTTCACAAATAAAATATAAAGTATGAAAAAAAAATTTTAAATTAAAATGTTTATTTGTCCTCTGAATTTATTCTTTGGTGAGGTGCCTATTTCAAACTTTGGTTTCTTTAAGTGGTTTGGTCATTTTTGTGTTTCACAATTTAAATCTCTATTTTGAATACCACAGGGAGGAGCAACTAGAGGTTCACACTAATCAAACTTCCTTTTTTTCCTGCCTGAATATTACTTTGAAATGTGCTTCACATAAAATAGCATGCACATATCATTAACACCATGAAATTGATAAATTTAAACTTTCACCTAGTAAAGAGTTATTCAATGGATACTTTTAAGTATTTCCAATATGACAACCCCTTCCATCTATTTTTGGTGATTTTGCATCTCACAAATATTTAAGTAAATGTCAGGTGTCTTCTTAATGCCATTTAGCAATTACGACAGAATCCTGAAAAACAGCGAGATGGAGCCTTAATTCAGGAACTGGAGTGAGTAGAGTTGAGTTGTTCTCTTAAATCAGTCAAGAAGCAGAGAGGAAGGAAGCCATGGAGGGGAAAAACAGAATCCATAATAGCTACAAGTTTACACTTTACTCTTTCAAGCCATACTAAAAAGAACCTCTAACTTTCTCCAAATAAAGGCTGAAAAGGACATGAGGAAACAGAAGGTCAATTCGGCACCACTTCCATTTATCCAGGTACTTGACTGACACATGAGCTACTTCATTCTTCATTGGAGAACTGCATTGTGGGGCATCTAGCAGCATCCCTGTCCCACAGCCACTAAGTGAATAGAGACACTCCCCCAACCCCCCGCAAAACAAACAACAGAACCAACATATTACTTTCATGGATAATGAGACAAGGATATAGAAAAAGCCCATTATCTGTGGCTCTGCCTTTGCTTTGGGACTTTCTGTTTTATCGAATTCTGTATGTAAATAATAACATTGTACCATCAGTTCACTTCCTGAACAGGGTTTAACAGTGAGCTGAATTTAAAGCTCCCAGCCACTGTTCCAGTGTTTTTGTTAGCTGTTTTGGAATCGCTGAACCATGAGTGAAGGAAAGATGTGAAGTCAACAGAAATACAACTGAAAGACATTTAATACTAACATTTACAAAGTACAAAACCAGACACTTTCTCCGAGACACAGAAGATAGAGGAGAAAGTGATACATGACAAAACTAATGAAAGAGTTTGCAGAAAACATAGGCAATTTCCCTCCCAATACCTCAGTTTCCCCTTCCTCAAACAGAATGACATAATTATATCTACTTCACTGAGTGAATCCACATACATTTCTTAGAAGAGATCTGGCATATTGAATGGGCAAGAGAAATGTCCATTCTTATTCTATTATAGAGGATGGTTTGGGGTCATTACTTTACAAAAAAATGAAATTACAATATACACAATTGTCTGGAAGGAGGATCTTAATTTTCTGATAAGTAAATATAATACTGTATATCACTAAATCTTTTTTTTTTGTCAGTTCTGGGGCTTGAACTCAAGGCCCTGGACACTGTCCCTGACCTCTTCAGCTCAAGGAGAGTGCTCTACCACTTGAGCCACAGCACCACTTCCAGTTTTCTACTCATTTATTGGAGATAAGAGTCTCACAGACTTTCTTGCCTGGGCTGGCTTTGAACCTCAATCCTCAGCTCTCAGCCTCCTGAGCAGCTAGGATTATAGGTGTGAGCCACTGGTGTCTGGCTGATACTAAATCTTAAGATACCAAAAAAGAGTTCACATAAATAATAGAAACTGAGAAATTACTGAATGACATTCAGAAATACTGGCTGGTCTTTCTTTCAGAATTTGCTGAATTTGGTTTTATAATGTCCCCAAGCCCTCCACTCACCATACAGGGCTAGGTGATGCTCGGTTTTCTCTGACACTAACCTCCACCCACTCATTACATTTTATGTACTTTGGGAAATCAAACTGGACTGTCAGTGCTACTTTCAGCAAATCCTTTTCAGAATTTGTGGGAATTGGCATACATTGTTAAAGTGGTAAAAGTGAAAATCTAATTATTTTAGGAAAAGGACTATGAACTAGACCATATGTAAAAAAGAGACTATTTCTGCATAAAAAAGCAAATTTTTATGTTATGTAAATATCACAGAGAGGAAAAGCTTCTGTTGAAAGTAAACCAATGCTGGTGAATTAGGATAAAAGCACATTTTACTATTAGGAAAGTTAGTATGCAGTTAAGTACTTCACTGTTACTTGAGATGTTCATCTACAAATGGCTTTAAAGAAGTTCTAAATTTTGATAGAAATTACAGTAAAAGTTCCAGTTCAGTTGGAAATTTTCTTTAATGAAGCTTGAGGGAGGAAAATAGCAGATATTTCAAAAGAAGAACATTTCTTTCCAAGATTTGTGGCCAAAGCTAACTTTGCTCTAAAGACCTCAAGCTTGTGAGCTGTGGCTTGTGGAACAATTATATTATTTGTACTTTCTCAGGTTGTTTGGAAAACTTCCATGTGATAACAACTTTATTTTTGTAAAGTGAATCCCGAATTTTGTAAAGTGAATCCTGAAGCAACCAGTTCCTATGCCTGTCTTCTATTTTCTCATTGTTGTCTATTATCCTATAGATTAATTGCAAAATTCTGTGTAAAGAATGGAAAAGCATAAAGAAACAGTTGAACACTATCAATAATCTTTGCACCAACTGCATTTAAATTTACTCTATACTTCCAATAATTGTTCGACTCCTTTGTCCTTACTTCATGGAAATTTACAAAATGAAAACTGAATGGATTTGTAGTTGACATAAATATCTTTATATTGATAGATGATAGAACTGTGTCTCATGGTGGTTAATGGGGAATTTTGGTTTTTATTTCTAGCTTTGAAAATGTTTCAATGATCATTAAGTAGCTACACGAAGGGGTTTCAAGTCTATGTGTCAGTTTATGAGTATAATGCATCTTAATCAATGTCACCTCTTTCATCCTTCTCTCCCATCAACCCCACCACACTCATTTCCCTAGATTACCTGGTCCCATATTCACACATGAACAGTGACCAACATAAGTACTTGTGCCCATTTTTCCTCTCTCCTTTTGTCTGCCCACTCTCCTGTTAAGTCCTCAACACCTGAAAACACGTGTCCCAGCTTCCTGGTATACTCTTTATTAGACTGTAAGTTCATTGTTCACAGATATTACACCATTGGATTCCTCTGCATATACCATACTTTAGTCCATTTGTGTCTGTATATCTGCATAGGACCTTGTATCTATTTTCATATGTTTTATAATTTAGAGCTAACTTCTACCTGTGAGAGAAAACATACAACCTTTGTCTGTCTGAGCCTAACTTATTTTTGAAAATACTGTAAAGAGCCTTTAACAAAAGCCACCATATTTTATGATAAAAGCTCTGGAGAAGCTAAGAATAGAAAGAACATACCTCAATAAAATTAAGGCTATTTATGACCAAACTACAGCCAACGTCCAAAATGGTAAAAAAAAAAAAAAAAAACTAAAATTATTTCCTGTAAAATCAGGGACAACACAAGGATGTCCACTTTCTCCACTTTTCAATATCATACTGGAATTCTTAGACAGAGCAATAATGCAAGAGAAAGACATAAAAGGGATCCAAATAGGAAAGAAAAAGGTCTCACTATCGTTATTTCCAATTTTTGACTAGAATATATACAATTGTGGTGAAGAGTCTTCTTATAATATTTCCTACATTGCATATGATCTCTTGTGACTGGAATCTAGAGGAGAGAAAAACTGCCTACACGTTTACGCCACAGTCTCATCTAAAACCCCTGCACAATGAGGAATATGTATCTTCAAGTCATTTTTCTAAAAGGTGTAGCGAATATATTTCTGGAATTTTTGGGAACCGGAAGATCTCTTTCTGTTGTTTTCACACCTGACTGACTGGAGATATTGTTCCATAGCTTTTCTGCTTGTGTTAGAATGATGTATTTTGATACATCTTGATTTTAAACCAAAGTGATTATAGGAATGTTTTATTTGGAATAAACTTTGTAAAGCCAAGCTCATGTGGCAAACATGGGATAAAGTCAATCTTCACAGATCCTGGGCCCCCAATTAAACTAGCACAGTCGCACCAAGAGTTTTTAAACTAAAAAGAAGTCTACCTCTCTCTCTCCCTCTCTTCCTCCCTCCCTCCCTCCTTCTCCCTCTCTCTCTTTCTCTCTCTCTCTTTCTGTCTATATATATATATATATATATGTATGTATGTATGTATGTATGTTCCGTTATTCTTCATCTCAACTGTGATTTCTTCTTCAGACATACATATAATTCTTAAGCTTAGTCTACATTATCAGTTCTCTGCATCTATACTATGCCCCTAAAGATTTTAGCTTTCTGGTTTTTACTAATATAACAAAGGGATCTTGATCCAGATTCTTAACACTATCAAATTCTTTTCTTCATAACCTACAAGTTTTACCCAAGATAAATCCATTTTGTTAGTGCATCTATCATCTTCCAAAACTCTTCTTTATGTCAAAATCTTACAACATTATAAATACATGTAAAGTGTGTGTGTGTGTGTGTGTGTGTGTGTGTGTGTGTGTGTGTGTGTGTGTGTGTGTGTGTTGGCACTGGAGCTTGAACTCAAGGCTTCATGCCTTTTACACTCAAGGCTCTGTGTTTTACCACTTGAGCTACACCTCCACTTCTGACCTTAACAAGATTGTAGAGAAGAGATTTGTTAGCCAGGACTGATCAGCCTCCTGAGTAACTAGGATTACAGGCATGAGCCACTGGCACCCAACCAATGTGCAAAGGTTCTAGAATGGCAATGTGTGTGTTCTAATCACAGCTTAATCTAATCACTTTCTCCTTGAGCAGTTATGCAGAAAGTTTCTTTATGTTTCTAACCTTCATGACAAAGAATAGTAATCATATCATCCTAACTAGACTTCTAGAAGAGTTAAATGAAATAACATGAAGAAAATGCATGATCTAGTGCCTGGTACACAATTTACAGTGACCACATACTTACTACTGTGTGGTAACATTCAGGTCACTGCTTAGAGTGTTTTTACATCTCATTGTTTGATCCCTATGAAGTTTCTCCTATTTCTACACAAGGGTGTATATTACAGCCCAAGGATTCTATAGCGTTTTCATTTCTGTTCTTATTTCAGGTCTATTGTGCACAATATTTTGAGAGATTGATGTAGAATCTTAAAATCATATTACCACGCCAGTCATTTTTGCTAGATTGAGCACAAGGGTTCACTTGACTTGTTGGACAGCTCAGGAATTCACTCAGTAAAGAACAGACTCTGTAACCACTGCCACCCAAGTGCTCTGTGAACTCAGAGGTTTAAATAAAGTAGCAGCCCCTTCAATTGTGGGGCTTGAACTCAGGGCCTGGGTGCTGTCCCTGAGCTCTTTTGCTCAGGGTTAGTGCGCCACCACTTTGAGCCACAGCTTCACTTCCAGTTTTCTGGTGATTAATTAGAGATAAGAGTCTCATGGACTTTCCTGCCCAAGCTGGCTTTGAACTGCCATCCTCAGATCTCAGCCTCCTGAATAGCTAGGATTACAGGCGTGAGCCACCAGTACAAGGCACATTTAACTTTTTATAAAGTTTTTCCTGGTACTTTTTATTAGAATGAATAAAATATATGAAAATGTTGTTTATTTCATTCGCCAAGGACTCATTACCTGACTTTGTTTGTGTCTTTTTAAATACAGTTTTATTGTTATTATTGAAATGTTGTTTAGAGGGGTTACCTTTGCATTAGTCAGGTCATGAGTACATTTCTTTTTGGAATGTCACTGCTTCCTTCACTTTCTCCCAGTTCCTCCCCAATCCTTCCTTGCCCACAAGTTTCACAGTTCATTTTCTATTAGTGTTTTAGCAGACAATGCTTCCTTGTTCTCTATTGTCCCTAAAATCTAAACTTCCTGGAAGAAGTTAAAGCCACAAGGCTAGTTTAGTCTCTTGTATTTAGTTACTATTGCTTATCCTGGTTCCCACAGTGAAAGCCTAGTACTTGATTGAGAAGAATCTCAACATGCAATAGATAACACCTAAAGAAAACCAACAAATGCTTGACAAGAAATGTACTCATGACCTTCCTCATGTAACTGTAACCCCTCTGTACAGTACAGCATCTGTACAATAAAATGAAGTTAAAAAAAAAAGAAAAGAAAAACAACAAGAGACTAAAACCGGTAAAGTATGCTTTCAAAGCTCAGCAAACGTTCAAGGTTTACTCTGGAATAAGTGATGAGCGACAGAGCAGAAAAATCACAGTCTACGACATGGGGCTGTTGTATCACAACAGTGATACCAACCAGAATGGAGCAGAGAATAATACTGATGTTGAAACCTCAAAAACCGAAAGGCTTTCTAAATGTAGTAAACATCTAGGATCCAACATAGGTTAGGTCGGCTTTAATTCTGATTTCAACTACATGGAGAACAAGGCAGGCACTCCTATAAACACCTCAGGAAATGTTCTAAAGCCTCTCATCCCACTGAGATCGTAGTCAAAGGCTCAATTTTCTCTGTGAGAGAAGCCCTGGGAGTGAAGTGCATGGAAAAGACCCACTGCAAGCAGGAAACTTAAAGGGTAGACTGACGATCAGTTGAATTAGACAAGGTGGTTGTAAATGTTCATGCCTGTAATCCTCACTACTGAAAAGGCTGAGATCTGAGAATCATGGATCATGGTTCATAGCAGCCAGGGTAGAAAGGCTTGTGAGACTCTTATTTCCAATTAAGCAACAGAAAGCCAGAGTGGGGGTGTGATTCAAGTGGTAGAACACGAGCCTTAAGTGAAAAAAAGCCAAGTAAGAGCAACAGGCTGGTCTTGAGTTCAAGTCCCAGTAATGGCAGTAGATAGATAGATAGATAGATAGATAGATAGATAGATACATACATACATACATACATACATACATACATACATACATACATACATAGATGGTACAACCAATAATTAAGAAAATTACTATATATTTGTAAGACCTTAGAGCCACTGTCTTTATACAGTCATGTCATGTTGTAAGAGGAGATTTTGAGGGAGCAAAGACAGTAACGTGCATCACTTCAGGTTCTTCTCTCTTTGGTGACCCTGGCAGTACCCAGGCTTTCCAAGAGGACAAAGTGTACACTACTCCTCTAACCACAGGACAATGACATGCTTGATATCCGTGGGCACCCTTACCTCAATGTATCTGGATGGTTTTTGATTGAAGCCTTTGGAAAATGACTATAACCAGTACTAGAGTTCAAACTGTTTTGGCAAAGACAAATCTCAGGATAAATGAAATGTGTGTGTGTGTGTGTGTGTGTGTGAGAGAGAGAGAGAGAGAGAGAGAGAGAGAGAGAGAGAGAGGGAGAGAGAGACAGAGACAGAGACAAAAACAGACAGACAAAGAGAGAGTGTTTGCATGTGCACACACATGCTTGCACAATTCTGGGAGTTGGAACTCAGGGCCTTATGCTCTTGCTTGTGTTTTTCACTGAAGTCTGGCACCAGACCAATTGAGCCAAACCACCAATTCTGGGTTTTGCTAGTTAGAGATAAGGGCTGGGAAGGTGGCTCAGTGGTAGAGCGCTTGCCTTGCATGCCTGAGGCCCTGGGTTCAATTCCTCAGCACTACATAAGCAAAACGAAAAAAGCCGGAAGTGACGCTGTGGCTCAAGTGGTAAAGTGCTAGTCTTGAGCTGAAGAGCTGAGGGACAGCGCCCAGGCCTAGAGTTCAGGCCCCACAACCAGACCCAAAAAAAAAAAAAAAAAAAAGAATGTCATGGATGTTCTTGCTCTGGATGCTCTGTATTATGATCCTCAGGTCTCAGCCTCCTGAGCAGACAGAATTACAGATGTGAGTCACCAGCATCCCAGCTAGAATAATGTTTTATTGTTTGTCTAAAGTTTCAGTATTTTTAATAAATTAATAGGAATTTCTTAAAAATGAGAAACTAGAATCATGATCTCACACACAGTGAGACCAAAGGAGAATACTCTTAGGAGAGAAACAAAACACTGCAATGGCTCTTTATATTTATATAAATTTATATATGTATATATATATGTATATCAAAACAAACTCTAAGAGATCTCTCTCTTTTTTTCAACTTTTTAAAATTTTTTCATGATTCTGTCTTACTTTAGGTGCGGTGTATTTGCATGTATATCTTTGGGAAAGTGGAGAGGAAAGTACAGAACTTAGGGGAAAACGGTGGAAAAGTGCAGCAGTGGAGCTCACTGTACACTGGTGAACGTGAACTAAACCACTCGTGGGTGGAAAAGGGAGGGAGGGGCTGGGAGAGAGTGAGGGAACAGAAGACACTGCAAAAGACGATGTACTCATGACATGACTCATATAATTGTGATCACTCTGTACCTTACCTCTATAATAACAATAGAGGAAGAAGAAAGAAGAAGAAGGAGGAGGAGGAGGAGGAGGAGGAGGAGGAGGAGGAGGAGGAGGAGGAGGAGGAGGAGGAGGAGGAGGAAGAAGAGGAAGAGGAAGAGGAAGAGGAAGAAGAGGAAGAGGAAGAAAGAAGAAGAAGAAGAAGAAGAAGAAGAAGAAGAAGAAGAAGAAGAAGAAGAAGAAGAAGAAGAAGAAGAAGAAGAAGAAGAAGAAGAAGAAGAAGAAGAAGAAGAAGAAGAAGAAGAAGAAGAAGAAGAAGAAGAAGAAGAAGAAGAAGAAGAAGAGAAGAAGAAGAAAGAAGAAAGAAGAAGAAGAAACTGGGAAACTAGTTAACTTCCACATAGACTGTCTGTAGTCCAAAATTCTCCTCTATAATACAAAATCCTCTATGGGGAAAGAGGGAGGTTGCTCATCATTTCATGGGCAGTAGCCCTCTTGATTCTTTACCCTCCTAAAGTTCATTCTCTTCCAACCCACTGATCACTATCAACACACTTTATATCTTATTCACCATCCACACTGCAACAACTATTACAAGTTCTAGCTGGGTCATGCAATAGAAAGTTCTTCCTGAATACATGAAAAAATGAATGAACATCTCTACATGGGTGAGGATTTCATTTCATCCACCTCTGAAAGATTGTTCATGAATATTCACCCACTTCTTTAAAATAGAGCCAAGACATTTTCTTCTCGTATTATTTTTAACTACCTTTTCTGTTGTTGAACGAAGGTGTTTCAGCTCAACATGTCAGTTTATGAGAACGATGCATCTTGATCAACATCATCCCTTTCACGGGTCTGCTTCCCGTCTGTCTCTCCCATCCCCAGCAATGCCCTCAAGTTTTCTGGTTCGCTTGCTGAATCATTTTTCTATATTCATCCCATTATACAAGGTGAGGTTGCTATGTCCGTTGAGCAATGGGATATAAGCCTATATAGAATCACATGTATAGAATCACATCTGGATGTTGAGCCTTGAAAGAAAACATCTGTTTTCCTATCAATCACCCAGCTACAAAGATAGTTCTTCAGTTCTTTACCTATGAGATTTCATTCCATCCAAACAATCTATCTTCCAGTTTAAATAATGTTGCTCAACATTGTGCTTTTATTTTTCTTTTATGAGTATTAATTAATAGTACAATGGGGGTCCATTTTGATCTGTCCAAGGTACCTTGTTCAGATTCACCCAGTCCTTCACTGTTCTTCGTCTCCCTCAACTTTACCAAACCGATATCAACATTTTCATTGCTCCAGTTCTTTTCTATTTTTTTCTATTTTTTATTGTGAAAATACTGTACAGAGGGGTTACAATTACATGGGCAAGATAATGAGTACATTTCTTACCAAGCATTGTAGCCTCCTCCTTTGTTTACCCTTCCCATCCCTTCCCATCCTCCCCCCGCCCCTCTCACCTAATCCTCCCTGTCCCCCCCACCCACACCAAAGTTGTAAAGTTCGTTTTCGACATAACAACTTGTACATCTCATTGTTGCAATGGGTCCACCTGTATCTCTATTTAAACGATTTGTTTTTTCCCTTCCCCTCCACAAATTATACCGACATCAACTACAGTGAAAGCAGGGGTTATACTGTGGGGGAGGGACATACAAAGCAACAAAGAATCTTATAAATGTGTTAGAAACAATCGCATGAAAGAAAAAAAACATTTGAATACATATCTTAGGGTTCATTTCCCTAACATCACCTTATCTGACCTTTTCTGCTGGACTCAGACATATACTAGATATTGCAAATAAGGAAAACCATGGGACCTATGTTTCTTACTTCACTTAATATAATTTTTTCCTTTTCCATTTCCTAACAAATGGGGCAATGTCATTCTTTCTGATGGAGACATAGAATTCCATTGTGTGTATATACCACATTTTCTTGATCCATTCATCTACTGAGGGGCATCTGGGTTTTTTCCATATCTTAGCTATGGTAAATAATGCTGTCATTGCTCCATTTCTACACTTGTACACAGAGTACTTTGACCATTCACCCTCTTTCACCCTCTTTGTTGGCCCATCCCCTTTTATCCTTTATCCAAATACTAACCCTAGAATTATCCTACAAGTGCCGGCACTTAGTCAAAAAGGAGCCATGTGCATTTCCATCTGCCACACATCAGCACCAAGGGTTTACTTCATTCCTTTGCCAAAATCCACACTGAGACCACAGGAAGAGAAAAGCCAAAGTCTAAAAATAATGCCATTCAACCGGAAGGTCCATTCATTCTCTTTATCCATGTTAGGACTTATTTCAGAGCACAGTGTTATTTTTGATTCACAAGAACTTTGATACGTTGGGACTCCAACATTAAATTTAACGTTCTTCATAAGACTCCACCCTGGGCTTCAGGGTTGAACTCAAATGGCCACACTAAACCACTGTTTAAACTCCAGTGAGAGGGATGTCTCTGGAGCAGCAGTTCAGGACAAACCAAGAGAATAGTCAGTATTCTTTTGCTTCTTTTTTGTTTTTTTTTTTTTCTGTATTTCCTCTATACTCTATTTGAAAACAAAATAATTCATGGCAAGGTTTTTCTGAGAAATGAAAAATAGTGAAGATGCTAATGATAAAACATTCCTTAAGCATAGCTTGCAGTTTCTGGATTCATGTTATGAAATAAGAACTATTCTTTCTCTCATTTGAAGGGAAAACTTTTTTTTTTGTCAGTTGTGGGGCTTGAACTCTGGGTCTGGGTGCTGTCCCTCAGCTCTTCAGCTCAAGATGAGAGCTCTACCACTTGAGCCACAGCACCACTTCTTACTTTTTCTGTTTATGTGGTGCTAAGGAATCGAACCCAGGGCCTCATATATGCAAGGCAAGTGCTCTACCACTGAGCCACCTTCCCAGCCCTGAAGGGAAAACTTTTGTTGTTTTTTTTTTTATTGCGAAAATACCATACAGAGGGGTTACAATTACATGGGCAAGATAATGAGTACATTTCTTATCAAGCATTGTTGCCATTTCATGATATCTGGCTGGAAAGTGGAACCTTTACAGGTATAAACAAGTTCAATATATTTATATGGCTACATTTCCACAGTTCACCTCCTGTGATCCTTGCTACTCGGGAGGTTGAGATCTGATAGTCATAGTTCAAAGCCAATCTGAGCAGAACAGTCCATTAGACTCTTATCTCTGATTGACTACTAAAAAGCTGGGTGTGGAGATGTGGTTCAAGTGGTAGAACGCAAGCCTTGAGCAAGAGAACCAGGTAAGAGTTCAAGTCCCTGAGTTCAAACCTGGATACATGTGTGTGTGTGTGTGTGTGTGTGTGTGTGTGTGTGTGTGTGTGTAAATCTTAATTGGGTCCTGTTTAGAGGTACATGGGAAGTGCTGAAGAGTCCACTTTATGGGGACAGGGACATGTGGCAACTATCTAAAAGTTGTGTGTATACACGTGAGAAAAAGAGGGGGGGAGAGAGTGCACTTTAGAAAGATCTAAGACTGTCACTGGTGTGAGATATTTGAAGATGAAATCCAAAAGGTAACATTTATTAAGCACTTATTCAAGACAAATAAAGTGAAACATCTTATATACATTATCTTCCTCAATCTTTCTCCTATCTCTTTATTTCCTCTCTGTTGGTACTGGGGTTTGAACTCACAGACTTTAGCTCACCAGGAAGGTGCTCTACCACTTGAGCTACTCCTTCAGCCCTTTGATGCCCTACTTATTTTTCATAGGGTCTAATGCTTTTTGGCCAGCGCTATCCCCAGACATTGATCCTCTAAACTCTGCCTCCTGTGGAGGAGGCTCAGGGATCATAGACACACCCTTCCTTGCCTAGCTAACTGATTGAGATGGGGCCTCACCAACATTTTTTCCCAGGCTGACCTCAAACTGCAACCTTCTCACTTTCCTCCCCCCAGTAGACGAGATTATAGGTGTGAGCCAAGGCACTAACACCCTCCTCCTTCCTACTTATCCATTTTACAGACAAGGTTTATGTTAGATTCCAAAGGCCACTGTGAACCACAAAATACCACAAAATTTATGATTCAAAATTCCAGAGATTTTTCCCTTTCCCAGTTCTGGAGGCTACAATCTTAGGTGAAAGAGGGCTAATGTCTCCTTGAAGAGCCTGAGGGAGGACCTGTTTCATGCTTTCTCCTCCCAGCAATCTTTCCAACGCCTTGGTTTACAGCTGCAGTTAGTTTCAAGACTCTCCTTGGGTTTGTCTTCCCATCATCCTGCTGGTCTCATGAAGATGTCATTGATGCAAGTCTTAGGGCCAACTTGACCCAATGATGTCATCTTAACTAGTGACATCATCTTAACCAATTACATCTGCAAAGCCTTATTTCCAGCAATTACATCCTGATGCTCCAGGAAGCTCATGAATTTGGTGGGGAGGGCACAGTAGAACTGAAAAAGACTTCAGAAAATACAACTATCATTGGAAAATATATGTATATTTAAAGAAATTAAAATTGAGATTTAACAAATGACTAGAGAAGACAAGCTATTTAAACCTGAAGAGTCAACAATTGAAAAAAAAACATTTAATTAGAAATGAAAACTATAAGAACACATAATGCTCAATTCATAAAGCATTAGGTAAAACCAAAAATAAAATTGCCTAAAGCATTTGTCTTCATGTTACTACAATTTAGAGCAAATCAACAGGCAAATGAGAAATATAGATCTATAAAAAGGAGAATAAAGTAAAAGAACTAATAATAATTTAAGTATATATATATATATATATATATATATGGAAAGAGAGAAAATTAAGAGAGGAGAAACAGCAAAAAGGATTACAAGTGAGAAACCACAGAACTAATGGTAAATAGCTACTTGGTGACAGACTAAAGTATCCCAAGTAAGATAAACAAAAGCCAGGCAGCACTAGTGGCTCACACCTGCAAGCCTAGCTACTCAAGAAGGTGAGATCTGAGGATTAAGGTTCAAAGCCAACCCAGATAGGAAAGTCCATGAGACTATTATCTATACTACAATTAGCCAGCAAAAGGCCAAAAGTAGAAGTGCAGCTCAAGTGACAGAGTATCAGCCTTGAGCAAAAATGCTCAGGCT
Organism: Dipodomys spectabilis; assembly: GCF_019054845.1. NCBI lineage: Eukaryota > Metazoa > Chordata > Mammalia > Rodentia > Heteromyidae > Dipodomys > Dipodomys spectabilis. The sequence goes on from NW_024871277.1 coordinate 2,488,853, forward strand.
GAGCACCCAGCCATTTAGGTAGTAGGGCTTCAACTCAAGGCCTCATGCTCTTGCTTAGCTTTTTCCACTCAAGACTGGTGCTCTACCACTTGAGCCACACCATACCTTGGGCTCTTTGGTCAATTGGAAATAAGGGTCTCCCAGTCTTTTCTCTCCACATTGGGCTCAAACTATGATCCTTAGATCTCAGCCTCCAGAGTAGCTAAGATGACAGGTGTGAGCGCCCAGTACCTGGTGGCTTCTTCTGTTTTGTACTTCTCATTCACTTCTTTCTTACCTTATTTGGATTAGCAAATTATTATTTTTTTTCACTAGCTTTCCTCTATGATCTTGCCAGTAGTCAGTCATCTACTATTTTCTGTGGATACTATGAAGTATATGCTGTTCATGACCCCAGAACATGAGATGAACCAAAGATCTATCCAACCTCTCCTCTTTGCGGCTTTAAGAATCTTCAGCAGCTCCGAGAAGAAAAGCATGAGTAATGTTTGGCTAACCTCGATTCAATTCCCTTCTCTTCAGGCTCTTGACCACTCGCACTCTGGCTGCTTCTGGGATCTCCAGTGCCTGCAAACACATGTTTCCCATTTGCCCAGCCTTTTTGGTTGTTCTCAGCGTGGAGGCTGGTTTGACACAAATCAGTCTATAATTCCTAGAAATAGAGCCTTCAGTCTGGGACCAGAGCATAATAAGGGCCTAGTTTTAAAACAATGAAAAGATTAAGAGAGGTATAAACAAGATAAGCATGGGAGTATGGGAGACTTCATTTGTAAAACATATTTTATAGGGAGAAGAAAAGTAGTATCTATCGTTTTGAATTCACAGAAACGAAAAAAAAAAATTGAATAAGAAGAAACTTGCAATCTCCTTTTTAAAAGGCAGTAAAAGATTTTTAAAAACTTAAAAAGATACAGCCCAGATGCCCTACAATAGATGAGTGGATCCAAAATATGTGGTAGCTATACACAATGGAATTTTAGAAAGAATGATATTATGTCATTTGCAGGGAAATGGAAGGACCTAGAACAACTCAGGTTAAGTGAGGTAAGCCAAGCTCAGAGAGACAAATGGTGCATGTGTCCTCTCATAGATGGAAGCTAGATCTAAAATACACCAGGATGTGATAAATTATACTGGACTCCAGACAGTCACACACAAGAAGACCAAAGGAGGATACTCTTAGAAGATCAAAACAAAGGCACAATGTCTATGTACATCTGATCATATAAAATAATATTTATCGAATTCAACCCCAGGAAGTGGGGGGAGCAAGAGGTTTTTGTTTTCCTTGTTGCTGTTTTTGTTTTATGTTCTTTCTGTCTTGTTTGTTTATCTGTCTTTGGCAAGGTAAGAGGGAGACACAGAAATGGAAGGACATGGGTGAACAAATGCAGCCGTGGTCCTCACTGGACATTATATTGAAAATGAACTATACAATTTGTGGGTAGGGACAGAAGGGAAAAACTGGGAGAGAGCGGGGTAGGGGTGACAATGTCCAAAAACAAATTTACTCATTACTTACATAACTGTAACCCCTCTGAACATCACCTTTATAATAAAAAGTCCAAAAACATCTATATATTATATAAATGAAACAAAATGTGAAGATGCTGTACCTAAGTCTTAATTGATTTAAAACTAAATGTACTGTTTAAACAAAAAGAGTTGACTATATGTTTAGCGCATAGTTGAGACATACCTCAAGGATACAGATACAAAGTGAATGAAGGTTAAAGCAACAGCACAATGTGTCAAGTTCAATACCAAACAAAATACAGTGAGAGTAATAATATGCAAATCAAACAAAAAACAAAGGCAGCATTAGAGATATAATGTCATTATATAATGAAAGCAGACTAGATTTACCAGGAAAATATAACTACTCTATACTTGCATGGATCAAATAAGGTAAAAAGCAAATAAAACCAGGCGTAGCAGTATATGTTGATAATCTCAATACTTGGAAGGCTGAGGCAGGGAAATCAGAAGTGTGTGTGTGTGTGTGTGTGTGTGTGTGTGTGTGTGTGTGTGTGTGTGTGTGTGTGTGTGTGTGTGTGTGATCATAAGTTTGAACACAGCCTGGTGTTGGGGGGGCGTGTACTTGGGCTTGAATTCAGGCCCCATGCTCTGGCTTACCTTTTTGCTCAAGGCTGGTGCTGTACCACTTGAACCATACCTCCACTTCTGGCTGGCTACCAAAGAGAGAGAGAAAAGAGAGAGACAGAGAGACAGACAGAGAGAGAGGGAGAGAAGAGAGAGAAAAAAGAAATAGAAAGAAAGAAAGAAGAAATACAAACTAGAAAAGAGACACATAACAGAAATACAAAAGGCAATTGGCACAACTCTGCTGTCATGGTGGAATACTCTAGCATAGTTCTTCAGCAATTTCTAGATTAAATGGCTAAAACCTTACTAAGCTCAGGACACTCAGATAGCATTGCCTTGGTGTTTTGTTTTGTTTGTGCCGCTTGTGGGGCTGGAGCTGTCCCTGAACTTTTTTCTTTTTTCTTCCCCTCGAACCACAGTCCCACTGGTGCCTTTTTGGGGGTTAGTTGGAGGTAGGAGTCTCATAGACTCTCCTGCAGGCTGGCATCCAGCTGCGATCCTCTTATTTCAGCCCGGGGAGTAGCTCCGACACAGGCTTGAGCCACCAGGCCTGGCCAGCACTGTGTTGCTTGGGCTTCGCAGGCCTGGCTGCAGAGTGGACGCCTGGTGTTCAGGCTTGGGGCACACTGGAATCCCGCTGCCCATGGCAGGGTGAGTGGTGGGACTCGGGGTGCTCCTGTCCACTTCTGTCCATCTCACCTCCTCATCAGATGCGCACCCAAATACAGTCTCCCGATGCAATTTGCCTTTGCACTCATACACACACATAAAAACCCAAAACCAAAATATCCACAACTATTGACCACTTCATCAGTTGTGCAAACACAATAATCTAGATATGACGGGAAAAGATGGGTATTTTATGAAGCAGTAGAGAATGTGCAGTATTTCAAGGACATTAAAAACATTGAAGAATTTGGATCACGAGCTGGCCCCAAAGCAAGTTAAAAAAAATTCTAAAATGTCATGTCCTATGTATTATATAGTAAACCCTTAATGGAAGAAAATAATAACAAATATACCACTAAAACACACTCCATGCTTTTGAAATTATCGAAGGTGCTTCTAAATAATCCTTGAGTTTAAAAAGATTACATGAGCATAATGGAAATCAAAATACTTTGATGGAAAAACATCTGACACTAATATAAAAGCACACAATAATTTCTCAGAAGCCAATTTTTACCTTTAAGTACTCATCATCAGAAAGAGTACTGAAAACCAATCAACTAACCATTCTCCTGAAGATGTTAGGGGGAAAATACACACACACACACACACACACACACACACACACACACACACACACACACACACACATAAATCACCAGTTGATAGAATGAAGTTTGAAGAAATAAAATGTTGACTAGACTGAGAAATACAAATCAAGATTCAATATGGCCAAAAGTTGGTGGTTCCAAGACACTAAAGAAACCAGCACATTCTGCCAACTATGAAGTATAGCCTTTCCATTTTACCCAAAAAAGGGCCCATACATGTCCTTGGCCCCTTTAAATGTTTTTACATTATCTTTAGGTAGTTATACAAAGGGTTTCACTTCAGCATATCAGTTTTTTGTTGTTGTTGTTGTTGTTTTTTGGGGGTCTGATCGTGGGGCCTGAACTCTGGGCCTGGGCGCTGTCCCTCAGCTCTTCAGCTCAAGGCTAGCGCTCTACCGCTTGAGCCACAGCACCACTTCTGGCTTTTTTCTTTTTTCTTCTGTGGTACTGAGGAATCAAACCCAAGGCCTCAGGCATGCAAGGCAAGCGCTCTACCACTTACCCACCTTCCCAGCCCCCAGCATATCAGTTTTAGAGCACAATGCACTTGATCGGTGTCAGCCTTCCGGGTTCTCCTCCACCTCCTCTAACCCCGCCCATTTTCAATATACCTGGTTCCTTCTTCACGTGTGGACATTGATCATTATGACTGAATTCACCCACACGTCCTCTTTCCATTTGCCTGCTTTCCTGCCCTTGACATCACTCCCCAGCCCCCCGAAAAGGTCCCTACATGTTTTACCTTCTTGGTATTCATTTTGTTAAACGGAAAATTCGTTGTTCAAAGGACTTACACCATTGGAATCCTCCCCAGCATATACCATATTTTAGTTAATAGGAGTATATATGCATACAATCCTATATAGGTTTACATATGTATATGGACACGTTTTGTGTGTACATGCGCACACGCGCATGTGTATTCTGGGCTCTTGTCACAACTGACGTGGGAACCTGTGTATCTCCAGAACCACATGGTGACCTGCATATAACCCAGAGCAGCTGTCCTCAGATTTCTTGCAGCAGAAGTCCTCGACTTTCAAGTGACATAGCATGGCCACTGTGAGAAGGTCCAAGAAGTGCATCTCTAGGTGGCTGTTGCTTCTGAAAACTTGGCTGTCTGATCAAGGCCAAGTATGGTAGAAATGGAGTCCAGTTACTCAGAGGTCTACTTCTGAAGGGACTGGCTTCCCCTAACATTTCAGTGTCACGTGTTCATGATCAGTTCCAATGCTCATTGCCACAGTCGCTTTTAATTTTCCTATTCCCTCTGATTCCACTCCTGACCATGCTAGAGTAAGTCTCTAGTTAGACATCTTACTACAAAAGGGAACTCTGGTTCAAGGAGAACACATATCAGAATGAAGTCATTCGTACAGACTACACTTTCCACTAGAGTATTATTGCTAGAGAAATTTTGATTTTCATGGGAAGCGAGTATATTACATAAAAAATATATAGGACAAACATGACCCTCCAATGGCTTGGCCTTTAAATTCTGATTAGCACCCATTTACACATGGTCAAAAAATATATATATCATTTCTTGGTTCATTAGTTGATAAGCCAATTTGAACCATGAGCAATTCTGAAGCTGATCCAAGATAGGAAATTGAAATTTCCATAGCTCTACTGAGTTCATCAGGGAAATGTGAAGCTATTAGGTATGTTGCTGACAAAATATGCTTTCGAGTCCAATTTTCTTTGTCACCAAAGAATTTTCCAATGATAAGTGATTCAATAACAACATGAAATGGAAAGACTTGGAAAAAATTATATTAAGTGAAGTAAGCCAGCCCCAAAGAAACATAGGTCCCATGGTTTCCCTTATTTGCAATAACTAGTATATATCTGAGACAAGCAGAAAAGATCAGATAAGTTGATGTTAGGTTAAGTGAACCCCAAGATAAGTATTCAAATGTTTTTTTTCTTTCTTGCAATTGTTTCTAACATATTTATAAGATGATTTCTTTATTGCTTTGTATGTCCCTCCCCCACGGTATAACGCCTGCTTTCATTGTATTTTATGTTGGTATAATTTGTGGAGGGGAAGGGAAAAGAAGAAATAGTTTAAATAGGGTATAGGTGGACCCATTGCAACAATGAGATGTACAAGTTATGTCGAAAACGAACTTTACAACTTCGGGGGTGAGGGGAGATGGGAAGGGATGGGAAGGGGAAACAAAGGAGGAGGCAACAATGCTTGATAAGAAATGTACTCTTTACCTTGCCCATGTAATTGCAACCACTCTATATGATATTTTCACAATAACAAAAAGAAAAATTAAAAAAAAGAATTGGACTGAGTTCTTTTTTTTGTGAAAATACTGTACAGAGGGTTACAATTACATGGGCAAGATAATGAGTACATTTCTTGTCAAGCATTGTAGCCTCCTCCTTTGTTTCCCCTTCCCATCCCTTCCCATCCTCCCCATTCCCCCCCCCACCCAACCCACCCCACTCCTCCTCACCACTCCCCTCCCCCCACCCACCAAAGTTGTAAATTTCGTTTTCGATATAACAACTTGTACATCTCATTGTTGCAATGGGTCCACCTGTATCCCTATTTAAACGATTTGTTTTTCCCCTTCCCCTCCACAAATTATACCAACCTCAACTACAGTGAAAGCAGGGGTTATACTGTGGGGGAGGGACATACAAAGCAACAAAGAAATAATCTTATGAATGTGTTAGAAACAATCGCATAAAAGAAAAAAACCATTTGAATACATATCTTAGGGTTCATTTCCCTAACATCACCTTATCTGACCTTTTCTGCTTGACTCATACATATACTAGATATTGCAAATAAGGGAAACCAAGGGACCTATGTTTCTTTGGGCCTGGCTTACTTCACTTATATAATTTTTTCCAAGTCTTTCCATTTCCTAACAAATGGGGCAATGTCATTCTTTCTGATGGAGGCATAGAATTCCATTGTGTATATATACCACATTTTCTTGATCCATTCATCTACTGAGGGGCATCTGGGTTGGTTCCATATCTTAGCTATAGTAAATAGTGCTGCAATAAACATAGTCATGCTGGTAGCTTTAGTGTGGTCTTGTTTGTAAACATTTGGGTAAATGTCCAAAAGTGGGATTGCTGAGTCATAGGGGAGCTCTATGTGGAGTCTTTTGAGGAACCTCCATACTACTTTCCAAAGTGGTTGAACAAGTTTACACTCCCACCAACAATGCAGTAAGGTTCCCTTCTGTCCACATCCCCTCCAGCATCTATTGTTTAATTAGAGTTCTTGATTTTAGCCATTCTAACTGGGATGAGGTGGTATCTCAATGTTGTTTTGATTTGTATTTCTTTTATGGCTAGGGATGTTGAGCATTTCTTCATGTGTCTATTGGCCATCCTTCTTTCCTCTTCAGAGAAGTTTCTCTTTAAGTCTTTAGCCCACTTATTTATTGGGCAGTTGTTTCTTTGAGGATTTGTTATTGGGGGATTTAATTTTTTGAGTTCCAAGTATGTTTTAGATATGAGACCCTTATCCATTTTATGGCTAGTGAAGATTTTTCTCCCAATCTGTAGGCTTTCTATTGATCTTGCTAGCTATTGGACTGCGTTCTTAATAAGTAGACTTTGACACAGTGAAGTCTTTTTCCAGCTTCATTGGCATATAATTAGCATAAAATTGTATGTATTCACTATATACGACATGATGTTTTAACATAATATACACTTTATAAAATGCAACATAACCATCATTTCACATGCTTATTTTTGTAGGTTTATGGATGGTAAGGACATTTGAGCTCTACTCTCTTCATACAGAACTTTCTTTTTTTTAGGCAGGATCTCACTATGTTGCTCAGGCTAGTCTTGAACTCATGGGCTCACATGACTCTTCCTATTTCAGCCTTCCAAATCATTAGGGTTATAGGCACACACCACCACACCTGGCTCTGTGATGCCTGTTATAAACATAATTTAGGTGATAGCTTCCTCTCATCTTTCCTATCAACATCTAAACTTCCATGTTCCCTTATCTGACATACTTATTCACATAAACTTCCAAGAACCTGCATGTCTTTTTTTCTATGACCTTCTAAAACTCTGTTGTCAATATTATATGTAAATAGAAGAAACGTAAGATGCAATGTATATACATATAATATGTATTATATATGTATGTATATGTATACGCTTAGATAAAGTCACAGTAGATATAAATAAGCGTAAAGAAGAGAAACATTCTTGACTTCCTAGCACTCATTTCATACTTTGCAAAGAAAGCAGCAATTATTTGGTAGGAACTTAAAGAAATACCCAAGATGTCAAGACTGGACTTGCAGCCCAAGACCAACAACCTAGGTGCCTCTGAGACTTCGCCATAGAAGCAGACAATCATGTGAAATTAAAATGCCTAGTGTCCTTTGAAGAGCCTCCTCTCACACCTTCCTGATTCGTTTCCATTCCACCTGTAGTTCCAGTTATGGAGTGCAGACTGGCTTCCCGCAAAACTGCTGGATTTGCCTCTCCTGTTTCACTATCAGCAAGCCTCGCCTTTCCCACACAGACACTGACTCCCTGAAATGCTAAGAGCTCCGTCTGTTTGACTTAGACACTTGCTAAGTGTGTGACTTGTCTCTGCCAGGAGACTGATGATCTCTGCCCCCACCTGATGGGCTCAAGAGTCATGGGGTCAGAGAACTCAGAGGTTATGAATGAATGTCACTACAGGTGCTTTGTTATATATTGAGATAAGGAAGGGCTATCACTTAAGAGCCATCCTAAGGGAGTTGTTCTGTTTGTTTGCTTCACCATTGTCTAACGGAATCAGGTGAATCACTAAGGACTTTTTGAGGACACGGTTCCAGCTGTGAGCAGCAGTCCAGATGTTGAGGCAGACTAAAGAGAAACGGGGGGCCGCAGAGGCTCAGGTATGTTACAGAGGCAGGTTCACAGAAGTTGGGAAGGTATGTAACTGTGACTCAGTGGCTCAAATGTGATACAAGCACTCATGCATATACAAAGACAGATATATATATCTATATATATATAGATATATGTCCATATACATAATTATATAATTGTATACACACACACACACACACACACACATGGATAAATACTAAACATTTTCCTAAGGAACTACTTAGGAAAAGAGAAGAGAAAAAGAAAGCAAGTGAATAATTTTGAAATATATTGCAAGTGTGTAAATAAGAAGACACCATAGGCTCCTCAATGAGTCCCGTTGGCTGTGGGGAATAGGATGGGGAATGAGAACCAGGCTCTGTGTGGAGGAGGGGGCGCTGGAGAAGGTGGGGTGTTGGGATAACAAAAATAGATGAAAGAACACAAATAAGGTCAACCTAGATTGTTTGCAAGTATAAACACAGAACAATGAAACCTGCTGAAATTGTTTTGGGGAAGGGGAGAAGGGAGACTTATCCAGGGCTGAGATTGATTAGGATAGATCGCAAACACATGTGCAACGTCACGATAAAAGCTCCCTCCCCTCCCCTCTGTAGAACCAACCCAAGGGAACAAAACACAGAGAGGAGGTCTCCTGGAAGGACTTCGAGCTGGAGAGGATTACGGGGACTCAATTGAAGCAGGAAGGCGAGAGCTGTCTAGGGAAGGAAGGACCCCAAGGGAGTACTGGGTAGAAGATTCCAGGCTTAGACTCCAGCATCTGGGCAGGGAATGAGGCTTCCAAATGCAGGTGTCCCTGACTGTCTCAGTTTAATTGTTCCCAGGGTAGTGAGGGTATTTGACTAGGATGTGGAAGAGCTATGAAAATAAATGAGATAGAGGGCGCTGGTGGCTCACGCCTGTAATCCGAGATACTGAGGATCAAGGTTTGAAGTCAGCCTGGGCAGGACAGTTCATGAGATTCTTGTCTCCAATTAAGCACCAAAAAAGCACAAGGCTGAGCCTGAGCACCCAGGCCTAAATTCAAGACCCAGGACTGACACAAATGCATAAATACACAGACAAACAAACAAATAAAATGAGATAGTATGCACTCAACCATATGGTATACGACTTACATGTAATAGTTGTTTTTCTGTGAAGCCTTGAAAGTGCCCAGGCCACTTCTATTATTTACGCATGGAATGCAGAGCAAGGGCCTGGGAAACCCAATCACCGTCAGACTTGAAAAACAAATATTGAGAATCAAAATATATGAAAATCAGGTGATAGAATGCCTAGCTACAGCAATAAGACAAGATGCAAAGATAAAGGGGATCTAAATAGGGAAAGAAGAAGTAAAACTCTCCCTCTTTGCAGATGACATGATCTTGAATTTAAAGAATCCCACGGACTCCACTCCCAAATTACTCAAGCTGATTCAAAACATTTGCAAAGTAGCAGGGTATAAAATTAACCCTCAAAATAAGAAATGTACTCATTATCTTGCCCATGTAATTGTAACCCCTCTGTACAATATTTTCACAATAAAAAAATAAAAATTAAAAAAGTTAAAAAAACCCTCAAAAATCAATGGCTTTTCAGTATGCCAACAATGAGAAAAGTGTGGCTGAAATTAGCAAAGCAACTCCATCCATAATAGCCCCACAAAATATAAAATACCTAGGAATTAACTTAACCAAAGAAGTGAAGGACCTCTATGATGAAAACTTTAAAAATCTGAAAAAGGAAATCAAAACAGAACTTAGAAAGTGGCAAAACCTCCCATGCTCGTGGATTGAAAGGATCAACATCATGAAAATGACAATACTTCCCAAGGCTAGCTACAAATTCAATGCAATACCTATCAATACTCCAACCTCATTCTTCAAGGAAATAGAAGAGGCAATCCAAAAATTCATATGGAACAACAAAAGACCCTGAATAGCAAAAACGATCCTCAACAGAAAGAACAGTGCTTGGAGGAATATCAAGACCAAATTTCAAACTCTAATACAAAGCCATAGTAATCAAAACAGCTTGGTACTGGCACAAGAACAGACCTCAGGACCAATGGAATAGAATTGAAAACCCAGAAATGAACCTACAGACCTATAGCCATCTAATCTTCAATAAGGAAGCTAAAAAAAATAGAATGGAAGAAAGACAGCCTCTTCAGTAAATGATGCTGGCAAAATTGGTTATCTACTTGTAGAAAACTAAAGCTAGATCCTTATATATCACCCTGCACCAGAATCAACTCCAAATGAATCAAAGACCTCGGAGTCAAAGCAGACACCTTGAAAACATTACAGGATGGAATAGGAGAAACCCTAGGTCTCCTTGGCACAGGCTGAAATTTTCTTAATAGAGACTCAGAAACAAAAAAATCAAAGAGAAGTTGGGCAAATGGGATTGCATAAAATTGCAGAGCTTCTGCATAGCAAAGGACATAGCTAGCAAGATCAATAGAAAGCCCAAGGATTGGGAGAAGATCTTCACTAGCCATACAACAGACAAGGGTCTCAAAACTAAAATTATATTAAAGTAAGCCAGGCCCAAAGAAACATAGGTCCCATGGTTTCCCTTATTTGCAATAACTAGTATATGTCTGAGTCAAGCAGAAAAGGTCAGATAAGTTGATGTTAGGGAAATGAACCCCAAGATAAGTATTCAAATTTTCTTCTTTCATGCGATTGTTTCTAACATATTTATAAGATGATTTCTTTGTTGCTTTGTACGTCCCTGCCCCACGATATAACCCCTGCTTTCACTGTATTTGATATTGGTATAATTTGTGGAGGGGAAGGGAAAAAACATATCGTTTAAATAGGGATACAGGTGGATCCATTGCAGCAATGAGATGTACAAGTTGTTATGTCAAGAAACGAACTTTACAACCCCGAACAGCAAAAACGCTCCTCAACGGAAAGAACACTGCTGGAGGAATATCAATACCAAATTTCAAACTCTACTATAAAGCCGTAGTAAACAAAACAGCTTGGTATTGGCATAAGAACAGACCTCAGGACCAATGGAATAGAATTGAAAACCCAGAAATGAACCCACAGACCTATAGCCATCTAATCTTCGATAAGGGAGCTAAAACAATAGAATGGAAGACAGACAGCCTCTTCAGTAAATGGTGCTGGCAAAACTGGTTAACTACATGTAGAAAACTAAAGCTAGATCCTTATATATCACCCTGCACCAGAATCAACTCCAAATGGATCAAAGACCTTGAACTCAAAGCAGACACTCTGAAAACATTACAGGATGGAATAGGAGAAACCCTGGGTCTCCTTGGCTCAGGCTGAAATTTTCTGAATAGAGATCCGGAAACACAACAAATCAAAGAAAGGTTGGACAAATGGGATTGCATAAGGTTGCAGAGCTTCTGCAGGGCAAATGACATAGCTAGCAAGATCAATAGAAAGCCCACGGATTGGGAGAAGATCTTTACTAGCCATACAACGGACAAGGGTCTCATATCTAAAATATACTTGGAACTCAAAAAATTAAATCCCCCAACAACAAATCCTCAAAGAAACAACTGCCCAATAAGTAAGTGGGCGAAAGACTTAAAGAGATGCTTCTCTGAAGAAGAAAGAAGGATGGCCAATAGACACATGAAGAAATGTTCAACATCCCTAGCCATAAAAGAAATGCAAATCAAAACAACATTGAGATATCACCTCACTCCAGTTAGAACAGCAAAAATCAAGAACTCTAACAACAACAGATGCTGGAGAGGATGTGGACAGAAAGGAACCTTACTTCATTGTTGGTGGGAGTGTAAACTTGTTCAACCACTTTGGAAAGCAGTATGGAGGTTCCTCAAAAGACTTCACATAGAGCTCCCCTATGACCCAGCAATCCCACTTTTGGGCATTTACCCAAATGTTTACAAACAAGACCACACTAAAGCTACCAGCACAACTATGTTTATTGCAGCATTATTTACCATAGCTAAGATATGGAACCAACCCAGATGCCCCTCAGTAGATGAATGGATCAAGAAAATGTGGTATCTATACACAATGGAATTCTATGCCTCCATCAGAAAGAATGACATTTCCCCATTTGTTAGGAAATGGAAAGGCTTGGAAAAAATTATATTAAGTGAAGTAAGCCAGGCCCAAAGAAACATAGGTCCCATGGTTTCCCTTATTTGCAATATCTAGTATAGGTATGAGTCAAGCGGAAAAAGTCAGAGAATGTGATGTTAGGAAAACGAGCCCTCAAATATGTATTTTAATGTTTTTTTGTTTCTTTCATGCATGTGTTTCTAACGCATTTATAAGATTATTTCTTTGTTGCTTTGTATGTCCCTCCCCCACAGTGTAACCCCGCTTTCACTATATTTGATGTCAGTATAACATGTGGAGGAGACGGGGACAAACAAGTCGTTTAAGGATTCAGGTGGACCTGTTGCAACAATGAGAAGTACAAAATGTCATGTCAAAACCAGCTTTACAATGTCGGTGTGGGGGGGGGAGGAGGGGTATGATTGGGTGGGGGGGAGGGGGGAGGCTGGGAAGGGAGGTGAAGGGTAAACAAAGGAGGAGGCTGCAATGCTTGGTAAGAAACGTATGCATTATCCTGCCCATGTAATTGTAACCCCTCTGTACAGTATGTTCTCAAATAAAATAAAATTAAATTAAAAAAAAAATTAAAAAAAAATAAAAAGAAACGAACTTTACAACTTTGGTGGCGGAGGGAAGTTTGCCCGGGGTGGGGGGCGGGGGGGGGGGGGGGGAGGGAATGGGAAGGGATGGGAATGGGAAACAAAGGAGGAGACTACAATGCTTGATAAGAAATGTACTCATTGCTGGGCACCAGTGGCTCACACCTGTAGTATCATTCGTTTTGGGAGGGGGTGCGGGGGGGGGGGGGTCCAGTAGTGGGGCCTGAACACTGGGCCTGGGCGCTGTCCCTCAGCTCTTCAGCTCAAGGCTAGTGCTCTACCACTTGAGCCACAGCACCACTTCCGTCTTCTTTCTTTTTGGTTATGTCACACCTGTAATCCTAGCTACTCAGGAGGCTGCGATCTGAGGATCTTGGTTCAAAGCCAGCCCAGGGAAGGAAAGTCCGTGAAACTCTTATCTCTAATAAACCACCAGAAAACCAGCAGTGGCACTGTAGCTCAAGAGGTAGAGCACTAGCCTTGAGCTGAAGAGCTGAGGGACAGCTCTCAGGCCCAGAGTTCAAGCCCCACGACCGACAAAAAAAAAAAAAAAAAAAGAAGAAGAAGAAATGTACTCATTATCTTGCCCATGTAATTGTAACCCCTCTGTATGGTATTTTCACAATAAAAAAGAAAGAAAGAAAAAAGAAAATCAGCTGAGTGCTGGTGACTCCAGCCTATAACCCTAGCTACTCAAGAGGCTGAGAGCTGAGCAAATAGCCAGAAGTAGTGGAGCTATTGCACAAATGGTAGAGTCCTTCTTCTCTTCCTTCTTCTTCTTCTGCAATAGGGCTACTTTCTATTATAACTTGACTTGAGCAGGAAAAGCCAAGCAAGTACTCAAGGTCTTGAGTTCAAGCCCCAGCACTGACTCAAAATACATCTATCAATCCATCCATCTATCTATCTATCTATCTATCTATCTATCTATCTATCTATCTATCTATCTATGAATGATATATTCAAATACATTCACATATATGAAAATCAGAATCTCAGAGGCAGAAAGATCAGAGTGTGAAGGCAACCTGGGCAGAAATGCTTTGTGAGACTCCATGTCAATCAATGCATGAACACAGTAATGTGCACCTGTAATTCCGGCAGCACAAGGAAGCATCCATGGGAAGATTTCAGTCCAGGCTTACAGAGGATCAGGTGAGGCTTCATCTCACAAATGATCACTATTTAAAAAGGGCTCAAGTGGTAGAGCATCTGCCTAACAAGGTCAAGGGCTTGAGTTCAAACCACAATGCTACCAAAAAACAAAAACAAAAATGTTAATCTCAAAGCTTTTGGTTACCCAGAGTGCATCCGTGTCGTTTAAATTCCTGGTCTGCTTGCTTTATTTGAAGGTGAATTTCACGCTGAATCCTTTCGTTTTCCTCACATCTCCCTCTGAAGGACAACAGCTTGTGCCTGAGTCATCTGAGGTCGACCAAGTCTGAAGAGTCAAGCATCCTTTAATTGCCAAAGAAAAATATGTTGTCAAACCCAAACACAGATTGAACTCAGATGGACTCTCCTTTAAATTCTGAGCAATTTTTCAACTTGACTGGAAAGACTAGTATCCCCTCAAAATTCAATACTTTCCAAAGGGGGAGAGTGGGGTGTGGGAAATGCAGCGAATCCTCTTTTTTACTTTGCACATAAGAATAAAACAAAAATGGCTGTTTAATAACAAAACCATAATTCATACCAGATTATTCAAAATATGTTTGCACATATTGAAAGTGTGCAGATAAATCCAATTTAGAAAAATATGCGATTGTCAGTTCCTTGCGTATTTGTCCTTTTTTTTCTTTCCCTGATGGGTGAGGGTCACTCCAGCCCTCTGCAGGGTCCTGTGGGAATCAGAAAACCTGACTTGACTGTGGGCTTGACAAGTCCCATGTGTTAGGCAATACAGCAGCAAGGGAGCTGTGATCGTTCTCTGCTCTGCTCCCAGCACGATACAATCCGGAGCGGCTCCTGGCACAACTACAGACAACCGTCCCAAGGTTCATGGAGAAGAAGAGACTTTGGGGAAATAGCAAGTGCCCTTGGCAGTCTCTCGCCACTGACAACCTTGACTTCATTCCCACCAATTCGTGGAGCATTACGTTCCAACTCTCTGGATTCCACACAAGTTCCCAAAAGTCTTGAATTGTGGAGTTAAGCTTCTCTGGCTGCATAGCCGGTGGGCACAAAATACTCCAAGAACAGTGAAACATGTGTCTTGTAAGTTTTAGGCGAGCAGAGAGAAGACCCCTAGGATATTCATTATGGGCTTTGAGTCCAGTTCGTGACTGCTATAGCGTGGTGTCAATTGTTCCCCCAGACTTGTGTCTGGGATGTGAGCAGAGGTTACAAGCTATGGAAACCCAGGGCCTACTGACTCCAAACAAAGGCAAGGCCATCAAACCACCAGCTTCTCCTCAGGTTGTAATTGAACAAATACATAGTCCCTTCTGTATGTATCTATGGAGTATCTACATCTACCAAGTCCAGGGGAAGACATTAAAGAGAAATGGCTGAAAAGGTAGAACTCCCTCTCCAAACAAGTAATGGTGGGATACAGATAAATAAATCAACCTGGAAGAAATTCTTATTCATTCCATGAAATATAAATGCCGCAGATACTGTAACAGCTATGTGAGTCAGACATAGATGTGAAAAGAGCTAAAATGATGGGTGGAAAACAGGCAGAAAGGTAAGAATAGATGGTTCCATGCAGAGGGAAAAACATATACAAAAACCCCCAAGAAAAAAAAAAAAGAAGCCAATCTCCCATTCATAGGAAGATGGAATGAAGGAGAGAGGAAAAAGGAAGATGGAGGGAGAAGAATCTCAAAGAACATGGCAAGTGTGTGGGAAGACAGCAAAAGGAGCCTCAATGGATGCTGTTGCTCTGCAGGGATTTGGTGGATGTCCAGAAAGAGAAAGCAGCAGAGAAGCACATGTGAAATATCATGGTGAGATTTGGGTGCAGCCAACACACACTCAACAAAATGAGTGACAGGAAAGTAAAACAGGCTCCATTGGCAGGGCGTGAGTGGAAGGAGAGCTCAGGAAGAGAGGGTGAGGGAGCATGAACATGAGCAAAGTAGCTGTAGCTATGAAGCTAGGACAGGAAAACCTGCTGGACTTGTGGGGAGAATTGCTTAAGAAGATGGAGTGAGAGAAGGGAGGGTGTTTGAATGAGACTGGTGAGGATATTGTGCACACCTGTGTGTAGAAATGTCACGAAGCAACCCATTTTGTAGAACTAGTGGATGCTAATAAAAAAATTAAACTATCCCATTCAGTAACCTCAAACATGTAGTCTATTTATTTTTTAAATTTATCTTTGTGGGGTGGTGGAGGAAAGAAAGGACTGTGCTTGGGACTGTGCTACCACCGCCGCCGCTGCCGCCTCCTCCTCCTCCTCCTCCTCCTCCTCCTCCTCTCATTCATCTTCTTCTTCATCATCATCTTCTTTTGCAATAGGGCTATTTTCTATTATAAGTTAGCTTGGCGGCCTTTATGATGTTCTTGACCGTTCTTTATATTTAAAGGTATGTTATTTTGTGCAAATGTCTGTATCTGAATTCTCTTATCTAAGATCAGAGATTATGCTCTTTTATTTATTCAATAAATGTGACATATAGGTAATACATTAAAGACATTATATTATAATGTCTTTAAATACATTAAAGACATATATTATAATTAGTGGAAGCTTTAATCAATTCAAAAATAACCCAAAACAGAATGCAAACAATGATAGCTCTTATCCAATTTGCTATTCTTCTTTTTATTGGAGAATTGAGTCTGTTAATATTTAGGGTTATTATAGAAAGATGTGCAGTATTTCCAGCCATTTTCTTGATTTTTTGTTTTTTTTTTCTCTTCCTTTTTACTAAATTGATCTTCTAATGGCTTTTGTCTGATGTGTTTCTTTGATTTTGATTGTTTTCTTCAGATTGTGTTCCTCCCTTTACAATTCTGTGTAATGCTGGTTTAGTGGTCATGAATTCCTTTAATGTTTGCTTGTCATGGAAGGTTTTGGTTTCATCATTTAATGTAAATGATAGATTCTCTGGGTAGATCAGTCTGGGTTAGCAATTGTTGATCTTCAGTGCTTGGATGATACCATTCCAAGCTCTCCTTGGGTTGAGGGTTGTGTGGAGAGTGATTCTGATTTTCTCGATGTGATGTGTCTAGAAGTGTTCTCTTGAATCCAGTTTACTGGGAGTTCTATATGCTTCTGTTCAGCAGATGAGACTGTCTTTCTTAAGAGTGGGGAAGTTCTCAGCTATCGTTTTACTGAATAGGTTTTCGATGCCTAACTAATAAATTCTTCCACCTCATCAATCCCAATTATATGTATATTTGATGTAGTCTGTGTTTTAGTATATGGAATACAGAGAGAACATGAAAACAGCTAAAGCTAAAGAGAATAAACAATATGTAAATAAAATTTTTTTATAAAAAAGAAAATCAGAATCTCTGGGACATTCTTCTTCTGATTCTTACAAGTTTGAACTTCATAACCATGAAAATGTCAATGGGCTTCAGTCACGTGGAAGTGCTGGGTAGAGCTCTGGAGCCTGAGAGGGGAGCGGGTGGGGTGGGGTTGGGCGGTGGGGAATCGCTCAGGAAATCTCTCAGGAAAGCGGAGCTAGGACGAAGAGACGATGACAGGTGCTCCAGCTGTGGGTCTGGCTGCAGATGTGGCCGGGATGGATAAACAAGGGAGAGGACAGAGGCAGAGGTAGCAGGCCTTGGGCACAGATGGATGGAGTACTAGACGTGGAGAAAGTGAGGACAGCTAGGTGGTTTCAGTCATTGAAACAAGAAATACAAGAGAATGGGAAGAACAGGAGAAGTAAGGCAGAAAACAAGCAGTTCACTTGCACGTGTTAAACTTGGGGCACCAGAAAATGATCCAAGCTAAAAATCTACTAAGATTAGATGCTGATGACTTGCACCTATCATCCTGGCAACTCAGAAGGCTGCGATCTGAAGATGGTGCTTCAAAGCCAGCCCGGGCAGAAAAGTCTGTGAGACCCTATCTCAAGATTTGTGACTCAAGTGATAGAGTGCTATCCTTGAGGGAATAAAAAAGCTCATCTTGGGTGACATCACCAAGGGACTGGGCAGAGTGTATGACATAATAAGATCGTGACTGAATTACAGAGATACCAGCTAGGAAGTGATCAGTCGAGGAGCAAGAGCCATTGCAGGCAAAGTGGAGGATCTCGCTTAGTTCACAAGGTCAAACATTGCCAAGCAGTCAAGTAAGCCAATTTCGAAAATGTGCTTGTTTGACTCAGTGTCACGTCCAGCCAAGAAGACAAGTCTCCTTCCCAAAGTCTTATCTCAGCCGACTTTTGATTTACTCAGGAATGGAGCTCATCCACTTCTGACAGGAACAAATCATTCTTCCGATCCCAATACACTGCTAAGGCATATGGCTCCAAGTGTCTTTGACTTCAATGTGTTCAGAATGAACTAAAAAAAAATCAAAGTGAGCCTTTTCTGAACACAAAAAGGATCAAGGTATATTTTATTTTTCCTCCTGCATCAAGTAGCAAGCCAATTCTTAAGCCGCCTTTTATTCATGGATCTCATAAATGTATCCAGGTAGGATAGGGACACTCCAGTCAGCTTTCCTGCTGTGTACCCTGCAAATGAAGGTCAAATGAAGGTCAGTAGGAAATATCATTTAAGCATGTATTTCTGCCCCAGTGTTTCTATTTGCAATATAGCCAGGTTTTTTTAATGTAGAATATTTTCTGAATCAAACTTTCCTGTTGAAGGATGGCATGCACAATTTGATCAGCAGTTTGTATGTGTCAACTCTGATGAAGAGCTACCTAACACACACTTACCATCACACTGCTGTCATCTAAATCAGAAAAATGAAACGTGACTCCTTCCCCTGAAAGTTCAAAGCCTCTTGCTTTACAAAAAAATATATCTTCTCTCATTTAAATTACAAGGGGTAAGCATATTTCTTAACATCTTTTTTCAAATACAGAAGCCACTGAGGTAAAATCATTAGCAGTTTATTTCTCAGTACAAAACAGCCCTGAGAAATGATGGAAGCTCATGGGAAATGTGTCTTCTGCCAATTTTTTTAACTTAAGTTCCATGTCGACTAAGAATAGATGAGCTTTATCTATTTGGGATGGCTTGAGAAACAACTTATGGGTCCAACTTGTCACAATGAATTGGAATCATAGAAATCATCAAGAAATGTAGTTACATAAGCTTGAAATTCAACCTTTGAAAGAGAGTCAGTAGGAATACTGGATACACATGTGGAAATTACAGTGATGCAATAATTCAGTCTCCACAAAACCCCACATTGCCAACAGCCCACAAAATAAAGCGCACACACAGCAATCTGAAGAGCACATATAACAATTTTGTATTCTTTATTGTCTTAACAATGATATAACAGTTAAACAAACATTTGTTATGGCATCTCCCACATTTTTAAAATACAGCCTTGCTGGTGGTAACCATCCACCATTGTAAAGCAGATCTCTAGTTTCACTTTGGTTGACTAAATCTTGATACATCAAATAGTTAAAAATTTCCCCATCCCCCAGACACTGGCAATTACCATTCCAGTTCTCGATTCCATGATGACTTCAGATACGTTGCTCATGTAGAATCACGGTGTTTGTCTTTCTGTGACTGGCTTGTTTTATTTTGCATAATATTCCCAACTTTCATCTTCTCTCTCTCATTTAATAATTTTCTTCCTTTCTGATAGTGAAGAATATTCTAATCCATACTGCATCTTCTTTAGCCATTCTCCAATTAGTAGATGGACCATTTTTACATCGTAGGTACTGCAACAGGGCTATAGTAAACATAAGAGTGTTCATATCTGTGTGTGTGTATGTGCATGTGTGTCAATATTGGCATTTGAACTCAGGACCTCATGCTCTTAGCTTTTTTTTACTGAATGTTTGCGTTGTATCATTTAAACCACATCTCTACTTCTAGCATTTTTCTGCATAATTGGAAGAAATCTCATCCACTTTCCTGTCCAGGCTGGCTTCCAATCAGATCTCAGCTTACTGAGTTGCTAGGAATACAGGCATGAGCCCCTACCCAGTACCCAGCTGAGTGCTAATATCTTTTTAAGACCAAGATCTCGATTCTTTACCTGGAAGTGAGACAATTCATTGAGGATTTCTTTGTCTGTCTTCCTTCTGTTTCTTTCTTCTGGACCTTCTTTGTTGTTGTTTTTTTTCCTTTTTGTGGGCTGGGGCTGGTACACTGTATCATAGCTTTTATATTCAAGGGTGGTACTCTACCATGTGAGCCATACTTCTGCTTCCAACTTTTTGCTGATTAATTGGAGATAAAGAGTCTCATGCACTTTCCCACCCAGGATTTCTTTGGACCCAAATCCTCAGACCTCAGCCTCCTGGGGAGCTAGGATGACTGTGAGCACCCGGCTGACTCCACAGATTTCTTTACTCCAGGCTCCCTGGATAAAGCTTTGAAATGTGTTGCGCAGACTCCTTGAGCCAGCCCATAACCAAGGCAGGATTCCATCCTTACTCCAGAGCCAGAGGTCGTGGGCATCAGTCTAGATTCCCACACAGAGCTCCTCCTCAGCCATCCGCTAGACAATAACCAAAACACGCAGATATCCATGCACACATTCCCACGAGCATGAAGTATACAGCTGCTCTAGGCACCCGGATACCAACAGCACATTTTCTTCAAAAGTTCTTTCTGGCTCTTTGCTTGGCCTATGCAGCGAAATTAGGTTCCTGCAGACTGATTTAGTATGCATTCTTCCTATCCAAGAATAACCAAAGCTGCCCTTTGATGTTAAGAAAGTGTGTGGAAAAAATTAGTATGACCCCCCTTCAACACACTTGGCTTTTCCATGGGAGCTTCCTCCATTCATTCCTTCAGGGAGGCTGACCAAGGTGGCTGAGCTGAGCCTGCCCAGGGTGCGGAGAGACACAGAAGATAGGAAGACGACATCCTTTCTCTTAATGAAGGGAGCATCTGGCTGTCCTGACATGTCTGGTCATAGACACGCACTACAAACCGCTCACAAATGCTGAGCAGAGCATAGACGAGACAAACGTGGAAAATCCTTCTTTTCTCATCTGAAGACACAGATGAAAAAGGAAATGCTACCCTTTCACTTCCTGGCCACAGGCCCTTTGGTGTCTTGGTAGTTTGTGATGCGTCTGCCCTTGACAATACCCGAAAAAGACCACAGGTAAGAGTCGGCAGGGTAGGTAGCTGTGTAGAAACAAGAAAGGACCTGGTGTGGTCCATGTGAAAAACCTCTGGTCGCTAAAATCTCTAGTCTCTAAAGTCTTGTAGTCTTCTGCCGAACTCTTAATGAAACTTCAGTGGAAGCAACCTCCTTGGCACAGACAGGCCAAGTGACTCCAAAGGGAGAGAGAGGCTGAGCCAATATCGACAGCTGGCAGCCAGCAAGGGGAAAATGTGCTTTGGGCCCCAGTGAGTCAATGCACAGACAGGAGGGAGGCTGTGCCAATGCGGCCTGGCTGATGCCAAGCAAGGGCAGGATGTGCCGAGGAGGTGAGCTCTGTGGCTGTGCAAGCTACCAGGCTCACGCCTGTCATCCCAGCTACTCAGGAGGCTGAGATCTGAGGATTGCGGTTCAAAGCCAGCCCAGGTAGGAACGTCCATGAGACTCTTATCTCCAATTAAACACAAAAAGCCGCAAGTGGAGCCACGGCTCAAGTGGTAGAGTGCTGGCCTTTAGCAAAGCAAGCTCAGGGACAGTGTCCAGGCCCAGAGTTCAAGCCACAGGACCAGCAAAAACAACAATAACAACAAAAAGAAAAAAAGCACGAGTCACTGAGTAGCAGCCCCAATGGGTTGAATTCCTTCAATGGAACCTACCCTATGTTCTCATGGTTCTGGTGATCCAGTATTTTGTCTCCAAAGAAGGCTAAACTTGAACATCCATCCCAGTGGCCAGCTATGACAGCCCCACTCAGCTGTCCCAAGCTCTAGCCATGTTGGCCATATTCAACATTCCTACATGCAAGCCATTTCTGGCTGAGGTTACTTCTTCCTGGCTCATTTCCTTCTGTGGTTTCAAATGTCCCCCAGATACATCTACAATCTTCATGTGAACTCTCAGCTACTTTGTTGAAAGAGGAGTATGGGGGGGAGGGATTTGTAAAATGCATTCCCACTACAGAGCTCAAACTATGAACCAGAAGAATCCCCAAGGTAACAATAAGAAACTTTGGTGAAGCCTGGTTGTGCATACCTATAATCCCAGATACTCAAGAGATGGAGATTCAGAGGACCATAGTGTGAGCCCAACTTGGGCCAAAAGTTACCTAGACTAGACCTGGTAGTATGCACCTGCCATTCCAATGGCATGAGAAGCATAGGTAGGAGGAGAAAAGTCTGAGGCTAGCCCCTGTGTAAAGCAAAAGTGCAGGGGACATGGCTCAAGCAGTCGAGTGTCTGCAAGAGTGAGGCCCAGCAACCTTGGTCTTCAAGTCATTACCAGTGGATGGGCGTGGCCAGGTGATTCCTTCATGATGTTCTGAAGGGCCTTCTGACCACACGGTGTCCCCATGCCTCAGAGCTCCAGGGCCTCACTGGGTTCCTGAACGTGTGGTTTCCTCTGGAGTCCTGGAGAAATGGAAGGAGCACTGGGTATGCTGTAAGCCACTGAATGATAGGATTGCAGGGCCAGCAGCTAACACCCCTGCACTGCAGATGAGAATGAGGAGGAGGCCAGGAAAAGTGGTGGGAGGGGGGAGTAGGAGGGAGGAAGGAAGGGAGGAAGGACACAGCCTCCACTGAACAGGAAGCCAGCTTGGCTGTAGTTACCCTCTGTTCCACATAGAAATGCAGCCTGCCGAAGATGGCGACGGGGCAGTAGGGAAACACCACAGCTCTCTCCAACCAAAAAGAGAGTTCGAGTTCCAACGTTTAATCTCCCCAAGAGACCGACAACAACAAAAAGACGAACACTCAGAGAAAAACCAGAGGTGGAAAATAACAAAAAAAGAAAGAGAGGAAAAGAAGAATTTCAGAACAGAGAAGAGCGAAGACCCCTCCCCCAACCTTTACTGGCCGCGCGGCAGTGCGCCAAGCCGCCGGCCAGCCAGCCCGGCGGGGGCTGCCGGAGCCACAGAGACACAGGGGGCTGCTTGCAGATCACCAGGTACCGGATTGCAGAACAGCGGATCACCAGGAACAGAGAAACCTACCAGCCGGGAGTCTCCACGAGGATCCCACCCCCACCCCTCACTCTCCACCGGAGCGGAGAGGCTCCATCCCGCCAAAGCCGCCCGGCACCAGCAGCGCGACAAAGGGACCTGTCGGCAGACCACCCGCCCAATCGCGATCGCAACAACCCGGCGGGGGCCACCCAACCCAGCCCGCAACCACCCCAACTGAACTCGGATTGCAACAACAACTGACGACCTACAGGGTGAGTACCCCACAGGGGACAGTGAATCCATCAAGGGAGACCAGAGCTGGAGGGAATCCCCAGACCCTGACCTAGACTCCCTACCCCAACACCCGGACCACAGGACCCACTAAAACTGGGAACTGTTCGAGAGCTCCACCAGCCGGTGGAGCACACTCTGCTGGCCAGGCCAGAGCAAGAGCGCCCCTGGAAGGGAGCTTAAATGCCCAAGCCAGGAACAGCGCCCCTGGGTCAAGACTACCAACAGTAGAAGAAATTTGAACTGTGTCCTCCAGGCTGCATAACCTAGGTGGTATACACATTAGCACAGGCCTAACGAGCGCGCTCCAGGCTGGGGCCGGAACCAGGCCCGGGGACCAGCGCCTGAACAAAGCAAAAAGGGTCAGAAGTGGGGCTGTGGCTCAAATGGTAGGGTGCCAGCCCTGAGCTGAAGAGCTGAGGGACAGCACCCAAACCTAGAGTTCAAGCCCACAACCAGCCCCAAACAAACAAACAAAAACACATCAGGAGCCCATAGCAGACTCCAGTATTTGGGAGAGTGCATCCAGAGCATCTGATCTTCCCAAGAGCACCCGCAGGAGCAAACACAAGCAGTCTAGGCTGCTCAACCCTTCCAAAGGCGGGAATTGCTACAGCAGAGAGCTGAGAATCCTAAGTAAGTCAGAATAGCAGCTGGAAATAGGCTCCCAACAGAATCCAGATCAGGCACAGACTCTCTCTACCAATACAGAATCAGCAACCAAGCAAAGACAGACACACCAAAACAAGATTGAAGAGCAGTCTCCTGAACCCCCATTCGAAAATCACAGAGAAAAATCACAAGGTTTACCACTACCCAGGACAGCAAGCTCACCTCAAAAGCCAGCAGCCACGCAGGGGAGAGCCCCAGTGGGAGCAAAGCAGGAATGGAAGACAAAAACTACATCCAAGGGTTGCTGGAGGCAATGACTCAAGAAATAAAGTGAGAAATGGATCAGAAATTGAAAGAGCACAAGGATGAACTATCAAAAGATATACAGGATATCAAACAAAAGTTGGATGCAAAAATAGAAGCTGCACAAACCTCAGTAAGAAGTGAGATAAACGCCAAATTAGAGGTAATGCATACTGATCTCACCTCATTGAGAGGTGAGATCAGTACTCTGAGAACCAACATTGAATCCATAAAGGGATCCATTTCCACCATGCAAACCACAATAGAAGCCACGGTCAACAGAGTGAATGAAATGGAAGGTAGAGTGTCAGATACAGAAGACAGAATACACCAACTGGACCAAAAAGTGACAGATATGGAAAAATCACTCAAATTAAACCAAAGGGAAATTCAAGAGCAAGCAGATAATGCTAAAAAATTTAACCTTCGCATAATCGGAGTGGACGAAGGTGAGGAATTCCAGAGCAAGGGAATGCAACACCTATTTAACAAGATAGTCAATGAAAATTTTCTCCACCTCAAAAACGACCATCTTAACTACATCACAAAAGCTTATCGAACACCCAACAAGCAAGATCCCAGGAGAAACACTTCTAGGCACATTATAGTAAAAATGATGGATCTGAATAATAAGGAAACAATCCTGCATGCAGCAAAAATGAAGAAGGAGCTATACTACAACGGGAAAAAAATTAGAATCACTGCAGATCTCTCCACACAAACAATGAATGCAAGAAAAGCCTGGGAAAGCACCATACGAGCCCTGAGAGCCAATAACTGCCAACCCAGACTGATATACCCGGCAAAGCTAGCATTCACATTCGATGGAGAACTGAAAACTTTTAATAGCAAAGAAAAACTAAATGAATACATAAACATTAAGCCAGCATTACAAAGAATTCTAAGAGGGGGGACACAACCTGAAGAAAGCAACCAGGAACTGGGACCTGCCCCAAACAGGCATTACTCAAAGTCTAACTGAGCAAGCACAGGAGGAAAGGAAAGAAGAAAAACTTAGGAAAACGGAATGGCAGGGACAACAATGCATCTCTCTATACTTTCTCTTAATATAAATGGGCTGAATTCGCCAATTAAAAGAAAACGAACTGAGGACTGGATCAGAAAACAAGACCCATCCATCTGTTGCCTTCAGGAGACCCACCTCTCAGCCAAACATACAAACAAACTCAGAGTGAAGGGGTGGAAAAGGATCTACCAATCAAATTCCCCCAATAAGAAAGCAGATGTAGCTATCCTGATATCTGACAAAATAAACTTTTCATTAAAATCAGTACAGAAAGACAAGAACGGACACTACATATTAATAAAGGGAACAATCCAAGAGGAGGATATAACCATCATCAACGTATATGCCCCAAATATCGGTGCACCCAGATATGTTAAACAAATGCTCTCAAACTTACAGAATAAAATAGATCCCAATACGATAATACTAGGAGACTTTAACACGCCACTCTCACCAAAGGACAGGTCTATCAACCAGAGGATTGGCAAAGAAGCTACCGAATTAAGTGAGGCCATACTTCAAGCGGAATTAACTGACATCTACCGAGTATTTCACCCTAAAACAACACGGTACACATTCTTCTCAGCAGCTCATGGAACTTTCTCCAAAATAGACCATATCATAGTTCATGCAAGGAACTTAAGCAAATACAAAGGGATCGACATAATCCCCTGTATCCTATCTGACCACAGTGGAATCAAGCTAGCTCTCAATAACAAAGCATACCGCAGAAATTTTTCTAATACATGGAAATTGAACAGCACACTCCTTAACAAGGCCTGGGTAACAGAAGAGATCAGAGAAGAAATAAAGCATTTCCTACAACTCAATGAAAATGAAAACACCTCACAAAGAAACTTGTGGGACACAGCAAAAGCAGTCCTGAGGGGCAAATTTATTGCCCTCAGTGCCCACATCAAGAGAATGGAGACAGACCAAGTAAATAATCTCATGTTGCAACTAAAACAGCTAGAAAAACAAGAAAAAATGGGACCTAAAGCTACTAGACGAAGCCAGATAACCAAATTGAGAGCAGAGATTAACCAATTAGAAAATCAGAAAACCATAACCAAAATAAACCAAACAAAAAGCTGGTTCTTTGAAAAAATAAACAAAATTGATGGCCCGTTGGCAAGATTAATTAAAAAAAGAAGAGAGGAAACCCATATTAATAGGATTAGGGATGCCACGGGAAACATCACAACACGTACCCAAGATATCCAAACAATTCTAACAGACTACTTTCAAAAGCTATACTCTCTAAAGGAAGAAAATCTGGCTGAAATGGATGCATTTTTAGAGAAATACAAGTTACCCAAACTGAGCAAAGAAGAAGTTAACCAATTAAATAAGCCAATATCCTATAATGAGATACAGGAAGCTATCAAAAGTCTTCCAACAAAAAAAAGCCCAGGACCAGATGGATTCACAGCAGAATTCTATAAGACCTTTAAAGAAGAACTAATACCCATACTCCTCAAGCTCTTCAGAGAAACAGAGAAGGAGGGAGCTATCCCAAACTCATTCTACGAAGCCAATATCACACTCATCCCCAAACCAGGCAAAGACCCAACCAAAAAGGAGAATTACAGGCCAATCTCCTTGATGAACACAGATGCAAAGATCCTTAACAAGATTCTAGCTAACAGAATCCAGAAACACATAAAAAAAATAATACACTATGATCAGGTAGGCTTCATCCCAGAGACACAGGGATGGTTTAACATACGTAAGTCAATAAATGTAATCCAGCATATCAACAGAGCCAAGGTCAAGAACCACATGATTATCGCCACAGATGCAGAAAAGGCCTTTGATAAAATTCAACATTCATTCGTGCTAAAAGCTCTGGAGAAAATAGGAATAGAAGGAACATTTCTAAAAACAATAAAAGCCATTTATGACAGACCAATAGCCAATATTATACTTAATGGGGAAAAGCTACAACCAATCCTCCTAAAAACAGGAACAAGGCAAGGATGTCCACTGTCTCCACTCCTCTTCAACATAGTCCTAGAACCCTTAGCCAGGGCAATAAGGCAAGAAAAAGACATTAAAGGGATCCGCATAGGGAAAGAAGAAGTGAAACTATCCCTTTTTGCAGACGACATGATACTATACCTCCACGATCCCAAAAACTCCATCCCCAAACTTTTAGAAATCATAAGTCACTTCAGCAAAATAGCAGGATACAAAATAAACCCACAAAAATCAGTTGCCTTCCTATACACTGATAACGCACAGGAAGAGAGGGAAATAAAGGGAGCAATCCCATTCACAATAACCTCCCAAAAAATAAAATATTTAGGAATTAACCTAACCAAAGATGTAAAAGAACTATTTAATGAGAACTATAAAAAGTTAAAGAAAGAAATTGCAGAAGACACTAGGAAATGGAAAGACCTCCCATGCTCCTGGATAGGCCGACTTAATATAGTAAAGATGGTGATACTTCCAAAACTAATATACAAATTCAATGCAATTCCTATTAAAATCCCAATGACGTACATCACTGAAATACAGAAAACAGTCCAAAAATTTATATGGAACAACAAAAGACCTAGAATAGCCAAAACAATTCTAGGGGATAAAGACAATATGGGAGGGCTATCCATGCCGAACTTCAAACTCTACTACAGAGCTATAATCACAAAGACAGCATGGTACTGGCACAAAAACAGACCCGAAGACCAATGGAACAGAATAGAAGATCCAGATATAAATCCACAGGCCTACAGCCAGCTGATATTCGACAAAGGAGCCAAAGACATACAATGGAAGAAACACAGCCTCTTCAACCGCTGGTGCTGGGAAAACTGGGCAGCCACATGCAGAAAACTAAAAGTGGACCCCAGCCTATCACCATGCACCAACATCAACTCAAAATGGATTAAAGACCTTAACATTAAACCTGAATCTCTGAAACTACTACAGGACAGAGTAGGAGAGACACTTGAACTAATAGGCACAGGAAGGAACTTCCTGAACAGAGTCCCAGGGTCACAACAAGTTGGAGAGAGACTCGACAAATGGGACTACCTTAAAATAAAAAGCTTCTGCACAGCTAAATCTATCGCAACTAAGCTAGAAAGACAACCAACTAATTGGGAAAAAATATTTACCAGCAATATATCAGACAAGGGGTTAACATCCTGTATATACAGGGAACTCAAGAAACTAATCCCTCCCAAACCTAACAAACCAATTACTAAATGGGCAAGGGAACTAAAGAGGGACTTCTCAAATGAAGAAATAAAAATGGCAAAGAAACACATGAGGAAATGTTCATCATCCCTGGTGGTGAAGGAAATGCAAATAAAGACAACCCTGAGATACCACTTTACCCCAGTCAGAATGTCCCACATCCACAAATCAGCCAACGACAAATGCTGGAGGGGATGTGGAGAAAGAGGAACCCTATTACACTGCTGGTGGGAATGTACACTTATACAACCACTTTGGAAAGCAGTCTGGAGGGTCCTTAGAAAGCTAAAGATTGACCTCCCTTACGACCCAGTCATACCACTTCTAGGCATCTACCCTGAACAACAGGAACCAATATACAAGGACACGTGCACCTCCATGTTTATTGCAGCACTGTTCGCAATAGCTAGGATATGGAAACAACCTAGGTGCCCCACCACAGATGAATGGATCCAAAAATTGTGGTATCTATACACAATGGAATATTATGCAGCCATTAGAAATGACAAAATAATGGCATTTGCAAGGAAATGGATGGAGCTAGAAGGAATCATGTTGAGCGAGGTAAGCCAAGAACGAAGAGACAAACGGTACATGGTCTCCCTGATAAATGGATGCTAAATCCAAAAGGTTAGGTGATACGACAAAACTAACAGGACTTAAGAAACAAAGAACTCTCGCTCATCTGGTTGAACCACTACTAAATATCCTCATGCTGCTGATCACAAATATGGTATATAACATGTGAACGCTGTTATATATTACAGACTGTGGTAGACAATTTGCTCCAGGGAAGTTAGAATGAACTTGTGACTTTGAAATTATGTAATCAGTTAATCACAATCAAAAAAAAAAAAAAAAAAAGAACCTCGGGGAAGGGAGGGAGGGAGGGGATGGTAGGGGGAAAACAATGGAGGGGGTAACAATGTACAAGAGGAAGTGTACTCATAACCTCACTCATGTAACTGTAACCCTCTGTATAGTAGCTTTACAATAAAAAAAAAAAAAGAAATGCAGCCTGCCCACTTCATGGGCAGAATATGAAAGAATACCAAGGCTGGTGCTGGTGGCTCACGCCTGGAATCCCAGCTACTCAGGAGGCTGAGATCCTCGGATCACCATTCAAAACCAGCCCAGGCAAGAAAGTCTGTCAGACTCTCATCTCCAATGAATCACCAGAAAAACGAGAGTGGAGCTATGGCTCCAAGTGGTAGAGCACTAGCCTTGAGCAAAAGGGCTCAGGGACAGCACCCAGGCCCTGAGTTCAAGCCTCACAACCACCAAAACATAAAAATAAAACAAAGGACACAAGTGTTTCCAACACTGCATATAAATACTTAATAAGGGAAAGGTGTGCTATTTTTGTAAACGACTGTGCAGTTCCATCCCTAAAAGGACCTACTCTCCATATTCTTCACTGTCAATCTCTCAGCTTACTACCTTCCCGGACTTGTGTTGGGTGTAAAGGAAGTTGGAAAGATGATGTCAGAGAAAGAAAGTGTGAGAGAGAGAGAGAGAGAGGGTGAGACATTGAAAATGGAAGAGAATGAGGACAGCAGTGGACACAGGATTGGAGGCAGCAGAGTGAAAAGGGACTGGCCGGGTAGAACTCAGGGACCTGGTGCCTGTCATAAGGAGAAACACCAGCCAATGAGAAATTCCTTTGTTTAAGGTGCTGAAATGGTCCTGAATAAAAGCGGTATCAAATGCCCTATGTATACTACAGTATTATCTCAAGCCCTGCTAAGCGCTCACTGTGGCTGCCACCTAAAAACATCACGCATGGAGCAATGTAAGGAGAGAAGGCAAAGAGAACAGAGCACCTCCTAAGTCAGGTAGGTGCAGCATGAGATTAGGTGAAGGCTTTATCTTTGGGAGATGAAATTTGTCCCAGATTCGGGCGAACAGGACATGGTTGCGAAGGTGACTCTCACCAGGAGAAGGAAGCTGCACAGCTCCCCAAAATGTTGAAGCGATCTCGGGGGAAGCCACGAACTTCCCAGAGGAGGGAAGAGGCAACTTTACTTATGCTTCAGTAGGCAGATAAACTCCGATCACAACTGAATTATTAAACCATTTTTCACATCTCACATTTCCCCCCCCACCTCCCCCCCGACAAGCCTGCTCCCCAAGGTCGTACGTGCGGGGTGTGTGGAGCATGCCAGACACGTCCATCACGCGAGCTGTACAATGGCTCCGTGTGGTGGAATCCATAGGAAAGGGGCAAAGATATCTCTGGAAAATAGGGAGATGGAGGTGAGATTCAGGGACAGGGTGAGGGCTGGGCTCACACTGATCTTCTGACATGAATGAGATAATGCAGGAGGGAGGCAGGAAAGTCTGAATCACAGCGGAAGGTCAAGAGGAAAGGGGACAAGTGGAGGCCAGAGGAGGGAGGGAGGCAGCCAGGGCCAGGCTGCAGATGGATTGCAGAAACCTCAGGAAAGGCCAGCATGGTCTGAGTTGACTTTGCAGGACCTTGGCTGACCTTGCAGGGTGAGGCTGATGATTCTGTGTGGTCTAACCAAGAAATCTGCACGCATGCTCCTTTGGTCTTCTGGGCCTTTATCTCCTGGGGACCCATCTGGCAAGAAAGCCACAGCAGCCAATGGCTGGCAAATGTACTCGGCTCCATCCAGGGCTCTGGGGAAGATCCAAGGCCACAGGCCGGCAACCCTGACTTCTGTTCTTTATATTCATGAGACTCAACCCATTTCTCCAACACACCCCACGCCTGAGCTCCCCACAGCTTCATGAACACAAAGGGCAGGACCTGCAGAGGGAACTGGATCTTGTAGAAGAGTTGTAATGCCTTCCAGTTGGGTGACTTCACATGCCTGGGTAGTGTGGGGTCAATGGTTTATCGGGCCACCAAGGAGAAAAAAAGTGAGTGTGACTAATTGCAATTAGACAGACCAGTGACCCAGAAACAGCCTTTCTGGAAGGATGAAAGCTGGAGGTAAAGGTCCATTCTCAGGAGACCGTGTGTTTCCAGGCTCTTCATTGTGCCTGGGTTTCTGAGATAGCCACAGGCTCTTCTTACCCATTCTCATCTGCATTTGCGTGGCTGCTCTTTCCTTCCTTGTGTGCACAAATGGCCAGGAATCCAGGCTACATAAATTCATGTCCCTCTAGAAGAAGCGCAAATGAATGCACACACCATTACGAAGCTCCATAGACACACAAAGACAAGCCAAACAGAGCCTGCAGAAGTGGTTGATCCATAGAGTATTGCGAGAGGAGAAGGGAATGGAGGCACCTGCAGATGTTTCCATTGTTTTTATCTTTAAGTAGTTCTACAAAAGGGTTTCAATTCACCCTGTCAGTTTATGACTACAATGAATTTTATCAATGTCCTCTCCCACCATCCCTTCAATTTTCCTAGTTCCATTCTCTTATATATCTTGAAAGTTATCACTGTACTTGAAGGAAGAAATTCAGAAAACTAGTCCTCTCAAACATCACCAGTCCCATGGCTCACTCCCCCAGAGCTTGGCTTCTTGATCAGGCAAGATGCCTAAGTTGCTTAATATTTTCAGGAGGCCTAGACAGAGCCATTAATGCCATTTTCCAAGTAGTTCTAATATTCTTCTGCAGCATATGGTAGAATTGCATTCCATTCCTTGAGGATTTTTTTTTTTTACCTTTTTTTCCTCTCCCAACCTCTTGAAATGATCTTGTCATCATCTTTGGCCATGAAATGTGAGAAGCGACATGTAGTACTTCCCAGCAGGAGCTTTGAGACATGAGACATGAAAACAAAGCATGAAAAGCAATGAACCTGTGTTCTGATCACCCATCAAACTTCAGGGAGTGTTTGTTGCTGTAGCATACGTTGGTTCATCCAAACAGACATTCATATGCATCGTGTCTATCAATTCAGCATCCCTAGTGTGCTCATTATTAGAGATGATGATGACTGACAGCTGCAACATCCAATGTAAGTTTGTATAGTTAGACATCAATCCACAGAGCACAAATATACTCTTGTGAGCATCCATTTCCCTGTCAACTTCCACCACATGGTCTTAGTATCATAATCCTTACTTTTCTTTCCTTTGCTTTTCTCTTTGCATTGGTACTTAAACTTGAAACCAAGGCCTTGGCTTCTTTGCCCAAGGCTGGTGCTCTGCAGCTTGAACCACACCTCAATTATGGCTTTTTGCTGGTTAATTGGAGATAAAAATTGCACGGGCTTCTCTTCCCATGAAGACAGGAACCATGCGTGAAATTGTTATTATCTAAGAACTATGGGACGCACAGTGTGCAGACAGGTGCATAAATGTGTCCTGTGGGCACAGGAAGATAAGATGACAGAGCACTGATGGACAGAGAAAGTTTATTACCTGCTAAAGTGAAGTAGATTATACAACATTACCCATGGATTCTTTCAAATAGCTCTGGCTCCTGAAATTTCATTTATCTAGCATTGAGTTTATTCTTTTAAATCTCCTTTCCTGACAACTTTGCTTCTTCCTTTTATCACAGTACAATTCCATGCCTAGCACAGCCTACAACTCTCTGCTTCTAATCTGCCTCTCAGGGCTATGAATGAATGAGGAGCCATTAGGTTTTGAAGGAGGAGAAGGGCTAGATTTATGGGCACAGAAGTTAAGCTGTCACGCTTAGACTTCCTGAAATACTGATAGCATTGATATTTCATAATCTTTAGTAGTACCTCAATCATTCTACACTGCTTAAAAACTTCCCTTCAGCTATTTTGGATGATTGTACTTGGTGCTGGTGGCTCACACCTGTAATCCCAATAATTCAGGAAGCTGAGATCTGAAGATCACAGTTCAAAGCCAGCCCAGACAGGAAAGTTCTTGAGATCCTTATCTCCGATTAACCATCCAAATGCTGGAAGTGAATGTGTGAGTCAAGGGGTAGAGTGCTAGCCAAGAGTGTAAAAGCCAAGTAAGAGTGTGAAGCCAGATTTCAAGCCCCAGTACTGGCACACACACACACACACACACACAAATTGAAATAATGTTTTCAGAATATCATCCTCATGTCTTTGTTCCCATGAGAAGAGTTTCCAATTGAAGCTGGGCACCAATGGCTCTCTCCTATAATCCTAGCTACTAAGGTGGCTGCAATCTAAGGATTGTGGTCCAAAGCCAGCCTGGGCAGGAAAGTCCATGAGACTCTTATCTCCAATTAATCACAGAAAAAGCTAGAAGTCGTGCTGTATGTAGCTCAAGTGGTAGAGTACTAGCCTTGAGCAAAAGGAGCTTAGGGACTATACCTAGGCCCAGAGTTCAAGCCCCTAGACCAGAAAAAAAAGTTATCAGTTGATAACAACCTCTGATCCATTGCATTGTTTTCTCAAGTATTTGTTCTCCCCTGCCATGAACCACCCTCATCCCTGCCTTTACCATTTGATTCCCACAAAATATTCCCCCCCACACACTCCTCTGGTGCTGGGCTTGCCCATAGACTGGAGTAAGCTACCAGAACATGAATGGAAGATGTAAGAGACACCTTCATCTTCTTTCAACTTCTGGCTCTCTCCCTCCTATCCCCAGACCATGCCAAATAGTGACTTCCTTGGAGGCCTGGGTCTCAGAAACAGATGGAGCTGCAGAGCCAAGTGGAAATACATCAGACAAAGCCACTCCCTGCCAAGAGCTGCCCTGGGCATCCTGGGCACATCCACTAAAATGTGGGGTTTGCTTGTTATCATCACAGTGCTGATTAATACACATTCTAAGTCAGCTATTGCTGAAGAATAACAGGACTGACTTTCAAATGGGGTTATGATGACATTTCATCCCAGCAGGAGCTGAGCATAACAGAAAGGCACAGGTCTGGCATCAAGTAGACATCAAAAGTTCACTTTGTGAATCGCTTCACTTTGGCAACTCTGCAGTGCTTTCCCAGATGAACTTACTTGTCTGCAGCCCATCTTCTCAGAGCAGCATTTCCCACCCTCTCCGCTGAGTCCCCACTGAGGCTCAAAAAGATGATTGGCTCTGATTGTTTGAAATATATTATTCTATGAGACTCCATGAGTTCACTACAAGACTCCAAATAAAGAAGCCAAAAATAAACTCATTAGTCACCATTGAGATCACTCTGGCACCAACTCTCTCCCTGGAAACCAGGAGTGGAAGAGAAACTTTAAATATTTCAATATGAACTATTTTTTTTCAATAAAAAATGGCACTGGTCAATCAGGGAAATTGTTCTTTACAGAAAAATTCCAGAGGAAACACCTAATGCATGGGGATAACTTTATATAATCATGCTCTGACTACGAACCCTATGGGTGAGTCATTTCAAGAACCGACTCCTCACAGATTCGAAAACCATTTATTTGGTGAAAGGTTTCTAGGAAGATGCAGGTTTATGAGATCCAATGCTTTTTGTTATGGATAAAAAGGGAGGAAATGCCCATTTACCCTAGAGGATCAGATACTTTGTGTTTCTATCTCTAGAAGTAAGAAAACAGACAACTGCTGAGCCAATGCCTTACACTTGAGTGGTACACCACCTTCCACCCCAGAGTCATGTTGACAAACTTCAGGCAAATCCCAAAGCACAGCTTGACTTCTACCATTTGCACTGTAGGTGGTGGAACCTGACAGCCACTTCATCTTCCTTTCCTCCTTCCACACAGCTGCTAAAGCCATTTTCCTAACTGAAATTATCTCCTAACTGAAACCCCTCCGTGCTTCTCAACTATCTCCAAGTCAAAGTCCATGCTCAACACTAGTGTATATGTTCCTTCACAGTCTGGCTCCACTCACACATCCTTCTTCATTTCCCTCTCTCCCCACTCCTCCCACAAAGAAACTATCTTTCCAGATCACTGAATTTCATGATTCGCAAACATTTCTAATGGAGTTACCAATGACCCATATCCCAGACAGGAGAGTAAATAAACGCACTGTTTATTTTGGCTTTTAATAGTAGATAGAAGGGGAAAAGAACTTTCCAGTCTCAAGCATGATCCCATCAGTCTTAAGTAACTAAATTCTGGCTTAGCTGACCCCAGTTGATTCTTTATCTTTAAGATATCAAAATCTCTGGGATCATATGCGACTGCTGTTGGTACGAGTTGTCAATAAACTTGAATGGGTTTCAGTAGACAGTCAATTAAAAACTTGAAGATAAATAAAAATAAAAATGAATTGATAGATAAATGAAAATTAGATAAAAATTAGATACATAAAAATTAGGAAATTTATGAAAAATATGATGTAATGTGACTTGAAGCAAGAGCTTATTTTGGAATGACAAGAGAAACAAGATAAGCAGGAATGATCATCAATTTATCTACTCACTGATGACATGAATTAGAAGCTTTTTCTGTTTTTACTCTACATCTTCAATATATTGGCTTTTCAATCTTTATGTTTCTTTCTCTGTGGACAAAGATGGGACATTTTAGTGGATGGTCACATGCAAGGAGAGAAGAAGAGTTGAAGGGAGTCCCAACCATTTCTCTTACCTTGTCAAGATGCAAAAATCAGCTGACACTCAAAGCCAACCCAGACATAAAGTAAAGGAGACTCTTATCTCCAAATAAGCAGCAAAATGCCAGAAGCCGAGCTGTGACTCAAGCAGCAGAGAGCAAGCCTTGAGTAAAAAGGCCAAGTAAGAACTGGAAGCTCTGGGTTCAAACCTCATTGCCAACAGATGCACACATGTGTGTGTGTATGTGTGTGTGTGTGCATGCAGGTGTGTACACACACACACACACACACACAGAAAGATTCAAAGTTGAACAAAAGTTTCCAGAAAAAAATGCCGTTTATGGTCATCCCAGCTTTTTGCATGCTTGTTGAAATAAAGACAATAAATCCAACTTCATAGAAAATGTAGTTTCTAAAAGATACCAGTTGCATGATTTTAACTAATTCACTAAAGAGAAATGTCCTTAGAAAATACTTTGTACTTGGCTTCATGAGAGTGAAGATCAAGAGCATATTGATTTGAGGCCAGTCTCTGCAAAAAAAAAAAAAAACTAGCAAGAACCCATATTAACACACACTAGTTCTCCTGCTCAGGAAGTTGGGGGTATGAAGATCCCAATCAGAGGACTCAGCACCCCCCCCCAAAAAGGAAACCAAACAATGGTCTGTGGCATGACCCACGTGGGAGGAAGCAGTCGTGAGTTCTATTTGTAAAGTCCAGAGTTCAACCCTCAGGACAGCTAAGAAAATCTCTCTCAAAAGAGAAAGAGAGAGAAAGAAATAGGTAGATGACTGATGGACAAATAGATAGATGGATAGAGAAATTAAATGGATGGAGAGATAAATTAGATAGATAAATAGACAGACAGACAGACAGACAGAGACAGACAGACAGACAGATAGACAGACAGACAGACAGACAGACAGACAGACAGACAGACACACAGACACACAGACAGACAGAGAGAGAGATTAAACAATATCTACCTCAGACTATAATCAGTCTAAAGGAAAGTAGTGGCAAGGAGTAGTTGGCGATGGCCCCTTCAGAGTTGGCAAAGGGGGGTTGGGGTAATGCAGAGGCCTTGGCAATGTCCTCTGTGCAGCAGCTCTTTGTTGATGTCATCTCCCTTTCCGGGTGTCTCAGCCACATACCAAGGTGTAACTGCCCCCCACCTCTGTCTTTGCCATAGAGCTTCTCTTTCCCACTACAACAACTGCCTGTATCCACATTGCTGCCAAAGCAAGAATGTTCTAGAAAGGTGACTCTTGGGCCCTCCTTCTGCCACATGATGCTATTTCAGGTAGTTTGTACTGTGGAAATATCCCCTCCAATGAGCTAGAGGCTGCCTTCTCAAAGTGAGCTAGAGCTTGTAGATTCTTGGGGTCCCGCAAGTGTCCCTGTATCTTAAAGGCATTCTCTCTCTTGGGTTTGAGAAGGAGGAGGGTGGGTGGCAGACCCGGAGTCTCTTTTCTCAGCCAGTTTCTCTCTGCACCTCTCTCTCACACAATGCCCCAACCTGGCACATCCTCACTTCACACTTCATTCTTCCATCAGCAGCCGCCTCTACACAAGGACAAGACAGAATTACGTTTCCATCTATCCCCACACTTGATGTGCAATGAAAATTAAAAGGATTTACAATTCTGCTTTTCTCTGACTGACTGTAAATGTCCAAAGCTGCACACGTGCATTCTTTCTGTAACAATCTCACATTGGAGAACACTAACCTCGTTAGAAGTTTGTGTTCTTGCCCACCGCTGTATAAAGATGTATTGTATGCACATATTGCAGCTTTTACTTTGCTTCTCTCTTTTTTGGACTTGGAAATAATGCTACACAACCTCTGTTTAAATGTCACCTTCTCTATCATTCTCAATTTAGACAGAATTTTTTTCTCTTGCCCAAGGCATTTTGATGATGTGGTTTATGGTGTTTGTCTTGTTATAAATGGTTCGCTAATGGTGTATTCATTGAAGAGAAATCTGTTGCTTATTTCTCTTTTTTTCTTATCTATGTAGGAGGTCCATGTATACATTGAATACAAGCTTGATGACATCATTTTTTCTTTTTAAAAAACTATTAAGTATTCATCCAAAGGGTGTGACTGCTTTTTCTAAGAATATGATTCCTTTTCAACACTGGGGCAATGCAAACTTTGGGTTGATTATCACTGCTCCACTGAATGTTTTAACAGATCAGTCCAGAATAATCGATACCAACTGCTGGTGCTTTCCACAGTGGCCTGGGGAATAACTCTTGGGTGTGAGCTTTATTTTACTTTAGTTCAGGCAAAGTGCTTTCACATGCCTTCCTCTACCCCTGTTAGATCAGGGAAGGAATATTTAGGTAATATTTTATGTAACTTACTGGTTACAAACATTTAAAATAACACTCGACTTATGTGAGTTTGAACTTTTCTTACCTAAGTAGTTGCATAAAGAGGTTGCAATTCAACATGTTTACTTAAAACTTCAATGCATCTTGTTCAGTGTCACCCCCTCCATCCTTCTCCCCATCTCTCCCACCACGCCCCTCCCCTCAAGTTACCTGGTTCGATTTTCACAGGTGTACATTGAATTTTATGACTATTCACCCATCTCTTCTTTCTTTCGTCCATCCCCTCCTCTTGAACTCACCCCAACACCCCACGTACCAGCTTCCTGCAACGGTCAATTGGTTGCTCAGAGGAGTAACATCATTTGAATCTGCCCCTGTGTACACTATATCTTAGTTAATACGTTTGTGCTTGAACTTTTAAACTTGTGAATCCTGTTGTCTCAGAAGTATCCACTTTATAACCTGCCTTGGATGAAAATGTAAAAGTACTGCATAATTGTTTAATTGTCCATTTATGGCTAAAATAATAATTTAAGATGTTATTATAGTTTAATATTTCTGTGTTCGGAAAAGAAGATTGACACCATTGTTTTCCATGTACAAATATATTCATTTACTTAGTTACTTGAACTCAGGGTCTCAAACTCTCACTTGGCTGTTTTGATCAAGGCTAGTGCTCTAGCACTTGAGCCATAGCTTCACTTTTGGTACTTACTTGGAGGTAAGACTTCTCTGCCCAAAGTGGCTTCAAACCATGACCCTCAGATCTCAACCTTCCGAGTACTTAGAATAACAGCCCTGAGCCTCCAACACAAAGCTCATTCACCATCTTTTGCCTATTCATTGAAGTGTGACATTTGGTTGTTTGCAGTTTTTCCTATTATTAAAAAACAACTCAACTGTTGGCAAACAGCCTTCTTTTTTCAAAAGTAACCTTTGCGGAATTCAGCGGCTCGTTACCCTGGTGTTGTCTTCAGATCCGAAGCAACAATCCCTGAGCACAGTTCCGGCTTTCCCTCCCGACACTCAGCATCCACGGGCTCTCTTCACAACCCCCAAATTTACCAACCAGAAAGCCACAGCGTTCTCACAGAATGGCCAAAAACTTGCTTAAGGAGTTCCAGCGTCAGTCATATTTTCCATTTAGATGTGGATTTCTTCCTGAACCAGAGCTTTCCTTTTAGATCAAGACTTAATTTCTTTGAAGCCTGTGGTTTTGAGATGATAAATTCCAGGACAGCTCCAGCATCTGCCATTCTCCGTCGGCTCCTCTGCTGCATAGATTCGCAGCAAATACTTTAAATATTTTAGAGATCTTGATATGATGTTATATACTTGACGCAAGGCGTCATGGGACACACTTAAAGATCCAAATGAGACAGAAGTCTATTAAACTGGAAAATGTTGGCCCTTTTCATTGTATGACCTTTGCCCCCAAGTTCCCCTGCCTGGCCAGATGAGACAAGGTGTGGTATTGGCTGCCTGTCCTGTCATCTCACCCGTGTATCGACTCACGTGGGTGCAGCTCCTTGCACTTGACGACACTCATTATATCTGGGTCAGCATCTGGCTTCTATTATATGTTGGATACTGCAGATAATGAAGAGGTTCAAAGACAAAATTGCACTCTTATCTCAGCTTTTTGTTTCTCCTCTGATCGCGCGCGTGCACACACACACACACACACACACACACACACACACACACGGCACGCACATTTTTACTTTTGCTAATTGTTGTGTAATATGTTTTTCTTCTTATCCCATCTTCTTATTTTCCCATGTAAGAACATTCCCGATCTTCCTTGGGAAGATCTCATAGTATGGAATTTTTGATAATTGATGGAACCCTTCCTGTCTTGGCCTGTTCATACTTTATTCTGTTTAGCAAGCAATCTTTGACATTCATACCTTTTTATTTGTAGGATTTTGCACAAAGGCACATATTTCTGTAAGGTAAAGTGGAATCCAAAATTTACACATGGCTTTATTTTCCATATACATCACCAATATTTTCCAAAGATACATAATAGTTACATTCCACATTGTGTGTAACTTCAATATTCCTCGCCGACAGTGGAAAATAAGTAAGAACTCCTTGAATCATAAATATATAGAGATATATTTATATTAAGATGTATCACCAGTCAGAAAAGTCACATTTTCAAATCTCGATGCTACTGAAATCTCAAAGACCCACAAATTTCAATATATCCAGCAGGTATCCCTAATAAATTGGAATTAAACAGGAAGGTAACTTTCCTAATGGGAGATCTAAAGTGCAGCGCCTTACTGAATCTTTTTGTCTGGGGTTTTGGTTTGTTTGTTTACTTATTTGCTTTCAGACAAGGTCTCAATGTGTAGTCAAAAGCAGGCCTTGAACTCACAGCCTTCCAACACCAGAGGAGATGTCAGGTCCCATTGGCTTAAAGAATCTTAAAGGTAGTTTCTCACTCATGTAATAGACATGAGATTCTTACCTCAGATGGCTTCCTATGGTCATTCAGAGATTCAGATTCCTGCAATCTTATTGATCTCCCCTCTACACAAGGGGAGCTAGATCATTCGCCCAGGCAGGAAGAATTTTGAGGTCTTTCACCTCATGTTACTTCCCTGTGGTCTTGTTCAGAAGTGTGTCCTCCACCACAGCTGCGTGCACAGGAAAAGAACCGATGGGTGAATTTATCACAGTGATCCTTATCTCCAACCAACCACCAAAAACACTAGCGCTAGAGCTGTGTCTCAAGTGGTAGAACATTAGTCTTGAGCACGAAAGTTCAAGGACAGCACACAGGCCCTGAGTTCAAGCCCCATGACTGGCACAAAATTACAATGAAAATGTATACAGTCACATATGCACCAGCACGTCAGCATAAAAGAGCAGCTACCGAACCACTAGTTCATTCCTTTTACACCATTGAGCATATCAAGGACTGGAGAGCTACAGTTTATCCATTCACCTATTGAAACTCATCTGGATTACTTCTAGTTTAGAGTAATTACGGGTATAATTGTGCTGAACAGCCATGTGTGGGGTTTTGTGTGAAAAATCACATCTATATGTATGTGCATACATACATATGCATATGCTTTAAATCACATAGAAATCTTTCTATAGAATTTTTTGTGCCAGTCCTGGGGCTTGAACTCAGGCCCTCGGTGCTGTCTCTAAGCCTCTTTGTGCTCAAGGCTAGCTCTCTACCACTTGGGTCACAGCACCGCTTCCAGCTTTTTCTGTGTAGTTTATGGCAGTAAGAGTCTCATGGACTTTCCTGTCCAGGCTGGCTTCAAACCATAATTTTAGATCTCAGCCTCTGAGGAGCTAGGATGACAGGCATGAGCCACTAGTGCCCAACTTCAATAACAATTTTTAGCTCTTTACCTCTATCTTAGCCATATAAAATAATTGATTACGTCTCCTGAACCTATCTCGATGGCTTACACCAGTGTTGCCAAGACAACAGAAGCAGTGTGTCTCTTAATTCAGTTCCTGGCAGTCCCATCTCCAGACCTTTCTACTCTGAGCCTTTTTTTCTTTTTTTAAACATAGATTTTTTTTTTACTGTTATTAAAACAGAAAAATAATACTTTCTAATTACTTCTATTCATTTCAGTACGTTCTCTGGGCGGGGGGAAACACAAGCTGTGTGCAAAAGAATAGGTCTGCAAGAATGCTTATCTTTTTATTTTTTCTATCATCTTTAAGTAGTTGTACAGAGGGGTTTCAACCCCTCCCATCATTCTCTCCCATCGCCCCAGCCCCAGCCAGCCCCTCAAGTGACCTACGCCCATTTTCGCATCTGAACATTGACTAGAATGACTGTATCGACTCATCTTTCCTCTCTATATTCTTCTGCTTCCTCTCACTTGACCTCTACTTTTTATTGGGTGGTACAGGTGTTTGAACTGAGGACCCTGTGCTCACTTAGCAGGTATTCTACCTCTGAGCCACACTTCCAGCCCTCTGGGTCACCTTTTAAATGTCTAAACAAAAGCGGAGTTGTAATTACTTCATACCATGAGAGCAAGCCAAGGAGGCCTAAGAAGAATCTTGTGTCTATAAATAAAATCCATGGAGTGCAGTCTGTAGTGGGGCCTGGGCTGCAGAAGAGAGGAAGCCGTAATCCCTGCTAGCTGGCTGTAAGCCTGGACCAGAAGACATTCCTGACTCCTGTCTTGCTGGCACAATGAGCGCATTAACTAAAGGCACACAAAAGGGCCTTTATTGTTTTCTGGAAGATGATAAGACCAGCTGAATCATTTAATGCCTCTTCTGGCGCTGGGAGATGGAGTCAGGGAACTTTGGTTACTCCAAGGGAACAATAAAATGGCCCTGTGAAAAGGGCACTTGAGAAATACAGTAATGACAGAAATAGAAGACGGAGCAATGCTATGGAGATTCGTGGCTGGGGATGCATGCGGAGCTGCTGGCGCTCCGTCGCTCTCGTCCGCGGCTGGCTGATGAGCAGGTTAGGCTGCCCACAACCCAACAGCAGCAGAGGTAACCTCAGTCATGCAGCCCACAGCCAGCCGCACTCTGCCTTCATAAACACAGAGCGGGTAGAAGCAGGCCCCAGCCAGGGACTCATCAAAGGTGTTACCATGACTGCACCCTCAGCACACCATGGGAAGGTCCAGGTACATGACCATTCACTTTACCAGATGGCTCCTTGAAGGACAGTTAGAAATAAGTAAATGTCATATTAAAAGAATCAAAAGAACAGAATCCACTGACTTCTTTAGCATATGTGTTAGTACAATGTTTGGTGCTTCAAAAAACGGTTTTGGCTCTTTTTTTTTCCTTTTTTGGAGAAGATCTCACTTCAATCACTGTGCCCTTTCTTGGTGATTCACATCTGTCCATTCAATGCTCATAAATAGTCTACATTCCCACATCTGTCTCCTCCTATGTTGAGCTGGGTAGATTATCCTGCTTTGATCTGCAGGGCTTCATTTCATGTAGGCAATAGCACTGCTTCTTCTACCAGAATATCATCAGCATCACCATCACCTAGGGTCTTTGGCTCTCTAAGACGTACATCCACAGTGAAAAGAGCTGTCCAGGCCAATGGTCTGACAAAGAACTGGCTTTAATTTTCTTGTCGTTCCAACCCTACTCTTTCGAGACCCAATGATCCTCCACTAGCCGCTTCCCATGCCACTTTTCTTCAGTTGTGGGTCTTGAACTCAGGGCCTGGGTGCTGTCCTTGAGCCTTTTCACTCAAGTCTTGTGTTTTTCCACTTGAGCCACAGTGCCACTTCTGGTTTTCTGGTGGTTTGTTGGAGATAAGAGTCTCAGACTTGCCTGCTCTAGT
Source organism: Dipodomys spectabilis (assembly GCF_019054845.1). Lineage (NCBI taxonomy): Eukaryota > Metazoa > Chordata > Mammalia > Rodentia > Heteromyidae > Dipodomys > Dipodomys spectabilis. Next base: position 2,532,474 of record NW_024871277.1, read on the forward strand.
TGGCTTTGAAGTGTGATCCTCAGATCTCAGCCTCCCAAGTAGCTAGGATTATAGGCTTGGGCCACCAGCGTCTGGCTAGACCTTTTTTTTTTTTTTTTAATCTAATACTGGACATCTTCTAATAGGGAGATCCTTCCAAGGGAGGTGGGATCGAGATCACCAATCTCCTGCACCTGTGACCCAGTTCAAATTGAAGTCCAGGGGCTTCAATTAAGCTACAATGACACCTGCTCCTGTGCCTTACCCCTTCCCCAGCCCCACAGTGGTGGGTTTCTTTTGGAATAATTATGGTACTGAAACTAAAGGCTATTTGGGTCCTGTCTTTAACTTCACAGGATGATTCTCCCATTTCAATTAATGACATAACTTTCAAAGTCACAAGATGAACATAGTAGAATCTGTCCTATCTAGAAAGATAACACTCTATCCAATTTAAATAGCTATTCTAGTCAGCTATCTGAGTGAGCTTCTACGCTGTAGCCTCCACCAGGCTGAGCCCAGGACCTTACTTTAGTGTGCACTGTTCCTTGGGTATCAGCCGCTTCAAAGCTCAACATGAGGTGGAAGCAAAATGGGAAAATGGTGACGATCACAAGAGGAACTGTCCTCTGGCAAAGCTCTCTGTTCTTCGATTCTCAGAGGCAAGTTAATCATCAAATTAATAACACTGGAGCCAGGCACTGGTGACTCAGGAGGCTGAGATCTGAGGATCGTGACTCAAAGTCAGCCTGGGCAGAAAAGTCTGTGAGACTCTCCTATCCAATTCAAGAGCAAAAAGCTGGAAGTGGAGGTATGGCTCAAGTGGTAGAATACCAGCTTTGAATAAAAAAGCCAAGTGAGATCATATAGCCCTGAATTCAAGCCCTTGTATCTGCACACTCAGAAATAGCAATGCTGCACACCTCTGAGCTCTATCCATCTTGGGTGCTGGGCTGGAAACTTTAGACATATTGTTTTTCAGTATCCACCACAGCTTTGTGTAGTCCATGTCATCTGCTGCGAGCCAGCTACCCCTAACAGTGGAGGCATACAGTGACTTATGTAGTCTGAGCTCATCTGGGCTCATCTATTGGGCTGAACTTAGCTTAGCTAACTACAGTTAAGGTCACCCGGGATTAATAACTGGTAAAATGAGGGTGGCTGGGATAAGCAGTGGCTCTCCATGCTAAGTCTCTCACTCTGGCAGGCCAGCTTCAGACCTAGTCACATGGGAGGCACACTGAGAAGAAAGGAAGCAGAAACGTGCACAGTTCCTAGACCAGCTCAAACTTCCCACATCACCTCTCCTGTCACGACCACCTCGACCAGCAAGGAAGACGCAACACCGAGCTCTTCTCTCCGCAGTTTATTCAGGACCTTTGAGCAATCTTCTGACCTCAGACCCCGGGGAGAATCCCCCACAGCCTTAAGTACCCGCTGGGTAGCCAACCCTGATACGCCACGCGAGAGCCATTAATAGGTCCAGGTGCGCAGAAGCAAGCCAGATTCTATGCCTTTGCCATATAAGGAGTTGTTTACCACAGAGAGCACTCGCCATCGGGAAGGCGGAGGGCGGAGGCCGGCGCCATCTTCCAGGTGCGGCTGCACGCAGCTCTCTACACTCTCCCACAGTTGGGACTGAAGCAAGCCCCGCCCAGGATTCACAGCTAAAGAATGGACTGTACTTCCTTCTGGGAGAGGCCTGAGCCTCAGTTCAACACCATTCAAAAAGTGGACCTATGGGGGGCCATTTTCACAAAATACCACAATGAGGCAGATGTTATGTATCCATTTTTTTTTTCTTACAGTCAACAAACCAAAGCTGGAAGAAGAAAAAAAAAGCAGAGCTCCAAGAACAAAGTAAGACATTCTAGAAATGTTCTCAAAGTAAAAGAATAAAGCCACGAGTAAGTTGAGTGATTACATGAGCTAGAGCTCTGATGCCAGCCCAGGCGGTCTGCCTCATCCTCCTGGGTGGGCTTTCGCCCTCGTTTGGACTGACTCCCACACACGAAGTCAAACAACAAAGGGAAGTAGAGGGATGACCTTTCAAAGGTTGGTAGACTCTGGTCAAGCCCAACTGGTGATGGCAGCTGCTGGCCCAGAGAGGGCCAGACACTGGATGAGAGGCAGCATGGGGCTGATCACTGAGACAGGAGCCCCATCACCTGCCCAGCTCACTGAGTCCAGTGTGCAGTCCATGTGGGTCACTGCAAGGACAGACTGTAGTCCCGCTAAATTTGAGATTCAAATTCAGAAAGCCAAGACAGCTGGGACTTGAACTTGCAAAGAAGAGCCTGGAAGAGGAAAATGGCTGCTGCACATAACTATAATCCCAGCGTTCAGAGGTGGAGGCAGGAGGAAGACAAGTTCGATGCCAGCCTGAGCTGCGCAGTGAGATTCTATCTTCTAAAAAAGTGTTTTTTAAATCGTTGTACCTGGGCACCGGCTCATATTTAGCATCCTAACTACTTAGGAGGCGGAGATCTGAGGTGTGAGGTTGGAAGCCAGCCCAGGCAGAAACCTCTGAAAGAATCTTATCTCCCATTCATCAACCAAAGGCCAGATGTGGGGGTATGGCTCAAATGGTAGAGCACTAGCCATGAACCAAACAGCCAAGTAAGAGCTCAGGCCCTGAGTTCGAGGCCCAGTAGTGGCACAAAAGGAAGAGATAATGGAAATTCTTAAGGAGATATAGTAAGATCCTATGGCAGATCTTTTCTTTTTCACTGTTTCCCACTGCTGTCGTTACGGAGACTCTATACCTATTGGTGCCTCCTTAAGAATTAAGCAGCCTCTTCCTACATGTGGGGATATTTTGAGACCCGGGTGAGAGGTCAGTCCAGATGCGAGCCCTCGGCTGACCACACAGCGGCTGACTCACAAAGGCTGGGCAGAATGCATTCTGCTTTGGCTGACATGAGCACGCAGTCAGGGTTTCCCAGTGTGAGTTGTGGCTGACGCATCTGTAAGTCACAATCAGAGTTGAAGCTGGGCAGTTTGGTGGTCACGCTGAACCATCGACTGAGGGAAGCATTTTGGTCTTGGGTTCCAGTGTGGCCTAGAGCATGTGAGCAGTCTCTTTTTCCAACTCTGCAGCTTCCGTACAAGCTGTTGGAGTCCCCTGCCCAGGGCGGAGTCATTATTCCCAGATATTTGGACCAGGTTTGGTGTGTGGCAAAGCCGTATGCCTTCATCTTTGTTTGACATCTTCCAAACTGTTCACCATTACATTTTTATATCGGGTGATTCCTTCCATGTTTCCAAGTAGGAAGACACTAGCCTTGTGTGAGGGGAAAAAAATAAGCAAGAGCTCAAGCCCCAGCACAGGCACAAAAAATGATGGATGGATGGATAGATAGATAGATAGATAGATAGATAGATAGATAGATAGATAGATAGATAGATAGGATGAAAGTATTGGCACATAAAATGTGATCATCTAAATTATTTCAAAATCCATCTAACTAAGCTGAAGAGCTGAGGGACAGTGCCCAGGCCCAGAGTTCAAGCCCTACAACCATCAAAAAAAATTAAATTTTCTGTACATCAGAAACCAAATTGCTCATAAATTGAACAATAAAAATACCACAAGAACATTTAGAATACAAGTAAGCATACAGTTACTAATCATATTATATGTCAATAACACATAACTATCCATAAGAGAAATGCCTAACATTCTTTTCTTTTCAAAGACTTGGTACAGGACAAGAAAAAAATTTTACTAGAAAAGAAAATGAATTGAACATATGGATAATAGTTGGCTACAACTTAAAGACATGAGATTCTAAGTATACAAACAGATGACTTTTCAGTCTGTGAGATTATAAAATAGTAAGGGAATGGTCACTCTCAGACACTGGCAGATCATTGAGCAATTTGTCAGTATCTGTTAGAATTTCTGAAGGTGCTCTTACAATGTTTCCCCTAAGTAATAAATCCTATGCACATTAGCTTCATCAACAGGAATTTAGCCTCTTACACAGCCGGAAGTCAAAAATGAAATAAACAAATTGGATGCAACCAAATGCATCTCAATGCAATGCATCTCAAACGCAATAGTAAGGACCCAAAATCTTTTCCTTTTATTTTTTGTGTTGTTAGTCTAAAGGAGCTCACTCTTTACGGTCCAGCAGTGACTCCGCCTAGCCAGTGAATATTGGGGCCCAGAAGGAAAAGCGATCACATTTTTCTTTTATTGCACTACAAGGGTTGAACTCAGGGCTAGTGCTTGCAACGGCTCCACCATATGAGTTCCAGCCCTTGCTCACATCACCCTTCCATAGACATGAAATGACATTTCCTCAACTACTCTCAAAAATCCACCCCTCGCATTTCGTTGACCATAAATTAATAGTACGGACACAGGAAAAGTTTTTAAATCATAAATATTAAAAGCAATACATGTAGTCATTAGGGCCAGGAAATTAAACCTAAGAGGCCAAGGCAGTGCGCTCCGCACCCTAGAACCTTCTCCTTGTGTTAAATGACAAAATTAGCCTTCTTCTGTGATATGAGAAACCTCAGACTGTGTGAACGGGCTGAGGGGCTCAGGGCCAAGTCGGGGAACAGAAACCCAGCATTCATCCCTTTCACCTGTGTTACCTGTGTTACCTGTGGTGTTTCCATCAGAGCTCCATGTTTCCAGAAGATGCACAGCAACCATCTCAGTCTTGTGTTTGTAGTGGTTAGGGCTGATCAGGGCTGGTCAGGGGTGGTCAGGGGCTGGTCAGGGCTGGTCAGGGTTCATCAGGGGCTGGTCAGGGGCGGTCAGGGCTACTCGGGGGCTGGTCAGGGCTGGTCAGGGTTGGCCAGAGCTGGTCAGAGCTGGTCAGAGGTGGTCAGGGCTGGTCAAGGGCTGGTCAGGGGTGGTCAGGGGCTGGTCTGGGTTGGTCAGGGCTGGTCAGGGTTGGTCATGGCTGGTCAGGAGTGGTCAGGAGCTAGTCAGGGATGCTCAAGGGCTGGTTAGGGGCTGGTCAGGACTGGTCAGGTGCTAGCCAGGGCTGTTCAGGGGTGGTCAGGGTTGGTCAGAGCTGGTCAGGGGCTGGTCTGGGGTGGTCAGGGTGGTCAGAGCTGGTCAAAGGCTGGTCAGGAGCGGTCAGGGCTGGTCAGGAGCAGTCAGGGCTGGTCAGGGGCTAGTCAGGGGTGGTCAGGGCTGGTCAGGGTTGGTCAGGGGCTGGTTAGGAGCTGGCCAGGGATGGTCAGGGATGGTCACAGGTGGTCAGGGGCTGGTCAGGGGCCGTCAGGGGCTGGTCGTCAACATGGCCACTTGTGTTCATCCCCAGGTCACAAAGCACAGAGACTCCAGATACGAATCACCATCTTGATTCCACTAAACTCCCCGTTCCTTCCTGGGCAACAGGTGCTTCTCTCTTTCCTTCTTCCCCGTCCCCTTCCTTCATCTGTGACACTGAAATAAATCCTTGCTGAGACTCCCACCTGGTGAGATGCTGGCCATCTCAACAGAGATTGGGAGGTCCCTGTGGAGTGTGGGGGCTGGAGATCCAGCTGGGCCATCCCAGGATCGCCAGGATCCCAGGCTCCAAGCCGCTGGGAGTCGTGGGATCGGGGCCGGTCCATGCCACGGGTCAGGCGGGACAGTGTGCCCTAGCAGGGTCTGCGGGTGAGCGGGAGGAGAGGACATGGGAGCGGAGCCTCGGGGGCTGTGTGGTCTCCAGAGCATCTACAGGCTTTTGAGTCTGCTCCGCGGGGCTCACACAGGGGCCAGGTCTCAGAGCCCTGCACACGCTCACTTCCACAGAGATGTCCATGAGTCCCACAGACTCCCCATGGGTGCTCTGCAGACGCGACCCCCTCCTGTCCTTACCTGCCCAATCCACGTCCACACAAAAGTCCACTCCGCTCTGCATGGCATCGGAGCCACTCTGGCTCATGCCTTGAAGGATCTTCCTTGTCCGGAAAATACACTAAATGGAAGAAAGAAATTGCATTTAATGTGAGGTGATCTTTTTGGGTGAAATGACCCCACCGAGCTGGGCTCACAGGTCCTGGCCGCCTTGGAGAAGAAGGAGCGGTGGAGAGGAGGGAAGAGGGGACTCAGGTCACCATACCCGCCCCTAGGTCCCCATACACGCCCCACCTGCCCCCCAGATCCTCATATCCACCCCTCCCCATACCCCTACCTCCCCCCTACCCCCTAGATCCCAATACCTGCCCCCAGGTCCCCATACCCGCCCTACCCCCTGGATCCTCATATCCGCCCCCCAGATCCCATACCCGCTTCCACTCCCCCCATTCTCATATCCACCCCTCCCCATCCCCATCCCCTGCCCCCAGATCCCCATAACCACCCCACCCCCCAGCCCGTCCTCTGCCTGGACACCTAGGGTCCACCCCCCCCCCCCCCGTATCCTCCCCGTGGACCATGGAGCCCTCTCCCTCTGGGGGAATCAGCTCTGCCTGCCCGGGGTGTCTGACTGGCGGCCCTTGCTCCTCAAAGGCTCAGATCGGCCACATGAGCAGCTTTGCCCCTTCAGTGTGCAAGTTACTACACACGGATGCCTCGCCGCACAAGCTCTTCCCTCCTGCCACGCAGACAACTGCAAGACAAGACAACTGAGGCAGAGGCCGACGCATGGAGCCAAGGACACCTCCAAACACACCTCTCCTGTCCCCACCAGCCCACGCTGGCTCCCCGGCCTCCACGTGTACCTCGCCCGCTCCCCGCGCATCCTCGCTGGGCGCTGGTCCTGGGCGGAGGATCCAATCAGAAGGCCCGTTGGGCACTGGTCCCGGGCTGGGGATCCAATCAGAAGTCCCACTTGGCACTGGTCCCGGGCTGGGGATCCAATCAGAAGTCCCACTGGACACTGGTCCCGCGCTGGGGATCCAATCAGAAGTCCCGCTGCGGTACAGGCTCCGCCAATCGGAGGCAGGGGAGCGGGACCCACCCTCTGGCAGGCCAAGAGAAGGGACTGGAAACGCTCAGCTCTTTGGAGAGCCTGCTTTGCTTCAGGTCCAGCTTGCGCTCTCCAATACATGGCTCTCTCTCCTTCAGCCACCTCCTCACCTTTCTAATTCTTTAATCAGAGGCAAAAAACAAACCTGGCTGTAAACAGCATCACCCTCAGAGGGAAAAAAAAATAGGACTTGGTCTTCCATTCTGACCTTAAAATGAAAAAGACACAGAACAGACCCAAAGCTGACCCTCAGCAAATAGGGACCTGAGAGGAAAATGAAGTTTGGTCATTATAAAACACTGGGATTTCCATGGTTGTGTCCATCGTGTATATCAAACACAGAATGGGGGGCTGGGAAGGTGGCTCAGTGGCAGAGTGTTTGTCTTGCAAGAATGAGGCCCTGGGTTCGATTCCTCAGCACCACATAAGCAGAAAAAGCCAGAAGTGGCGCTGTGGCTCAAGTGGTAGAGCGCTAGCCTTGAGCTGAAGAGCTGAGGGACAGCACCCAGCCTAGAGTTCCAGGCCCCACGACCAAAAAAAAAAAAAAAACAAAACAAAAAACACAGAATGGCAGTGGAACCACAAATGCAAACAGAATTTTTTTTAAAAAAACACTGCAGTGCATTATAGTATTGAATGAAAGAATAGATTAAGTGCTACGAGAAGAAACTAGACAACAAAAATTCACAAAGAAATTATGATTACAATTCTGTTCTATTTGTAAGAATCTTTTGATTACATTTCATTGAATGACACATTCGTTCTTTGTACTCTTTTAAGTGACAGATCATTTCAAATCAAACTCAATATCTTTCTTTTATTTAATGTGTTTTCAAGACAAGGAAGATTGTCAAGGCTGGGGGGAAAACCGCAAGCTAGAGAGGCTCTAATGCCTCTAATGGATCTTTGAGAAGATATGGAAGGTATAAATAAAGACCGTAGGTTGATTACGTTACCAGCATGTACAGAAAAGTTGAATTGAGAGGGGAGTCCGGGAAGATGACAGAGGAGAAGCTGGAGTCTAAGTAAGCTCTCGCATAGAAAGCAGTTTTAGAGTTCCAGTGAACAGTCCTAAGCCAGAGAATTACACCAAGTGTGCCATCACAGGACAGAGAGTTAGGCCAGAGAAGGAAACCCAGGCAAGGAGACACTTCTGAGCTCTTGCCAGCAGCCCGAGCGCAGGTGCCATACCTGAGCAACAGAGAGTAGGGGACAAAGGAGCCAGATGCAGCAGGTGAGCGGATTCTACTCAACACCAGCAAGAACCGACAAGGAGCGGACAACTTCATCCTTCAGTTCGCAGACCAGAGACTACCCAGGAACTAAGACTGGGCGTGAGTAGAAGCCTGACGTCCTCACTCCTTCTCAGGAAGCAGAGGAGGGAAGGCCACCCCTCCCTCCCCCCCCCCCCCCCCAGCACGGGAGATCTCCATCTTGGATACCGACAAAGCTCGGAGGAGCTGCTAGCTCCAACTCAGGCCTTGGAATAAAACGAGTCACTTAGCAGGTCACAAGAACTTAACGGCAGCGTGACCTGCCAGACTCAGCTCCACCCAGGGAAAAGTCACCCAGCTCAGGCGCCAGCCCGAGGAGTGGGTTTCTTCACTGGGTAATCAGAGCCAGAGGCTGCCCCTACCTCTAGCAACCTCGACAATCAATTGAAAATCAGTAAACAGAAACCCTGAGAATGGCTCCAGGCTGGGCTCTGTGAGGTTTTCACAAACTAGCCCCGAAAAGCTACCAGAACCTAGCCTCATCACTGCATCCCCCTCTTTTGTGATACTCAAAGCAGATCTGCCTCCCAATGAACTAGCCTGGGAGGAGGATCGCCAAATCCTGGGTAAAGCAGAGCATTTTACTGCCTGTTCGAACAAACTGACTTAAGAAACCAACCAAGCCATAGGACCACAAGCAGACCAGAGACTCCAACAAGAGGATGGTTACGGACACAATGGAGATACGGGATTTTTCCCACTCCTCCCAAAAAAATCAAAGAAGTGTTTTTTTTTTTCTCTTCTTCTTCGTCTTCTTTTTTTTTTTAGTTTTTATTTTTGGTACCTTATATAAAAAATTTTTTTTTCTTTTCTAAAACTTTTTTCAATCTTTAATCTTTGCCTTTTTTGATAAAAAAATTGTTTTCCAGAAACTTTTTTTTTCCTTTTATAATTTTTATTTTAGGGATACGGGAGTGTGCGTTTTTCTTTCTTTTTTGGCCTTCTTTCTCTTTTTTTTTTCTTTTTTAATTATCTTTTTGTTTTTTGTTTAGCTCTACTGAACTTCTCATCTTTTTCTTCTTCCTTTCTTATCCTTTTCACCTTCTCCTCTCTTTCGTTCTTCTTTATGTGACTTAATGCTTGTCCTGCACATCCTCAGATAAACCCGTAGTTGACTATTAGACCCTATCCCCCATTGTGTACACACTTAATCCACAAATTTATTACTCAATTCAAAACCTCTGAGACTTAAATTCCTTAATAGCAGTACTACCTCTTTATACCTATATAATATTTTAAGCATTTTTATTTTTAAGTTTTTCACATCTCCTTTATATCCCTTCCCTTCTCTCAATAAATTCACGTTCTTATCTAAGTAGATTGTTATCGAATCTACATAATTTTATTAATTTTTACCTTTCTATTTTTCTGGTCTCTTTTCTTTTCCCGTTCCCTTTCTTTTTTCTCTCTCTCTCTCTCTCTACTTTCATCCTACCCAACCTATTTCCTGCTTTGAGATTAGGACTTAGTTAATTCTCCCTGAGCCTCCCCACATCAATCTATTCCTATTTTTTTACCCACATCGCTCCCTAACCCTAATAATTTCTGGTCTTCCAAATTCTTCTTTGCGGTTTGTAGCCCATTAACATATAGTTGTTTGATGTTGAATAGATGTATCTGTTGAACTAGATTGTATCTGTAGACTATTGACTGTGCAAATTCAGACTTGGGTTGATGCTTGCCTTAAGATAGTGTTCTAGCACAAAACTGGTGCTATTTTCATCTCAAATGGGCAGAGTAAGCCGGAAAAACACAAGAAAAATGGCAAATCCGGGTATCTCAATTCCCAATCTCGATAATCAGGGGACAGAACAGATAATGAATAATCCAGAGGAGAATTCCCAAATAGCTCTACAAACACTGCTGGCAAACATGATAAATCAAAAGATTGAAAGCATACAAAGGACTATGTATGAGCGTGATAGGGAGAGAGAGGAGGCAATCCAAAAGTTTATACAGGAATATCATAAGAGTGAGAAAGCTACTCAAAAGCTGATACAGGATTTGCATGAGCAGCTTGAGAATACTCAAAGAGAAAGGCAAGAATGGCGTGAACTGGCTGAGAACACTCAAAGAGAACTACAGGAATCCCACGAACGGTAGGAAGCTAATCAAAGAGTAATACAGGAATTGAGAGAGCGGGAAGAGAATACACAAAGATCACTAAAGGCATTCATGGAATCCATTAACAAAGAGCTGAAGGAAGTCAGGGAGACCACAAAGGGAATGCTGAATGGAACCCAACAGAAGGAATGGGAGTCCAAGGAAACCATAACCAATCAACTAAGTGATCTGAGAATAAACACTGAACATCAAAATAAGGAAGTAAAGGCGTTCATACAAGATCTAAAACAAAGCTTCAACAAAGAATTTGAAGCCATCAAAGCAGATCAATTAGAAGGAAAAGAGATAAAAAACAAAGTAGAGAGTCTTGATAGCCGGTTAGACCATGCAGAAGATCGAATCTCAGGGATTGAAGACAGCCTAGATATTATAGAGAAAGAAAATACAACCATCCAAGACAAGTCCAAGAAATATGATAGATCTATCCAACACTTGGAAGACACCATCAGAAGGCCTAATCTAAGGATAATGGGTGTAGAGGAGCACCTAGAAACAGAAGTTAAGGGCCTAGGAAATTTGTTTAACAGGATCCTAGCAGAGAACTTCCCAAACATGCAAAAAGATAGGCCTATTCAGATACAAGAAGCTTTTAGAACTCCAAACAGACCAGACCAGAATAGGACATCCCACCGTCACATTATAATCCACACAGGATCAACTCAGACCAAGGAAAAGATCCTTAAAGCTGTCAAGGAGAAAAGATTAATCACCTATAAAGGAAAACCAATTAGAATCACCTCAGATTTCTCAGCAGAGACAATCAGAGCAAGAAGAGCCTGGAATGATGTATGCCATGCCCTAAAAACAAACAACTATCAACCAAGAATACTATACCCAGCTAAGCTCTCCTTCATAACTGAAGGTCAAATAAAAACCTTCCATAGCAAAGAAAAATTGAAACAATACATCTCCACCAAACCAGCCCTACAAAAGATTTTTAAACATGTCCTACACATAGAAAACCAACAAGACCGCAATAAAGGTCAAGAAACTGCACCCAAACTGAGAATCCAAGAACCATAGGAAGAACCCAGTTTTCTCAACCCCCAAGAAGGTAGATAACATGGCAGGAATTCCCAAATACCTCTCAGTCGTTTCTCTTAACGTTAACGGACTGAACTCTCCAATTAAGCGACATAGACTGTCTAGTTGGATTAAAAAACAAGATCCTTCTATCTGCTGCCTTCAGGAGTCACATCTTGCCCGTAAAAACAAACACATTTTCAATGTCAAAGGTTGGAACAAAATCTACCAAGCAAACGGCCCCCATAAACAGGCGGGAGTTGCAATCCTAATATCAGATAAAATAGACTTCAAATTAAAATTCGTGAGAAGAGATAAAGAAGGTCGCTACATACTAATTAAGGGATCTCTCTTTCAGGAGGATATTACAATACTAAATATCTACTTGCCAAACAATGGAGCACCCAAATTTATCCAAGAAACACTACTTTCCCTCAAATCCCATATAAATCCAAAGACATTAATTGTTGGAGATTTTAACACACCACTCTCCCCACTAGATAGATCAACTCGGCAAAAACTCAACAGAGAAACTGCAGATCTAAACAGCTGCATAGATCAACTAGATTTAACAGAGATCTACCGAACATTTCACCCAGCAGCATCAGAATACACGTTTTTCTCAGCAGCACATGGAACATTTTCTAAAATAGACCACATTTTAGGCCACAAAGCAAACTTGTCTAAATTCAGAAACATTGAAGTTATACCTTGCATTCTCTCTGACCACAAGGGAATAAAATTAGAACTCAACACCAAAAGCCACCAAAGAAAGTCTGGTATCACATGGAGGCTGAACAACACACTGCTGAATCACGAGTGGGTCATGGAAGAGATTAGAAAGGAAATTCAAATGTTCATGCTATTCAACCAAAATGAACACACAAATTACCAGCTCCTCTGGGACACAGCAAAAGCAGTACTCAGAGGCAAGTTTATAGCTCTGAGTTCCTACATCAACAAATTGGAGAGATCTGAAACCAACAATTTAATGACACATCTAAGCCTCCTTGAAAAAGAGCAGCAAGATAAACCCCAATCCAGTAGATGGAAAGAAATAATTAAAATTAAATCAGAATTAAATGAATTAGAATCCAAAAAAACTATAGAAAGAATCAACAAAACAAAGAGTTGGTTCTTCGAAAAAATTAACAAAATTGACAGACCCTTAGCAAATCTTATCAGAAAAAGAAGAGAACACACCAAAATAAATAAACTCAGAGATGAGAATGGAAACATCACCACGGAAACAACCAAGATTCAAAACATTATAAGGGAATGCTTCTCAAAACTTTATGCTAATAAGTTTGAGAACTTGACAGAAATGGACCTTTTCCTAGCAAATATTGACATGCCAAAACTAAACCAAGATGAGTTAAACCAGCTTAACAGGCCCATATCAAGCATTGAAATAGAAACAGCAATAAGAGACCTTCCAGCTAAGAAATGTCCAGGACCAGATGGTTTTACAGAGGAATTCTACAAGGCCTTCAAAGCAGAGCTCACACCAATACTCCTCCAACTCTTCAATGAAATTGAAAGAGAAAGTTCACTACCGAACACATTCTATGAAGCCATCATAACCCTCATCCCAAAACCAGGCAGGGACTCATCAAAGAAAGAGAACTGTAGACCCATTTCTTTGATGAACATTGATGCAAAACTTCTCAACAAAATTTTGGCCAACCGACTTCAACAATTCATCCAAAAAATCATACACCATGATCAAACAGGATTCATTTCAGGGATGCAAAGTTGGTTCAATATACGCAAATCAATTAATATTATTCATCACATCAACAGGAGCAAGAATAAGAACCACATGGTTATCTCAATAGATGCAAAAAAAAAGCATTCAACAAGATCCAACACCCCTTTATGATGAAGGTTTTGGAAAAATTAGGAATCCATGGAACATTCCTCAATACAATAAAGGCTGTATATGACAAATCTACAGCCAGCATTATACTTAATGGTGAAAAACTAAAGCCATTTCCTCTTAACTCAGGAACAAGACAAGGATGTCCACTCTCTCCACTTCTCTTCAATCTAGTATTAGAATGCCTAGCTACAGCAATAAGACAAGATGCAGACATAAAGGGGATCCAAACAGGGAAAGAAGAAATAAAACTCTCCCTCTTTGCAGATGACATGATCTTGTATTTAAAGAATCCCATAGACTCCACTCCCAAATTACTCAAGCTGATTCAAAACTTTGGCAAAGTAGCAGGTTATAAAATTAACCCCCAAAAATCAATGGCTTTTCTGTATGCCAACAATGAGAAAAGTGTGGCTGAAATTAGGAAAGCAACTCCATTTGTAATAGCCCCACAAAAAATAAAATACCTAGGAATTAACTTAACCAAAGAAGTGAAGGAACTCTATGATGAAAACTTTAAAATCTTGAAAAAAGAAATCAACACAGAACTTAAAAAATGGCAAAACCTCCCATGCTCCTGGATTGGAAAGATTAACATCGTGAAAATGGCAATACTTTTCAAGGCTATCTACAAATTCAACGCGATACCTATCAAAATTCCACCCTCATTCTTCAAGAAAATAGAAGAGGCAATCCAAAAATTCATATGGAACAATAAAAGACTCCGAATAGCAAAAAGGCTCCTCAACGGAAAGTACACTGCTGGAGGAATATCAATACCAAATTTCAAACTCTACTATGAAGCCATAGTAATCAAAACAGCTTGGTATTGGCATAAGAACAGACCTCAGGACCCATGGAATAGAATTGAAAACCCAGAAATGAACCTACAGACCTATAGCCATCTAATCTTCCATAAGGGAGCTAAAACAATAGAATGGAAGACAGACAGCCTCTTCAGTAAATGGTGCTGGCAAAATTGGTTAACTGCTTGTAGAAAACTAAAGCTAGATCCTTATATATCACCCTGCACCAGAATCAACTCCAAATGGATCAAAGACCTTGAACTCAAAGCAGACACTCTGAAAACATTACAGGATGGAATAGGAGAAACCCTGGGTCTCCTTGGCTCAGGCCGAAATTTTCTGAATAGAGACCCGGAAACACAACAAATCAAAGAAAGGTTGGACAAATGGGATTGCATAAAGTTGCAGAGCTTCTGCATGGCAAAGGACATAGCTAGCAAGATCAATAGAAGGCCCACAGATTGGGAGAAGATCTTTACTAGCCATACAACGGACAAGGGTCTCATATCTAAAATATACTTGGAACTCAAAAAATTAAATCCCCCAACAACAAATCCTCAAAGAAACAACTGCCCAATAAATAAGTGGGCTAAAGACTTAAAGAGAAACTTCTCTGAAAAAGAAAGAAGGATGACCAATAGACACATGAAGAAATGCTCAACATCCCTAGCCATAAAAGAAATGCAAATCAAAACAACATTGAGATACCACCTCACTCCAGTTAGAATGGCAAAAATCAAGAACTCTAACAACAACAGATGCTGGAGGGGATGTGGACAGAAGGGAACCTTACTTCATTGTTGGTGGGAATGTAAACTTGTTCAACCACTTTGGAAAGCAGTATGGAGGTTCCTCAAAAGACTTCACATAGAACTCCCCTATGACCCAGCAATCCCATTTTTGGGCATTTACCCAAATGTTTACAAACAAGACCACACTAAAGCTACCAGTACAACTATGTTTATTGCAGCATTATTTACCATAGCTAAGATATGGAACCAACCCAGATGCCCCTCAGTAGATGAATGGATCAAGAAAATGTGGTATATATACACAATGGAATTCTATGCCTCCATCAGAAAGAATGACATTGCCCCATTTGTTAGGAAATGGAAAAACTTGGAAAAATTATATTAAGTGAAGTAAGCCAGGACCAAAGAAACATAGGTCCCATGGTTTCCCTTATTTGCAATATCTAGTATATGTATGAGTCAAGCGGAAAAGGTCAGATAATGTGCTGTTAGAAAAATGAACCCTTAGATATGTTTTTTAATGTTTTTTTCTTTCATGCATGTGTTTCTAACGCATTTATAAGATTATTTCTTTGTTGCTTTGTATGTCCCTCCCCCACAGTATAACCCCTGCTTTCACTATATTTGATGTCTGTATAACTTGTGGAGGAGATGGGGAAAAACAAGTCGTTTAAGGATACAGGTGGAGCTGTTGCAACAATGAGAAGTACAAGTTGTCATGTCCAAAACGAGCTTTACAATGTCGGTGGGGGGGGGGGGAGGAGAAGGATTGGGATTGGGGGGGAGGAGGGAGGCTGGGAAGGGATGTGAACGGTAAACAAAGGAGGAGGCTGCAATGCTTGGTAAGAAATGTACGCATTATCCTGCCCATGTAATTGTGACCCCTCTTACAGTATGTTCACAAATAAAAAAAATAAATAAAATTTTAAAAAAAGAAAAGTTGAATTGAAATAGAAGGCACAAACATCTACTGATATCTCCATGGACTTTTCAATAAATTGCATGTAGTAGTAATTAAAACAGCATGGTATTGGCATTTAAAAAAATAGATTCATCAAAAAAAAGAAGGAATACAGAACTGACAAGTAAATCCTTGATTTTATCCAGCCATCTGATTTTCAACATAGGTGCTAGTGCTCAGAAAATTAGATATCCACATGCAGAAAAATGGAACAAGATCCCTAACCTTCCCTAAATATAAAAGTCAAGTCAAAGTAGATTAAAGATTTAAATGGAAGACTTAAAACTATAAAACTATTAGAGGAGAACATATGGGAACTGCTTGAGAACACTGGATTTGGCAAGAACATTTGGATAGGACTCCAAAAGCACAGGAAACAAAAGCAAAAGAAAAAATCCTGGGATTACATCACACTAAAAAATGTCTGCACTTGAAGGAAATAATCATCAAAATGAAGAGATAGCCTACAGAATGGAATGAATTAAGTTTCAAACTGTACAGATGATAAAGGCTAATAACTAAAAGGTGTAAGAAATACCAAACGCTCTACAGCAGAAAATAAATAAAAAATAAGGCCTCTTTTTTAAAAATTTGCAATAGAACTATATAGATATTTCTCAAAAGAGGACATACAAATAGCCATCTGGTGTGTTTTAAAAAATGTCCAACATCACAAGTCACTGGGGAAATATAACAAAACCACAAGGAGAAATCGTTTCACACTAGTACACATACAGTTATTAAAAAATCATGTACAGAAGGTAAGTGTTAGTGAAGTTGTGGAGAAAGGTGATGTCAAACACTTCGTGGACATGTTACCTAGTGGCCCACTAAAAAAAATAACAAAAACAGCACTGAACATTAAAATAGAACTACACTATGATGTAGCCATCCCACCCTCGGAATCCATGCAGGGAAAGGAAATCAGTTGTCACAGAGACATTTGCACATCTGCTCTCCACTAGACATTCCAGCACTGCTCACAATACCAAGAAATGGAACCAACCAAGACCACCATCAACTCTTGAGTGGACAAAGAAAATGCACACACACACAGTGCAATAACTTTCTGCCATAAAAACAATGTGATCATGTCATATGCCATGATACAAATGGACTTCAAGGAAGGAAGCCAAGCACAGAAAGACAAGTATCGCATCAATATGTGGATTCAATCACCGATCTCAGATCTCATAGAAGTTGACAATAGAATGGAAGTTGCCTGAGGCTGAGAGGGGAAGGTAAAGGAAAGCATAAGAAAAGCTTGGCACATTCAGATAAGAGCAGGAAGCCCTGCTTTGTATTTGCTGAGTAGGTTGCCTACATATAATAACTCCGTAGTGTACATTTCAAAAGCTACACGAGCTTTGAATGTTGTCACACACATGTACAAAAACAAGTGCTAGAGGAGATAGATGTTTACATATCACACAGATTGCCGGATGCCAGTATTTCATGCCTGTAACTTATCTGCTCAGGAGACTGAGGTCCAGTGGACCAAGGTTCAAAGCCAGTTTAGACAGAGAAGTCCACAAGACTCCATTGTCCAAATAACTAACAAAAAGCTGAGCTGGATGTGTGTTTCAAGTGGTAGAGTACCAGCCTGTCATGAAAAGCTGAGTAAGCGTGAGGCTGACTTCAGATCCTAGTACTGCCAGAAGATATGGGCATATAGATATACATTTACATACATACATACACAGATGTGCACATCTATGTATTTATATATATATATATATATATATATATTATATGTGTGTATATATATATATTCCTTTCCAACTTCACGATGAACTGGTCCTTTAGTTTCTACCAGAATGCAGTTGGGGATGGAAAGGTTTTTTCTTGGACTTGAAATCTCTCCAGGCCACTCTTAGGAGCCACATGTTACTTTGGCATTACTCTGAATTTATAAATGCAAGCAGCACATTATTTCCAGTGTCTAGGCCATCTGAAATAAGTAAAATTTCACCCTTGCTGTTGCAGGCGGTTAATGAGCCCAGCCAGTCAAGAAAGCAGATTTCATTTCTCTATAATACTGAGCCTAAAACAAAGATAGCTAGAAATGGAGTGGAAGGTCCCACAAAAAAAAAAAAAAAAAAACAAGAACTGACTTAAACCTCACTCGACAGAAATGAAATCTCATCATGAGCTTTGAAAGTATCCAAATCCCCACCCTTCTTTATTAGTTCTGTTTATCTTTGTTTTTTACATTGCTGGTGTTCCTAATATCTTTTGGCCTTCACTAGGTCCTACTTTAAACAGGAAAAAGGTTAGAAAAAAACAGCAAAAATATTGCCATTGTATTTATGGCCTAACCAGAAGTGGGAAGCAATGGAAGGATTGAGACACCATAATTAAAGTCCAGAAAATTATGATTCCTGTAAGAAAGAATGCCAACAATGAGACAGTAGTCAATATGGCTTTGCCATGGGTGAAGTCTGAGGCCCACTGCGGAAGTTTAACACACACACACACACACACACACACACACACACACACACACACACACACACACACATGTCTCTGGAAATAAAAACTGGTAATGAAGAAATGAAAACACCACTTATTTGGGAGTTGTTAAAAGGGAAAACTGGGAAATATGTAACTATAAAATCTACTGCAAATCCTACAATCCCTTTAAACCATTAATATGCACACTGCCTGACAGGGCTGAGTCCAAGGGAGTGGTTTAGTACTCTTTTCATTCCTTCCATCTGCCCAGCTCAAGATAAGTCATAAAGATTTAATTTTTAAAAGTAAAATAAAGTCAGTAGTGATTTGGACATCGACAATAAGAAGGGTCAAGAGTTTGCAGTATCATTAGCATCCATTAGTTACATACGGGAGGATTTCACTGTGTTGTTCCACACATGCATACAACGTATGCCAGCTAATCTCACCCCCTACCGGTCTCCCTCAATAATACCAGCATGTCTCACTGCAGACAATCAAGTTCTGACCGAAGGAGGCTACGTCTTACCAGTCCATGACTAGAAGCAGTTTTCCAATGTGGTCCATAAGTCGGAGTCTGCTAAGCTCTTATCAGGTGGTGTGGATGATGCTGATGGCAAGCCGAGTTACTGAGAATTGTGGTTCCAGAAGACAAACCAGGAGAACAAAGTTAGGAGGAAAATCTTGACTGTATTTCAGATGTGGTGCATACTGAGACATTCAACACGCCATAGGAGATTCAGGGCCCGTGAAAAAGCTGGGCACAAGACAGCTATGAATGGACTCTAGATGAAGTCTAGAAACTGGTTAGGTACACTCCATGCCAATGAGAAACCAGAGCGAGTCTAGAGCCAGCTTCTCAAAAGGTTGCTGTCTGGCCAGAGGCCAAAAGGAAAAGCCCCTTGACCATGCACTGAAAATCCACAGAACTATGAATCAAAGGGACCCTCTTCTCTTTATCCATCCTCATCTCAGGCATTTTGTTATAGTAACGGAATGCTGGGTAATACAGGCTTTCAGGCTAAGCTCTATTACCACAATCTTGAAAATGCTTAACAATTCTATCTGTGAACATGTGTTCTATAGGAAAGCTGGAAAACCCAGTGAGCTGTGTGCACATAAAGAAAGCAGTCTGTATTGTGCACATCTGCACTATTCCTTACTAGTCAGGTATTACATGTATTATGTCCCACACACATAGAACACTCACACTCTGTGTAGTGATCCAGTGAGACACAGGGTAAATACAAGGAAAACACATTCTATTTTAGTTTGACAACAGGAGGGGCATAAGAAAAGGCTAAAAGGCTGGAGAGACCATGCTACTGTTGGAATCAGAATCTGCTGGTCTGAAAGAAAGTGGCATTGTGAGAAACATGGATAGCAGGAAAGCCTCAGTATCCTTTCTTCACCTGTGTGCATCTCTGCAGAGCCCAGACTTACACTGAAGATGAGGACACAGAAGGAGGGGAAAACAGCAACCAGTCTCATTTCCTTCTAGCTCTTCCTCATCCACAGGAAGCCAACAACTGTGCTGGTAAAATGAGCATCAAGTGAGCCCCCAAACCAAATTATGGCTTTATGCCATAATTCTGTTCTAGTAAAGATGGAATGGGCTTTATGAGGTACAAAATAATGATAATATGATTTGAATGCTTTTAAATTTGTTTAAAATTCACAGTGTATAATATAAAGATAGATGTAAAGTTCAGGCTAATAATTTATTATACCACTTTTTCTTAGAATGAAATTAAAATGTATCATGAAGAATCAAGAATTACAAAAGAAAGAAAAAACTTCATATTTGAAAATCACTAATGGAATTTTCTTACATTTGTGAGGGTGTGTGTGTGTGTGTGTGTGTGTGTGTGTGTGTGTGTATGTCAGTCTTGGGACTTGAACTTAGGTCCTGGTTACTGTCCTTGAGCTTTTGTGCTCAAGGTTAGTGCTCTACCACTTTAGTTACAGCTCCATTTCCGGTGGTTTGCTGGCTAATTGGAGATAAAGAGTCTCACAGACTTTCCTACTGGAGCTGACTTTGAACCACAATTCTCAAAGCTCAGCTTCTCGAGTAGCTAAGATTACAGGCATGAGCCACCAGCACCTGGTGGTACTTTCTATTTTTTTTAATTTGCCCTAGGCTCCTGAATTACTGAGCCAGCTCTTGGAGAGTATAATCCTTTAATTTCTTGTTTGAATACAATCCTGTCACTGGGGTTGGGCTTGGAGGATAGAACTTCCTAATAGAACCTCCCTGCCACCCCCTCCCCCACCACCCCAGCCCAAATTTGCCTCCATCCCAGGCCTGTCCTTCTTTCTGTCCAACGATTGAGGATTGAGAACAGATGTTCAACATGGGTATTAAGTGATTCCTGGTAACTTCCAAGAAAGCAAGGTATAGAAAGTTCTAGACTAAAAAGCAAATTGCAAATGACTAAGGAGTGAGCAAAGAGTATATTAATGCATCAAGGATAATTGATACTCAGACATTTTGTTGGAAGAATGGATGGGAGGATGGATGGATGAATGCACAAACTGACTTATCTACTCTGTTTTCAACCCTTTATACATATAGAACTATATATGTGACAAGAAATAGGAAATGTTTATAAGACATCTAAAAGCCAAGACCAACACTTGAACAACTTGTGCAAACTGTTCTTTGCTGAATGAAAACAAAAATAGGCAACTTTAACATTTGTAATTCAATTGTCTATTTGTATTATGAGTCAAAGTTAGTTCACCTTTATGTTTTCTTTTTAATTTTTAATGATGTGTCTCTCACCATTAAAGACAAATATTGCCGATCGTGTCTGTGAACATGATGGTTGTCAGCAATCAGCTATCTTTGGTGCTTCTGTTTCTAGGTACAGTTGTGAACAACAGTGGCACGAAGCCCCAAATATGTCCTCACGATGAAATCGTGTCCCAGGACAGGTATCTGACAGCTGTTGCCTGGAGATGGGAAGTCCAGCCTCGTCTTGAAAGACATTTCTCTTCATGGGAAGCCAACTGGCCAACGTGGGCCTCCGCTCTCCCACTATGGCTCCATCAGTTCCAGGCCTAGCAACAGGGAAATTCCAGCTTCTATGATTCCTTGTCAAGGTGCCGCACTGGTGTAGAGAGCAAATGACCTGCGGAAAATTGAAACATCCCTGCATGAGTAGAGATTCGAACTTCACACGTCAATAGGACATCTCAGAAAGATGGTACCAGCTGGACCGAGATATTTTACATTTCAAATATTTCTAGACGTGTCATGTGACACGTCCTACGACACACTCCTTGGCAGAAGGAGGGAAGGAGACAGAAGGAGGGAAGGAGACACACCGAGACAGGTTAGCAAAGACATTTTTCTTGCAGACTAATAGGTACCTCAAAGTAACATATTAATCAGAGAGCTGGGCTGGCCTCTCACCAGCACTTACTGCCCCAGAACCTCCCCACCCCACGTGGAGGTGGGGAAAGAAGCCCTCCCTTCTCTCTACCCACCAGACACCTCTTCTGATACAAGCAGTGTGGGATTCAGTGACAGGAGCAGTGCCGGCCTCTTGGGGGGCCAGTGGTCTGCATCAGAACCCTGGGTCTTAGGGGCAGGTCCTGAGGATGCTGCCAACTCTCTCCTCCCGCTGTAAGTCCTATACAGTTTGAGGCCATTGCATGTTTGGAATTTAGTGTAATAAATACAAATGTGTAAGTGATCAATACTCTCTAAATCCTACTGCACATGATTGATATAGACATGTGAACTGGAAGACAGGCAGGAAGGAGGGAGGGAGAGGGAGGGAGAGAGAAAGGGAGAAAAGGAGGAAGGAACGAAGGAATGAAGGAAGGACGGAAGGAAGGAAGGAAGGAAGGAAGGAAGGAAGGAAGGAAGGAAGGAAGGAAGGAAGGAAGGAAGGGAGGAAGGGAGGGAGGGAGGGTGGAAGGGATAGGGGAAAGGAAAGAAGAGAAGGAAGAAGAGAGGAAATGAAGAAAACGGGGGAAATGGAAGAGAAAAGGAACAGAAAAAGGATGACTGAAAGTAGGGCTTTCATTAATCTCACATAATAGTTTAGGATTGCAATCCCAGAACTCAGGAGGCTGAGGCAAGAGGATAGTGAACTCAAGCTCAAGGTCAGATTGAGATACATAGCTAGTTGTCTAATATATATACATATATATATACATATATATTAGTATATACTACATATATATGTATATACAACTGGAAAGAAGGTAAGGAGAGAGGAAGCAAGGGAAGCAGACAAGAGAAGAAAGAAAAGAGAAAATCAGAGAGAAAAAAAAAAGAACAACTGTATCAGCAAATACAAGGCTGCACAAATGCCAATCAACTATATTTTGTATGAATACTACAATTAATTCTACAATCTTTCTACTTCTAATCTCTCAACACTCTATATAGAGCTTCTCAGGCTTTTAATGAACCATGCCGATTGTGAAAGATGACTTTAGAAGACGATGCAGTCTGGTTTTGCTGATGGAGTGTGTGTGCTGGGGAGCATGAACTTGCTCCTACATTTCTGCTGTGGTGTCTTTGGCCCGCAGCCTGAGCGATGCTTGCTTATATTAATAAAGTATGTAGGGGAAGATTCGCGGGATGAGGTCAGCCCTTGTAACTGCAAGGAGCTTAGTGCATGAATACTTTCCTGCACATATAAACCTAGGAAATTCAAAGTATTAATTTTGTGTGTGTGATGGAAAGAGAATGAAGGAGGAAGGAATCACAAGCAAGGCTCCTGGGACTTCAGACGGACATTCTGTGGAATCTTCTATTTGAAAAGACAAGGAAATAAATGTTTACTAAGCATAGGATCTTGGAGAGAAAAAAAAGAAGAGTTTCTTGTCATCCAAAACATATTAACCCCTGGAATCCTAGCAAGCTGCCATTTTAGAAATGCTTCCATCAATTTGCTCCAAGTCACCTTTTGAGAACAACTTTGTTTTTGCTCGGATTTGAAGGGTTTTCCCTGGGTTCTTTGCAGAAAAACTTTCCAAGTACCATCAAACTGAGAAGTGAGGTTTGCTTTTGGGTAGAGGGTAATTGCCATCCACAGCCTGCAAATGTGGGTAAGCTCGCCCTGAAATAAACCACCCGAGCCTAGGCCGAACCTCCAAATTGTAGGCGTAAGGAGCAGAGTGGAAAATTGTAGTCTGACAAAATAGCTACATTTAATTATGTCAAATTACATAGAATTTTCATCTTCCTCAGAGGTGCTTGATTTAAACTCATCTGAAGGCACGTCTTTGGACTGTGCAACCTTCATTTCCAGTCAGGGAGTTAACAATGTTTTTTTTTGTGTTTAGGAATCCAGCACTGTAATGTCGGCAGATTTGGAAAGTTTGGGGAAGGGGCCGGGGGTGGGGGGGAGCATCTTCAAGGAAATTGTCATTTAAAAGCCATCTTCATCTCAGGGTTTGGGATTTTGTTTTGGGGTTTTTTTTTTTTTTTTTTTTGCTTTTTCTTTCTTTTCTTTTCCTTTTGCCTCAAATGATGTGTGGCCAGGTATTTCTGCTTTAATACACAAAGTAAATGCTTATCTTCCATTCCAGTGTCTACTTAAAACTCACTCCTCTAGGGAGCATCCTAAATGTCTCTTCATGAAAGCCCTGAACTGTTCTAACTTCTAAGTCAGCTGAGGAACAGTTTCTGCAGTAATCCAGCACTAGGATAGATACTTGTTTAGCTGGCTGGAGGGAGGAAATATCCAATGATCCACCTCCGTTCATGCAGCGCCATGCACGTCCACCCCCCCTCTTTTGGAGGAAAGTATCTTTAGTGGACCTTCTCCAAACAGATTGCAGGGCATTCCTGGAAGTTGGGAAGAAGGCTTGTGTGTGCTCTAGTCAAAATGGGACTTCAAGCCACCTGCTCCAGAGATTGAAGGTAGGAAAGGAAGTAACTCATGTGAGCATTAGAGAGAAGAAAGGCGGTTGCTTTCTTATTGCCACCTCTGAGCTCAGATACACAGCCAGATCTTGTCTATGTCTGTCTTCCCAACCAAACTTCAGTTCTTCCTTTTTAAAGTTTATGTTTTATTTACTTACTTATTTTTGCCACTACTGGGACTTGAACTTGGGTCCTCGCTCTCTTGTTTGACCTTTTTTTCTGAAGGCTGGCACTCTACCACTTGAGCCACAGTTTCCATTTGGGCCTTTTTGCCCAATTGGAGATGAGTCTCCCAGACTTGTCTGCCTGGACTGGCTTCAACTCATGATCCTCCGATTTCGGCCTCTTGAGAAGCTAGGATTACAGGCATGCTCACCAACACCTGGCCACATTTCTCCCAAGAGCTTGACTAGAATTTCATCTCATTTCCACATACCTCAGAAAAAGCTTGGTCTATATATGAATTATCTACATAAATCACAATAAAGAAATCGTTGCTTTAATGGTGCAGTTTCCAGCACCACTTTTTCTATGTACAATGTGTTTTCCCCTTGGAGCAGCCCTAGCTCTTGGCCAGCTGGACTTTCATGCATGCTTCATGAGTTTGTCACCTCCCCTGTTCCGTCTTCAGTCCACAGTGTGTGACCCCTGTGTGCAACATAGCACCTAGAGAATCACAGAGAAGGAACATGCTGGGGCCTGAGTGGCCCCCAAGCCTTGGTACACAGAGCTTCTGTTTGCCTGGAGCCCTGTTCGTGATGGTATTGTTAAGTGTCAGTGTCTGGATGGCCTCTGGAGAAATTTTGCTGCCGCAGAGATAAAGCCCTCTTTTTACCCAGTGAGAGCTTTATCTTTGCTGATAGCCAGGGCAGCGCTAGAGAGAAGACCGGCTAAAAAGAGTCCATACAACCCTACACATCTCTCCAGATGCACTGTCTTCTAAAAGAAAACCCATCTACCCACCCTCTCCCTAAAGTCTGACTAACTCAATTTTTCAAATGAAGAAATAATAATGGCAACAGCTATAATAAACCACCCTTCTCAGAGAGAAGAACCTGTCCAGTGTCCTCTGGGGCACGTCATCTTTGCTAGCCCTCTCTAGGTAGTGCACCTACATCTGCACATCTGCTCCCAGATGTGGACCCAGCATGGACAGCTGCCAGCCCAAAGCTAACCCAAGGATTCACTCGCAGGAATTTGGAATTGAAATGAATAAACAATATCGCTCAGGATGGGAAGCCAAGCCAACCAGCCAGAAAAGGGCTGTCATTACTGAACAGCCCAGCACCAGGCGATGAGAGGGCTGGGAAGCAGCGGGCAGAGACACAAGAACGCAGCCTGCATGGGGTGCAGAGGGGAGTCCACACGGGGCCCGGGAGGGAGAGGCAGTGGGAGGTGGGAGAAGAAATCAAAAGCTATAGCATGACTTTCTCATTTTATACAGTCTACAGCTTCTCCTGAAATTGGAGTCCTTCGAATCAAACTCCACTTGGCTTCATCCACCATGAGTGGATTTGTGGTCTTCACAAAGAAACGGACCTGGTTGCCTCCATTTCTTAGAGGGGAGAAAAGAATTAAGATGGCTAACTAGCAATCGGTGTGTGTGTGGCTCTTGGTTTTCATTGCAGCTGCTGCAGAATTCGAAGTTTGTCCTCCCTGATTTTATTCCTCCAAGGCCGCAATCACCGCGCAGGTGCACCGCCGCTCCCTGGATTGGATAAGCAGTCTCACATGGGCTGAGTGAAGTCTATGAGCCACAGTCTGGTGTTGCTCACACTTTCTCCCAACTTATGTCAGGGTGGAGACTGACAGCCCCAGCTCAAGACACTCTGCCCTATCTAATTCTCATTTCCTTCGAAGACAGGTCTGGGAATCAATACTTTGCCAACACAATCCCACAAGACAGGGAAGCATACATTTAATTCAGTCACTTGGATTAAAACCTCCAAAGGAGATTGTTTGGCACATCGTCTGCCTTCAATAACTGTGAGTCTCTGTTGCTATATCCTGTCACCCACTACCACCTTGTTAACAATGGAAAAATCAACCACACGACAGGTACTGGTGGTCCTCGCCTGTCATCCTAGCTACCTAGAAGGCTGAGATCTGAGGGTCACCATTCAAAGCCAGCCCAGGCAGGGATGTCTGTGAGACTCTTATCTCCAATGAACTGGCAAAAAGAAAGACAGAAGTGGAGCTGTGGCTCAAGTGGTAGAGCACTAGCCTTGAGGAAAAACAGCCAAGCAGGATCACAGAGGCCCTGAGTTCAAGCCCCAGTATCAGCACGCATGTGGGTGCGTGCACACACATGCACACAGACACAGACACACACACACTCTCTCTCCAGAAGCCCAGTGATGTATTGTGGTAACAGCACCCACACGTGTGTGCGCAGCTGTGGGGAAAGCAGGGCTGAGTGTGTGCTGCAGATGCTCCCGGGGCAGGGGAAGTGTTAGGTGCTGGCCATGCATCTGTCTTGGGGAGATGAGTCTACAGCCGGGGAGATCTTAAACTCCATCTCACTCAACTGACTGGGCTTGAAAGCAGCTCTCCAGCAATTCCAAGAATAATGAGGGAAACTAGGGAATGCTCTTTCTAATTCTAGTCTTAATATCCTTCTAAGCTAGGGAAAACTAGGATAGAAGAATTGTAGTTTTCGTGCTACAAATAGCCAGTATCCTGTTCTCTAATTTCTTTGAAACTTTCATTGAAAAGAAGAAATAATGGCCAAGGGCCAGCGGCCCACACCTGTAACACAATCTGAGGACTGCAGTTCAAAACCAGATGGATAGGAAAGTCCCTGAAACTCTTACCTCCAATTAACCACCCACAGTCCAGAGATGAGCTGTGACTCAAGTGATAGAGTGCCGGCCTTGAGCTTAAAAAGTTAAAGGGCTAATAAAAATTTAAAAAAAGTTAAAGGACTGGCATGGAGTTTAAGCCCCAGTACCACCAGCACAGAAAGAAAGGAAGAGAGGAAGGGAGGAAGGAACGAAAGAAGGATGGAAGGAAGGAAGGAAGGAAAGAAGGAAGGAAGGAAGGAAGGAAGGAAGGAAGGAAGGAAGGAAGGAAGGAAGGAAGGAGGGAAGGAAGGAAGAAAGGAAGGAAGGAAGGAGGGAAGGAAAGAAGGAAAGAAAGAAAGAAGGGAAGGAAGGAAGGAAGGAAGGAAGGAAGGAAGGAAGGAAGGAAGGAAGGAAGGAAGGAAGGAAGGAAGGAAGTGAGAATAAACAGAGTAATTGTGAGGGCTGTTTTACAGCTCTGTAGTTATGTTTAACCATGACACTAAGATTTTCACACTAATCCTCCAAAGAACAAGGTTTCTAGAACACAGCCGATTGTGGACTACTTGATTTCCTAAGAAAAGATTGCCAGCATTCAATTTTCAGGCTGAAAGTCTGAATGCCCTTGTTTCATGATGAAGACTCTTAGCCTTCACACGCTATCTGCAGCTAATTGGTGCCACGGATAAGTTGTACATAAACAGATCCCAATACTGGAAGTTTCTCCAAGTATACTTTATGAGAAACATGTGCACAAACAATGTATTCCCAGCATCCGAATGGATGAATTGTGAGGCTTTTACTTGGAAGCAACAGAAACCCAACAGGAAGGAGGACAGGAGCGGTTTCCTGAATTCCTGGGGCAATTCCTTAGAGACGGAAAGGAAGTGCAAAACACTTGGGGGTGTTGCGGGCGGAAGTGGAGCTGGCCTCCGAGGGGACGGTTCTCCAGGATGGAGTCTGGTGGGAAGTGACCCCATCTCGCCTTGCAGCTCTTGATGATCACAGATGGCCTCCATCCGTAGAGAGAGTGGTTCTAGTTCATTCCGATCTATTCATTCAAAAACTCCTGAACAACAGCCCACAGTGGTCAGTTCCTATCCCTTGACTAGACATTGGGGCCAAGAAGCTAGGTCTTAACCCTGCCCCGCCTCCCATCTGCAGACCACGCCCCCCTAAAAAAGGAGAGGTGGCGTGGCCAGGTACGTTGCAGAAGCCAACTCATCACCAGAGACAACAGAAAAGCTGAAGAAAATTAACTCAGCCTCAGTGCCACGGTCCTCAAAGGAAGAGTTCAGAATGAGCTCCTTCAATCTACATTGTCCATATACGCGGACACTGCATACCTACAGATGTCACACGTCCTTCACAGACGCCTGCCATACAGTCACTTAACAAATACATGCCTTGAAATCTACCTGAACAGACCTAAATCACAGCAACAATGGGCCTCTCCCAGGGAGCCGGGGGAAGGCCCTCTATGGAAAGCGGTCTGTGTCTGAAATTTCTTTAAGAAATAAGCAGATTGAGCACCCACAACTGAAGCACACATCTGAAATACAAAAGACTGCAAAACGGAATCCTCCTTCCTCACCCCCAACCCCGCCATTCTGTATTCTTTTATTTCAACTTTATTTTTCAATTTATTTTTGTCAGTCATGGGGCCTGAACTCGGGGCCTGAGCGCTGTCCCTCAGCTCAAGGCTAGCGATCTACCACTTGAGCCACAGCACCACTTCTGGCTCTCTCTGCTTATATGGTGCTGAGAAATCGAACCCAGGGCCTCATGCATGCGAGGCAAGCACTCTACCACTGAGCCACCTTCCCAGCCCTTTCAATTTAGTTTTGTACTGGTACTGGTGCCTGAACTCGGGGCTTGGGAGCTGTCTCTTAGCTTTTTTGCTCCAAGCTGGCATTCTTGCCACAATGACATCTTTTCTTTCCCTTTTAAATAAAGGAATGCTTATGCCACCAACCTCCCTCCGTTAGTTGTTCTAGAGGAGTTGGATCATACCATGTCCACACATGTACAAAGTACATCACAATCAACCTCACCTCTTGTGTCCCTTACCCTCCTTTCCCCTTCTTACAACAGGGGTCTTTGTTCTATATTCACCAATGCAGACTACTTAGACCACCTTCGTCCTCATGAATCTTCTGCTAGAATCTACCCCCTCCCCAAAGTGCCAGTCTTATTCTACCATTTTTTTGTTTCTTTGTTTGGTCATGGGGCCTGAGCTCAGGACCTAGGTGCTGGTCCTTTAAGTTTTCTGCTCAAGGCAAGTGCTTTGCCACTTGAGCCACAGCCCTATTTCTGGTTTTCTGGTGCTTCCTTGGAGATAAGAGTTTCAGGGACTTTCCTGTCCAGGCTGACTTCAAACCACAATTCTCAGATCTCAGCCTCCAGAGTAGCTAGGATCACAGGCGTGAGCCACCAGCACCCAACTATCATTTGTTTCTTTCGATATGTATTCATTGCACCGATGTCTTACCGCAGCACTTTGGACAAGCGTGCTTTGCTCAGGATAACTGTCTTCATTACTTTCTCTTCCTTACACCCACTTTCATAACACATCCTAGGCTCTCTTCATATAGAATTGCAATGTATTTTGAAATTATTCAGCCATCCTTTCTTCTTCCTTCCCCTCATCCTCCTAACTAGTTAGAATCATTGTGTGTGTGTGTGTGTGTGTGTGTGTGTGTGTGTGTGCGTGCGCACGCACATGCGCGCTTGTATGTGTCTACTGAAAATCTATAGTCTTTAGGCCCAACTTCTACAAGTGAGCAAAAACATATTCTATTCAGCATTTTGAGTTGGGCTTCTCTTGCTCAACATAATGTCCATCAATTCCACCCATTTTCCTACACAATATATCATGTTTGAGGGGTGAGTAACAGTCCATGGTATATATGTACCATATCTTGTTTATTTCTTCATCTGGTGCTGGCATCTGGTTTGGCTCTTGCCAGCAGCACGACAGTAAACACAGGTGTGCAGGTGTCTTTGTTCCGTGTTTATTTACACTCCTGTGGATACCCCTACTATGATAACTGCAGGGCCCTAGGGCAGGTCTACTTTTAGTTGTCTGAGGACTCCCCTACACTGACCTCCATAGTGTTTGCACTAGGACAGAAAAGACCTGGAAGAATATTATTCCCCAACCACGTCCCACTCCTACTCCAGCTGAAATTCTCAGCAAGAAGGAATATTTATGACACATATTTCTCCCCCAAAAAGTAACTTCATTAGTTCAGCCTCATGAGCAGGGCATTCTCACATGGATGAAGAGTAAGAAGAGCCTTTTAGAAGAGCCATGAGCAGTGGAGCGAGTCAGAGGTGTGAGGAAGAAAGAGTTCAGCATAAGGATGTGGGAGGAAATGCTTGCAGCGCTGGGCAAACCATCTCATTTTGTAAAATCATTTCTGCTCTCTTAAAGAAAGCAGACAGTCATTCTGTGGTTTGCATATGCAGGTATCATGAGGAAATAAAAACACAGGACACATGATAAAGCAGAAAAAGAAAATCATTTTCATGGCGGGGGGAACACAACTTTTCCTCATTTGGAACATTCGGTTTATAGTAGTGTGGTGTGTGTGTGTGTGTGTGTGTGTGTGTGTGTGCGCGCGCGCGCGCACTTGAAGTTTGCAGTGTTGTTCTTTCAAAGACTTAAAGTCTATGAATTTACCCCTGCAAGGCTCTTGACTGACACACCTCTGCAATCTTACGTTTTCAATATTTAGTAATTGCGTTTACATTTTCTTTCTGGTTTCACAGTTACAAAGCTGGGTGATTTCTTTCTTCCCAAGATGCCAGAGTATTCGCCAAGACTTTGTGATGTGGTCAGAGGATATGATAGTTATGAATACTCCTTTGGAAGGTCAACGTTATTTTAATTCATGCCCTGGGATGCAATCAAGTCTTAACTGCTTGTGTATACTTTAAAAGCTTCTGTAGTCTCTGTGGAGACATAAAAGCTTAAAATATATTATTTCTATTGATCTAACTCTATTGCTTACATAGTTAAAACTATCATCTTTTATTGTGATCCACTTCAATGACTAAATTGAAAGTAGAGTATGAAGTTACCTCATACACCTGTTTTGTCCATATCTGAACTTATGAATTATTGCTTACATTTTAAGGCTATACATTTGGGACACAAAGGATTTAACTGCATACTCTTGCTGTGAGATGCTGATATTAAATGCACATTTCCTCGTTGTCCATTTTGTCCAATGTGAATTACAACACATTTGCTCATTTTCTTTTTGATCTAATATTTTCTCCATCTTCAAATTTTAAGTTTTCTAGAGCAACCTATTGGAAGATTCTTCCTGATGAATTAGTTGGATTTTTGTTTCTTAACCCAATCTAGTCTCTTCTTTAATTTTTTGTCAGTTATGGGGCTTGAACTCGGGGCTTGGGCGCTGTCCCTGAGCTCTTTTACTCAAAGATAGCACTCTACCACTTGGAGCCACAGCCCCACTTGCAGAAGAAATAGAAACTCGTGGAGACTCTTCTGCTGGGGCTGGCTTCAAACTACGATTCTCAGATCTCAGTCTCCTGAGTAGGATTAGAGGCATGAGCCATTGGCTCCTGGTCTAGTCTTCCTTTTTAACTAGGAAACTTATCTCATTACATATCAGCTTGTTTTTTCTTGGTGTGCATTCATTGTACAAGGGGAGTTCATGTGGTATTTCCATGGTCTCTTGTTTTGTTGACCCTTTTTTATTCTGATTTCCTCTCTGCTTTATAAGAGATTTGTTTATTTGTTGGAGAGTGTGTGTGTGTGTGTGTGTGTGTGTGTGTGTGTGAGTGTGTGTGTGTGTGTTTGAATGCAGGGTCTGTTTCTTCAATAACTTTGTACATAAAACTCTAACCCACTGCCTGGACCCCAGTATCCACCAAATGTTTGTGGAATAAATGAATTATGTATAACTTGAGAATTAATGTGGACAATATAAAATATACACACTGCTTTTAATTATTAGTGGTTAATTTCTGAATAAGCTGGGTGCCAGTGGCTCATGCCTGTAATCCTAGCTTCTCAGGAGGCTGAGATCTAAAGATTGAGGTTCAAAGCCAGACTGGGCAAGGGAAAAAAAATCTGTTCTACTTCAATTAACCAGAAAAAAATAAAAGCCAGAAATGGAAGTGTGGCTCAAGTGCTAGAATGCCAGCCTTGAGTAAAAAATGCTAAGGGAGAGTGTCCCAGGCCCTGAGTTCAGTACCCAGTACTGGCACCAAAACAAACAGATTTTTTAAAAAACAGTCAAGGTTAACAGTAGATTAATGAAGATAAACTCTTTATTGAGATGAAGCATTTAGAACCTGGAACTCCAGTTGATAAATCTCCTATTCCAGTCTTTATCAAGTTAAGTCATATTTACAGTCCCCTTCCCCCTTTTTCTAACCCAGAGCCTTTATGTCACCAAAAAAATGAGTTTAAGCCCATTATTTACACACATGCATTCATCTGTTTGTATTCCACTTCCCAGTCTCTCTAGCTATAACGTCTTCTTATTCTCACTGTTCTGATCATCAATATCTCAGAGGGCCCTAGAGGTCGTAAGCCTCAAACCATCTACCTACATGTTCTGTGACTTCCCAGTTGCTCCTCTCCTCCCGCGTCCCTGGGACTCACACCAGGATTTCCCGGGGGCTGGTACTCACTGCTAGCTGAGGATTTCTGCACAAGGTTTCATCTTCTATATGTCCATCCACTAACCTATCATTTGTGTCCCCAGGCATTCTGGGAGCAGGCAAAAGTCTGTTAGAAGCAGCCGCTGGCGGAGCTTGAGGTCCACTAGCTGTAGCGTGTGTACTGAGGTGCTGGGGGACAGTGTGTGTCCGGACCCTCTGCGCTGGTATGGAACCCTTCTGGGATTAGCAGCAACCCTAGGGAACTATGGGGCGGGGGCGGGGGGGGGGGGAGGGGGGGGAGAAGTTATATGAACAAAGGCAGCACTGTTACCAGATAACTGGGCAGAGACACTGACCACCAGAAAACACACGCATCTGCGGGCGAGCGACAAGTCAGGCCTTGCTTTACACTGAATGTGTACCTTCTGTAGGCCTGGTTCTGCAAATTCACCATTTTCCAAGTGATATGACTTAAACTAAGTGGTCACTTTCTAGATCTAACTCCTGTGTGTGTGTGTGTGTGTGTGTGTGTGTGTGTGTATGACTTAAACTCAGGGCCTAAGTACTGTTCTTCAGTTTTTTTCTCAAGGTTGGCACTTTACCACTTGAACCATAGCTCCACTTCTGGCTTTTTGCTTAGTAAATGGAGGTAAGAGTTTCTCAGATTTGTCTTCCCAGGCTGGCTTAACCACAATCCTCAAATTTCAGTCTCCTGAGTAAACTAGGATTACACGCATGCATCACTGATGCCTGGCTTTTGCTCCATTCTCTTATTTTTACAATATGGAATATTTGTTTCATGTTACAATGTCTTTGACAATTACACAGACATTATGCAGATGTTTTGTGCTGAAGACTGAGTTTGGTACAACTACAGTCATAAATGATGTCAACTAATAGCAAAATAGTCTGACTTGTATCATGACATTAAGACTCGTGGGAGAGGAGGGTGTGTTGACTGCCATTAGGCTTCCGGTTCTGCTGGGCCAATCACATGACTGCAGAGTTCTTTCAGGTGGCCTAGGCATTTGATGGGGAACATGGCCAAGCCAAGGTGCTTACGAAGCCTAGGCATCTTGCACTCAGATGTGCTGTGGAGTGAGCCAACTGGATTCCCTAAATCTTTTTCATTTTCATACTTGTGGTTGACACACAACATCTTTTCCCATCTTGTACTGTACATACAGGTCGAAGCCAGCCCAAGTGGAAAAGTCTGCAAGACTCTTATCTTCAATGAACCATCAAAAAGCATGAAGTGGAACTGTGGCTCAGTGGTATAGCACCAGTCTTTAGTGAAAAAAACCAATAAGGCCTTGGGTTCAAGGCCCAGTACTGGCATGTACACACACACACACACACACACACACACACACAAAATCCCATAGGTTTTGCCAACACACCACCAACTTGGCCATGAAAAACTAAATCAAATGCACCTAAATTAGAAAATTATCATTTGTAGGGTAAATATTTTAGTTTAATACTTTAATTCAGATTTAATTAATAACAATCAATTATTTTTAAAAAACCTTTTTATTACTGGACAAAGAGGATACATACAACCTGAAGACAATTGTACTTTGATTTATTGAATATTACCAGGCACCTATTTACAGACATAATTGAGTAGAATTTATAAGAATACCATATAGAATATTTTAAAAGTGAATTGAAAACACCATTAATGGGAATCATTGGGTCATCATTTCTATTAATACAAGAATTTCAGCTCTTCAGCCAATATCCATGATAGATCATTTCATAAAAAATAATTTCAAAAGATGAGTCTGAGGAAATAAAAAAAATCAGGAAAATATTTCCGTATCGAGTAAGAATCTTCCTGTTTTTCTGTAAAAAAAAAATTAAAACACTTATAAGCAAACATTCTTTGTTACATGAAGGACTATGTTCTTTAAGAATATTTAATTTTACAGCACAGAAAAGCAATTTTATTCATATTTCCAGCATTTTAAACATAAGAAAAGTTGAAAAGCAAATGTGCTATCCAAAGTGAAACCCAACATCAAAACACTACTTGAAAAACAGTGCAATGGGCCTGGCTACCATCTTACCCAAACACTTCACATGCATGCCTACGGACGGAACACCATGAGTGCAAAGGAACAGAAGATCTTTAATCTGCCCTAAGTGTGACTTGCTGCAGAAGCCGCTAGCTGTTCTCCCGAGCATTATGAGGCCATCAGAAGGACAAGTTCCGGACCTGCCTATCAGAACACTCTGGGTACAAGGCCTGGCAGCCCTAACTTACAATGATAACCTAGTCCCCTAACAACAGCCTAGACCCCTAACGATAACCTAGACCCCTAATAATATTCTCAAGTACCCAAGACACAGGGATCCTGGTAGCACAGTTTTCGCAATTTGCACAAATTGAGAACACACAGGATGTGTTATTATGTGGAGCTCAATCTCCTTTTGCTTTGGAAAGTTTATGGTGCTTTAAAATGTACTGCTATTATTACTGCAGTTTAAATATTTAAATAAAAGCATCAAATCCTATCTACTCATTTTGAAAACTTCAAAATCAGAGTGTCAGCGATACACAACTTCTGTCTTAAAATTATGAAAACCATGAAATTCCTAATGGAATTTTTGTTAGAATGGCACTGATACAAGGTTTGGTAGGCATGATTTAATCAATATGAATAAATATCATTTGTGATCTCATATTTAAAAAAATCTATAAGCCAGCATTGTGACACATGCCTGTAATCCTAGCCCTTGAGGAACTGAGACAGGAAGATGGGCTACATAATGAGACCATGTCATTAACAAACAAAACAACAACAACAAAATTATTAGGCAAAGAAGTTCTAGGAATGGTGGTTATGTTGGGTTTGTTTTTTCTGTTTTGGTTTGAGTTGTTTAAAGTTGCTCTTAAAAGCTCCTGCTTAACCACTCTATTTATCAGATAATATAAAGGTAAATTTAAGAATCTTTATGGATCACAATATAAAATAATTGGAGCCTAAGGTAATAGTACTTAAAGGGTCATTTTATTTTTATTATCTCCAAATAGTAGTAGGAGAGGTTTCAATGTAACATGCCCCTTTTTTATATGCAATGCATCCATCAGCGCCCCCCCACCCCGCTCCCCAAGACTCCTACTTCTAATCTCACGTGTGAACATGAACAGTCAGCTTCCTGGTGTTCATTTGTTCACCATCTGACCACTGTTTGAAAGGTTCGAATGTTATCTCCACTGCAGTCAGTGTGGCTGTGTACAGAAACAAACCACGTAACACACACACGCCCCGTGTTCCACTCAAGGTCAATGCCCTGGTTGATGCTTGACTTCTTTTTTTCCTTACTTACACGAGTTTGTTCTAAAAGTTGCTACCCACTGGCACGCGAGCCAGTGAGGACTGCTACACCTTGGAGAAGAGGACACGATGGGACACACTCACGCTCACTCTCTCAGAGTGCACCGCTCCTACCTGTGTGCTCAGTAGTTGATCATTTTCCGAAGGGCATCGTAGCACTTCCATTTGTCAGGGATGTAAAACGGCTCAAAAATGTGGGGGAAGGGTGTGTCGTAGCCACACACTCTGGATATAGGAGCCTCTAAGTTCAAGAAACATTCTTCCTGCAGAGAAGAACCGAGACAGGCCAACTTTAACATGCCCTTTTTATATTGCTAGCGAGAGAAATAGTAATAGCCAGTAATAGCCAGGCACTGGTGGTTTTTGCCTATGATCTAGCTACTACGGAAGGTGAGAACTAAGATTGTGGCTCAAAGCCATCCAAGGCAGAAAAGTCCCAAAGACTGCTCTCTCCAACTAGCTAGCAAAAAAAACCCCAGGAGTGGAGGCATGGCTCAAGGGTAGAGCACCAGCCTTGTGCAGAAAAACGCCAAGCGAGAGCTCAAAGCTTGAACTTTGGTTCAAGCCTTAATACCTACACAAAACAAGCAAAGGAAAAACGCTAACAACACAATTACACCTACGGAGATGAGAAATGAAGTGACTTTTGCTTTTAAAAAGCATGTCACAAGGAGCATGCGCTTGTGGTCCGTGCTTCCTTGAAACACGCTTGTATATATATTTATGTGCACTGAGAACACAGCACGGTGCGTGGCAAAGCCTAGTAGGACACAAACTACCAGCGAATGTTCATAGTGGCTCACACTGGCTTGAGAGGAGGGAGTGCGCTCCTTGGTTCCATCATTCTCCAAGCTGGTAAAATGGATGTGCCTCGCTTCCACAGTACACGCCTATAATTCCCCTGCGGCCCAGATGGACTGAACGGTCAAGGGCCTGATGGCATCCCTGGCTCCCCCTCCACTGCCCGGGTCAATTCCCCTTTTCACCTGGGAGAGCAGAAGCTCCCGGTGGACAGAGGTCTGGCTTTAGTAAGGAAGAGCTGACCTTTAGTACAACTGGGTGGGGACATCATTTGATGGGGGAAGTGTTACACAACTTTTATTAAAAATCCTAATGATATGAAAATTAAAAATTTGAAAGTTTTAAAGCCAGACTTGTACATATAAAACTTTCAAGATCATATATATCTTTAAATACATAGTTTTATTTATTTTTTTTTTAATTTTATTTTATTTTATTTGAGAGCATACTGTACAGAGGGGTTACAATTACATGGGCAGGATAATGCATACATTTCTTACCAAGCATTGCAGCCTCCTCCTTTTTTATTTATTTTTTTAAAGTAAACAGAGTAAGTTTATTTAAAAAGAAAAGAAAGAAAAGTTAGTGAGAGCAAACTCTCCCAAGGAGAGAGACCCTAGGTGTGCAAACAAAACATATAATTTTAAAATACAAAAATTTAAAGAATGTATAACTTTAAATTCATATGTATATGTGTATATGTAAATTAAATTTTTATTTATTTTGTATATGCCTGCATGGTCTGTGTCTTGAACTCAGGGCTTGGGCACTGTCCCTGAGCTCTTTTGCTCAAGGCTGGCACTCTACCACTTGAGCCACAGCACCACTTCTGACTTTTGGCTAGTTAACTGAGATGAAAGTCTTATGGACTTTCCTGCCTGAGCTGGCTACAAACCATGATCCTCAGATCTCAGCCTCCTGAGTAGCTATGATTAAAAATAGATATTTAAAAAAATCTACCAACCAATCAATCAATGGATAGATATGTATTTAAACTAGTCAAAGGAAAATGTTAAATTAAAACCCCCAGGTTTTAATTTACATATTAATACATGGCTTGTTTCACAAAGGATTTGAGGAGACCTAAGTTTTCTTATATCTTGTACTATTTTTTAAATCACTTGAGCAGACATTTCTACCTGAAGAAATCCTGAAACCTCGCACTCAATCTCCAATCCCAGTGTGATTTTTTTTTCCCCAATGACAAGTATATTAAATGCCCACGAGACCATCTAGCACCCAAGGACACAAACTGAACATTCTCAGACTCTCCTTCACCCATTACCTGCTGTGATGTACAGCATCAGTCACCAAATAAGAACTGCATTTTCCAGCAACCCAACCTCTCTACCAGCAACACTAGAAGTTTATAATGCACACAACTTCAAGAGTGACCTGAGACACTCCACTTCTCACCAAAACGAGATGACAGATTGGGTGGATTGTTTGCCCACTGTAACCTGTAATTTTTAGAGCCTGAAATGATCAATTTCTTAAGCATATTGCTCTTTGTAAACAAATTATCTATGGACACTGCAAAATACAGAAGACTCAAAGGCAAAAATAGTTTGCTAACTGCTTTTAATTTTGTACCTGGTATAAAACCACTCTTCTTTCAAACTAGTAACTTGGAAGGCTGGCCTGCCACAAAACAGTCTGGGGTGTGTGTGTGTGTGTGTGTGTGTGTGTGTGTGTGTGTGTGTGTGTGTGTGTGTGTGCATGTGCACACGCACGAACGCGCACACGAGCTTGTGTATGTATTGCAACCACTCCACTTAGCACCATGACTAAAATCACTGGGCTGAGTTTCTGTCTGCTGACAATGCTGCTAACCCCTCAAGAA
This sequence comes from Dipodomys spectabilis, assembly GCF_019054845.1. NCBI lineage: Eukaryota > Metazoa > Chordata > Mammalia > Rodentia > Heteromyidae > Dipodomys > Dipodomys spectabilis. The sequence goes on from NW_024871277.1 coordinate 2,570,950, forward strand.
TGTGAGGGCCTCTCCGGCAGGAAGGCATCTGTAAGGCATCTGTGAGTTCCCGGCCACACAACACCTGCCTGCAGTGGCGCCTGACCTCCAACAGCGGCTTCCCCTTTGCAGCTGGGACTCCAAAGTTGGGAAAAGATTCCCCTTTGTACTGTACATATTCATTAATTCAGGTTTTATGAGACAGGAAAATCGAACTGAAATGAAATAAAAAAGTGAAAAACTGATTTGTGGTGTGTGTGTGTCTGTATTGGGGCTTGAACTCAGGGCTATTCATTCTCACTTCGCTTTTTTGCTCAAGTCTGGCACTTCTGCCACATGAGTCATACACTTCCAGTTATGGCTTATTGTTGGTTAATTCAAGATAAGAGTATCTCAGACTTGTCTTCCCTGGGCTGGTTTCGAACCATAATCCTCAGATCGTAGATTCTGGGTTTTTTTTTGTTTTTTGTTTTTTGGTTTTTTTGGGTCCGGTTGTGGGGCCTGAACTCTGGGCCTGGGCGCTGTCCCTCAGCTCTTCAGCTCAAGGCTAGCACTCTACCACTTGAGCCACAGCGCCACTTCCGGCTTTTTTTCTTTTTGCTTATGTGGTGCTAAGGAATCGAACCCAGGGCCTTGAGCATGCAAGGGAAGCGCTCTACCACTGAGCCATCTTCCCAGCCCCGTGGATTCTGATATAGCTAGGATTACAGTCACAAACCACCAAGTGCTCAGCTGAAGAATCACTTCTTCTGTGAAGTTCTAGTTTATGTTACTGTGATTTGATAAGTAAGGTTCCTTAATTCAGAAACAATTATTGTAAATTATATGGAATCTAATGACTATAAAGTATTCCTATAAACATATAAAACATATTGTAAAAGTCATAAAGGAATTCAAAAATACACAGCAAGGAGACCATGAATGGGTTTTTCAATTTTATAAAGATATACCAGCTGATACAGGTTGAAATTCTAACTCTTTGCTAGCTAAAGCATATTAAAAGAGCCATTAGTTATTTCTTCCTTGGAGTTCAGTTAAAACTTGTTTTAAAGCAACTGGAAAAACTAAGCGGCTACCAGGTTTCTTCCCACTGAATTTATTTCCATGCAATGGTGTTATGTGTGATTTTCTTTGAGCAACCATGGAAAGTGGTCATCCTTGTTCAGGCTTGGTTTTTCCATACAGAAGCTACACGCACGCACATACACACACACATGCGTGCGTGTGCACACACACACACACACACACAAAGAAATGCTTGAATCTCGTTGAAAGATTTACATATTTGGCCCCAAATTGAATCCTTAACAAAATATTGTTCTCTCCTGTATAACCACATGACACTGTAACTAGATTTTGTACACAATCCAGATTACTCACAATCATGTCTTCCACTGGTCGCCTAAGGACACTCATATTTTTAAAATTATGTTTGATGATTTTTCTTGATTCAGAAACAGTAAGTGCATAGGAATTAAATAAGGGTTTGGAGGATGCATGTAAAGTCTAGGGCATGAGCCAAGGTAGGCAGTGCTTATACTGGGCCTTTCTCTCTAGAGAGCTAGTGTGTAAGCTGTGACCAAGAGACCCATGTAGACAGAGAAGAAGCCAGACAGGAGTCAAGAGAATCATTCTTCCCATGATTTGGGGTTCAAAGTATCAGCCAGGAGGTAGTGAGAATGATCAAAAGCAAACCCTCCAAACCACTGTAATGACTACGTATGTTATGTTGCAGTGCAATATGTATTTTCACATAAACTATATTCCTTCCAAAAGGTGAAACTCCAGAAGTGACATTTGAATTTCCTTCTGAATGCACCATTATGAAACTGAGAATTTTTTCCCCTAAATAAGTGAATAGTAAGATGGGCGATCAGGACCTCTGCCAGAGGAGCTCGCCCACAGTGCAGCAGTCCTCAGTTCTCTCCTGCAAATTCTGGGGTATTCATTTTGAGAATAGCAAAAACAAGGAGGAAATAAATTAGGAAAAAAATTTAAATGGCCAAATAGAAGACAAGCCAAGATGATCAAGAGTCTACAGAGAACTTTGAAAGACTAAGTAATACCAAGGAAGGTAGAGGCTGTGGCAGGGAAAGACACTGGGAACAAAGCCGGGCAAAGGAGCTCACACCTGTAATCCAGGCTGTCAGGAGGTTCAGCTCTGAGGCTCATCAGTCAAAGCCAGCCCATACAGAAAAGCCTGCTTCATCTCTGCTTAATTGGCAAAAAGACACACAAGTGGAGGAGCTATGGCTCAAGGGGAGGAGTGCCAGTCTCAAGCAAAAAGAAAAAACAAAACAGGCAAGAATGAGAGGCTCTAAGTTCTCTAGTACACACACACAAATTGATATAAGAAGGGAACATACGAAGCAAAACCCAGATGACCCTGAGTACTGGGAGCTATCCTACACAATTTACGTGCGCATAACTCAAATTGTTTATATATTAGCCATCTGGATGGCTATATGTATTATAGCCAGAACAGGAAGCGAGCAATGCGAAATAATTCCAAATCACTGCAATCACGGACACAGGCTTCATTTGGCTTTTTTCCATAACAAATTACAAATTTATCTTTTTGCTTTTGAAAACAAAATAGAATACCAAAAGTAGACGGCACAGAGAGTCTTCAAGTTTTTTAATTTTTTTGGGGGGGTGGGTCTGGTCGTGGGGCCTGAACTCTGGGCCTGAGCACTGTCCCTCAGTTCTTCAGCTCAAGGCTAGCGCTCTACCACTTGAGCCACAGCAACACTTCCGGCTTTTTACTTTTTGCTTATGTGGTGCTGAGGAATCGAACCCAGGGCCTCATGCATGCAAGGCAAGCACTCTACCACTGAGCCACCTTCCCAGCCCCAAGTTGTTTTTTTTTTTTTTTTTAAAGCAGGTAAGAGAGAATAAATACAAATTAAGAGATTTTGATCCATCAGTGTTTAGGAGAAATAAAATATTATTGAGGTGAAAAGTAAGTACAGTGCCTTTACGCCTACGTAAATTGAATGCATCCCCGCCATGCTCCTGTGCTGGAAACAGCTCCTTCATTCTTACACAGGAGTATTTGGAAGACACACTTTGGGGAGGTGATGAGGGTTACAGAGCCATGCCCTCTCCCCCCCCAGCAGTGCTGGCTTTGTAAGGAGAAGCAGCGACCCTTGCTCAGTGTTGATGTGAGGCTCTGATATAGCCATGAGCCTTCACCAAATGCCAAAAAGTGTTGCCCTAAAGAAACTGAATGACCCAGCCACCAGAACCAAGGGCCACATAAACACCCATTCCTCACCAACCACCCACTCTCTTTTACGACAGTAACCGAGAGCAGGCTAGGACAGTAATACATGTCCAATGTGCTGTGCATTTAGTCAATCACTCCACGCCTGTCAATTCTTAAACTCAAAACACCAAAACATCAAGTCCACCCATCAGCCATTCATTTACCTGTCACTGTGCCACAGGGGTTCTACCACGGAGAAAATCCCTGCCTCAGACATTCCACACAGTACCTTCAGTCACCCTTAACAAATCTGTCGTTACGGCAACAACGGACAATGTAATTGGCGCAGCACAGAATTTGGAATTCTATCTGAAGGACATTTTTATCCTAGGATTTAACCACTCCAAGCCTCTATTCACAACAGTGAAAGAAAGAAAAAAAGAAAGGGGGAGGGGAGAGAGGGAGAAGGAGAGAGAGAGGGAGAGGGAAAGGGAAAGGGAAAGGGAAAGGGAGAAGGAGAGGGAGAGAGGGAGGGAGGGAAGGAGGGAAAGATTTTAAAATTCTGTATTACTGATTTTTTTCCTATTGTTTTGTAACTGTGTTATCTTGTTTATTTGCCTCTTTAGATTTTGTTGCCATGAAAAAATACTACATAGTCTTGTGCCTGACATGTCACATGTCACTAAGTTTTTTTTTGTTTTTCAGATAGAGATTTTCCAAGTTAAAGGAATCCTTTACTTCTAATACAATACAGGGCATTTGAATTTGTGGACCAGGAATGCAGTCATTGAAGACAAGATTCAGGTAAGCAAAATAGTAGAGCCTGAGAAGAAATATCCCATGTAACACTGTGCCTGAACTTACTGAACATTTATTAAGCCTTAAACAGTATATGCTTAAGAAAGTATATGTGTGCATATATATATATATATATATGAGTATATATCTGTGTGTATATATATATACATATACATGTATGTATATGTGTGTATATATATATATATATATATATATATATATATATATATATATATATATAATATGTACCACCTGAAAGGAAAGACAGGATGGAAGGACAGACAGAAACTCTTAGACCACAGGGTCCAGTGCTGCCCCCTAGTGGAAATTGAGGAACTTGGGCACTAATTGCTAGTTCCTGGTGCTGCAATAAAATCAGGAGCTTTAGAAATAGTTAACACAGAGAGAGAGAGAGAGAGAGAGAAAACATACTTTCCATGCCATAATACTACATAAAACTGACAAGGCAGCTAGAGAAAAGTTATGAGTAACAGATAAAAGGATACAATCAAGGTACACACGCTTTGAAAACTAGAGTCAAGAATAAAGACCACACACGACCATGTTATATTTTTAAAGTAGTTTGTTTTCTTTTTGTTTGTTTTTTAGTTTTAATGCAATCCCAGGCTCGTGTTTCTTTCTAAGAACCATTTTGGAACAGTTTTTACTTAGTTCTTTTAATGACAGAAAGTTGGCAAAAGCCCACTTATGCAAGACTATCGACCATCTAGAGTTGGAAAAGCTGGGAAGAAAAGTTCAAAATAAGAGAAGAAAATTACAGATCTTTCCTAGCCTAGACATGCTCTCTTTTCTTATAGATGACACAGGCTGATAAAATTCCTTTTTTTCTGAACAAAGTTACTAGCTAGTTTTTTTGTTTTTGTTTTGTCGGTCATTGGGCTTGAACTCTGGGCTTGGACACTATCCCTCAGCTCTTCAGCTCAAGGCAAGCGCTCTACCACTTGAGCCACAAGGCCACTTCTGGTTTTCTAGTGGTTTATTGGAGATAAGAGTCTCATGGACTTTCCTGCCTGGGCTGCTTTGAACCGCAATCCTCAGATCTCAGCCTCCTGAGTAGCTAGGATTACAGGCGTGAGCAACCAGCACCCAGCTAGCTAGTTTCATAAGCACTAATGGGATGGTAGGAAAAGGAAGGAAGCTGCCATGAGAAACACAAATCAACACAGGCCTATTGCCTATAGGGTATGTGACCCTCAGGATTTTGTGTTTCTGTAAAGAGAACTATCGTGCCACAAGTTCATTTCAAAGTAAAAACTCATGAAATTAATTTTTAGGTTACTTTGCAAATAAAAAGGGCTAGCTTTGATGTCAAGTAATCATGATACCCCTGTGACAATTTAACTAATGAGAGTATATGTTCTTTTAGGGAAAGGAGTAAAATAAATCATGTAGTAACCACTGTACAGCCATAGAATTAGTGTTTCTCTCCCCCACCCCTTGGAAGAAAATGTTAAGTATGTGATGGGTAAATATGCTAAACCTTAAAACTAAATCCTATCATCACTTAGTCTTCATCAATTATTAAATTAATCAAACTACAGAGATTTTATTTCTAGCTGTGCAAGAGTTAACTTCTAAAAATGTAAGAACTAAGCTAGTAGTCCGAAATGACATGCTTTTGATGGCTAATAGGCAATGAACTTAGAGGCATATGTTTATTCCCCATTACATAAGGCTCCATGTCACTCAGCTTCCAAATATTATCACAGAATATTTGTTTTAAATCTGCCATGAAAACTTGCCCGTTGTTAAAACACGAATTTCAACAGATGAAAAAAAAAGCAACTCTGGTGTCTTGAATCACACTTTCTCAGTAAATGAGTCATAGACCTGAAGAGGCAGAATGCCAGCAGCTCCAAATTAATTTCATTACTAAATTACATAAATACAATGTTACCAGTGTACCACATTATGTTCATTTCAGTTAATGGCTTAAACATATGTGTATCCCATTCTCTACATATATGCACCTATAAATTTAATTATAAAATTAAGGTTTCAAAAGATAGAATCCAGAATCAATAACTTGTTGTCAAATCATTAGGATAATGCCCCTAAATGATAGTTATTTATGTTTAATTTTCTAATATAACATATGAAAAGTAAACCACAAATGTTTTTGATAAAGGTCTGATGATTTTTAAACACAGCTGAGAAAGTGGAGTTGTGGGTAACATGGTAAAGTACTTGCTAGCTTTGAATGAAAAGGTCAAGTAAGACCTCAAGGCTCAGAGTTCAAACCCCAGTATCAGCACTAAAATGAAAGAAAAATAACCAAAACATTGTTGAACCAGTAAGTAAATAAAACAATACATGAATAATACAATTCTAGCCAGACTTGTATAAAACCTGAAACATTATTGTAAAAGCCAAACTATTTTAGCAAAGTTTCTAGGTATAAAATTATAATCTTGACTAAATAAAAAGGTGTCATCTCTACTGCTTAACTTCACAAAAGTACTTCAGTGTCTACTGACTTTTTCTAAGTTCCATTTCTCTTTCTTTAAATGCAAATCACTATTGATTCTGTATGATTCTTTCCTAAGATTTCTTTCGGCTAGCTAGAGAATGGAACTGAATCCAAAATTGGATTTTTCACTTAAATTCAGTTTCCATTTTTAAAATGAAAGCTTATTTTCTGAAGTTAGAAAAAAAAAACATTATTTCTGCCCTAAACGGGTTCTCTGGACACAATCTAACTACTCTAAAACAAAGTTGGACAATATTATTAAAATATGCATAAACTTGCTTCACAGACTGTTCTGACTTGGTATATGTGTTCACATAAAGCTGTCTATGAATCGATACATACATTGCCTGTTGCAATGAGAGTAGCAGAAATGTTTAAATAGAAACCTAACATTAAGTTAATACTTGACTTGTTAATCTAGAAATCATTGTTAATAGTTACAGAGCTCGCAGTTGCTCCTCAAAACTAGTTTTCCTAATTTTGCTGTTTTAAAAAGAAGAGAATAAAAAGTGAAGAAGTAAAACTTATTCCTGTCATTTAGAACTTTATCTAAAATTGCTTGAAAAAAAAAATCTCTATGATTCTCAGGAGTCACACTTAAATGTTTTAAACTATTTAACTCACTTCCATTTCCATAAATCTTAAGTTAGCAATCAGGCACGTGAAGCCAAGCAATGCTTCTAAACCATTTTGGTTTCTAAGGTTAAACCTGTCAAGCTTCATGTCTGCTTTTAAATTTTGCCCACATACTGTCCTGAGCGCACGGCTTTCACCTGAAGAACAGAAGCAGCTGCAGGAATGGAAAACACAGCTCAGTAACTCTTGCTGCAACACACTCCGTTTATTTAGATGTCTGGGGGCTGTAAAAGTGGAAAGTATACAGTTTCAATTCTTGAGATACCCAATGCTTAAGGGTTCACATATTAAAAATGTTGGGAGCTTCGATGTGATGGGGAAAATCCTTTCTACTCAAGAAAGGGGGAGAAAGTAGGCAATGCTCTCAAATTTCCAGAGCCGCCGAAGCTTCTCAATTTTTATAGTGGAAATTCTTCCTATAGACGAAGGCGAGGACTTGAAAGGGGGATCGCCTGAGATGCAGAGTCCTAACTACAAACATAAGGGCCGTCCGGCCGCAGCTCACCTCTGGAGCAAGCTGCCCTCCGTAAGGTAGGATTTCTGGTTTCCTTGGCAGCAGGATATTTACAATACTCCTGGCAAAGTGATGTGGGATGATCCTACCAAGCAAACTGCTTTTCTGCTTGTTTTTACAAATATCTTTTCATGTCGCACCACCAAACAGAAGGCAGCGATCATTCCTGCCAGAGGCGACCTGATGATTCCTTTGTCTCTAACAGGAAATTCATGGAGTTCAGATGTGTGCAGGGCTGAAACTACGTGAAGAGGACTGTCCTGAAGATTTGTCATCACCTCACCTTGGCGACCTGCATTAGAGTTTCTAGCCTAATTACAAACTGAAACTACTAAGAGAGTGATGTCTCACTTGCTATGTCTCTTGACAAAGCATGGGAAAAGTCAAAGCAATTTTAAAAAATTTTCAAAGATGACTAAGATATTTGCTATCTGATAAATCATACTCTTGATGAAATATTAACGGGGGTTTTATTTTTCCTTAACAACATTTTTTTCCTTCAGTTTAAAACATGTTCAATTTTTTTGCATTGCTGTTCATGTTTCAAAGAATGTCAAAAAGAGCTCACTGAACATACAAAGGGGGAGGGAGGCTCTGCTTTCTTCTGTCTATGTAATGTTAAGGGCTATGCCTGTGTTCCGAGTGTCACAGCCACGACCTTTAAAGTTTGACTTTGTTGAATTGAATTAATCAAGTTCGTTTTCATGAGCTTAACTCTGATCGCTAATGACTGCAATTGCACTAACATAATACAGCAAACATAAACGTTAGATGTTATCATGAATTATTATGTAAATGTAGCTAAAACCTTGACCCCTCCTCATTACTGTTGACTGAACACCATTAGTAAATTTATCCATGAAGTTTAATAATAGAACAAATTAACAAAGCAAACAAATCTGTGGTAGAAATAACTGATCCAAGTAAAAAAGCTTGTAAAAGTTCTCATTATTTACAACTACTTAACGATTAAAAAGGAAACAAACAAACAGGCCTTGGCCAAGGTGGGGAAGTCTCATATATTTTCTTCTTTAGTATCTTTATATACAATCTGTGATTTTTGCCTTTAAAAGGGTTGGTACTTCTTCAGAAGGAGTTTTGGGTTTGCAAATGTTCAGGATTTGTATATATACATGTTCATGCTGGAATTTAAAGAATCAGGAAGTATTTCAGAATTAGGAGGGAAAAATGCCAGCTTCATTTTTAAATTCTAATTGGGGAGATGTGGTGCTGATAAGAGAGACGCAGCTCTGTAAACATTTTCACAGTCTGTTTGCTGATTCCATGGAGAAAATATCTAATAAATGTGGTAAAACCATAAACTCCTTAACAAAGGGCTAGTTTAGGGACTGGGATCTTATTGTGGATACCTTTACTGTTAAGTGTAAAAATATAAAATTAGAAATATCTAGAGGCACTTCCAGTTAATAATTTCAGATGAACTAAATTTTCAGCTCATGTACAAAGGTAATAATCACATAGCACTTATTTTCTTAGAATTGTCTTACGTACTTTCTTGATCTGAACCACCCAAACGCAGGCAGGTTCTAGTGAAAGTCTCACAGGATTGATTCAACTGTGAAAATTGTAGAGATTTATCTATGTGTCATAGGTCCAAAGGAATTCATGTATCAAGCACCCAGGACACACTCAAGAAAACCAATGTATCACATTATACACGTGTTGGCCCGAGAAACAGCATGGAGAAAGAGAAATAGTCATAGAATTATCCAAAGGCATCTGGGTTGAAAAGAAGTATCTGCACAGATACAAAGAACCAAAAGCAAGACTAACTAGTAACCAGATAACAGAATTTAATAAGAAGCACATATAACTTTTCTATCATCTCAGTTAATCATTTCAACACTTCCGTGTGGTAGGGGCAGCGGAGGGATCGAGGCTGGGAGAGGTGACAAGGTGACCTGGAACGAGGCACACGCAGTGGACAGGTATTTGTAGCAGCACTCCTGGTTAATCCCAGGTGCACTGCAAAGCCTTTATTGAGATATAAGTGTTGGGGACTCTGTGTTTACAGAAGTTAGTGTAACAGTTGTGCCTGTGGAGGAAAAACTGTTACCACCATCTTGTTGATCTCAAATCGGGTCAAGATTTCTAAATGTTTATAACAAGTCTGGCACTTTGGTAGCTCCTGCCGTGGGGAAGACATGGGTCTCTTTCATTAGAATCGCAGCACATTCAGCTTGGATTTACAGAGGGAGGGAGAGCAATTTCTGGGATGATGCCCCTCACATGGCAATTTGCTTCTAATGAATTCTCAGCAGCTCACTTAAGTGGAGGTCCTCTGAGCCCACTTGAACTCAAAAGCTGACTTTCAATTCTCAGGAAAACTTGGATGTTTGACTTATGGTGAGCTGTAAGTTGAAACTGAAAGTTGTATGTGTTTGTGCATTGTGTGCATGCATTGTGTGTGCATGTGTGTGTGTGTGTGTGTGTGTGTGTGTGTGTGTGCCAGTACTTGGGCTTGAACTAAGGGTCCGGGTGCTGTCCCTTAGCTTTTTTGCTCAAGCTTAGTGCTCTATGATTGGAGCTTTTGGGTGGTTAATTGGAGATGAGAGTCTCATAGCCTTACGGCTGGCTTTAAACCCCAATCCTCAGATCTCAGCTTCCTGAGGAGCTAGGATTACAGGCATGAGCCACCATTGCCAGCTTACAAGTTTTTAAAAATAATCAGTGATGTGCTTCATTATGATATTCAACTTTGTAATTTATTTCCTTATCTGTGATGAATCTAGATGAATGTATGCAGCTAGGTACATTGATTAAAATAACAGTTTTTTGATAAGACTAGAGAAATATATTAAGTAGACATCATTTTGAAATCTTACATTTAGTTTTAACTTCAACAGGAATATTAAATTTAATACACTCCTCATGGTAAACATTTTATAGATATTTTTTTTTTTGTCGGTCGTGGGGCTTGAACTCTGGGCCTGGGCGCTGTCCCTCAGCTCTTCAGCTCAAGGCGAGCGCTCTACCACTTGAGCTACAGTGCCACTTCCGGTTTTCTGGTGGTTTATTGGAGATAGGAGTCTCACGGTCTCTCCTGCCCGGGCTGGCTTTGAACCGCGATCCCTCAGATCTCAGCCTCCTGAGTAGCTAGGATTACAGGAGTGAGCCACCAGCACCCGGCTTTATAGATATTTTTAAGGATAACTCTTTTTATAGGACTCTAATACTATATGACAAAAAATTTAATTAAATAAGTATCTCAAGAATAAAATTAAATTCCCTATTTTGCAATTTAAATGACAACAAAGAAAGCCATTGCAATCAAAGCAATCTCAAATTAAAATGGAAATAAAGCCACAGCCCAGGGTCTTACTCTGTCATTCTTACACAGGCTTCAGTTAGTGCTATGGGCACAGCCCCCGGCAGGCGCAGCGTTTACTAAGGAGCTGTGCACCTTCCTTGGAGGTGGAAGTGTCGTCGAGTGGGTCTGGCCACACACTGAAGGCCCAATCCCCATCCATGGAAGCAAAGGAGCCCCAGGTGTCTGGGACAAGCACTTCGATCTGCTCTGGGAAAGTATAACTTTAAAAAAAGGTTATTAAAAATTCTACGTGTACCGAAGAGCACCACAGGTGCGCACCGGTAATCCTAACTGCACAAGAGGCTGAGACTTGAGGACTATAGTTTGAATTCAGCCTGGCAGGAAAGTCTGGGGAACTCTTATCTCCAATAAACCACCCAAAAGCCAGAAATGGAGCTGTGGCTCAAGTAGTAGAGCATCAACCTGGAGCAAAAAAGCTAATGGACAGTGCCTAGAGCCTGAGTTCAAACCCTAGTACTGGGGCGCATGCCCACATGCATGCACACAGACACACACAACACATGCATGTGCTCGCACACACATGCACGCACGTGCACACACATCATTTTCAATTCCCAGCCCCCTCCTCAACAAGCATGCTTGTATTTGACCTAACAAATCACCAAGCCACAAGGATTTTCCTTAGGTTTCCTCCAATGCTAATTATGCAGCAAATCTAATTAAGTTCATATGATTCACTTCAGCAGTAGGTACTTCAGTTACTGCAGAGCTGCCAAAGGGGATCTGGAGTGCCTCTTCTCCCTCCAAAACAATCAGAGCGCGGGCCAAACTGATAACCATTAAACACAGCTGCAGAGCTAATGTACGTCTTGGCCCAGCCAATGCACTGTTCACACATCAGTCTGTGCCTTGAGCAAGTTCAGACTCAGGACTACTGACAGCAAGCTCGCATTGCTATGATACGAGATATATGGGTATAGATGGAGATGGGTATGAAGTTCTTTGTTCCATCTAGCACAGCTGGGGTAGATTTTTATAAGCCCTGAGTTTTTGCTACTTAAAAATTTATACTCGCTGGGTACTGGTGGCTGCTCACTAGGCTGAGATCTGAGTTCAAAGCCAGTGCAAGAAGCAAAGTTCATAGATTCTTAACTTCAATTAATCACCAAAGTAGCACAAGTAGAAGTATGGCTCAAGTGATAAAGACACCCTGCAGTGAAAACACTAAGGGACAGCACCTAGGCCCTCAGTTCAAGCCCCAGGGCCAGCATCAAAATAAGAAAGTTGTTTAAAGTATACTGAAGTTCTGAAAATTTCCAGTATTGACAAATACATTGATTAACACATTACATCTTGTCCAATTGGCTCAATAGCTCATATGAATGTGTGCTGGAGAACGTACTCAGGGAAAAATGACCACATTTAACATCATTCCTAAAGAAAATCACAAAACTGTCCTTATTATAAATACTTTGCTTTTGTTTGCAGTCTGAAAGAGTGGAAAACAAACTTAAGGCTGGAAAAATAAAACTTTGGTTTCATTACTTCAGATACGTTCACATGGAAGGAAGTGCTTTGCAGAGGGGGTCTGGGAATGGGGTAGGCTGCTGGATGTGGGGAAGGCCTTGGCCAATCCTGTGCTGTCCTCCCCCCCCAACCCCTCAGGTCACCACGGCAACCATCCTTCCTCTATCAATACAGAAAAGCTGTAAGGGCTAGTATTCTGGAGGGGAAAAAAAACTATTTCCTTTTCTGTGACGATAACAACATGATCTCGTTTCAAGACTAAATATACGTCTTCCTTTGTGCAAAACAATGTATTTGCTGACTGAATTACTGCAACAAAATTCAGCCAAAACAGTGAAACCAGTCATTGTACTCTAGTTTCAAAGCAAAGTGGACTCAGTCATCTCAGAAGGGTTCAGTTTGCGTGTTTCAGTTCCAGTGGGTGATGTGTTTTAAGTCCAGGCAGAAGAAAAACAGGTGTACAGTGAGCAAAAGACTCATCAGAAGCTAAAGTGTCAGCAGTTAAACAGCAAATGCTTCCAAGGTGCTCATAGAGTTCTTAAAAGACACAAACATTTCAACCGGTCTATCATGGTGTTTACATGGGAGGGAGGTAAAACACTTTTCTGCTCAAGTCTAGCACTCTTGCACTTGAGCCACACTGACACTTCTGGCTTGTTGATGGTTAATTGGAGATAAGAATCTCACAGGCTTTCTTGCCTGGGCTGGCTTCAAACTACCATCCTCTATCTTAGCCTCCTCAATCCTTAGCTAGGATTACAGGTGTGAGTGTGAGGGACTAGTGCCCAGCTTCAACAGGTATTTTTCGATACTGTAGTTTTTGTAGCTATCTAACTCTTCATGTGCAAGGAAATTAAAAGAGTTTCCAAATTTTAAAGAAATGCTCAAGGTGATACCTCATTTTAGGTATGCAAAACACTGCAAAGAGTCATATAAACAGCTTTCCAATGTAGAAAATACCTGCTAAATATGCACCCACAAACAAAGCAGTAAACAGTTTCAGCTTGTACTTATGTTCTGTTTCACCTCGGGCCATGAATGAGCTTAGGCACTAAACAGTTCCTCCAAATCAGCAAGAAAGGAATGAGGTGCAGAGATTCTTAATCCTTAGCAATTTCTAGACACCTCTCACTCACCCACCAGAAACCACAGCATTGCCACTGTGACCAGGTGCTTAAAAAGTTTTCCTGATGCCCCAAAGCTCCTTATTTTCTTTTTCTCCCAAAGCCCAGTGTGGACAAGGGTATGTCTGCCTTCCTCCAAAAGCTTAAAAATTTTTTTCTTAAAGACAAGCCACTTCCTTCATGCAAGTCTTTCTCTTCCATTGTTCTGTATCCTGCTACCTTCAGACAGCTTACCTTGCAACCACTGTTCAAAAGCCCTTCTGCAGGAAGGCTAGTTATTTTTTTTTAAGCTATGTTCTTTTTTTTTTTTTTTCTTCAATCACTGTTTTGTTGTTGTTCACTTGTTTTGTTTTTTGTGCCAGTACTGGGGCTTGCACTCAGGGCCTGGGTGTTGTCCTATGGCTTTTTCACTCAAAGCTGATATTATTACTTGAAGCAACTTTGGGTTTTTGCTGGTTAGAGGTGAGTCTCATGGACGCTTCCTCCCCGGGCTGGCTTTGAACCGTGATCCTCAGATCTCAGCCTCCTGAGTAGCTAGGATTACAGGCATGAGCCACAAGGGCGGGGCTTCAGTCACTGTCAATTGCCCACCTTGTCCTGCCCTCACAGAGTTTTATGGTACAATGAAGGAAACACATGAGGATGGTCAAAGGTAAGCCAGGGTCACTGGAAGACAGGAACCGGGAGCTGTGTGTTACACTGTGCACCCGGAGTGGGGCTTCGGGAAGGAGGCTGAGAAGTAGGGACCAGCTGTGCAAAGACCTGGGGGGAACGTGTGGCAGGTTGTGCAGCATGCGCCAAGGCACAGAGGCAGGAAAGAGTCTGGTGACCCAGGAAGGGAGAAGGTCTCTGTGGTGGCAGCACAGGGAGAATGGACACCAGAAGAGGGCTCGTGGACCCCAGGGGAGGGGAAGCAGATGGTCTCCAGAGAGACCCCAGCGGGAAGACAGCTGCAGGTGTTTTTATAGTCGTTTGCATCACATTCTACAGAACACATGCGAACATCGTTATAGAGCATTATGAGAGTCTCACAGTTTGGTTATTAGAATCCAGAAGCATCCTTAGATATTGATAGATGAGTAAAGATAAATAAGTGACAAAGCGGCTGAGAATTTATATGACCAAATAAGTCAAAATACACAACAGAAACAAACAGATCACATGATTTTGTCATTTGAGGAAAATTGCTAGCTTCAATGTAAGGAAATTTCAAGATTAACACTAAAATGCACACTGTGAAGACAGTGAAGAGGGAAAATGAAAATAACAATTATAGGATAACAAAAGTGCTTCATCACATTATAGTTTGTGGCTATCGAGATTCCTTTCTTGGCTAGCATTCAACTATCTTTTCTCTTCTTGTAATCTAATACACTTATTACCACATCCATCACTGTAATGATACTATCAATTCCCCACTTCCTCATACTGTTTCTTTCCTCTGCATATTTCTTATCTCTCTCAGTGCTGTTTCATTTTAAAGGCTTGCATATTTAAAGAAAAAGATGCATAATATAGTAACCTAGCAACCTGCACACGGATCGTATTTTATAAATGCTGTCTATTGTTCTTTCTACTGCAGCGAGAAACAGATTTTCATATGCTTTATCTGGGAGTAGAAGAGAAAAAAAACAAAAAACTTTTCACTCTCGCTCTAGGTTTCCAGTCACCAAAGGCTGATTTACAACAGAACAAATTCAGAGCAAAGCCCATAATAAATTCGCTACTCAGAAACTGGAGATGATTATCAGGTGGTCTAAAAAGGAAGGTAAAAATACAACTAGAAAATTTTCTATGTATCCAATTACACTAAGTTCAGAAAAGCATGCTTTTTTCCCCGTTAGTATGTATTTCAATTCTGAGTTATAAAAATTCCTGTTGCTTGAAAATTCTATTATTTCTTCTTTACATAAGCATTCATTTCTTTAAAAATAATCAAATTAAATTAATTATAAATTAATGATTAAATTATTAAAATAAATTACAATTAATTATCTTTTTAAAAAATGTTTATAGTGATGTTACAGCCTGGAGCTGGTGACTCACACTTGTGTAATCCTAGCTACTCAAGAGAGTAAGATCTGAGGACTGTGGTTCAAAGCCAACCCAGGCAGAAAAGTCCATGAGACTCATCTCCAATTAATGAGCAAAGGCCAGAAGTAGGCCATGTGGCTCATGCTAGAACACTAGCTGGCCTTCTGTGTCCCTTTTGTGAAAAAGAAGGATAAAACAGCACTGCAGTAGGAAATAGAAGACTATAGTCAGTCCTTGCTGCTGTCAGGCAAATGACAGGACAATGTGACCCTCCCTGTTCACTGGCCACTCACTCTGCACAGGGTCAACATGGGGATGAAGGCAATCAAACTCCTGTGGCCGGAAGACGACATGCCCTTCCGGAGTCCTGCTGGCAGAGGCTGAGCCAGCATGCACGAGCTAGCACACAGCAGGCATGAGAGGTACGTGAGGGTTTACCTCAAATGCTCCACTTCCCCACTTATGGTCAATGTCTCTTGATCACAGAGAGCGTGAGGACACAGTCTGCAGTCCTTCAGGGTCAGGACAGAAGTCAGCACACTTTGAAAAGAACTCAGTTCTGAAAGCTTTACAAAGCGCAGACTCAGAAAGTGGTTGGTGACTCTTTCAACATGAAAATGGCAACAAACAAAATACAGATGATTATAGAATTTGATTGTTTTTTGTTTTTTTTTTTCAGTTTTATAAATCTGTACCTGTATTTTACAGCATGGAAACAGTATTATTTTGTAATTCATAGGAGAACCTGCTAGAAAAGATACTTGGTAAAGTTGTGCTTGATTTAAAAATTGTCAAATTTTCATTACAGCTCAATGACATAAACTATCTCCAGCAGAATATGAGGATAGAAGCTACTACAACAAAATTCATCACATACCAATTTTTATTCTTTTCTTATGTTAGCCAACTGCAGGAACAAAACTGCTTATGCCATTGTATCCAGCAATATCCAAAACATGCAATCCAGTTGAGCAAATGATATTTTAGGTCTTATTCACATAATTATCCCTCTTCTCTAATAATAGGCTACCGGCCTGTGTATTGTTCACAAAACAATTCTCACTTCTTAATTTACTAAGAAAGCTACTTACATAAGATATCCTTCTGTGTTTCTTTATTCTTAAATTAAGTAAGATAATATACTCATAGAATTTGATTGTTTTAGTAATGAGACCATGAACATTAAAAAATGGCCAGAATGGTTAAAAGAATTCTACAATCATCAACAGAACAGGAGAGAGAGAGAGAGAGAGAGAGAGAGAGAGAGAGAGAGAGGAGAATATGTTCACATTTCTAGAGGGAATGTCAAATTTTGTTGTAAACCAAGTACAGAAATGGTGGAAAAAACACCATTTCTTTTGGAGGAAAAAAAAGTGTTAAACTTGAGAAAAATCTCATAGTGAAATCTAAAAGATCGGTCTCTAATGGTTAAAAAGGAGAGGTCATTGCTTCATGGAACAAAATCTCTAGGAAAGGGTAAGGTGTTACAAATTTAGTTTTTTAAAAAAACAAGCACATGATAGACAAGAAGCAAATATTTGCAAACAAAAAAAAGTGTGACAAAGCAGATAAGCAGAATAGCTCAATAGCTATGTACATATGCCCATATAAGATGATGCTAGGTGAAATGAACTCCAAGACACAAAAGGTTTTTCTTTGTTGTTCTTGTTTTTAATGTACTATGTGATTTCTTTTTTCTTTTGTGTTTTTCCCCCCTATGGTTTATCCCTTGTTGTCACTGTATTTGATTTTTGGTACCTTGGGTATTATATGTATATGTATCTGATTTAGGGAAGGGAGGGGGAATAACAGAATGTCGAGACAAAGGACAAGGGGGAACCAATGCAACAGTGATACTAACAAGACAGTATGTTGGAGGAAATGAGCTGTACAACTGGGGGGGGGGGGCGTTGAGAGGGAGGGAAAAACGGAGGGAGTAACAAATTAGGCAAAAATGTACTCACTAGAGTCGGGCGCCAGTGGGTCACACCTGTAATCCTAGCTACTCAGAAGGTTGAGATCTGAGGATTGCGGTTCAAAGCCAGTCCCAGCAGGAAAGTCCATGAAACTCTTATCTCCAATAAACCGCCAAAAAACCAGAAGTGGTGCTGTAGCTCAAGTGGTAGAGCGCTCGCCTTGAGCTGAAGAGCTGAGGGACAGCGCCCAGGCCTAGAGTTCAGGCCCCACAACCGACCAAAAAAAAAAGAAATGTACTCACTACCTTACTTACATAACTGCAACCCCTCTGTACATCACCTTAACAATAAAATTTTTTTAACTAAAATAAAAATCTGACAAAGGTCTTAACATATAAAATATGTAAACAAGTCTCAAAACAATTAGGACATGAGAAAAAGATGGAAACAGACATCTCACCAAAGAGGAATATGAAAAGATGTTTAACACCACTAGCCAGTAAGAAAAAATAAAAATGAAAATCACATATTAGAACAGAAAGATAGATAGTGACAGCACCGAGCACTGAAGGATAATAGAGAAATCGAATCATATGCACAGCAGCAGTGGGAACACTCAACAAAACCACTCCAGCAGAGCTTGGCAGTTTCCTAGAAAACTCACCATGCACTTCCCATATGAATTGAACTCCTGGGCATCTATCTCAGAGAAATGAAAACGCATGTCCCCAGAAAAACACCCCCCCAACATGCCTAACAGCCTTTTCATTGCAGCAGAACACTGAAAGCCATGCAAATGCCCCTGGGGGGGAAGGGGATGGCTTAAAAATTATAGTGTACTCATACCATTAAAAATGAATCATCAGCAAAAATAAATGCATTATTGATACACACACTCTGGATGGAGTTCAAGAGCACTGTGCTTGGCAGAAAAAAGAAAGAAAAAAAAAGCCTGTTTCAGGCACTGGTGGCTTCTGCCTATAATCCTAGCTACTCAGGAGATTGAGTGGAAGGATCACAGTTTGAAGCCAGCCTGGGAGAGAAAGGCCATGAGATTCTTATCTCCAATTAACTATCCAAAAACAAACCCAGAAATGGAGCTCTGGCTCAAGTGGTAGAGCACTACCCTTGAGCAAAACAGTAGCTCAGAGACAGCACCCAGGCCCTGAGTTCAAGCACCAGGACAAGCAACAAAAACCAAAAGGAACAAGAGACAAACAGACATACAGACAGACTCATGATTTAAAAAAAAAAAAAAAAAAACATTCTGGACTTCATAAAACTATAGAGATGGAGAAAAGATTTGAAAAGATTTGTAGGTGCCAACAGGTCAGGACTGGGTGTGTGTAACCCAGATACATAGATAAGCACAGCATGAGAGTTCCTGTGATCAATCCATAGCCTGCCTAGGACGATTGCTACAACATGGGATAAAACTTCACACACACACACACACACACACACACACACACACACACACACACACAGGTTCAACAAATGGTAAAAACTTTAGCAATCTAATTTGCACTATTCTATCAATATCAAATGTCACTTTCCTGGTTTTGATGCTGTTGTGCAGTTAGATTGAGAAAAGTGAAGTGAATCATGCATAAGACTGTTAAATACTACTTTTTTAATTTTTTGCAACTTAGTGAATTCCACAATCATATTTCAATTTTGAGGCATATTTGTTTTTTCGTAAAACACAGACACAAGTTGGAAGCCTGTTATTCTGGCCGGTTTGTATCTTCCCACCCCCACAGCATACCTCAGCAAAGAAAATCAGGGAGGCAGTCAAGAAATGCCCAGAGCACTCCTGCAGTTTGTCAAGTGGGTGACCTGCCAGGCTCTAGTCTTCTAAGTCTCCATTTTCCCATTAGTGAAAATGGTAGGTCTATCCCACAGGCTTCTAAAACTAGATGTGAAATCTAGTCCAGGTTGGGTATATATTGTTTCTTGAACTTAGGCCACACTACAGTGAGACACATAGATGGACAGACAGACACACAAATAGGAGGTCATAAACTCAACCACTCCAGCCTCATTGTCTCCTTGCCTTCTTCAAACGTCGTGAAGGCTTGGCTGCAATAATATTTTGGCAAAAACTCATTCTTTATCATAACTTCTTGTGTCAGGACAATATTGAATTCACACAGAAACTGTCACAATAGTAGACAGTTTCCACAAATCCCACGCTCGGCTCCTGCTATTATTATTATTATCATCTATTGGGGTGATGCATTTGTCATGTTAATGAACTAATAGTGGATGTACTGTGACTAACTGAAATCCAACTTTTATTCAGATTTCCTCAGCTCTCCCCTGGAGTCCTTTCCCATTCCAGAATCCTACCAGGGACCAAGGATCCTTCAGACTTCTCATTTCCTTGGGATCACCCTTGACTTTTCCCATTGTTGAGGCTCGTAAGCTTTCTGACCAGTACTAGCCATGCATTCCGTAGAACATCATTCAACTGGGATCTGTCTGATATTCTCTCATGAATGGACTGGGGTTATGGGGATTTTGCTCAAATAATGAATCCCACACTTTGGTTCTAAGATGAACAAAAGTAATTTAAGTTTGACAATTTATACATCCAGGAACAAGCAAGTGGTTTTCTACATACTGGCCTGCTGAGAAATTGCTTTGGGATATTAAACACTTTCTTCAGAATATGATCACAACCAGCAAATGGATCAGCTCTAACTTTTGTCACCATACTGTTCAGCAAGCATTCACACACAGACTAGTTAGGAGCTCTATCTATAGGCTTTAGCCCTCTTTCTAACTTGTTTTATTTCAACTGCTAATTCTGTCTCAGGAGGCACTGATAGTCCACTCAAACTCTTCTTGGCTTTTGTTCCATTAAGCGACAGACACAGAAGCCCCATTGTTTGATAAATTAGCAGCTAGTAAGTGGACAGCCACATAGCTATGTCTAGGCAGATAATCTCCAGAAATGCCAGGATACAACTGCACTTTTCTGCCACAAGAGCAACTTGGTGAAGCAGTAACTTTTCTCAAGCATGATACAGACATGATCCAGTCTTCCATAGGTTTACATGTATTTGTTTACATGCATTGTTTACATGTAAAAATTTCATGTGATATAGTACATTGTAATGGATATACTCATCACCAATAAATGACTTTCCCTCAACTATCTGAACTCAAAAGCAAGCTTAGCATGACGTAAAATTGTCTCTGTGCTATGCAAAACTATCCCTATAAAAAGGCGCCAATGACTCGCATGTGTAAAATAAAACATTTTTATTGAATCACTGCAACTTCTGACTATAGAACCCACAGTGCCTGCTGCCCAGCGGGCACCCACTGGCATCCCCACATGGGTCTTAAGGGTAGCTGGACTTCCCCGAGTTCGAGAGCCAACCTCCGGTGACTTGGGAAATCAGTATATTTCACAGTCCTGACCTCAGCATTGTTTGAGGAAACAACTTATTGGTTCTGATCTGCTCAGAGTGAACCTAGAACTGCGTAGAGATGCAGGAGCCACCAGGCCACCATGAGGACATCAGCTCTGAGCCCAGCTAGGTACCAGGCAGTGCCCTCCTGCCTGATCTAGGACAGAAAAGAACATTCTAGTAGGAAGCGGCATGGCAGGATAGGGAGTGTGGGTAGAGCTGGTCAGATCTGGTTGAGTCAGCTACAGCAGCAATAGAAGCACACTTCCTGCTCATGGAGACATGACCCACCGGCACGTCTGCCTGGCTTGTTAGCCATGAGCTGTCCACGCTCCCTACATGCCCCAGAGGGACCAATCAGTGCCCGTCACAAGTGCCTTACATCAACTCTCCGCTAAGTGATTGGCCGGGAAGGACTCAGGAGGTTGGGAAAGCTGAGGCTATAAAATTCCCCCCTTGCACAGAAATAAACGAGACCTGCTTAACCCTGTTCTTTGTGCGCGTTGTTCACGCTTACCTCCTGCCGGAGATCTAGCCTCACAAGGGAGGGAAAGATGGGGAGGGCAGTGCATAAAGGAACAGGTGCACCAAGATTCCGCAGGAGCATCAACTAACTGTAAAAGCTTTTGCAAACCTAAACTGGTGACACCAGTTACACTGAAGGGCGTCTGAGACTCAAGGTCTCGTATGCTAACGTGTGTCAAGATTGTGCTAGATTTCTTGCCACCACTATTTGGATAAAGGTTTTATCGCCCTTATCCCTTTCACCACCCAAACTTGATAAAATGTTAACCTTCATTTTTGGTCTTCATCTCCCACACTCCCACTCATTCTGGCAACAATTTTAACCTAATTGTATCCTTCATCACCTGTATGTTATGAACACATGAAGAGCTTCAAAAACTGACTCCTAAGTCCCATCTTCAGAAATTCTGATGAAACTGGAGTATGGTAAGGGTATCGGGGTGTGTGTGTGTGTGTGTGTGTGTGTGTGTGTGTGTGTGTGTGTGTGTGTGTGCGCATACGCACGAGAGTGCGTGCTGTGTGTGCCAATGTACAAACTCGAGTACTGGAGCTTGAACTCAGTGCCTCAACTCTGCCCTTAGCTTTTTCACTCAAAGCTGGAGCACTTGAACCACAGCTCCACTTTTAGCTTTTTGCCTATTAATTGGAGATAAGGGTCTCATGGACTCTCCTACTAGGCTGGCTTTGAACTGTGATTGTTAGCTCTTAGCCTCCTGAGTGGCTAGGATTACAGCATGAGCCTCCATCAGGAATTTTTAAAGCCAGGAAATTGCAATGTACAACCAGGGCAAAAACAAGTCTGCTGCTCAAGAACTGTCATGAACGGCCTCTCAATTAACGACATCAATGATTTTTCTCAGCTGCTTCTACCTTGAGCAGAAATGGGGTGAGGGGGGCAGCGAAGCAAATCCCAATCAAGAAATACTTATCTCATTATAGCATAAGATTGGACAAAGACGAGGAGCAGCCACATTTATCTGTAGAAATCAGCCTTAGCAATAAGATTATTATGGCTGAAACTTTTAAAATAAGATTACTGTGGCTTAACTGTGAGAAATTGAAAAGGAAAGATGAGAAATATGTGCTACAGGAATAGTAAAGTGGATAGGGAAGACAAAAATCACTGTACGAAAAATTTGCTGACATGAAAATTCCTCACTAGTACAGAGCAGACTGCATGAGGGCTGTGCACTAGAATATAAACCCACTTACTAAATCTCTGATAAAGAAAGGTGACTTTTAAAGGGTTTTAGTGTCTTAAAATTCTCATATGTTGGAAGGTAGAATATTCGTGTTTTAAAAATCCAAGCTATGACAGTACGTCACACTTTTCTGTGAAACTTCAGAAACAAAAGCTCCAATTCCTAATAAAGGTCAATTTGTATTATGTGTTCATACAATACCTCAAAAAATATCACTAAACTGGGTGCCAACAGCTCATGCATGTAATCCTAGATGTCAGGAGGCTGAGATCTGAGAATCAAGGTTCAAAGTCAGCCCAGGCAATCAGATATGACTCTTATCTCCAATTAACCAGCAAAAAGCCTGGAGTGGAGGGGTAGCTCAAGCGATAGAGAGGCAGCCTTGAGTGAAAAGGCCAGCAAAACTGTGAGGTCCTGCATTCAAGTCCCTGTACTGGCCAAGAGCGCGCGCGCACACACACACACACAACACACACATTACTAGCAGAAAACAAATCGAGAGAATAAGCTTCTGTAACAAAAGTGACACTAAGAATATTGTTACAAATAGATCCAGAACCCCTCAGGAGCACATGAATGGTGAAGGCTCGATGCAAGTGCCTAGTCCAAGTCATGCAGCTAACACATGGCTGGACAGCATTTGCAGTGGTTTCTGTCCTACAGCAGAACCTAGGTTCTATACGTTTATGCCCCATTGTATTGCTTAAACTAGACATGATTCATCAGAAATAGTTTACATTAAAAAAAATTCTGGGCAATACTCTTTACAAAAAAAAACCCATGAGGCAAATTAAGAGAAAATTTAGGCAGGGTAAATTTAGCCTCAGGGGTAAAATCCAGAACCAATCACTTTGGGTATCTTTATAAATGGTTATAAATGATGGATGAGTTCTACATGGATATGTATATAATATATACATGTATCTGAGTTGATACATATATACATGTATTGTTTTATACATATAAGTTCATGCATATGATTATTGAGACAATGACTTGTTTTTCATTTACACACAACAAGTCGTGAGGTCAGTCTCCTCTGACTGAGCATGTGCTCAGCCAATCACTAGTGAATTCACTTTAGAAAACACATCATGGGTTGGCTTCTATGAACTCAACATGGCACCATTATTATGAGTAAAGACACGATGGCACTACCGTGCATATGTAATGTCACCATTATTATTAATGAAGAAATAACCACGCTATGGTGCATACAATCTAGCCCATACTATCTCTTAGTTGTTCTACAATGTGTGTGTGTATATGTGTGTTCTATCAGGAAGATCTCTTCCTTAAATGGGTGTGCCTGGACGGTAGGCACCACGTTCTGTTCAGCTGGCTTCTCTTCCCTCAGCCTGACACATCCTCCATCCTCCTCCATACTCCTCCATCCGCCTTGTATAAACAGACTGCAAGTGAATACCTGCTGAGCTTACTTCATGCCTGACATGAACTGAATACTACAATGCACACATGAAATCAGAAAACTCATTTACTCTGATTGTGTATTTTTCCTACTGGAACTTGCAGAGGTTCCCATTTTACAAATGGAGTAGAGAACAATAGGAAATCAGGAAAGGAACATTTTCATGCTTATTACTAATTGAGTAGTTAGAAATCTGGAGACAATTAGGTATTAATTTCTTGCTTTATATTACTAGCATACATTATAAATGATAATGTCAGAATGAAGACATTTTATTTCAGTGCAATTCCTTTTTATAAAAATGTGGGTGGACATGGAGCCTTCCCCAGGCTTGTAAATAAGGACTACATTGTTGTCTTTTTAACAGCATGGAAAACATACTGTCTGTGTTCATGTGGCTCAATTTACCCAGCATCCCACAGGGCTCCAGGCAGCTAGTCCTCACTGGCAGAGAAAGCCCCAATCAAGGGAGAGGGTACACGACAGAGCTGCAGGAAGACCCCAAGACGGAGGTGTGAAAGTGTGAGGCCTGCTGTTCTCCACGAGCCTTCCACCGAGGGACAGGAAACAATGACTGTGACTTCTCCGTCACTGCAGACATTTTCCACCCACGGAGGACATGGCTGAGTGATCAGGGTAGTGGTTCTTCTTAGCCTATGGATGGATCCAATATGGATCCTGAGAAGCTTTTACCCAGAGTGACAGGGATTGCATAGGAGGTAAAGCTGTCGGCCCTAGATAAATTGTATTGTTAAATTCATGATGTGTTCAAATATCACACTTCCATAATGTAGCCTGTCTAAGTCACAATGAAACCTACCCTGGATATTCTGTCTTCCTCAGTGTATATTTTATTTGTTTATTTATTCATTTATTCATTCCTTCTGTTTTGGGACCAGTACTAGGATTTGAACTCAGAGTTTTGTCCTCCTGTCTGGCTTTTTTCAGTCAAGGCTAGCACCTGAGCCATTCCTCCACTTCTGGCACTCTTTAAATTGGTTAATTGGAGATAAAGAGTCCCATAGACTTGTCTACTTTGGCTGGCTTTGAACCAAGATCTTCACATCTAAGCCTCCTGAGTAGCTAGGACTACATGTGTGAGCCTAGCTTCTCAGTAGTTTTAATAGGACTATTACTAATTTCATACTTTTGAGGGAGGCCATATCAGAGATGTAGTAAGAAAATATATAGTTTTGTAAATGGAGGTTTAATTAGTGGTTAGTATATCAATAATTCATTTCTGCATACATTTAAAAAATATAATCATTCTACATATGAATAAATTTGTAAAAAATGTACATGATAAAACAAGAAGCTGGAAGAAAACTATATAAAAAAGACATGTTTGCAACTATTCACTGAAATTAACAAACTAAAATGAAAGATATAAATATCCTATCAAATGTGGTAGGAAAAAGGAGTTAATCTTATGACTTTATAAAAGTTGAGTTCATGTTCGTTGTGATAGAATTCAAGTTCCCTTTTGCTCATTTGAAACTAATATAAAATATTCATATTTCATACATTTTTCCAGTTAACAATATTTACACTTATGGAATGTTTCCTACTTCATTGAAGGTTTATAAGCAGATGTAATGTTGCTGTAGGCCAACTCTGAGAGGAGTCGATTGTTTATCTTGTCTCTAAGTATTTTAAAAGAAGCTACTTTTAAGCAGAGTCAAAGATTATATTTTCCATTAAATTACCATTCTTCAAATTATTTCACAAAGTCTAAAAACCATATGTACATAGTTTAAGGAAAAGAGACACGTGAAAAGATCTTCCTGATGCAAATTAGGCACTATAAATGATCAGGACAGGAAAAAGCTAACTTCCACAA
Organism: Dipodomys spectabilis; assembly: GCF_019054845.1. Classification (NCBI taxonomy): domain Eukaryota; kingdom Metazoa; phylum Chordata; class Mammalia; order Rodentia; family Heteromyidae; genus Dipodomys; species Dipodomys spectabilis. The sequence goes on from NW_024871277.1 coordinate 2,596,887, forward strand.
AGGAATTTACACATCCCCCACATCTGGAAGTTGAATCTGCCCGACTGCATTACCCATCCACTTCTGCAACACAACCAGGGTGCCACAAGTTTCCCTCGACATCTGGAGGGAACTCCTCTTCCGTGAATAGGAGAGAAAATCTGGTCAGAATTAAGAAATCTATCTTGTATGATGATGGCAGCAAAAGGGCAAGTGATTTAAGAAAGACGGATGATTAATGGTGAGGACCAAATGTTTCCATCATTCTCTTCAACGCTCTGTGTACGGTGGCCTCTTTCTAACAGCTTAGCATTTTTTCATCCACTCAAGGCTCACGCCAATCCTGTGACTGAGTAGAACCAATGAGAAAATGAAGGATGAAGCCAGGAGGAAGGAATTTGTATAAAACCAAACTCCAAGTAAGAGTCAGGCATATTCTGACTCCCTAAAACCAAGAATTGAGAATTGCTCATTTCTACACCAAACACTTCACAGGCTCAGCTTTCCCCACGCAAACCCTGTGAACTTCGAGGTGTCCTGCTGGCAAGGTTGTGCTATGGCTCCTACCCTGTGATGCCACTGGACAGCTTTGTCTGGGGCCCCATAGAGGAGACCCGAGGGTGTCTTCCATTCTGCTTGTTTCCACTATGCTTTCCCTGGACATATGTATGTTCTTACACAAATGCATGTGAACACACATCAGTGTCTGTGCCATAACATTCAATTCTGACATCCTGCAAGTTGGAACAAATAACTGAATACATCTGCAGTCTGGTTTTAGGAGCCCTACGCTGATTGTTGGGGTTCCATCGCAAATGCTACAGAGAATTAGTGTGTCACTTGATATGGGGAGTTGCACAGAGTTACAGGAAGTACAACTGCAGAGGGAGGAAAACAGTATGGAAAGTGTCTCATAAGATGGAGGGCTGCTGGGAGAAAGTAGGAGGAGATAGCCAGAGTCTAGTCGGCTAGCTAATGAAAAACTCTCAGCTGGGAAGCTGGAGGCAGGTGCTTTGAAGATAACTATATCCTGGACCCACTGTGATAAGGAAGGAGAATGCTCAGACCCTTCAGGGCCCCAGATGAAGATAGCTAGTGAGCAAAGGAAGGGACGGTGGTGGGCAGAATAATGCCCTAATGTGTCCTGTCCTCCTAATCCTTCAGGCTTATGCGCATGCTGCCTTACATGGGCACTGGGAACATGTACAGGAAGGAGTTTGAGATGGGAAGAAAGACTTTGAGATGGTAAGAGAGTGATCTGGATCAGATGAGTGGGCTCAGTCTAAAGTCCTTAAAATGGGACCATTTTCTCTAGCAGTGGTCAGTGAACAACCAGGGCAGAGAGATAACAAAAGCTCTGAAGATGAAGGAAATGCATGGACCAAGGAATGGAGGCAGCCACTGGAGGGTGGACAGGACTGGAAAATGGCCATCACAAGAAACTCTCCCAGAAAGGAGCAAAGTTCTGCCCACACCTTGACTTTAGCTCAGTAAGATGGGTATCTGACTCCAGACCTACAGAACTGTCAGACAACAAATGGTTGTTTTAAGCTGCTACTTCTGTGGTCATTTAGACAAGAAGCAAAAGAAAACTGGGACAGGTGTCTTCAAGTTCTAGATCAAGGCTGTTCTCTTGTAATGGCTCCAAGTAAGAGCAGAGCACTGCACAAAGAGGAAGCCCACCTCTGAGCCAGATCACTGAAGGAAGGAACTAGAGCAAGACAACAAGAATATGCAGAGCACAGTCTTCATCTCTGGAGAAATGTTGCCCTAACTCTAAATATCACTCCAAGATTCTATTCTGAAGAATGTGATTTCAGCCAACTTCGAACGTCTGAAGAAAAGAGAAATAGCCACACCATTGGGCACGCTTCAGTGGTTTCTGTCCTCCCTGGTAGTTAAAGGTCAGCAGGGTCTGGGGAAAGACATCATGACTCTCCACAAAGTCCTGTGACAAGGCCAGGCCCAGGCTGCAAGGAACAGCAACTAGCCTTCATTGGGCTAGCAAATGAGATCAGGTCCCTCTAGATTCTCCCTGAACCTCCATGCCAAGGCAGCACAAATCACAAGATGAAAGCAGTAGACGATGAGCCTAAGAACTTGTTGTAGAAAGCATCTTGATTTCATGATTTTCTCCACTAATTAAGAGCAAGGTTAAATGGAAAGAATGGGTATCATTAGCTTACATTGTTTCCCATAAATCAATCACCTGCTGAAACCTTTCTGGGTTGTTGGAAAGGAAATATTGACTTTTTAAAAAATTATTTGTTGATTTATTTGTTTGCTTATTCTGTGCTGGCTGATGGGCTAGAGGTCATGGTGTGGGCATTTTTACCCTGGGCATTTTGTGCTCCAGGCTGGTACTCTACTACTTGAGCAACAGATCCACTTCTTGATTTAGGAGGTTAATTGGAGGTAAGGGTACCATGGACTTTCCTTCCCCAGCAGGCTTCAAAATGTGATCCTCATAGCCATACAACGGACAAGGGTCTCATATCTAAAATATACTTGGAACTCAAAAAATTAAACCCCCCAACAACAAATCCTCAAAGAAACAACTGCCCAATAAATAAGTGGGCGAAAGACCTAAAGAGAAACTTCTCTGAAGAAGAAAGAAGGATGGCCAATAGACACATGAAGAAATGTTCAACATCCCTAGCCATAAAAGAAATGCAAATCAAAACAACATTGAGATATCACCTCACTCCAGTTAGAACGGCAAAAATCAAGAACTCTAACAACAACAGATGCTGGAGGGGATGTGGACAAAAAGGAACCTTACTTCATTGTTGGTGGGAATGTAAACTTGTTCAACCACTTTGGAAACCAGTATGGAGGTTCCTCAAAAGACTACACATAGAGCTCCCCTATGACCCAGCAATCCCACTTTTGGGCATTTACCCAAATGTTTACAAACAAGACCACACTAAAGCTACCAGCACAACTATGTTTATTGCAGCATTATTTACCATAGCTAAGATATGGAACCAACCTAGATGCCCCTCAGTAGATGAATGGATCAAGAAAATGTGGTATATATACACAATGGAATTCTATGCCTCCATCAGAAAGAATGACATTTCCCCATTTGTTAGGAAATGGAAAGGCTTGGAAAAAATTATATTAAGTGAAGTAAGCCAGGCCCAAAGAAACATAGGTCCCATGGTTTCCCTTATATGCAATATCTAGTATATGTATGAGTCAAGCGGAAAAGGTCAGATAATGTGATGTTAGGAAAACGATCCCTTAAATATGTATTTTAATGTTTTTTTTTCTTTCATGCATGTGTTTCTAATGCATTTATAAGATTATTTCTTTGTTGCTTTGTATGTCCCTCCCCCACAGTGTAACCCCCGCTTTCACTATATTTGATGTCAGTATAACTTGTGGAGGAGATGGGGACAAACAAGTCGTTTAAGGATTCAGGTGGACCTGTTGCAACAATGAGAAGTACAAAATGTCATGTCAAAAACGAGCTTTACAATGTCGGTGTGGGGGGGGGGGGTTAGGGGGGGGGAAGGATTGGGTGGGGAGGAGGGGGGAGGCTGGGAAGGGAGGTGAAGGGTAAACAAAGGAGGAGGCTGCAATGCTTGGTAAGAAATGTATGCATTATCCTGCCCATGTAATTGTAACCCCTCTGTACAGTATGTTCTCAAATAAAATAAAATTAAATTAAAAAAAAAAATGTGATCCTCAGAAATCAGCCTTCTGAATGGTTGGGTTTACAGGTGTGAACCATCAGCGCCCAGCATTAGCTCTTTTTAATCTTGTAAAGAATCGGAAATGAAGCTGAGCACTGGTGGCTCATGCCTGTAATCCTAGCTACACAGGAGGCTGAGATCTGAGGATCGCACTTCAAAGCCAGCCCAGGCAAAAAAAGTCTGTGAGACTCTTATCTAAATAACCACCGGAAAACTGGAAGTGGTGCTGTGGTTCAAGTGATAGAATGCTAGCCTTGAGCTGAAGAGCTGAGGGACAGTGCCCAGGCCCAGAGTTCAAGCCTTATACATACACACATGCATGCATACATACATACATACATACATACTACATACATACAGAGTGAAGGGAGGGGTGGGTATGGAAGCAATGGGCGAGAATGGTGAAAAGGGGTGCATTCATGCTGTACTCATGAACTTCTTTGTTAAATCACAACTGCTTTATACAACTATTTAGGATAATTTTTAAATTTTTTAAAGCATGGAATTGGAAAAAAAGAGACTGATATAAAACAAACTAAAAAGATTATATTAAAATCTCACTGAACATTTTGTTACATAATACAGAACTGAATTACTTTTCATCTACAAACTAAATCATTCTGATTTAAAGAAAATCTAAGATAAGAATATAAGTATAGCTTAAACTATTAAAGTGATTGGTCTTCTAATTAAAAAATAACTCCCTGGGATTTACAAATGTTTTAACATCTGTTTTATGATTTAGCTGCCAAACGTAATTATCCTAAATTTGAGACAGGACTACCTAGCCATGCTTACAGCATACTTCCCCTGTTCCAGAATCCTGAAATCACAGCATCTGAATGAGACCTGGGAAGGTGCCCTAGGCTGACATCACTGACAGAGGCAAGCACTTAGAACTGTTCTTCATGGAATCGTCTATGGACCAGTGCACATTCAGACTTTGTGTGCAAACAGGAAGGAAGGATGTGGCCATTTCTTAGGATGTACTAACAAGCCTACTATAAACCAAATATGTTGATTTGTGCTTTGTGCTAATGTAAGTATGTTTCTCTGAACAACATCTCAGAGAATGACTGTGAAACTCATTCTATGACTGAAGTAAACAAGAAAAATTACAGTATTTATACTATTCCACTATTTTATACTTTCAGTGAAAATGATGCAAAGTCGTTGATGCACAAGTAAATATTTCAAACACACATACACACATATATACACATATATGTATACACACACACACACATATATAAGTGGGTTTGAAATCAGGAACACTGTCCCTAAGCTTTTTTACTCAAAGCTAGCACTCTACCACTTAAGTCATAGTTCTCCTTCCATCTTTTTGATGGTTAACTGGAGATAATAGCCTCACAGATTTTCCTGCCCAGGCTGGCTTCAAACTGCATTCCTCAGCCTCCAGAAGAGCTGGGATTAGAGGCGTGTGCCACTGGCCCCTGAACTACCATGCTGGACTACTGTTTGAGCTTCCTGCACAGCTGGGACCACATGTGCCCACCATGCATCCTTCTCCCCTTACACTCCCCTCCCCCAGTGTTTATTGATAGAGGGCCCTGCTAATTTTCTTCACAAGCTGGCCCCATCCTGTGGTGTGACAATCTCCAACTTCCTGTAATTTTTGTGGTAGGGTGTTGGTAAGTAATTTTATCCAAAGACTTTTGGTAAAAAATAATTTTCTAATAACTTTTTCCTTTCTTAATAATGGGTTCTGAAGACAACTGAATAAATTTTTCTGCAGGCAGAGAGGTGACTGTGCCTTTTAGTCAGCCAATAATATAAATTTCACTAATAGGTTATATGTTAAGCAAATTCACAATTACTGGAATAAACTTGAACAACCCTATTCAGTTGTGCTAAGAATGGTGTGACTACAGCTGGGCGCCAGTAGCTCACGCTTGTAATCCTAGCTACTCAGGAGGCTGAGATCTGAGGATCACGGTTCAAAGCCAACCCCGGGCAGGAAAAGTCCGTGAGACTCTTATCTCCAATAAACCACTAGAAAACCGGAAGTGGCACTATGGCTCAAGCGGTAGAGCACTAGCCTTGAGCTGAAGAGTTGAGGGACAGCGCCCAGGCCCAGAGTTCAAACTCCATGACCAACAACAACAACAACAAAAGAATGGTGCTTGAACTTGGGGCCTGGGTGCTGTCCCTGAGCTCTTTTTGCACAAGGCTAGTGTTGAACCACTTTGAGCCACAGTTCCACTTCTGGTTTCCTGGTGGTTAACTGGAGATAAGAGTCTCAGTCTTTCCTGCCCAGGCTGGCTCTGCACTGAGATCCTCAGATCTCAGCCTCCTGTGTAACTAGGATTACAGGTGTGAACCACTAGCATCCAGCTTAAGGGTTTTAAATAATACTTAATACTTTTAAATAAATCATTAATCATTATCATCATCATTCTCATCTTCAACAAAATATACACTATTTCTTAAGCCTTGTTTCCTCTTCTAGCCCTTGATACTCATGTTAAACAATCTTTAGTTTCACTTCTTACATTAAATTCTCCCATTAAATTTAAGAAAGGTGTAAATAAACTGACTAAAGCTATGAGAGTAAGTGTATGCCTCGTTTATCTCTTCCCTTTTCATCGGTGTATACTAAACCGTACACAGTAGAGGGCTTATGACCCATCCATGCACAGCTAGGCACCTGTAGTATACTCACCCCTCCATGCTCTTCCACACCCTGCTTCCCTCCCTTTCCAGCTCCACACTAGTTCCCCTTTTACTGTAGGCTTCATTTTTAACTGAAATTGAGTGTTTGGTACCCTCCATGTACATTAGGAATAAGATCAGAACTCTTTGGGTGTGCATACATGCACGCATGTGTGCGTATGTGTGTGTGTGTGTGTCCACATTTTTTCCCATCAGAAATTTGAAAAGAGAAGTAGGAGTAGAGAAAATACACCTAGGAAATGTGGGTTAAAATTTTACATAGCACAAAGCTGAGTGCTGGTGGCTCCCGCCTGTAACCTCGCTACTTGGGAAGCTGAGAACAGGAGGATTACTGTTTGAGGGCTGTCTCAGCAGAAAAGCCCACAAGACCCCATCTCTACAGTGTAAAGGTAAACACAAACAGATACACCTGTAATACCAGCTATGACACACAGGTATATCAAGGATCAAATTTGTGCTCAGCTGAGAAGTGAGACCTGATCTCAAAAAACAGGGCTGGAGGTAGCTCAATAAGTACAGAGCTAGCCTCCTAGGAGGAGGCCCTGAGTTCGAATCCCAGTTCTGAGGGAAAAAAGTAAGTAGCATCACTTCCTCACACCACTAATGACCTTCTCCATTCTCTTTTAACTACAGAATTGCTCTGTTAGCTTAAATGAGACATTGAGAGTCTCAGAAGAAGAAAGTTACTGCTTGCAATGTTTTCTAAAACACCGTAAGGGGTTTGTAACATATTTTCCAAAGAGCCTCTTAAAAATGTGCTAGAGTCTGCATTTTCAAGCTAGAGCTACCTTTAATAATAAATGTCACATGTTCATCTTTAAGACTAACATAAACTCAATCAGTGGCCACAGTGCACGGCCAAAGCCCAACCAAGCAACCATGGCCAGTCCTTCCCTTGCAATCCAGGAGATCCCAAGGTCAAATACTAAGGCCCACAGTAATGCTTAAGTGGCCAATGAAGACATGAATTTAAAAGACACAAGGGGAAGAAATGGTGAATGTCTGGAATCTCCCAAGTAAGGGAAAAATGCTTTCAAAAGACAGAGAAAGAGAAGGAGAAGGAGAGAGATTTAGTTGGTAGTTTCAAGGAAGAATAGAGAACCTGTGACTACGATGGTGTTAAAATGATACCAGTTCCAGGGGGCTGTGAAGAAGCCATGTGTGATTTTCCCTGATTCCCCTCAGTTCCTGCGACCTCCATCATCCTGGTGGAAGGTGAAGCTAGGATGAGCTGATGTCCCAGAAATATCAAGCCGGGCAAACAACCCCATCTAAGAACAATTACTTCTGTACTTCGTGCCTATTAAAATAGGGAAGAAAACAGAAAGATCACACAAAAAATGCGAAGGATGGAACTGTAGAAGCTGAGAGAAAAGAGGCCTGGGGTAAGGTGCTTCCCACCTCTGTGAGGCCCAGTGGGATGGGGGGAGAGGGGAGAGGAGAGACAGGGAGGGGGACGGCCCCCACTGAAGATTCTGCATGAGGAATGAGCAATCCCACATTAACAGGAGTGCCCCTGGTAATGGGAAACACAAGTTCCCTATTGGTTTTATGAACATTTCAATTCCATTCCTATATAATTCAAGGAAAACAATTAACTGGTAAAACTAAAAACCAACAGTGAGCCCACAGCAAGCCTGGCACAGATCACCAAGTATGTACTCTATGAGGTCTTGGGTAACTGACTTCTTTTTTGTAATGCTGGGATTCGAACTTATTGCTAGGCAGAAGCTCTCATCCCTTTTTTTGCTTTTGTTATTTTTCCAATAGAATCTCACTTTTGCCTGGGTCAGGCTGAACTGTGAACCTCTTATTTACATATCCTGCATAGATGAGATGACACGGTGCCACCATACCGGGCGTTTTATTGGTTGAGAAAGAGTCTCAGTAACTTTTTTGTCTAGGCTGGCCTTCAACCATGGCCCTCTCAAACTCAGCTTTCTGAGTAGCTTGGATTACAGACTTGAGCTCTCATGCCTGGCTTGACTATTTTAGTCATCAAAGGGAAAAGAATAGCGCAACATAATACTATAAATAATACCTGTTGTTTTAATAAAATGACAGAAATGTATGACAACTCAAATGTCATACAATTTGAATATTTTATGATCCTTGCGAAATGATCTTGTGGCTTAAATGAAAAGGACTATTTGTCTTCAGATTATGCAATATTTTTGCTTCTCAGTCAAGAAAATGTTTTCTATCAGTCATAGGTAAAAACAGCCTGAAAAAAATTAGTGAAACTAATTCATGTTCCAAACATCATAAACAGGCTGACAAATATTTAATGGGTGTTTTTCAACTTTCACTAGAAATATAATGGCTTTTCTTTTTGTTTGTTTTCTATCAGAAACAGATTTTAGGGAAATTCTTCAATATAGAAGCTAACAGCCAAGGTTACTGCCTATTAACTGTGTGATTTAGGACACGTTGACAACCTTCTCTGTGTTCATCTGCTTCATGTACAAAGTGGAAAGCAGATCAGTTCCCATTTTGTAGTCCTGGCTTTGTTGTGGTGGTTTCTTTCGTGCTGACCCTGAGGACTGGACTACAGGCCTGGTGCTGTGTCTGTGGGCTCAGGGTTTTTGCTTGAGGCCAGCACTCTACCGCATAGGCTCCTCCTCCACCTCTAGCTCTAGGAAACCCACTTGCTGTGGGATCTTGCGTTCCTAGGCAGGGTGTGGGGTGTGAGGTGCTCTGGGCCTGCGGCCAGTGGTCCCCATTCTGGGCAGATCCTGGGCCCGCCCCTTATGTAGGTTGGTGTCGCTCTCACTGGGAAGAGAACCTGCAGGGACACTGGGGGACAGGACAGCTCTCTTTTTTTAAACTCACATCTTCTATCCTAATTCTGTTTCTTTTATCATCTGCTTTCCCCAGACTTATTCCAGTACAACTAATAATTGTATTTAACCACTTAATCACTTTCTTCCTGCAATCTAGCCAGTTTCTTATTTCAGAAGCATCGGCAGCACCAGCAGATGCTGACATAAAACTATGGAAATCCAGTCGAGTGGAGCTCCAGTGACACAGCAGGATATAACCCGAGCTCTGATGAAGACATCTCACTTCACTCTTAGGTTTTAATCAAGTCAGCTTCATTATTTCCTGTGCATGCTGGAGATGTTGCTGCTTCTCTCTTTACAACACCATCCTCAGCCCAGCACTAGAAGCTCACTGTCCTAGCTGCTCAGGAGGCTGAGATCTGAGATCACAGTTCAAGGTCAGCCTAGCTGAAGAGCCCCCATGAGACTCTTACCTCCTTTAAACCACCAAAAAAGCTAGAAGTGGCATTGTGGCTCAAGTGGCAGAGCACTAGCCCTGAACAACAAAGACCAGGGACAGCGCCCAGACTCTGCGTTCAAGCCCCAGGACTGACACCAAGAAAACAGATCCCTATACCTAGCCAGGCTGCCACTCACAGATCTGGGGCTTCCAATCAGCATTGCTTCGTTCCATATGTCTTATTGCACTGTTGCAGCACACGTACTATGTCCCTGAGTGAGCTGAACAACACAAGTGCACCCCGGCTGGAAGTGAAACACGCGTGCACGCACACTTCATGGAAGAGAACTGTCCACCACGTGCACTGCCTCCCCATTGGCGGACGGGGCCTCTCTGCTGCACTGACACAGAGCCAAGCAGTGTGCACTTCTAACACCTGCTGACAACGTAGGCCCGGCCAGCAAGGTGGCTCTCGAGCGTCCCATCCTGCATGGCCCCATATGTCACACTGTGAATACAGGATGAAGCATTCTGGAAAACGAAGTAGTACATGCGCATTGTGAATTTTGGACAGGCTCATGACAGTCAGCCTGTGCAAAACCATCAGATCTCATCACCATTGGTTTCCCAGAGGAATCTAGCACAGTGGTTTTCATTATATAATTACTGTAAAATATATTTCAATACATGCAAAAATGTTTTTGTTTTTCAACATGAATGTCACAATCATGTGTCTGAGGGAGATCACTAAAGCAATATTAACTCAATATTAATGTAAATAGTTAAATAGTATAAGCTGAATCAGACTACAAAATAATATCTATAAAATATATTCTATTGGAATTTTTGTTGTTGTTGTTCATGGGGCTTGAACTCTGGGCCTGGGCACTGTCTCTCAGCTCTTCAGCTCAAGGCGAGCGCTCTACCACTTGAGCCACAACGCTACTTCTGGTTTTCTGGAGGTTTATTAGAGATAAGAGTCTCATGGACTTTCCTGCTGGACTTTTACCAGGCTGGCTATGAACCGTGATCCTCAGATCTCAGCCTCCTGAGTAACTAGGATTACAGGCATGAGCCACTAGCGCTATTGAAATTTTTAAATAGGCTTGGGAATTACTTGGATTCTACAAACAGAAGAACTTTTCCTTGACATAGTCTACCTTCTAGAATTGACTATTTTTTTTCAAAAATGTTTTCATTTCTTCACAGAACAGAACAAAGTATTGGACATAACAGGCATGCTCAGTGAAACATAACAAAGGGGCATCCCAGAAGAATCCAGAAGAATGTAAAGTAAAAATTATTTCTTAGAGTCCTATTATTTTCTTTTCCACAAACAGCCATTCGGTTTCTGAAAAGATCACATCAATGGATGTGATCTTTATAGCACAACAAGAAAGTTGTTTTTGCCTTTTGCTATCTGTTAGAAATACTAGACATAGCAGCTCTGGGGCTTTAACTCAAGACACTAGGACTTGCTATAAAGGCAGTCTGCAACTGAGCCAAACAACAAAGAAAGACAATCATGTCCCCCACCACAATAAAAAAGAAACACAGCCTATTTCAATTTAAAAACTGACTGTAACAAATGAATATAAATATTCCTAGTAACAAATGAATAATAAATAGTAGTTTTTTTAGAAAAAGAAGCAATTAAAGATGAGCCCTTTTTACATATGCACAGGCATGTTCTGATCCTAGAACAGAAGGACACTGAACACAAGCACTATCCTCCTAGCTACCCTGCACCCCCCAAGTCTTACTCCTGCCACTCCATGACAGGGAAGATCACACCCTTCAGCCTCAGAATAATTTGTAAAAGGCTGGGCCATTTCACAGGCATTTAAGGAAAAAGAACTTGTAATAAAAGAAAACCCTTTAGATAAAGTGCAGGGTGTGTAACACATGCTTCCTGAGAGCCTGTCTCAGTCCCTTGAAGTCTGCAGCCGTTTTATGAACTCAGTGATCGTTTGCAGGCAGCAGGCGAGACCCCCGCTCCATCCCCTTCAGTAAATTGTGCTTTTATTTACCTTCATGAAAGTCCATCATAAGTGAAGGGTATTTCCAATCATGCTCACTCACTTCTAAACTACTATTTTCCATGAGATCTTGATCTTGACAACTGGATTTTTCCTCCAGGCATTTTTCAAACACATAAACCCCAAAGTCAATAAGCTATTAAATAAGTTCTCATACCATAATTTCAGACACTTAAATATCATGTAGTATAATGAAAATCACGTTTACTGAAAAAAGAAACACATTGTAATGGTTACCAACTCCCCACAGATCTTTAATTTGCTATTACAGAACACTATGATTTACCCTTTTAGCAATCATTTCAAAAAGCCAGACTCATAAAAATCGAGAGCTGCCGCTAATAAAAAGGCTCAGGATCTTTACTGAGTCAAAGGCAGCTAGGCAGTATGTTAAGACAGGAGTCTTTCCGTGCCATCATGCTGTGCACAGTACCAACCACCAACACTCAATCTGTGAAAGACAGTATAGAAAACTGTATTTTATTTCAAGTACATTGAGGAACTGTGAATGTTTTGAAACCATTAAAATTACTTAATTCGATACAAGTAGAAAGACATTCCATTCAATGACTCTTGGTTTGTCACTAAAAAGAAGCTACACATATAAACAAGAGCCTTTAACAACAAAAATTAATTTCAACTTCTTCCACATTATATTTAAAAGAAACAACCACAAAGAAAGAAATGTCATTGATCTTGATGTTCTTCTAAGTTCTTGACATTAAGAAGGCATTTGACATTAAGGCCTTTGAACTCAGTACCTTGTTTTTGTTAGGCAAGCACTCTACCATTTAAGCCACAACTGAGATGCTCCTGTTTCCCGTATAGCTGGGATTACAGGCAGGCACCATCAGCATCACACCTACTCCTTGCTCTTTGAGGTAAGTCCTTTCTAACTTCTTGGCAGGGCTGACCTTCAACTCCTATCCTCCTATCTCTATCCTCCTATCTTCCACAAGAGCTGAGGTTACAATATGAGACACCGTGTCTGTTCCAAGAAAGCTGCACTCAATTTACAGAAATCACTACTGAGTTGTAACTCCATTGTTATGGATCCTTTACTTAAAATTTAATTGTACAACAAACATGCTGGATGATATTTCCATAAAGTAACATTATTATTATGTAGGTAATTATACATTCTGGCTTCTGGGAGTAACCTGATCTAACCCAGTTGGGAAGGTAAAGTAAATAAATGCTGCATTATTCCAGGAACAGCTGAGAGTCTGCCTGTCTCTATAACAAACTTCCTCTTCAGATAAACACATGAGAAGTTCAGATATTGACGGGAAGGGGCGAGAAGTGTAACAGGTAGACTGGCAGAAAGTGGGTCTAATTTCCATCTCCACAGCAACTAGTCCATTCATTCCTCCTTAGTCTGATACAGTACTTATCCTAATTTACATGTCAGCTCTATGACGTCCAGATGACCAAGGGCTCACAAAAGCAATGCAAATATAAAAGTCACACATAAAATGTGTGACTTGCATATATCATGGAAACATAAATCTGTTATTAAAAATCTGGCTTTCACTTATCACAATACCATTAACTATATGATAGTGATCATATCCACTTTTATGTCACTAGAAAATAAACTTTGAATAATGAGGTTTCACTAATAACAAAAACCTTTGTAATTTACCCATAAACTACTTATCAAGTTTAAGCCCCCAAGAGTTCACACCTGCAATCCTAGCAACTCAGAAGGCTGAGCTGTGAGGATCATGATTTGAAGCAAGCTTCAGCAGGAAAGTCTGTCAATTAATCACTAAAAGAGCCAAAGTGGAGCTGTGGCTCAAGAGATAGTGTTAACCTTGAGCTTTTTTTTTTTTTTATTGTGAAAATACCGTACAGAGGGGTTACAATTACATGGGCAAGGTAATGAGTACATTTCTTATCAAGGATTATTGCCTCCTGCTTTGTTTCCCCTTCCCATCTCCCCTCCCCCCCCCCACAGTTGTAAAGTTCATTTTTCTCCATAACGACTTGTGCATCTCATTGTTGCAATGGGTCCACCTGTATCCCTATTTAAACAGTTTGTTTTTGCCCTTCCCCTCCACAAATTATACCAACATCAAAAAGCTCAGGTACAGTGCCCAGTCTCTGAGCTTAAGCCCCAGAACCAGCAAGAAAAAAACATTCAACAACAAAAAATGCTATTGGTATCTTAGAAACTACCTGTTGTATAGTAAAAGCTAAGATACCATCAATAGTGAATTATCCTCCAGGCCGGAGCCCAATCATCCTCCCCTTAACTCAGAAGAAACACCCACATGTAGAGCACAGAATTGTAGCCTCCCAATACTTTCTTTTTTGCCAGGGCTGAGGCTTGAACTCTGAGCCTGGACACTGTCCCTCAGCTCCTTCATGATCAAAGCTGGCACCCCATTTCCGGCTTTTTCTGTGATTAATTTGGAGATAGGAGTCTCATGGACTTCCCTGCCAGGCTAGCTTCCAACTGTGATCCTAAGATCTTAACTTCCTGAATAGCTAGGATTACAGGTGTGAGCCACCGGACACCTGGCCCAAGTATGTTATGTTAAGGCTCAGAGTTCCCCTGAGCAAAAATAAATTAACTGATTGCAATGAGTCAAGCCTTAGTTTGAAAAAAGGAACATTTTAATTGAGATAACACAAAAAATCCATTTAATCAAAATCATTAGCCGAGAAAGGTATAGCTTTTTAAAAGGAAGTCTAAATCTTTAGGTTTTAAAGAATGCTTTTGATAACCACCATTACAAAATCCATATTCATACCATAGCACAATTATGATTATGCCATTGTTAAGAAAACAATCTTTACTATTTTATATCTTTTGATAGAATTGCTTTGCTTTCTTGATAGCTGGGTTTCTTCATTCCTTTCCTGAATCAGGGTTAATCCCACCTTCAAATAGTGCTAGTATAAAACACTTACATGTATGGACTGTTGGTACATGTACAGTCAGTCACATGATGTTTTGGTTTTCCCTGAGATGGCTGTACTTTGAGTGTGCTTTGGCATGCATATGGACTTTCACAGAAAAACTATAATTCTTTTCTCACCCTGCAGAGTCTTAGTATTATCTGAGTATCATTTGTGCTCGTGGGGACTTTTCTATGCTAGCAGGCAAAATACAGCAATGCCAGTATTAATAGATTAAAGCTAGAAAATGAGTTTGAGTGCAAGCAAGTCTGTTTTTCTACCCATACAGGTAATAAAAAATGGTACTCACATTTTATTTATTTTTTTTTGGGGGGGGGGGTCCAGTCATGGGGCCTGAACTCTGGGCATGGGCGCTGTCTCTCAGCTCTTCAGCTCAAGGCTAGTGCTCTACCACTTGAGCCACAGTGCCACTTCCAGCTTTTTTTCTTTTTGCTTATGTAGTGCTGGGGAATTGAACCCAGGGCCTCATGCATGCAAGGCAAGTGCTCTACCACTGAGCCACCTTCCCAGCCCACTCACATTTTAAAATTAGATAAAGCTAGAGGCCTGATACCAACAGAGCAAGCAAAAGGCTCAAAGTTTAAACTCGAGTATTAACAGAACAAAGTTTTCAAAAGTCCCTTCTTCTTTTAACACACCTTAAAACAAAATAATCATTCATTTCCCAATCAAATTGAAATTACCAGACATTTCTGCAAATTAAGATGACATCTTAAAAATTTACATTAATGATGACAAAGCCAGAAAATCAAAACAATTATAAGCTAGGTGATTTCTACTTACAGCTTTCACTTATAACCGCTAGTTTTCTTGTAATAAGTATTGATTATAATTTTCACAAGGGATGAAGTTCAAATTGAGCAGAAAACTCAATAACATTAGTTAACCCTTATTTTAATGTCTACTTTAAACTGAAACATGTGTCTGGGACTGCAGACTCATTCCTGAGAAGAGATAATGTCTCTTACAATGAAACACAAACTAATTTGATCAATACATTTCACTGTGCTAAATCACCCAGTTGAAATGCGCTTTCAGCCTTACAAACATGACTGTCTAGCAAGAGGCAAAACAAAGCAGACAGTTCAGTTCTGTTTTCCAGGACTGGCTTAGGTCATGGATAGGCTCTCTGCTGCCTAAAAGTCTTCTGTAAAAAAATGTAAATAAATTAGTTGTAATCTGACAGTTGTTAAAAGTGTTTCATAATTAACATATAGAAATTCAATATTCCTTTACACCCAATAAGAAAATGCAGTATTTTCAGTCAGTCTAACAAAGTCTAACAAGACTTTGATCGCGGCACTGAATCAAAACTACAACTCTTTTGGGGCCAATGGTGGTAGAACAACTAACGGTTTAATAAAATACCAGAATACCACTGGGAACAACTAATAGTTTAACAAAACACCAGAATAACAAAAGCTGAAGCATGTTTTGTCTGTCCACGGTGAGGTCAAGGGAAGGAGAGTGGAGGAATGGTGAAAGGAGGGGTGGGGAATGCAGTCAGGATACTCACTGTTCACGTGTGAAAATAGAAGCAGGTCATTTGAGGGGATAGGTGGGGTTGGGAGAGCCAGGGGAGAATGATGGAAGGGAGGGCATTGCTCAAGATGCATTGTACTCATACACTGACAAGTCGATTTGGAACTCCTTTGTGCAACCACTTAACGATAATAAAAAATAAAGGTACCAAGTCATACAAACCACTGGAGCTTTCAAAGAAAGGAATCTTTTTCCTTCGGAGAACCTATTTTACTAGTTAGTTTGTGGTACTTCCACAGTGAATATAGAAATACAAGCATGTTCCTCAGGCTCACAGAAAAAGGAGGTTCTCTGCTGGTTACTTGGAGATAAAGTGGCACAGACTTCCCTGCCCAGGCTGGGTTTGAATCAGTCCTCAGATCTCAGCCTCCTCAGTAGCTAAGGTTAAAGCCCTGAGCCATTAGGACCTAGCTTCTCCCACAGTTTTAAATACCAATAATAACTCTGAGCATTATTTTTGAGTTCTAATTATGTCCTATATTCACATACTTGTTTGTGCCAGTCCTGGGGCTTAAACTTAGGGAGGGGGTGGGGGGGCCTCGGTGCTCTCCCTGAACTTTTTGCTCAAGACTAGTGCTCTACCTTGAGTAAGAGTCTCATAGGCTTTCCTGCCCAGGTTATCTTTGAACCATGATCATCAGATCTCAAACTCCTGAGTAGCTATGATTTTATGTGTGAGCCATTGGCACCCAGCTGTAAGGTATGTTTTTAATATATTAAATGGGAAAAATTGGAATTTCTCTCCATACCAGTAGCTCTCCTGTGTCAAATCTATTTTCTCCACACACAAAAAAATACTTAATACTATGGTTAGGATCTTGCTCCTACCTTTCAGTCTTCAGTTTGCTACTCTGTAGCCATACCAACACCACTGTGACTCCCAGACTGGTGAATACCTTGTATGCCTGCTTACTTCCTTCTTCCTGAAATATCTACCCACCTTCACTCTCGAGACAATATTCAGCTTTTTAAGAGTTGACCTAGTGGTCACATCTGGTTTAGGTGACAGTCCTCTGAATGTTGTATCCTATAATTATCAGTTTATCAGTTTATTTCTTCTAATAAAGTCCAAGTGGTCTAAAATAAGGACTCCATTTCTTAGACCAAATGCCTATCTTGAGGCAAGAATGAATGATTATTCAGAAAATGGCCAGTGTAATCATCATACTGGAGTCAAAAATGGATGAGAGAAACATTACTGGGAACACAGGCTTGGGTAACCCAAGCTTTAGATCATTGACAAAAAGACATTGTTGTAATGAGAGGTGCACTGAAATGTTCAAGCAGAAAATGAAAAGAAAAAATTTTTTGATGAGTGTTTAAAGAAAACAATGGATAATACTGTGTCAAGAAATGAGAGGCAAAAGACAAAGGTAAGAAGAGAATTTAAAAGATCCAGAAACAAGGAGAAGCTGGTGGTTCACAGCCACAATCTTGGCTACTCAAGAGGCTGAGATCTGAGGATCATGATTCAAAGCCAACCTGGACAGCCCGTGAGACTTTACTCAAGTGATCTCCAATCAACCAGCAAAAACCTAGAACTGCAAGTATGGGTCAAGTAGAAGAGAACTAAAAGCAAAAAGCTGTGCAAGGGTGGAGGACTTAAACTCTAGATCCAGTATAGTCTCACGTGTATGTGCACGCATGGACACACACAAACACACACACACCTAACAGTGAAGAAACAGCTGCAGAAAAATGACTTCACTTTTTCAGAAGTTGTTTTCCTTAAACTGATGAACACCAACATACTCATTTCTACCTATCTCACTGTTTCCTGATAAAGTCCTTCCACACGACTATTTTATAGGATCAATTTTGCCTCTCCCCTTAGCAAGAAACAGGAATTTTGAGTCTGATGCCCAACAGCAGAATTGAGTAGCGATAGAAATGGTCAGCTACCCAAGCAAGGCCGGGGGAAGAAGACAGAGCAGGTGCTGGCAACATGGTCACATTTCCACTAGCAAGCAAAAAAGCTGACAAGAAAGAGATCAATCCAGGGTGGGAGGATGGCTGGGGTTGAATGCAGTCATAAAACCACCCTATCCATGAGGATTCCCTGGATAGTTTAGCCTTTAATCCCTATCTGTAGCCAAGGAGGCAGTTTACAGAACAGTCAATAGAATTCAGGAATAATTGAGTTTTTAAAAGGCCAGCCCATATCTGAATACTCTATGCTAACTGCTTTTCTGATACTCTGGCTCCATCTTTTAGCAAAGAAGTATACTTCTCTTATTGTTTTATTTGCTGTTGGAAAATGCTTTACACCACTGTTGAGATTTAAAAAAAAAAAAACTAAGATGACAAACTTGTAGTAAACTACTCATCCAATTATTATTTCAATGGTTTTCTCTGCTGAGTCTTAATTTATCAACATAGTTCAAACAAGTAAATATGGCCAAAAAAAAAAAAAAAAAAGCCCTCAAGACCATTCAGAATCTTTTTCTTTCCCCACCTTCAAACTGATGTTTTTAACACTTTGTACTTTGACAGGCTTCTGTGGCTCATGCCTGTAATCTTAGCTACTCAGGAGGCTGAGAACTTTAGATTATGGTTCAAAGCCAACCTGGGTAATGAAGTCTATGAGACTCATCACAAATCAGCAAAAAGTCTTAAGTGTGGTTGTGGCTCATATGGTAGAATGCGAGCTGTGAGCTCAAAGGCTAAAAGACACTCCCAGTCTTTGAGTTCAGATCCACAGTACTGGCACACATACAAACACACACACACACACAAAAACAACAACAACAACAAAAAAACTATCACTTTAAGAGATAACAACAAAAACATCCCACTAAATAAACCTTTCACACTTGACAGAATGAGAAAAGCAAAATTCCTTTTGTTGAAAGTAATGAAACTTTCCTTTTCCACAAGGATTTATGTAGTCCCTATAAAAAAAAAAAATCAAACGATTGGAATCTGATTACCTTGAAATATCCATATCGGTACGCACCATTTCGGAGTTTTTATTCTCAGAAAAGAGACCGCACAGAAAGGATAAAACAATGGTATGGAAAGTTACCATCCTCTCCAACTGGACTCTTTATTGCAAACTTATTGCTTCCATGTGTTTGAAAAAAAAAAAAAGGAAAAACCCTCAAACCTTAAAGCCAACCACAATCCTTAAAATTTTTGGCGCTTTTATTAAGCATTAACTCCAGAGAAATAAATTAATTAATCATTTTTATGATCTCACAATTCTATCACTCTGAAGACATCATATGGAAATGGGTAGGAAATTAATAATGATTATAGATTTCTAAGATGTTTGAAGACACCATGCTATTTAAAGTTGCTAAAATACCACAGGTCAGTTGGCCTTGGCATTTTTATAAAGCCTATGTTGAAAACTGCATTCTAGAACACATAAATCAACTTGGGGAAAGTTTAAATGAATGATATTAGTGATATTTTGGTATAGCCAAAAAAGGGCATTTTCTTTGAAAATCTGTAGTTACGTAAAGCTGAAAAAGGCAAGCATGACAAAAACTTATTTTATGTAGTTTTCTGAAACAACGAAATCTTTGCTTAACCTACCCCTTGAAAAAGTCAATCAATGCACTGCTTAACCTCTATCGTCTCTGCACCTTTCTACAAAATCAGGAGGCAAAATGTAGGACTCGAAGAAGCACTTCAAGTTTCGGTATGTGTCAAATAAAAGAGAAGGAAGAAAAAGCTCTCTTGCCCCAAAGTGAGAACAGATGGGAATGTAAAATTCGATGGAAGGAGACAGGGAAGCTCTGGACGGTGGAGCAAGAAACCTTTCCCAGAGGGGGCTGCGTGCGGCAGACCCCGGCGTGTTCTGCTGCCCAGCTAACCTCCACATGAAATGCAAGCAAAACGCAAAGCAGTGATGATTAAATGCTAGAGATTTAAATTTTGCCATCACTGATTTATTAAATAGTCATTTTAGTAGGAATTAGTGGGAAATATTTATAATTATATGTGCGGTAATCAACATAACTTAGTCAAATAAGTTTTATGGACGTTGAATTACTCCATGCTATGTTAATTTAAATGGTTTTAAATAAAATAAATGACTGAAAAATGAGCCACAGGCATAAAGAGACTTAGGATGTGGACAAGGCACTCCTTTTCTGATGGGAGAGCCATCTGCTGTAAATTAAAGAGCTATGTAAATAAATTATGACTACATTTTACATTCATTCTTTTCATATTTTATCTATATAACTAAAAATAATATTTCAATAGCAATTCCGAAAACATAGTAACACTGTAAAATATGTTCCTCTATTTCATATTTAATTCGAAGTAGCTTTAAACCCAAAAACTGTCGATGTCAAAAACTTTAAAGGATATTTATTGCCTCATGTACTAGCTTCTCTTCAATGCTATTTAATTTATAATTGAGTTATAATTTAAAATTTGAGTAAAACAGCATATTTCAGATTTTCAGGGACTCTCAGATTTTAATTTACCAAACCCCTGTAATTCTACTATTAGTAATCATTCTTGTAAAATATTATGGGTAATTTTGTGGTATTAACCATCGGATTATTGAAAGCTATCAACATCTTCAATAAAAACAGGTTTTGTAAACCAATTCCTTTTTAATCATTCTCACATAAAATTTAGACTCAATTGCTGCAACAATGACAATAACTCAACTCTTTCCCTAATAGTACCCGAATTTATAGATCATTCTTATTCATAACTTCAAACTTCTTTTCCTAGACAACAACAAAAAAAATGTCCTTCATGTATGTTTTCCTGCCACCCCAAAGAGCTTGCTTTCAGTATCTTAATAGCCCTTTATCTTTTTTGTTTTTACTCGTACAACATATACATGACAAAAAAAATAGAGAAATATGAAAGTGACTGCATGGCATATTCAAGTAGTTTCAGTTTCAACAACCCAGACTCTTAGTAACTTGACACAAGTTTCATTACAAATACAGAAGCAACGCCATAAGATCGGGCTACATGAAGCCCACTTCACTTATTTGAATATGTGCACAAAGCAATTATTGAAAAGCAGATTTTGTTATCCAGAGTGCTCAAAATTATACACAAACTTTTTACTGAAAAAAAAGAGGAATTTCAACTTCCTGGCTTTTATTCTGTATCTCCCTTATCAAGAGATAAAACGGACAAAAGGTAAATATTTGGGGATTTTTGTGCTCATTAAATTATTCTATAATTATTTTCTGCCCACTGTGCAAATAAACACAAACTAAGAAAACACCACAAGCCTTTTTCAAATTCATCCTCACATTAATAAATCTAACTTCTAATTACCCAAAGTATTAAATGCAGATTCCTCCTACAAATTTAATAGTATTGTGGTTCACTGGCTGAATAATTTTGCCATGGAAAACAACTTTATAATGAATCCAAAATTTCTATCTTCCTCTGGAGAGAGAGCAGACTTTGAATAAAGAATGCATATGTATATGCTTAACGTTCGCTCAAGATTCCTGGATGGGTTCCACGTCTGTGTGACTCTGAGCAGGCTAAGTCGAGCACTGTGGATGACAAATGCTCATCAGTGAAAGGAATACAGTTGATTTAGACCAGTATTCTCAGATGCCTGAAAACATCTGAATGCATTCTTGAACGTCTTTGTTTTGGAGTTTTCATATTACAATATACACATGATTATATGGTAGATAAATCTCTGTGACATCTTTTATCATCAACTGTGACAGAGCTGCAGGATCTGAGTTTGATACATTTATGTTTTTTGGTGTTGGCTAGTTATAATGCCTGTGTTTAACTCTTAATACAGTGTTAAGAGTATGCTTGGGACATGAGGCAGATCGTTCCATAAACACAAATGCACATAGTATGCAAAATCAAGACACTCAATCATCTTCCTAAGTCTTTTCCAGTTTGAAAACTAAGTCAGACTCTACTGCAGAAAATTGATGGAGAAAAATAGTTCTAAGCATATTTAGAGAAAATAAGCTGCACAGGGAGTATGATTTCTAATTCTACTTACATTCTAATAGAAATCTTTTTACAAGTAGACCAAATGAAAGTTTTGATAAAACAAAACACAGCAAGGCTGTCATGTCTATGAGCAGTAACCATTACAGCTTCCAATGGTTCAGTACACTATGTATTAACCAGGATTCAGAAAAGCTGGTTTCTTTTCCCAGCTTTGCCACTGGCTTGGAATAATATCTTAGCACTCGAGTGACTCATTCTTTGAGCCCTCATTTTCTACAGCTTTAGTACACTAATTATTCTACTCAATGAATAAAATATATAATAAATACCTGATACACCACACTTAAAAGATACTAATTGAATAAATAGAAAAACAACTTATCTATAAAACACCAGTGACTGCTTTCCTTGTGACAGTATAATTTTCAATCAAATACAGTTATGGAGTATTTTGATCTAGTTTTTTTAACATTATGGTTAAATATGCTTCATATTAATTTTAAAATGTAGGTAATTTTGTTCGTTAGTCCTTTAAAATATTCTTCAAGTAAAAATCCTTCTTTATTTTTAAAATTTTAAAGATATTTTTGTGACTACTTATCAGAATTTCATTCTTATGATTACATATTACAGTTTGTATAACAAATTATTAAGTCACATATTCAAAGGAAATTCTCTACTTACATGTACCTTAGTAATTAAAGCACCTGACACCAGTAAAGAGAAATATAGGGTTTGCAAAGTGAGAAGATAGTCTGAATTTAAAACACGTGTCCTTTTCATGTAAAACACGTTTTAATTTAAATGTTAGTGATAAAAACTTTAAATGATGTATGTCACACTGTGCATTTCAGAATCAACCCATTTTATACCAGTTTAAGTTTATTTTTAAGTTTGTTAAAAGAGAACCATCAAGTTAAAATTAACACAGGAATAAACGTTTAAAAAAATCCAAAAAGAAGTATTCAGGAATGTTTTCTTGATCTGCAGTATCTTGAAAACAATTTTTAAAAGGAAATTTTTAAGTTATTTCTACACCATTGCCAATAACATCATAAATTTGCTTATTAAGTAACTTAATGAATTATTTTAAAATTTTCTTATTGGAATGAAATTATTGACTCCTGATAAGCTTCCCTTTTAGAGAGTAAAGGCTATAAAAATCTAACATCAATTTCATAATCAGCTCAACTTCATAACCTTCACAGTTTTTTTTTAAAGAATTAGATTGAAACTTAAGAATGTTTTCTTTTCCTGTTAACCCAGCAGATATAACTGAAGTCATTCATTCAGTAAACTCATTTCAAACTTTCTTCTTCCCATAAGGGATTTTTCCACTCGTATTAATTTAAGACTTCTTTTCTAGAAGGTAGAATTACATGATTACGTGAAGGAGAGCACAGTGCACATGGAAAGTGCGCATGTGCAGAACGTACATTGGTCCACTGTGGCAAGTCACTTTTTCCCTCTGTTACAGCCGCCCTGACACACACGCAGGTCACCCTACCTGGACGGTGGAGCTGATCTCGGAGGCAAAGCCGCCTGTCAGAGGAGCCTCGTGACTGATAAGGAGTCGCCCCGTTTTGACCACAGACTGAAAAAGAAACAGGCATTCTGATATCGAACAGAACATGTATCTCAAGCATATGCTGACACTTCCATTCAATAATAAAAAGAAATTATTTAAATGCAATGAATCACACAAAGCCATTTATTAAGCTTATGCTTAATAAATTCACAACTCCCTCTCAGCCAGCAATTTTCTGAATTTAATACTATGAAAATAATGTTCAATGTAGCTTATCATCCCAGTACAAAACACAGATTTATAATTCTATGTGGCATGTCATTAAATGTGCAACTATTTTAGCAGATATTGGGGGGGGCTTTATGAATGAAATAACTTTTCATTATTTCATACCTCAAAATCAATTTTTTTCTTCATATTATTACTTTAAGAGTGAAAGTACTTTTTCGTTGGGGATAGATTTCCATATAGATAGCAATTGTTTTGGGAACTAGAGCTTGCAGAAAAGGAAAAGACAAAAAGAGCATGAAAAACCCGTAACAAAGCAAAAAGGTCGAGCTAGCAGATACTCAAAGAAGCTTCCAGAGAAAAGTAAGAAATGAGGCTGGAAAGGTGGCTCAGTGGTAGAGTGCTTGCCTAGCATGCATGAAGCCCCTGGGTTCGATTCCTCAGCACCACATACACAGAAAAAGCCTGAAGTGGCGCTGTGGTAGCTCAAGTGCTCAAGTGGTAGCCTTAAGCAAAAGAAGCTCAGGACAGTACCCACGCCTTGGAGTTCTGAATTCATGCCCCAGGACTGGCAAAAAAAAAAATACTAAAAGGAAAAGTAAGAAATGACTGTGGAAGCAGAAGGGGCTGACTTTATTCAAGGTGAGCAAGAATCTGCTAAGTGGCCATGGCTCTATTTTAATGAAGAAGCCATCACAGTAAGTATATATGCATATGACTACTCACACTGCATAATTTGCTAAGTACAATCCAAAGGTAGACCTACGGTATAACAGAGGACGTCATCTGGGTTGGGAGGAAGAACTATTAAAATCAACAGCAAGTTACAGCTTGTAATGTACTGCACTGTATTACCATAGGGAAGTGGCCATTTCTTCCCTACGTTTGTAACAATGTGTGATCACCTCTTTTAAAGTCTATGTTACTATTTTAGGAATATAAAATTAAATCTTCCAAGAAAAAGTAAGCATCAAGAAGAAAAGATTTAGTTCATTCTAAGCAGTTAAGACTTCAGAATTTAAAAGGTATGGTAGCCACTGGAGCCAGCAGATGTTAAACCCAAGATATGGCCAGAAGCCATACAAAAATAAGTTATTACATTTACCAAGAAAATAGTGATGGAAGAACATAAAATTTTATGAACACCTTAATGAATTCCATCATAGCTCCAGTGAAACATTACTACAGGTATTTTATATATTATGACTGTTCATTCATTGTGCCATTTCCATAAATGAAATTTCAATGTATTTAGAAATATAAATAACAAAAACATTACACAAGCAACAAGAGACACATATGTTTTTAGTGTTCTCTAAAAGACATTCTTTTAGCCAAGTGCCTGGGCCTCCTGCTTGTAATCCTAACTATTCAGGAGGCTGAGATCTGAGGATCATGGTTCAAAGCGCCAGGCAAAACAGAAAAATCCATGAGACCCTTACCTCCAATTAACCAGCAAAAAGCCAGCCTTGAGCAAAATAGCTAAGGGAGAGAGTGATGACCTTGAGTTCAAGCACCCAAAAAAAAGTCTTCCTTTAAGGTGAGGCAATTTAAATAATAAGACCTCTCTTAAAGTTCTTAAACCCAGAACTCTGCCAACATGGAATAGATGAGGAGTAAGTGAGCCTCCATCCATCTCAGACAGATGGTGCATCTTAAAGTTCTAGCCCATAAAAATAAGAAACCTGTCTCAAAATGTTGCTCTTAGACTAAAACTCTACTCTAGAGTTTAGCCCTGTGGAGTGAACTGAGAATGTCCCAGGACAAAAGCCTCCTAATCTGGGGCTCCAGAAACACCATAACTACGAGAAAGAGAACCACAGGCCCTCTGTGCACCGTTGGGCAGGGAACTGCTAAACATACAAATGTACTTCAATACCATTGAGTGTAGGATGTTTGAGTCCACTGCTAAAATAAGTTGCAGCACAATGCACTGTCATTTTTGTGTGGGGTGGGAGGGGAACCACAGCAGAAGGTGCCCCAAGAAACACATCTCACCATGTAGGTGGAGCCAATCAATACAGGTATCAAAGAA
The DNA here is from genome assembly GCF_019054845.1 of Dipodomys spectabilis. Classification (NCBI taxonomy): domain Eukaryota; kingdom Metazoa; phylum Chordata; class Mammalia; order Rodentia; family Heteromyidae; genus Dipodomys; species Dipodomys spectabilis. Next base: position 2,622,699 of record NW_024871277.1, read on the forward strand.
AGTCGAGTTCTTCAACACTTGTCTGTGCCATACTTAAAATTGCCATTCTCAAATGAGTTGCACTGACAGACACAGAAGGAGTTCTACCAATTTCTAATGCACAAGGAGCTAGAAGGGACATACGATAGAAAGTAATCGCAGTGGGTTTGTGGAAACTGACACTTTACACAGCAAGTAAGAGGGATGTGGGAAGAGAAGAGTCAGGGTAATAATCGTAAAGACCTCACCATCACCCAGAACACGGCGTGCATTCTCTCAGCCGAGGATTTTATGCTCATTGTTTGTTTCAACTCAGAAAGCACTTAAGTTTCATTTTTGATTCTTAAAAAAATCATCTCTTATTTCCAAAAAGTATAAAATGCATAACATTGATATTTTAGTCAGGCTCTCGAAGAATTTTCATATATTGAACTGTCTCTAAATACAACTCAACACTGTTGAAACATAAAATTCTATTTAATATATGCTTTTTATTCACAATTTTAATTTACTAAAAGTCCTTAAGATTACTTCTATACCATTTTAGAAATAAACACTTTATTAATACTGTGATGACTTCATTAAAGTTTATAAAACTAAAGGACATTACTCTTTCTATTATTTGTATTTCAATTTAAGAGATCATGAATAAATATATAAATTATATTATAAATCTATTATATTATAAAACAACACATATATTGTTATATTTATAATATTTATTCATATTATAAATATTTCAAATACAATATAATATATATTATATATTAGTGCCTGCACTGGGGCTTGAACTCAGGGCCTAGGCACTGTCCTTGAGCCCTCACTCAAAGTTCATGCTCTAGTACTTTAGCCACATCTCCACTCATAGCTTTTTGCTGGTGAACTGGAGTTGAGAGTCTCAAGGACTTTCCTCCCCAGGCTGGCTGTGAACCACAATTCTCAGATCTCAGCCATCCTGAGTAGCTAGGATTACAGGGCTAAGACACCAGCACTTGACTAAATTATATAAGGTCAACGTAGACAAAATGACATATATAACTATCGGGAAATCTCCCTAACCAACTTGTAACATTTGGGTGAAATTTAATAAATGTTAATATGGTGGTTTTCAATGGGTAGGGCCATTAAACTTTTGAAAATAAATAACTACACAGATACAAATATTCATACTACTTAAAAGTTTGTTTTCTTGGGAAAAAATGTTTTCAAGTTGTCAAGTTTCCCTCTGAGATAAATGTATTTCTCCACTTGAAAAAAATGTTTAAGAGTTTAAACAATTTTCAATGTGAAGCTGAACCAATCAAAGCCAGGAAAGATCACATAAGGCCGGATTTTCCAAGATCTCTGCTCTTCCAACTTTTGCTTCTGGCTTCTGTTCCACGGTGCATGAAGCGCCGAGGAGTTCCAGGTGACAGACGGCACCAGGGACAGTGAAGCCAATCACAGACAGCTATAAAGAACTGTTCTGTGTGTCATCTACCCTCAACCAGAAAACAAAACAAAACTTTGTTCTTCTCAAGGGTTTAAAAGTCCCATCAAATAAGCTTTCAAACAGCCCCAAAATGGCTAGGAGTTTTCACACTTCCAACACATTCTTTCCCAAGCATATCCGTGAAATCCCAACAGCAAACACAACACATAGCAAGCAACACCAATACCACAGCAGCCAAACTCAGATGGAACTGTGATGCCAATCTGCTCCTCGTTTGGAGATTCATTCTATGACTTTCCCCACTGTCCACTTTCTGCACACACATCTTTATCACCGTGACAAATGAAAGCTGTCTCTTCAGAATACCTAGCACGATGTTTTGAACCTGACAGACACTTCAGAAACATTAACAGATACAAATCTATTATCACAAATGCATGTCACCCTTTTTATTTCTTTACCCTATTATAAAATCCATGTTTTAAGGTATGAAAGTGTGTATTTCAACACATCCTAGAATAATTGTTCAGAATAATTAGAATTATTTAGTTATAACAGAAGACTTAAAGTTGATACTTTAACATAGCTTTTCAGGTTTAATTTGAATCAATCATTAACAGATTCACAGACATCAAACTTGTACATACCTACTGGTACCCTGTGATCGTTCACCATGTGAGCATAGATGGAGCTTTAACAAGAAGACACCTGGAGTGATGCAGAGCTGTTGAGTTACACACTTTGTGCAAATGATCGCACAGACTTTGGCTGCCCAAATGTCGAACATATGTTTTAGTGAATATAGCCTTTAAAGGTTTTAACACAATCCAACCAGGAAAACTATTAAGCTGTCATTCCAGGGGAAAATGATACAGACAGGGAGACCATTTAGCTTGCATGTGCCTGGTAGGGCATTCAGAAAGTAATATATGTAACGTTTCTTACCATCTCTAGCACAATTTTCTCCCTTCAGACAAATGAATCTTACCAACAAAATTTGGCAACTATTTTCACTGCTGAGAAGATATGGTAAGCTAGACCATTGATAGCACTGTTAACAACAGCTATCTAAATAAAAAGCTAATGAAAGAGCAAAGAAAACAGCAAAGCTGGCCTTCATTAGCTACTCAAATACATTAAACATTTACAACTAAGGGTTAAATCCCAACACACGTTTTGTTAGCTAATGGAATATATTAATCCATAATTATGCAATCTAGAATCATTAAAGACAGGGTATCGATCAACTTCACATGTCAATGCAAATAGATTAGAAAAGTATTTTAAAATATTTTCATGTTTGGGTTGGCCAAATATCTTTGATAAGTTAGCCAGAAAACCCTGACAATTATTCCCAGGCTGACAAATGCATTAATCCATGGCTAATAACCACTATGAATGGGCAGGACTCCACATCTGACTGGCCAATGACACTCCACGGGACAAATACCAAGGTTACAAGAAAAAGAACAGTCCGAGCTCCACAGAAAGTTCTGGAAAGTCTAATTTGGCAAGAATTTTGATGACAGGGTTACAAATATTTTAATATCACAGGAGAGTGGTGTAAACTGAGAAAAGCTAAATCCTCAGGGCTTTATCACCCATGTGGAAAAAAGTAGCTAAAGGAGCAAGCAGAGCACAATGAGAACCAAACCAACTCAAAAAGAAAAATAAGCAAATAACATGGACCCAGAAAGAAATGTTAGTTAAGTTTTCAGATCTCAATGATTTTCTCTTTCCTCTATTATTTATATGATCACAGTTGAAATACCAAAGAAACTAAGAAAATCCATTTGACAAGATTAGACGTGGTATCTTTTGAAAGCTACTTCAAAATATGCTAGGTAGCGGGGTACCAATGCCTCATGCCTATCCTCCTAGCTACTCAGGAGGCTGAGAGATCTGAGGATTGCAGTTCAAAGTCAGCATGGGCAGAAAAGTCAGCGAGATTCTTATCTCCAATTAACCACCAAAAAAAAAAGGCTAGATGTAGCGCTGTGGGTCAAGTGGTAGAGTGCTCGCCTTCAGCACACAAGTTCAGGGATAGCATTCAGGCCCAGAGTTCAAGCCCCAGGACCAGCACAAATAAATATCCAGATAAATCTGTTTCTGTTCCTCAGCCGCCCCTTTCCAGCTTGTTTTCTAATACTCCCTCTGCGCTCTGGGCATGTCAGACCACAGGCTATTCCATAAACTGAATTTGACCCAGGGTATGCTGCCTCTGACTTCTTTCCCCAAGCAGGCAGACATCCCTCAAGACCCCGCTCATCCAACCACCTCCTGCCCAGTGTGGCCAGCTCACAACACACACCCTCTTTTTCTATCAAAGACTACATTTTCTCGTAAAAATTTTGAGATCACCAATAATGCCAGGATATTCTATCACTCCTAAAGTCAGGATACAAGGACAGGGCTCCAAGCGCAGGGTTGGAGCAACACACAATGTGTTTCTAACACTGGGAATTCATATCCACCCGAGAACAGCCCTGCAGAGGTGTGCTACGAGCCTCTGAAGGCCTATTTATATTGTCTACTGCACAGGGCATACACGTTTTCAACCGGGCCTGACATGCTTGTTGTATCGGGACTTCAGGACAAATGAGTGTATTATGAAAGAGAGGTGATTTGAAAAGTCCATTCGTATATTCATTTGTTTCTTTATCTGGGAAAATATTCTTTGAGGGGAGAGGGGGTACTGGAGCTTGAACTCAGGGCCTGGGCACTGTCCCTGAGCTTTTGAGCTCAAGGCTGGTGCTCTAGCACTTGAGCCATGGCTTTACTTTCAGCTTTTTTTGTGGTTAACTGGAGATAAGAAGAGTCACATGGACTGTCCTTCCCCAGCTGGTTTGAATTTCGATCCTCAGCCTGCTGAGTAGCTAAGATTCCAGGCATGAGCCACCAGCTCCCAGCATCTAGAGGAATGATGCTATTTGCTGAATGTAGGATCTCTATCCCCCTCCTTCAACAGACAATAAATAAACCATTCAAAAAAAAACACCTCATTATCAAATATTCCGTGCCCAATAAAATATATGATGCATAATTGTGCATATGGGTGCTTAATGAATGCTGTTTACGTTGTTCACATTCACTCAGCAGGAGGACATGGTGATTTCCATAAACCACTCCCAAGCCGCCAAAGTCTGGTCCCTTTCATCTCTTAGGAAAGGACAATAATGCATCTAAGACACTGAAAGTGCAACCCTAAAATTCAAGCAATTATAGTTCTGATTCTCACTGAGATCTGCCCTGGCCGATTATTCCCACATAGTTTTTTATCAGCTTTACAATAAAGTATGAGCAGTATAACACATGTTTCTGTTTTTAATGTATCTTTTTTCAAATACAGCATTGTAACAAATATATAAACACAAGGATGGGCAGGAACATGATATATTTTCCTTTCTTATTCACAAAAGACCAACATGATTATAAATAAAAGCATCATACTAAACTTGCAGGCATTAGTAGACATATGAACAAGCAAAACCAGGCACATGAATGTGGCTTCAAAGTTTCTTGCTGATGTTTTGTTTGCTTTGTTAGTTTAAACACCATGCAAAGTATTTCTACCTCTAGCTAAACAACATTTTTTTTCTTCCAAAACTACTTTCTATTGAAGCAGCAATTTCTCAAGCTTTCTTTTTAAATTTTTATTCTTATTCCTTTCTGATCATCTCAGAGAGAAAAGCAATAGTTGAGAGCTAAAGAATGCCAACTAAGGAAGTCTGAGTCAGATTCATAGAAACCAGAAAATCACTGTCATCACCACCTTACTTTAGCATCTATATAATTTCTCAATAAACTTTGAATGCTGTATAAATGCTAAAGGTCATCAGTTCACATTAAAAACAAACTCTAGTCACTCACATGAGCTAATACTTGGGGGAGAGGGAAGATGAGTTAACTGGGTCTCCAAAGGGTGAATAATATGAGTTCCCACAGTGCCCTAGGGCAAAGCCTGCCTAGAAAAGAAACTTAAAGGCTGTTTTAAGTAATCATAAAACACAAGGAAGACAGAATGTTGGTATTTAAAACATCAAGGCAATTGTTTTAAAAAAAAAATCGACATATTTGTTCCTCTCTAAAAATAACTGAAAAAACTGAATTTTTCTCTCTCCTAAAACAAACAGGAATTACTAATATCTTCTTATAATTTATAAGTCTCCATTTGGCAAAGCTTTGCTCAAGTGTCGACAAAGGGGGAAATACTAGCCTGGCCATCGTGAGAGTGCTAACGGGTAGAAACTGACATCATCCCTTGCGCTCTGGGCTTAATGTGAATAATAAGAAAGTGACCCTAACCAAAACCAAGGTTGTCAGCCAGTTACATTGTACACTGCTGTTTTAAGCACGTATCAAGGGTACAATTTTCCATAAAGCCAGCTGGTTCCCTACCAAGGTAATACTTCTCTAAGGAAGGATCAAAAGCATAAACACTGCTACACTTCTGTATCACCATGGATAAATGCTTTGATTTCCTAGAACCCAGTCCAATTCTATTGGAGTAAATGGATTTTTAGTCAATTACGAAACAAAATTCATGTGTAGTTTCTAATACATGGGCAAGTCTAAAAATCTTTTGAGTCTTTTTTTGGCTGTGACTCAAAAAGGACTGCAGTAAACCTCAAAGAATGTTTCAGAAAAAAATTACACATTGAATATATAACCAAGATGGCAGATAAATTATACAAATTTCATACTTTTATTAAAACCAAGATCATGGGGAAAGTTATGCATATGACAAGTGGATACAGGAAAAGAAGCCTTTTAGCAGAAATAGTAGTATTTGTCCATGAAACATTCATTGATATTTTTTTTTCATAAAGGAAATAAGGACACAGAGACAGAAATCTCAGTCAAAAATTATATTGGTAGTCAGGTGCCAGTCAGTACCTATATTTCATGAGATCTGAGGCTTTGAGGATCATAGTTCAAAACCAGCTCAAACAAATCCAACAGACTCTTATCTCCAATTAAACAGCAAAAGGCCAGAATTGGAGGTGTGGTTCAAGTGGCAGAGCACCAGTTTTGAGCAAAAAAGCTCAAAGAGCTTGAAGTCCTAAGTTCAGGTAGCAGTACACACACACACACACACACACACACACACACACACACACACACACACACACACACACACACACGTGTGTGTGTGTGCACGGGTACGAATTATACTGTTAAAATTTGTAACTGCTTTGTTGAACAGCAAAAAGAAATTTAATATATATCTAATAAGAAAAGTGGGGAAAGGGTTGAGTTAGGAGGAGTGGGTTAGAATGTTGAAAGGGGTGACATTATTGATCAAGAAGCACTGTTTTCAGAAACTGCTCTGTTGAATGGCAACTCCTTTGTACAATTATTTAAAAATAATAAAAAAATAAAAAAACTTGTTAGTGAGAAGATATCACAATAGTAGATGTTCAAAATATTCAATACTTAAAACAATTTATATCTATATTTAAATTCTGGGTTTTTTCCCAAGGGGAAAAGATCTTAAATATTCTTTGTAAACCACAAAAGTATCAATGATTCTTTCGTGATTGATTTGTAATTCTCTATTCTGTAACATTTTATAGTTTAATCCTTATTGACTTACATTATTGTAAGAAGTTGGTCATTTTGTATTACCTATGATTAAAATTATTATAAAAGATACCATTGCGCATGAATGAAAATGGTCTGTCACCCTAATACTTTTATTATACTTTATAACATTCACAATAGATCATATAATTATTTAAAATAATTTTAGAAAAAAGAATGTAGTGAAACCTCACCCATTAAAGTCACAAAACAATTTAAATTCTGGCAAGGGTCAAGGAAAATCCCCTTCGTATTGCTACAGGCAACATAAATTGGCATCACTTTTGAGAAACATCATGTGTATATATTTATCAAAAGCTACTAAATGCGCTGTGTCTCTCTCTGATCACACAAAATAATACTCATCCAAATGAATTCCAGGAAATGGAATTTATGGTTTGGTTTTTCTCTTTTTTTTTCTTGTTTGTTTGTTTATTTGTCTCTGGGAGGGTAAAGCAAGGAGCATAGAAGTGGAGGGACAAAAGATGAGCATATGCAGCAGTGGTAGTACTCAGTTGACAAGCTGAAAAGGAGCTATCCAACTTGTGGGCATGGACGGAGGAAAACACTGGGAGGAGAGAAAGGAAGGGTTGACACTGCTCAGAAGGGAACATAATCATTACCTGACGTGAAATGGTAATCCTTCTGTATATCACCTTGTAGTAATTTTTGGGGGTGGGAAAAAAAAGAGCTAATAAATGATCAGATCCCTGGAAAAAGGAAACTCAAATCTGAGCCACATTACTCTCAGGAAAGAATCCAAAAGATTTAACTGACAGGGTTACAAGCTCAAAACAAGTCACGTGTTGGCATTTGTATGTGTCACCAAGGCCAAAAACAAGTTCAAAAACACTTAACAAACTTGTCTTCAGAGCCACGGCCACACACTAAGGGCCCTAATACTACATCTGGACATGGGCAATTCCAATTATCTTTAAGTAGTTGTACAAAGGGGTTGCCGCTTTAACAAAGACAGTTTATGAATACATTGCATCTTGACAAATGCCACCCTTTCAACATTTTCACCCATCCTTCTCCTTCCCCACCCCCCAGGTGACAATCCAAAAAAAGCAGTTTATCTAGTTTATTCATAACCAAAGAAAAAAATCCCAAATTAATTTCTGGTGAGTGCAGAGGCTCTTTCACCAGGGCTGACTAGAGTATGAATAGTACATAAATAACCTTCCTTGAACTAATAAATTTTAATATATCCCCAACTATTTCCCTTACGGACTGACAAGTTATGTGAGTGTTTGCAGCCTGCAAATCAGTACTACTCTGTGCATACGTATTCACCGATGTGTAGTATTGGTTAGTGAATCTTTACTTCAATTCTTAGTAACTAGAAATCAAGAAAATGATTTTTAAAATGCCACACTCTGACCCCACTTTGTATCCAGGATAAACAAAAATGTAATAGGAGAAACTTTTAGAGTAACCAGTATTTGGACAATGCTTAGGATTTAAAAGTATCAACAGCTGCTCCTGAAAATATATTTTTCTTTTACTTTGATCAAATGATTATTTATGATCTGATTTCCTATCTATATTTGAAATTTTTAATTAGACTGTGCTTTCAGGTATATAATTAAAGCTTAACAGTAAAAATAAATGTAATTCAGCAATGTGATTCAAGAATAAAGTTTTATTTTCTGGATAAGCTATAATTTATTGTATCAGATTTCAATATTACCTTAATTTTCTTTGCAGGGTGTTAGAGGGAAGAAAAGACCCTATGCTTGGCACTATGTGTCTTCTTTTGTTTTTTTCTAGGGCTGTTTTCTATTTATAAACTAGTTTGGCAGGCTTCGTGATGTTCTTAACGATTCTTTATATTTAAGGGTATGTTATTTTGTTCAAATGTATGTATATGAATCCTTTTATCTAAGATCAGAGATTAATATTTTTTATTTATTCAATAAATGTGACATACAAGTAATATATTAAAAGACATAGGTGGGCTGGGATGTAGCTCAGAAGCACAGCACTTGCCCAGCAAGTATAGCATACTGGGTTCGACCTCCAGTACCAAAAAAACAAAAGACAAAAAAAAAAGACATATATCATAATTAGTGGAAGCTTTAATCATTCAAAAATAACCCAAAATAGAATGCAAACATTGGATGGATCTTGTTTTTTGATCGAATCTGCTATTCTTCTTTTGATTGGAGAATTGAGTCCATTAATGTTTAGGGTTATTTCAGAGAGATGTGTCATGTTTCCTGCCATTTTCTTGATTTCTTGCATTTTGGTGTATTTAGTATTTTCCTCTTACTGTTTCTTCCCCTACCTCACTCTTAATTTGTAGGCTAAACACTGGATTATTGATTGCATTCTTCCTCTCTTCTCCTCTTCATTTGTCTATCCTTTTGGTATTTTATTTTGCTGATTGCCTTTCTAAAGAATTATACTATTTGCATTCTCCCCTGAATCTACCATATTTCGAGTAATACATTTATTTGTATACCCATGCCTATCACCCAGTGTATATCCTTGTAAGTTTATAAACTAAATCCAGCTCCCACATATATGGGAAAGCATGAATCCTTTGTCACTCTGGGACTGACTTACTTCACTTAATGTTGTTTTTCCAAGTCTTTCCATTTCTTTGCAAATAGTACAATATAATACTTTCTAATGGATAAATAAAATTCCACTGTGTATATATACCATGTTTTCTTGACCATTTTATTTTAATACTGGCACTGGGGCTTGAACTCAGGTCTCCTGCTCTCACTTAGCTGTTTAGCTCCAGGCTGGTATTTCTACCACAGGAGCCACACTTCCACTTCTGCCTATTTGCTGATTAATTGGAGATAAGAGTCACATGGACTTTGCTGTCCTCAAATCTCAAGCTGGATTTCAGTAGCTCAGACCTTTAATCCTGGCTACTCAGAAGGGCTGAAATCCAGAAAAGTCTGTAAGTCCATCTCCAACTAACCAGCAAAAAGCTGAGTTAGGTAAGGCTCAAGTAACAGAGCACAAGGCCATTTGAAGACAAAGCCCTGAGCTCAAACCCCAAAATTAGATCCAAAAAAGAAAAAGAAAACAAACTCATTAATATACTAAAATCATTCTTTAAATATTTAACTAGGCACAAAATAAAAATATAAACTCCTTGTGTACAAGTAGCTCATATATGTCCATAAACCCAAGAAATTTCAAGGTACGTATCCAATAAAGGCCATCATGATTGTAAGGCACCAGTGGCTCATACCTGTAATTCGAGCTTCTCAGGAGCTGAGATCAGAGAATTGAGGCTCCAATCCAGCCTGAGCAAGAAAGTCTATGAGACTCATTTCTGATTAACCACAAAAAAGCTAGAAGTGGAGCTATGACTCAAGCAGTAGAGCACCCACCAGCCAAGAGCAGGAAGCAGAGTTCAAGACCTAGTACAAACACACACACACACACAGAATCAGTGATTCTATTCATTTAAATCACTCCCTTAGTCTTAGATTTTGAGAAAGAGGCAAAATGAGGTGCTAGAAGAGCCATTTTATACTGTGTCAATTACAGAATTTAAGTATATGCATATATGTATACATAAAATTTTATATATATATATATATATATATATACTATATCAAACATAATCCTGATACTCCATATGCTAAAAGAGAAAAGTTGCCAACAATCTGGACAGAAAATGACTAATAAAGCTGGCAGACTGGGGCCAGAGCTATGCTGGGCCTCCTCCATCTCTACCTGCCTTGCAGATAGGACACATCTCCACCCCCCACCCCACCCCACCCCCATGCACCTTCCAGCTGTAATGATCTTACAGTGAAAAACACATGCAAATAAACACATGGAAACAGGCAAATAAAACAAAGCATAATTAGAGGCAAAATGATAAGTCCTCTAAGCACAGCTTGGAAGAAAGGGCTTGGATGAAGTTTGGGAGGCGAAAAGTATGAAGTAGGTGTTTATGGATTAGCTTCAGCTGCAGCAACAGAAGTCCATGAGGACCACCAACCTTGCTCTTCCTCTAACTCAGGTCAAAGCCCATCATGGACAAATGTCCTTGCTGGGTTCTTATTGTTCACATTCCTCACTGGATACCTGCTTAAGAGATAACTGCCAACTAAGAAGCCAAGAGCCACACTGGCCTGGTGTTTGGTGAAGCTTACAACCACCAAAGCAGCCTGCCCTGGGTGCTCCACAGGCCCTCATCTTGAGCCTCAATGTTTCAGACACAGCTTCTGCTACCTTAGAACATTTTAATAAGCAGAACTACAAGCCAGTGTTGAATAGATGATATTTGACAAGGTTGACTTCCTTTTGTTTGTTTTTAAGGAACAATAAAGTTCCCCAGCAGGCTTTCTCTGGTACCTTCTAAATCTATTACCAGGTCTTTCTGTTTGTAGCTAGAGTTGTGCTGGTTTTCTGCAGGTTAGACCAATCAAGATCTCCAGCACCTAAAAGTGTGAATCCTTGGCAGGTGAGATGGTTCTTCCCCTTATGCACGTGTCTTACGAAAAGGTGGCCAGGAACTGGGGAAAACAGGACTGTCTCCAGTCTCTGAATACTTCTGGGCTTTTAAGGGAAACAGTTCCTCTTAGAAGACACTGTGTTTTCAAGTATGAAGGAAGAAAAAATATCTATGGAAAAACATATAGTATTATATGTATAATGAGTATATATAGCTATATACTATATATATGTGTATGTATCTGTATATGTATCTCTCTCTCTCTCTATATATATATATATAGTGTGTGTGTGTGTGTGTGTCTGTGTGTAACTGTGTTTATAAAGGCAACAGACTGAAAGTAAAATCAAGAGAGTTAAGACTGTAAAGTCAAAAGCAGTTGAACACTGGTGGCTCAGGCCTATAATCTTAGCTACTCAGGAGGCTGAGATCTGACAGAAAAGTTGTTAGACGCTCCAATTCATCTCCAATTAACCAGTCAAAGGCTGTAAGTGGAGGTGTGATTCAAGAGGTATGGTGCCATCTGTGCATGAAATAAGTCAAGCAAGTCAAGCAAGGGTAAAGGCCCTGAGTTCAAGCCCCAAGGTAAAACAATTTTTAAAAAGCAAACAAAAAAACAAAATGAAAAAAAAAACAAAACAGAAGCAATCAATCAGCCAGTATGGATATTTATCCACTTATCCAGAGTGTTCCTGAGTCTCAATACATAATCATTTATCAAAGGGTTAAACGTTACCACTTTTCCCTTTTTCAAAGTAATCTCACATCAACAATGCAAAAAACAAGTGTAACTATAGGAAAATTACTGTTAATAATGTAGATATTCATATGTATAAACAATTATAGAAACTATAAAATATCATCCGGAAACTCCTGGATTTTGAAGACAAACCATCCACGGTAAGTACGTAAATTTGAAAACATCCTTTCCTGTTACCCAGTAATTGTCTAATTAGAAGCCTCTGTTTTGAACTACAATGCTATTTTTAAAACTTATGTACTACATGACAACTACATTTATTATGGCTAAATATTATTATGAATTATATATTGTTTCTGAAAAGCTAAGCTGGCAGGAGATGTCACTCTTCTATATTTAGTTCAGAAAGCATGACTAAACTCAATACAAGAAATTACCAGATCTTACTAGCACCAAAAAGTTCCATTCAACTGAATCAAGGAAGTAAGACTATTTTCTTTACAAATAAAAACTGTAGCATATAAAAACACCTTTATAGCTGGGCACTGGTGGCTCACGCCTGTAATCCTAGCTACTCAGGAGGAGGCTGAGATCTGAGGATCGCGGTTCAAAGCCAGCCCGGGCAGGAAAGTCCGTGAAACTCTTATCTCCAATAAACTACTAAAAAACCTGAAGTGGCGCTGTGGCTCAATCGGTAGAGCGCTCACCTTGAGCTGAAGAGCACAGGGACAGCGTCCAAGCCCAGAGTTCAAGCCCCACGACTGACCAAAAACAAACAAAGAAACAAAAAAAACCTTTATAAAAATTGGTGATTGTTCTGACCTTAAATCAAGATGTCCTTAGAAAAAACAATTTGTGTATGTAAATATATATGTGACATTTAAAGAAAGATGTTAAATAACATGAGATTTTTTTTTTTTTTTACTGACTTTCAGTTTCACAGATTTCAACTTAACTACTTGCTACCAGATGCACAGGGAATCGAGCAGTTCCTCAAAAGCGAATGTGTAACAGAACCTCCAGACTTTGGGAGTAAAATAAACAAAGGGCAAAACCATCAAGGTGTAAGTCACTTCCTGATGACAGTCATAAAACCAGAAACCAGTAGTCAGACTGCTTCACTGGCTTCGTATGTTAGCAGCTGTCCATATAAACAATTTCTGTAAGCAGTAATATAGTTGACATTTTTATGTCCTATGCATTTAAGATTAATGATGCCAGTGCCTCATGCCTGTAATCTTAGGTACTCAGGAGGCTGAGATCTGCGTATTCTGGATCAAAGCCAGCCCAGACAGGAAAGTCTGTGAAAATCTTATCTCCAATTAACCACCAAAAAGCCAGAAGTGAATCTGTGGTTCAAGTGGCAGAACACCAGTCTTGACAAAAAAGCTAATGAACAGTGCCTAGGCCCTGGATTCAAGCTCCAGACATACACACACACACACACACACACACACACACAATTAAGACAAAAAAGACGCAGCATATTAGATATTCTTTATGTTCAGGAGGCTAAGAATGTGCCCCTGGGAATCACATTGCAATCTCATGCAGGAAAATAACTTCCATTATTCTCTAATCACATGGAGCCACACCCACGACATGCACCCATCTGCTAGCCAGTATGAAAACTGACTGGCTTCTACTTTCCTCCCACCGTACAGCAATGGCAGGTCCTGACTGATACACTGCTCATCATTATCTGAATTTCTGGAGGTTTTTTGTCTGTTTTGGGAGGGTTTTTTTTTTGGGGGGGGTGGTACTACTGTGTGGTGGTACAGTACCTCTTGCTAGATCCTATTTTTGAAATAGGGTCTTTCTTTTTTCTGGCTCAGCCTAGATTTTAATGCTGTTACCCATACAGGGATGGCAGGCATGCACCAAAGCACCCAGTTTTTTTATTGGCTGCCACAGGATCTTAGCCACTCAAGTAGCTAGATTATAGGCACAAACCACCCGTGCCAGCTTCCTATTTTATTAATGCAAGTATTTGGGAGTTTAATACCAAATGGTTTTTTTAAAAACAGAAAAATGGGAGCCATTACCAATGAGGAAAAAATTCATTTTATTTCTATGAAAAACCTTCCAAGGAAGATTCATTTTTTGAAAAGGGAAGACAGATGCAACTTTTAATAGATTTTGAGAAAGCCAACAGAAATTACCATAGTACAATCCTCAGAAAGGTTTCCCATGGGTCTCGCCTCTTCTACACTGTGGTTTATGGAGGTGCAATGTGCATACTATCAGTTTTTCATAAAGGTATAAAATTAGTGCAAACAAGGCTTGCCTTCAAGAAGTGCATAGTTCAGAATAGTCAATGTATTTTAATTATATAGAAAAATACAGGAAATATATAATGACAATATAACCAGATAAATTTTGAAACAGTGAGTATTGCTCTTCAAAATACCCCAAAACTATTTTTCTAACCATGAAACTTAACACATTTCTGGGGCATTTCTTTTGAAATTATCTTAAAAAATAATTTATGGAAAACCAAAAAGGTCATTCTTTCTAGGTCACTCTTTCCTATAATGCCAGAATTCAGAAAGCAGAGGCAGGAAGATTGTGAGTTCCAGGCCCATCTTAGAACTCGCAATCTTCCTGCTTTTGCATGTATACATTGAGAGTACTGGGGCCTGAAACAAGGGCTCAACACTGTCTCTCAGCTGTTTTGCTCAAAGCTAACACTCTACTTGAACCTCACCTCCACTTCCAGTTTCTTCCTGGTTAATTGGAGAAAGGTATCTCACAGACTCTCCCTGCCTGAGTTGGCTTTGAATCTCAATTCTCAGATCTCAGCCTCCTGAGTAGCTAAGATTACAGGTATGAGTCACCAGTGCTCAGCTAGTATTTTTTTTATATACATATACTTTTATTGTAAAGATACCATACAGAGGGTTTCCAGTTACATGAGCAAGGTAATGTGTCCATTTCCTATCGAGCATTGTTACCCCCTCCTTTGTTTTTCCCCTACTATCCCTTTTCTCCCCACTTCTCAATTGAGTTTGGGAAGTTGTAAAGTTATAAAGTTCACTTTCAACATAGTGTCTTGTACATCTTGTTGTTACAATGAGTCATCCTGTATCCTTATTTCATCAGCTAGGATATTTAATAATAATCAGTTACTCCATTTGTATTTCAGATATTTAGACAAGTACATAAATACATATACATATAGATAGATAGATTGATAGATGATAGGAATTAAGAAATTATATAGATTACATGTTATTTCAAGCATTACTTATAAGTAATCATCTTACATGATGGCCACATATTGACCTAGTTATATACAAAATACATGTTTCCTCTTCAGCTTTAGTTCATTTCATGCTTTTAAATATCATTAAACTTTTTCTAGCTTTCTATTAAGTTCATAAAGTTCAGAAAACCTCTTAAAATAACTCACTACCACTCACCTTGTCAAGAGTGTTTTTCATAAGTATGGTGTGAACAAGTACAGAATGAGAGTAAGCTTTTCTGCTTCATTAGCAGCCACATTTGGGTCATGACTCAGTCTTAATCATCGAATGCTAATGAGAAAAGTAATCTGATGATCTCAGCAATAATACTGTTGGGCTTAACTGTCTCCAAACTACTTCATTTGCCACACAGACAAAAAGTAAGTGTAATTTAACTGCAATATAATAAGGGAAATTTCATTACCAAAAGTACAACTTCAGGCTGGGTGCAGACTCTCATACCTGTAATCCCAGCTACTCAAGAGGCTGAGGTCAGAGCATTGCAGCTTGAGGCCAAGCTGGGCAAAAACATCACAAGACCCCAAGTCGACCAATAAAATGCTGGTGTGGTGGTGTACACCTCTCATCCACCAACATGGGAAGCATAAATAGGAGAACTGTGGTCCAGGCCAACCTGGGCAATAAGTAAGACACTATTTGAAAAATAACTGAGGCAAAAAGGGGTAGGGGCTTGGTACAAGTGGTGGAGAGTCCACAAAATGCAACAAATTCAGATCAAACTTCAGTACCACCCTCTCATCAGCAGAAGGAGGAACACAGGCTGTGGAATGAAGAGCTTGGATTCAATTCTTAACTGCTATTAGTAAGTGAGCACTTCACTTAACTTCTCTGTGACTCAGTTTGCTTATTAAAAAAAAAGGAGCAAAAATCCACCTTACTAGTACAGTAGGGATGTTTAAATGAAGCATCACAAAAATTGAGATTTTTTTATTATGTCAAATTATGTTCTCTGTTTACAGTAGGTTTTAAATATTTTAATGATGAAGGCTGCCCAGATAATTACTTAGCAAGAGCAGAGCCCAGTAACTTTGTAACACTATCAAAAATCTATCCATTGCAACAATGAGATGTACAAGTCCTTTTGTCGAAAAACGAACTTTACAACTTTGGTGGTAGGGGAGGATCAGGTGCGGGGAGTATGGGAAAGGACGGGAAAGGATGAGAAGGGAAAACAAAGAGGAGGCAACAATACTTCATAAGAAATGAACTCGTTATCTTGCTAATGTAATTGTAACTCCTCTGTACGGTATTTTCACAATAAAAAAAATCTATGCACAGCTTATGTTTAAAAGTACTTTTGGGGGCTGGGAATGTGGCTTAGTGGTACAGTGCTTACTTAGCATACATGAAGCCCTGGGTTCAATTCCTCAGTACTACACAAACAGAAAAAGGCAGAAGTGGTGCTGTGGCTCAAGTGGTAGAGTGCTAGCTTTGAGCAAAAGAACTTCAGGGACAGTGTCCAGGCTCTGAATTCAAACCCCAGGACTAGAAAGGAAAAAAACAAATGAAAAAAAAAAGGACTTTTGAGGACCAGGCAATGAAGGCTCACACATGGAATCCTAGGTACTCAAGAGGCTGTAATCTGAGGATTCCATTCTGGTACAAGTGATAGAGCACCAATCTTGAATGGAAAAAGCTAAGCAGAAGCACAAGGCCCTGAGTTCAAGAACCAGTACCACCTTCCCCCAAAACAAAGCACTCTGTGGGAGGCATTAGATATTAAATTCAATAATTCCATCAACATTGCCTTGCAAAACTGTGCTTGAGAGAACCAACCATCCACTGAGGGTGGTTATTACCAACACTATGAACAAACAGAAGGACACAGAACTACTAAAAGGAGTTTTCCAGGAGACTAGAGAGTATACTGAAGGATATCTGAAAGTGGGGGAGTAGAGGAACAGCTGCTTTCTTCCTCACTGTACATAATCTCCTTGCCTTAGAAAACAGACATATGGCAAAAAGAAAATTCTGAGCACAGGCAGCCACATGGTGTGTACTCGGTTTGCAAACAGACTGCTCAGAAGGAGAAGCGCTACTAAAAATACCATCTTAATAGAATTTTATCTTTCTCACATGGCCTGTGACAGACTATGCATACATGCTGATGTCACCTTAAATAAGGTTATACTAACTTCCAACCTTGACCAGGATCCTTTAAGGCATAATTAAATTGCAAAATATCAATGAAGCAATCTGTTCTATTTGCATGTACTTCTCTAAGAAATCACAGTATCTGTGAAAAGTTCTGTATTACTATGACTATTTTAACATGACTCAGAGTTAACAGATTTGTTTGTAAGAAAAAGATTTATAGGTTTATATATCTTTACAAAAATACAACTTTCAGCGCTGGGAAGGTGGCTCAGTGGTAGAGTGCTTGCCTTGCATGCATGAGGCCCTGGGTTCGATTCCTCAGCACCACGTAAGCAGAAAAAAGCCAGAAGTGGTGTGGTGGCTCAAGTGGTAGAGCACTAGCCTTGAGCTGAAGAGCTAAAGGACAGCGCCCAGGCCCAGAGTTCAGGCCCCACGACTGACCAAAAAAAATACAACTTCAACACAGAGAAAATGAAAGATCCATTTCAAACATTTGGAATAAAGGAATCCATGGCCCACAGAGTTAAATGGTCTAAACAAATGACTAGCTAGCTAATAGTTAAGACAAAGAAGAGTTCTAATCTCCAAGAACAACCAGAAGAACCATTCTTACATAATTATCACCTCACAGTGTAGCACAATAAGCAATCATGCACTCACCATTGAAGCCATTGTAACTGAGGTTATCACAACAGATAGAGACTGAACAGAGAAGGGCAGTGACTGCTACAATGCTCACAGGAGCTAGTGCCTAGGCCTAGCTGAGCTGTTATCATCCTCTGTGCCAGCCTGACTCTCATGGGATCGATTCATACCTATACACTACACCCACTCCATCTCCTCCACACTAGGACTATCTGAACCCAAACACAAGGGACAAATATAGAGTTTGGCTCCAAAGTAAATGATTTTTATGCTGGTACTGGGACTTGAAGTCAGGACCTGGGAGCTGTGCCTTAGCTTTCTCAATCAAGGCTGGTGCTCTAGCACCTGAGCCACACCTCCATTTGCAGCTTTTTGTTGCTTAATTGGAGATACGAGTCTCTGGACTTTCTTGCCCAGGCTAGCTTTGAATTGTGATTCTCAGATCTCGGCCTCCTGAGTGGCTGGGATTACAGGCGTGAGCCACTGGTGCCCAGCAAAGCTAAGATTTACCAGTTATGAAGGGATTTATTCATTTCTATCAAGCAGCAGCAGAAGGGTTGGGTGCGTGCTCAGTGGTAGAGTCTTTGCCTGGCATGACAAAGGCTCTGGGTTGGTCCCAAGCACTGCAAAGGCCTTGTCTTCCTTGACACTCTAGATATGACTCTTCTGTCGTCAAAATTTTAAAAAAATAAATAAATCTGGTATTTTCTTCCTTTCTCTCTCCCTCCCTTGCATTTCAGTCCATCGAAGGCTTTGATGGGGACTTAGAGGCAGGGACGAGTCTCCTAGAGTGGACAGAGTGCACAGTGCATAGGCTACCATTCATTTCTCTTCCTTCCCCCCTCATGCTGAGCTTGATGCTGCAGCTGCAGCCACAAGTCCATCAGCAATGTTCACACAGTGAACGTGGGTGTTAGAAACAGGAGTCTTCAGAGGGTCTTGGGCGGCTAAGGCCTGAACTCCTAGGCCTCATCACTCTTCCCCAATTCAGAGTCGAGAAGACTAGCGGGACTGGGCAACTGGATCATGCCCATAGTCCTGGCTCCTCAGGAGGCTGAGACCTGAGGATCAGGGTTCCATGTCCCCAGACAAAAAAGTCCATGATACTCTTATCTCCAATTAACAAAAAAAAATTACAATTACAATTACAAAACAAAAACAAAAACACATAACTAGAAGCGTGGCTCAAGTGGCAGATCATCAGTAAAAGCCAAGTGAGAGCCTGAGGCCTGAATTCCAACCTTGTACTGGCTCACACCTGTAATCCTAGCTACTCAGGAGGCTGAGATCTGAGGATCTCAGTTCAAAGCCAGCCCGGGCAGAAAAGTCCATAAGACTCTTCTCTTCAATAAATCTCTTCATCTACAATAAGTCACCAAAAAGCTAGGAGTGGAGCTGGGAATCAACTGGTAGAGCTCTAGTCTTGAGCCATAAAGCTCAGGGATAACACTCAGGTCCTGAGTTCAACCAGCACTAAGAAAAAAAAGAACAGTTTATTATTATTATTATTATTTCAGAAATATTGGCTCACATTATTATGGAGGCCAAGAAATACCAACTGAGCTGAGCACTGGTGGCTCACACCTGTAATCCTAGCTATTCAGGAGGTTGAGATCTGAGGATCATAGTTTAAAGCCTGCCCAGCTAGGAATTTCAGAAATTTCTGTTCTCCAATTAACCAGCAGAAAGGCCAGAAGCAGAGCTGCAGCTTGAGTGGTAGAGTGCTAGCCTGGAGCAAAAATGGTCAGGGTCAGCTTCCAGGCCCTCAGGAACTACACACACACACACACACACACACACACACACACACACACACACACACACACACACACACACACACACACACACACACACACACACACACACACACACACACACACACACACACACACACACACACACACACACACACACACACACACACCCCAATGCTAACCAGGGTAAGAGGGGTAGGGAAACAGCAGGCAAAGCCAAATGGAGGTAAGATGCACCCAGCCCACTCTGCCCACAGCACACAAAGACACGGGAGAAGGGAGGGATGTGGAGATAAGGCAGAGATCAAATGGACAAAAGCGCTGCACTTCCAGAACTCTGTTTATTCTAACAGAACAAACAGCATCATTACAGAACAATACACATACTGGGCGCCAAAAATTTCCTTGCAAAGAATCCTTCACCTCTATCTCTATGTGCTCTGCAGTCCCAGCCGTGGTGAATAGCGCCAGCCAACTTCACGCTCCAACTGCCAGCACAGTGTCCTTGCTCACACCCTTTCCCAAGGCCACTCTATTTCGCATGTAATTGTCACTTGATTAAAACAGTGAATACCACATAACCTTTTCCTTTGTGTGTGTTCCAGTACTGGGGGCTTGAACTTCAGGCCTGAGTGCTGTCCCTCGGCTTTTTTGCCCAAGTGTGGTACTCCACTACTTGAGGTAAAGCTCCACTTTAGGATTTTTGCTGGTTAACAATCCTCAGATCTCAGCTTCCTCAATAGCTACAATTACAGGCCTGAGCCACCAGCAGCTGATCCTGCTAAGCTTTTATAAGCCAATTTTTATGTGATAAAGACTCAAAGGTCCCAGAAAGACAAGAGGAAATAAAACAAAACCCATATACCACAAAATGTAGTTCAGGCCTGAAAAAAAAAAAGAAGATGCAAATTTGAAATAGATCCTATATACTCAAATACAAAAGTATTCTTGGACCTAAAAAGAGTCAAAGAAGTCCCAAGACATGGCTCAAAACTCACGAAGAGAAGGGATGCTGGTGAAATGCTAGAACGCTGACTTAAAAATATAGTAATTTAAAAACTGAGCTATGAAAAAAACAATAAGCATACGAAAGGGACAAAGTGCAAAACCCCTCAAGAGAATTACTGCACCCTTGCATGGACTTCAAGTGGGCAGCATGCATGAGAATTATTTCTCTCTTGGAAAAACCCAAGCAGGCAGGTGTGCTAATCACTGGGCAATGATTCCTGGGGCTCCCGTGGGGCAAACTTATTGTAGGGGTTGAATGGGTTTTGCATAGCAATTCGGTGACAGCTATGGCTCAGTCTGAATGCTAAGAGGCTGGAAGCACACTACCAGTGCCAGTACTAACGTGGACCTTATCACCCTACAGCCATTCAGGAACACAGCCAGCAGCAACAATTCGCAGTGATTACCCAAGAAGCTGTTATTTCAGGCACTGCGTGAGGTTATTTCAGTGGCCATCTCCATTCATTTCACATCTCTGATAATAGAATTTGGTGTCTGCTGATATCCTTCCAGAGTCTTCAAAAGTGCAGACAATGGTATACGTTAGAGTCAGCATGCCTATTTTAAGAGATCAGATTATAGACGGTTTAAATGAATTGGGAAGACATTGGAGTCTTTAGGAAAGTCAGAACTGGAGCTCTGATGGGCAGTTTACCCCTCTACCATTAACACACCTTTGAAAACCTGATGATTCTGTTCATAAATATACACAGAAATCATCACACTCATGATCCTAATGACAGGGATACAACTCAGGTCTAAGCAATAAGAAAGACTGAGCAAGCTAGCCAAGCCCTGGTACCTCATGCTTGTAATCCTAGGTTCTCAGAAGGCTGAGATCTGAGGATCAAGATTCAAAGCCAGCCTGGGCAGGAAAGTCCATATGACTCTTATCTCTAATTGACCACCAAAAAGGCAGAAATGGTGCTGTGACTCAGGCCCTGAACTCAAGCCCAGTATTGCAGTATTGGTACAATTAAATATATATACATATAGTACATGCTAGTATTTGTGATATATCTGATTTATATTTTCATTCTTCCCCATCTTACGGCCATACCCAGTGAAACAGCTTCAGCTTTGGAGGCAGACAAATAGAGCCAAGAATAAAGATGGTATTGTTCAGCTGTAACTTTCCAAACAGAATTTTTAAAGTGAGATCAGTAGAAGTAATTGCCTTGAAATCCCCACTCTGTATTACAAGATCTTGAGAAAGGAGTCATTTCATGTTGATGGCCCAAAAGCACTTGGCTTGGGACACATGGACATGAGAGTTAATATGACAATGACTCATAAAGTGTGGCAACAGCACAACGTCCTGTGGGGGTCACACTGGCTCAGGGACAAAAGATACATGTTAGATTGGCTGGTAGAAGAGGTAAGGGCCAAAACACCTAACTGGGGCTGGATGGGCAGGCAGGGAGGTTGGTAGGTATACGCAGAGGGGATGGACAGGGATGGGATGCTGGGAAATTCAGACAAGCCGAGGGGCATAAGCACTAATATTAATTAGAGGTGTGCTCTCACCTTCTAAAATTACTGGGAGAAGCACTTGGATGGGTTTGATGGCATGGAACACCAGTGGAGACGCAGCATGCCAGGGAAGCTGGCGGGAAGCTTGGTCCTTCCTTCCCCGTCTTGCTGCACTTTGATAGGACCTCAATGGGGTCTCCAAGCATATCCCTCCTGGCCCTTCGAGGGCGGCCTGATGAGTTCTGGTGGCAGCAACTGTAGAGAAGGGGAGGGATCTGGAGCATGGAAAGCTGCGGGGTCAGCCAAAGGAACAGTAAGGACTGGATGTGCTTTTATCGCATCGTAAGATGCTCCAGCGGGGCTCCCAGCAACCAAGGAAAACACGAGGACGGAGGCGAAGCAGGAAGAGAGATGAGATGAGGCGAAACAGGAAGAGAGACAAGGCAAAGCAGGACCAGAGGATCAGGATGTGCACGAACCCCTCCTTTCCTCACCAGTGGTCCTCCATGGAGAGGTCATGATTTTTACACATCTAAAAGTGTGTGTGTGTGTGTGTGTGTGTGTGTGTGTGTGTGTGTGTTGTATTGTCTGACAGGTTGCCATTTTCACAGGTCAGGTAATCATCAGATAATAATGCCATGTAAACTCTGTTATGGGGGTAGCCACCCACCGAACCGGGGAGGGTTAACAAAGACGGTGAATGAGGATGAATATGGTCCAAATGGAGTCTCTACATGAATGATGATCCAACAATGCTATCTGTGGAAACTGTCTTAAGAATGGCCGAGTGAAGCCAGGCGGGCTCACACCTGTCATCCTAGCAACTCTGGAGGTTGATACCTGAGGATTATGGTTCAAAGGAAAGTCCATGACACTGGTATCTCCAATTAATTACCAAAAAAAAAGGAAGTAGGGTTGTGGATTAAAATGGTAAAGTGCTACCTTGAGCAAAAGAGCCCAGGGACAACACCCGGGCCCTGAGTTCAAGCCCCAGGACTGACACCAAGAAAAAAACAAAAAAGAATGAGAGACTAGGATAAAGGAGAGTGATAGAAGGGGAGGTTGACTAGAACATTGGGAACATTGTACAAATGTGAAAATGTCACAATGAAGACCCTCTCGTACACCTAACATATGCTAATAAGTAATTTACAATTAAAAGAAATTTTTATGTAATTCTAAAGTATGGTTCTTAAAGGGGGTCATACATGACTTTGTTTCTTTGGGGTTTTGTGTGTGTGTGTGTGTGTGTGTGTGTGTGTGTGTGTGTGTGTGTGTGTGTGTATGTGTGTGTGTTACCAGGAAATACTAAATTCTGTTTTTTATTCTGCTTAATACAGAGAAAAGCCACATGAAAATGGCTGCACAGGCCAGGCGTTAGTGATGCATGCCTGTAATCCTAGCTACTCACAAAGCTGAAACTTGAGAACTGTGGTTCAAAGCTAGCCTGGGCAGACAAATCCAAGAGATACTTAAACTCTAAATAACTAACAAAAACCTGGAACAGGAGATATGGCTTAAGCGGTAGAGTGCCAAAGATGAATGAAAAAGCCAAGGAAGAATGTGAGACCGAGTGCAAGTCCCAGTATAAACACAAGAAGGAAGGAAGGAAGGAAGGAAGGAAGGAAGGAAGGAAGGAAGGAAGGAAGGAAGGAAGGGAGGGAGGGAGGGAGGGAGGGAGGGAGGGAGGGAGGGAGGGAGGAAGGAAGGAAGGAAGGGAGGGAGGGAGGGAGGGAGGGAGGGAGGGGGGAGGGAGGAGGGAGGGAGAGAGGGAGGGAGGGAGGGAGGGAGGGAGGGAGGGAAGTTTGCACATTACTCTTCTACTTCTAACCTAACCCAGTCAGTGTTTTGTCCCTCAATACAGAGCAATAATACCTTATAGAACAGATGCTTGCTATTCTAATTTTTCTCATCCTATTAGACTCAACTGGACCAAATAGTTGAGTAGAATGTAGTTGATTTCCATTATTTCTAAAAGTGTCTAAAAAAGGTAACCCAGACAGGTATGGTGGTGCATGCCTATAATCCCAGCATAAATAAACAAACAAACAGATGCAGTGTCAGGGTCAACAGGAAAGGAAGCTGAATATACAAATGAATGTGCCCAGGTCTCTGGCTTTGCCTGTTTTCTGAAGGTTTTTGTTGTTGTTATTGTTGTTGTTGTAATTTTATTCCTGGAACCCCCTCCCCAGGCTAAGTGCAGGACCCCTGTGTTCTCACAGCATCTGCTGGACAAACAGTTTCTTGGCCTTTTAGCTACTTCCCCACGAAGATGGTCGGAAGAGCTTTCAATTCCCAGTCCTGCTGTGTCAAAGGGGCAAACAGAGTCTTCAGTACTTGACATATGGTAAATATTAGGAAAGTAGAATCAAGAATCAACACAGGCCAGCTAATTCCAGAATAAATGCTCAATGAAAGTGTGTGGAGTCGGCCAGGCACCCGTGGTTCACACCTGTAATCCTAGTTACTCAGGAGGCTGAGATCTGAGGATCCTGATTCAAAGTCAATTCGGGCAGGAAAGTCCATGACACTCTTTTATCTCTAACCACCAAAAAGTCAGAAGTGGAGCTATGGTTCAAATGACAGAGTGCCAGCCTTGAGCAAAAAAACTTAGGACAGCGCCCAAATCCTGAGTGCAAGCCCTAGGAGTAGTGCACGTGCACACATGTATGTACATACGTACGTACGTACGTACGTACACACACACACACACACACACACACACATACACACACACACACATACACACACACACAGAGTTGAACCGAACTAAACCCCAAGTATAAAATACAAGATCCCACAAATGCAAATTCCTTTCTTTTGGATTCTAGCTTTGGTCAGCAAATTTTAAAACAATACCCCATGAGAATTCAATGAACAAAAAATCAAAACACTGTATCTTTTGTTTAAAGAATTTGTTGTGTGTTGCAGGCATCTTTCTGCTGCTGCCATAACTCCTTTACTTTTTCCAAGATATCACTATCTTCTTGAGCCAAAAATCATTACAATGTAAGATCTTTGTCAGTTTCCATAAAGCCAGCTTTTCAGTAAAGAAGGAACTAATTCTTTCCATGAGCTGTTAAAATGACCTGATCTATTACTATAATTGTAGACACACACATACCTAAAGAACCAACCACACAAACAAAATGCCTGTTACCCATTTTTCCCTCAGAACAAAGACAATTCTGTTCTCCACTTAAATAACA
Source organism: Dipodomys spectabilis (assembly GCF_019054845.1). Classification (NCBI taxonomy): domain Eukaryota; kingdom Metazoa; phylum Chordata; class Mammalia; order Rodentia; family Heteromyidae; genus Dipodomys; species Dipodomys spectabilis. The sequence continues at coordinate 2,648,280 of NW_024871277.1, forward strand.
GGAATACTCTGATGCCTAATTCTTTTTAAGAGTGATTTTTTTTTGCAGAGCTATTTTTTTCTTATAATTATGTTAAGAGCCCTTCAAAATTTGATTTATGAGCAACCCCTTTTAGAATCTCTATGGGATATTACCTCAAAAGGAAATTTAATTTTCTAATGAATGTTTTTGAAACCATTCATTGCTTCATTATTTCTTCTGCTCTCACACACTTCTGACCACAATGTTTTATGACTCAAGACATACACACACACACACACGCACTCTCTCTCTCTCTCTCTCTCTCTCTCTCTTCTCCACACCTCTCCAGCCCATCTGTCATCCACACCCCGCTCTCCCACACTTTAATAGTTAACATATGTTTCCTGACATAAAAAAAAAAACAGTAGCCGCTGCTATCAAACTTTTATAGACTCGCGTTTATAGGCAAGACATCAGGAAATAAGGTATTTTCCTAGATACCTTGCTTATAATCAGCTTGTGGTTTCTTAGTGTCAGTCTGCTGAAAGACAAAGCTGAGTGAGCTGTCCATTCATCTTCACGTAAACTATTTCCTCAGATAGCCACACATAAACATAGCCTTCTCAAACCTAATCCCATATGCTTACATCAAAAGTATTTAAAGTAAGGCTCCTAGAAAAACACATACACTTGAAGACCTAGCCCTTTATTTGTAAAGAGCCAGACAATTCCCTTGGTTTAATCAACATGCATTTTCAATGGTTTTTTCTGGTTACCCTGAATCTGACTGTATCAGATTTATCTTGACTCGGTGAGGAGCAAAGTCTGTTGGAATTGCGGGGTTCTGCGTTTCGTCCTCCTGTTGCCCCTTGATGAGAACAGCCTGACTTGGGTCCATACCCTCGACTATTCCAGCCTCCAGGTTGGAATAAGGAATAAAACACAGCTAGCTCTGCCAGGTGCATTCTCCAGCAACCTCTGCACTTCTTGCTGAGTCTCAGTATTGGGCCAGACACACTTTGGTTTTGTCTATTTGTACATAATTTCATCCAGCTGCCAGACTTTTAGAAACTCGATTCTGCCCCATTGTCATGGGGGTCCCTGGCTAGGATATGGCTCCAGAGTTCTGATGCTTTCCATACCTGAGAGATTTTCCACAAAACCCTCATTGAGACAGATTCTGTTTCCCAGTCAAGAAAGCCATGTTCACCTCCTACCAAGTTATTTCTAATCTGATTCTACCTGCACACTCACACTACAGAACTTCGTGCCCTTCACCGACATAAGTCCCTAGAAACCACCTGAATGTCACACTTCACCTGTCCTTGTCCACTTCACCTAACCTCTCCTTATCTCTACACCTCACACAGACTCAAGCTTATCATTGCTGTACCCAAGATACAGCAGCGATGTTCCTCAGTCTCTCTTGTTCATTTACCCACCTATTCTTTTCCTCCTTCAATGCCTACTTACAGTAATTATAGGTGAGTGTGCCAAATATTATACTGTCTAAATGAGGCATCTTTGAAAGAAAGGAGGATAACTGCTATGATATTAACTATGCTGGGAAAACTGAGATGTTGGTGATGGGAACAAGGTGAACAATGGTGAATGTCTAGCCAAAACCGAAACAAAGAGGCCCAGCCAGTCTGAGGGCTGCCAATGATGAAGATGATGCTAAAGATGGGAGGAGGGCCTGCTCCACCTACAGCTTAGAACTTAGACTACAAGAGAGCTGCTAATTGGTAGATGGTGGACACAGTTGAAAAGCTGGATGCTGAAAAAGCAAGCATCATGTAGAAGCTGCTCAATGGGAAATGGAGAATCAAACAAATGCTACCCAAATCTCTCTGATGAAGAGCTGTGAGAACAGGCCGTCCTGCCAGGCCTGCTGCAGGACTCCTGCAGTCCCACTGCTTAACCTACGGCAGGTATTCTCCAAGCCAAGGCCACAGATTCTGGTCATGAAGCCCAAGACCTTAACAGCCAAATGAACTTTCACACACCACTCCTCAGCACTTTCTCACGCACGCGATCCTACTGAGAGAGATATTCATGGACTTGTTATCTTTCTCTTAAGTCCTTTTCTTCCTAAGTTCACTAAACAGTCCAGCTTTGGGGCAAGCCACAGACAATCATGAAACCAGGCTCAGGCTTCTGTGTCACGCTGACTGAGGCTACACACCAGCCCCTCACCACACTCTCTCCCCCCTTTCAGAGGTTTCGCTCAGGCAATTTGCCCTTTCCATGACTAATCCACTCATCCTCCAGATAGCTCAGGATTTAACGGTAAGTAATGCTCTTCTGGACCACTAGTAGGAAAAGAAAGAGTAATCAGGGGAACAAATTATATTCATCAGAGCAATTAAATCTCTAAGGTATCTTGGAAAAAAATCTAGCCAAACATGAGCAAGAAGTGTGTGGGGAAATCAAAAATGAGGCTATGCAAACACAAGATGGCCTGACTAAGTGCAGAGATAGGATATTTGTGGGAAGGAAGAATGAATTTTGCCAAAAATATTTTCCATATTCTCCAGTGGTCTATAAGTTAGATGCAAATTTGATCAAAATCCCAATCATTTGTGTGTGCACATGCATTTTTGTGAGAGATTTGTCAAGTTAATCTTCCAATTTCTAAAGAAAATAAAAAAGATTCCAAGTGATTAAATACCTAAATATGAACAGTAAACATTTAAAACTGCTCACAGGAATATAGAAGAAAGCCTATGTAATCTTACGATAAAGAAGAATTTACGGGAGACTAAGCAAAAAAAAAAAACTTAGTGAAAAGATGAATAAATTGATCATCACAAGATACCATAAGTGGGGTATAGTGGCTCAAACCTATTACCCTAGCTGCTCTGGAGGCAAAGACTGAGATCATGGTTTGAGGCCAGCCCAAATAAAATGTTTGTCAGACCCCTTTCTCAATGAACAGCTTGGTATAGTAGTAATACAGGAAGCTGAGATCAGGGATTTGCAACTCTACGCCAGACTGTGCAAAAAAGTTCATTAGATTCCATCTCAACAGAACAAAGATGGATGCAGGGGTGCCAGCTATGTCAGCACACATAAAACAGAAGGACTACCATCCAAACTTGGGCTCAGACAAAAAGCAAGATCCTATCCCAAAATAATCAGCACAACAGAGGACTAGAGTATGGCTCACCAGTAGAGCACCTGTCTAGTAAGCATGAAGCCCTGAGTTCAAATTCCAGTACAACCTTAAAAGAAAAAAAAATTGCTAAAGAGTGAAAACATGAAGGTCAGATGCTCATGCTTATAATCCTCACAATTCAGGAGGCTGAGATCTGAGGATCATGTTTCAAAGTTAGCCTGGGCAGAAATATCTCATCTCCAATTAACCATCAGAGGCGGAGGGGTGGAGGTGTGGCTCAAGTCATAGAGTTCCAGCCTTGAGAAAAAAAAAAGCCAAAGGAGAGCCCAAGGCCCTGAGTCCAAGCCTTAGTACTGGCTGGCATGCGCGTGCACATGTTATGTACATACACACAGACACATACACACACTCGTGCACAAGAAAGCATATACTTTTAATATACGTCATTCATAAACACTTTTCATCAAGGTTATATAACAAAAGAGTTCAGCATAATTTGGGGTAGGGAATCACACCCTCCCCTGGCCTCTCTTCACACCTACTTCATTCCCAACTTGTTCTTCAGTCTCTTCTGCTGGATCTCCAAAGCTGGATGGACTGTCCGAGGTTGCCTCTCTGGACCTGGTTTCTGCCTACACTCACTTCCTTGATGATATTATCCCACCTCATGAAATCCAACAGCAAGACACAGATGACTGACAAATGCATTCTCTACTCAGACCTACTTCTTCAACTTCAAGGTCATGAGACGTATGAAACATACAACCCAAATCCTATTCCTGACCTATCCTCCATGGAAGCATATCCTTGCCATCAGCTGATTTCAGTCAGTAGCTACACCACTCTCCCAACCGTTCTGAGACAATCATTTGATCCTTGACTACTCTTTGCCTACCCTACTCTAACCCCTCAGTATGTCCCACTGACTCTGCCTTCAAGAAACACTCAGAATCTAACCACTTCTCTCTCTGCTTCTGTTAGTCATCTAGTCTCGGTCCTACCACCATCATCTCTCTTCTACCTCCTATTTGGTCTTCCTACCTCTCCTCCCTGGGCCCAAAACAGTGACTGAAGGAAGCCTTTCATAGTACTGTGAATGCCTTCACCCCATAACAGCTCTATTCACTCAGAAATCCCAGGGACTCTCTCACTTCCCTCTGTGCACACTCAGCACAGACAGTGCTCAGCTACAAGCTCTCTTGGTGCTTCCTAAGTGACTTGTACTCTTCTACCTTATGGCCCTCTTGCTGGAACATTCTGCTCCCTAGAAAACTGTACAACTAATTCTTTTACCCACTTCCAAAATCTGCTCCAATATTGGCTTATCCAGTGAGGCTTTCCAACCTTTCCAATCTTTTTAATCTTTAACATCCAATCTCTTTAATCTTTCCAATCAATTTAAAATCATGGCCCTTAGCTCCTTGTTTATTTAATAGTTCTAACTCCTGTATGCTACTCTGTTTTATCCCAGTGTTACTTTCACACATACCATATGATTTATTTTTTAAAGGCTTATTATATATATGTTGTCTATCTCCTCTGCCATAATAGAGCCAATGTTGTATGTTTGGTTCCACTGGAATATCCTAAGAATCTAAACAGCATTTCAAATGTAAAGTTATGTTACATTTCTTTGAAAAAATTGAAGCAAGCAAGTAATGTACTAAAATTTATCAATGCTGGGAACTGGTGGGATAGTAGTGAAGAGTGAAATCTATGCTTTTTAAGCATTTTAATTATTTCATACTTTTAAAGAAAACAGAATAAAAAAACAAATACTAAAGGAAACATGCTTATTTGTAAATATAACTTTCCCACTGTTACACTTTTAACTCTCCAGCTAGGTGCCTATACCGATTTTGCCCAAAAATTTCCACTAGACATCTATGACTATTCAATTTTTAATTTAAATAAATTAAAATTGAAATTCAGTATATTAATTACACTAGCTACCTATCAGTTAGTACTCAAGTACAGCCGGGGCTGCCATTCTTGAAAGGTCCATCTGACATCATGGATCAGACTCTTCAGCACCTGATAGGCATCTAGAATATCATGAAAATGAAGGCCATCTAACAAATGGAGACTCTACAATAATACTCTGCATTTCACTAAACACTTAACAAGCAAAGAAGGTTAAGATGTAAGGTCAAATGTTGGACCACGCCTACAAATCCTACTTTGTTGTGAGGCTGAGAGTGGGAAGATTACAATCAGAGCCTAGCCAATGCTGAGGTCCCCATCTCAATCACTAGTAGTGGTGCATGCCTGTTATTCCAGTTATGCAGAAGGCAGAGTTAGGAAGATGGTTTTCCAAGGCCAGTCTTGAGAAAAAAGAAAAAAAAAAAAAACTAAGACCCTAACTCAAAATAAGTAAGGCAAAAGAGCTAGGAGTAGTGGCTCAAGTGGTAGAGGATCTGCCTACAAGCATGAGAACCTGAGTACAAACCCAAGTACTGGTCCCCTCCACCAAAATAAAAGAAGACAAAAAAAGAAAAAAAAAGAAAAGAACTCCACACAGACATTTTCTTTATGCTTCTACCTACTGAGAAATCTAATATAATCCTGAGGCAGGGAAGCCTAATTAAGAGGAAATGGGTATGTGCTTGCTTATTTTTGTTTCTTTACTGTGTTCTGCAAATAATATTCTCCCAGTCTTAACTTTAATCTTTGATAGTCTTCATTCTGCTTGTTCTAGTCTACTGATGATGCTTTCTACTGTTTGTTTTTTAACTTACTTGTATTTGACCTTTTATTTGAAAAATGGTTTGCTCATTTGTTTTTAGAATCCCAATTTCCTTGCTGACTTTCTTGTCCAGGTCTTGAACTGGTTTATTTATCTGTTTGTCTGAATTCTATCTGAAGTCATTGATCATAAAATCCAAGTAAGCTCTGAAATTCTTTGTCCAGAATTCCAGTCTTTTACGCATCATGGGATGGATGTATTGAGATGCTTTTTAGCATTTGGAGGAGTCATGTTTTACATTTTCATATGACTTGTATTTCTACATTACAGTTAGTACATACATTGTTCTGGATATCTTTCATCACCACTCAGAAAAGAAAAAGCAATAAACATAATAAAACCAATAATTCAAAACCAAAGCAGTTATTTAAATGTGGTAGAAAACAATTGTAAATGTCACTTACCCCCTGCAATTGGGTATCAATGAAGAGGAATTATGTCTGGGGGATAAGGGCTGGTTTGGAGGGGAGTTGGTTTTTTTGTTGTTGTTTTTTTTTTGTTTTGTTTTTTGGAGGGGAGGAGGGTGCTGAACCTGGGGCTTGAACTATGGGCCTAGGTGCTATCCCCAAGCTTCTTTTATTCAAGGTTAGTACTCTACCACAAACCACAACTCCACTTCTGGCTTTCTTTGGTAGTTTACTGAAGGTTAAGAATCTTATAGACTTTAATGCTTGGGCTGGATTCAAACTATGATCCTCAAATCTCAGCCTCTTGAGTAGCTAGGATTATAGGTGTGAGCCACTAATGCTCAATTTAGCCACTAATGCTAGTTGATAAACTAGAATTTCAAAATAATATTTTAAGTATAGGTATTGATACCTAAAAAGAAGAAAAAAGGGAAAAGAAAAAAAGAGAAATCAAGGTTTGAAAGGAGGAAAACATATGGTATGAAGTTCTTAGAAATACTGGTAAAAGAGCAAGACATGTAGAGAGAAAGAAAAAAACAATAACAACATATCAACAATAACACCTGCAGAAGGAAAGTGAAAAAGGAAAAAAGAAAACCTGTTGCTATTCTTGCTGAGAAAATGTGTTGATCTCATCTCCCCCGTGTTGTGTGTGGGGTGGGGTTGGGTTGGGTTGGATGTTTCTTGTTTTGTTGGGGATGGGGGTGTCTGAATTCTGGACAGGTTATACTGAAAAAGTTGTCTAGTTTTAGGATTTAGCTCCATGGAAGACCACTCACTTGCAAAATCCTGAGTGAAATCTCTAGCATAGAAATGCTGTCTGCAAGCTGAGAAAACAGTAAACAGCCATCTCCCTCCTGCTACTCAGCAACTCTGACTCCTGATCCCCCCCACCATTCCAGTTAATTCCTTAATATGAACTCTTAGTCTCCTCTCAACTGCACCACACTCATAGTACATGCCTGACACCCTCCAGATGGCACCCAAGGCTCAAAGAAGTGGTGTCCCACCAGCAGCCACTGTCAGCTCTAAAGAGGGCAACTGACACACTCACATGGTTCTCACAGACCTTCAAGATTGGCAATGACTCCACCCAATCCTCACCTTTTCCCAACTTGACTTACACCAGATCCCACCCACCTGCAAGTGCAGCATTGGTAGCCATGATCAACACACAGTTTCTGGCTTGCAGTTTTAGGTCTCTCAACAAAATTTTAATTGAACTAGACTAATGTTGATTTTCTATTACATTGAAGGATTTCTTAAGTAAACTTGAAAATAGTTCCACAGTATGTAACATTATAAATTTATTTTCCTGTGATTTCTGTGTGTGCCTACTTTGATAATGCTTCTTGCACATGAGTCTATTTGAGGACATTTTGAGGACAGAAAACATTTGAGGACAGAAACTACATTTGCTGTGTTTACCACAAATTGGGAATATTTAGATAATTCATGTAGAAATTAAATGTGCTTTGTTTATTCCATTATCAGTCTTAGATGACTTGAAATATCAACTTTGTCATATACACTCTTTCAGTGTACTGCTTTAATAAATTCACCAATTGGCAGTCCACAGTTGATGATTAAATTGGTCATACCTACTGTCATGAGAAGTCAAGGCAGAGACCACATGACCCTCTGAGCTGAAACTGTTAATCTAACTTTCTATAGAAAAGGTTTGGTCCCCACCCATCCTCTGGGAACTTATTAGTTCCTAATCACAGATTACTTACACACCAGTGCACTATGTTTTAATTTCAGCTAATAGGAAAACCTCTGTGTTGGCTAGTTTTGAGTATTTGTTCTTTTTATATATAGCTTCATATATTTGGGGGCAGTTAAAAAATTAAAAGACTCCTTTGGGATTCAAATTGGGGTTTTATTAAAGGGTGTTTATGTGATACTGCTTTGCATTCCAGAAGCAGGGTATATTTGATTCTAGTTTTATGGCCTTCCATAAGATTTTATTCTTTTCTTCATACATCTACTATCTTTCTTATAAAATTTATTCCCAAGTCTTTTATAGTGTCTTTCAATTATGAATTGGATCTTTTTATAATTTTCCACTTCTGATTATTTATTGCTAAGATGGGAAAACACTATGGATTTTATAGTCATGATGGGGCAAATTCCCTTTTATTTACTTTTATTATTTTATTTTACTTCATTTCATTTCATTTTAGAAGAGTCTTTGTTTGCTGCTGAAGTCGGTCTCAAACTCCTAAAGTGATCCTCCTGCCTCAGCTTCCCGAGTGGCTGAGACTATAGGTGTATACTTACCCCAGAAAGCTCTAACAGCTTCTTTGCTGAGACTCCTCCATTTCTCAAGTGTATAGTTACAGTCTTTAAAATATAAAACAATTTTATTTCCTTCTTTAAAATATAAAACAATTTTATTTCCTTCTTTTCCATATTTATTCCAACTCTTTAATTCTCTAACCTTAATTCATTATTAACTCTCTAGGGCAGTGATGATTGATAATGAGGGAAGAAAGCAATCCTATTTTGTTTCTCATCTGGCAACTGGGTACTTTCCAATTTTTGCTCACTCTATTTCAACCACACCAACTTTACTGTTCTTTTTTCAACTGGCTAAGTGCATTCCTGTCTCCACCTTTGTGCACATGCTACTGATGTTGCTGACTCTTTTCCACAAAGAATTCTTACAAGTCTTACATGAAACATCTGCTTAAAGTCAAAAGCTCACTGCATATGCCACAAAATTAAGAAAAGTAAGAAAAGGGGTAAGTTGAAGGGAGGGTGAGAATGTTGAAATGGGTGACACTGATCAAGACGCACTGTCTTCATAAATTGTTTTGTTAAATGGTCCCTCCTTTGTACAACTACTTAAAGAAATACCTGCTTAAAAGCTTCGAACAATTATCATTGGTCAACCACCTCGCATAGTGTTTCCATTCATGCTGCTGCTTCATTCTGAGCATACATACTATAAAGTGTATTGTTGGTCTCCACAAATGGAACCTAAGCACCAAGAGGGCAAAATACTTTGTGTTCTGTTCATTTCCATGTCCTCCCTATCTGAAACACATGGTTCTCATTATCCAATGAATATCTGCTCAAAGAACATGCAGTATTAACAGAGTTGGATGGGAATGCCTTCAAGAGATCCTACTATTCACTTAAGATGCATTCTGTGGTATTTTGATGCCCTGTCCTTGCACTAAAGAACTATTAGGCAGGTACCAGCTTCTGTGAGAATGCTCAATCTCCCAGACCCAGCTCTCTCTGGCAGCACTGTGGTCTGAGCCCTTACACTGTATCCCTCCAGTATTCATTTTTTTTAATTCCAATGTAGCAGAAAAGAGGTCCCAGGAGGACCACACACAAGAGGTTCAACTCAGATCTCTGCACACACGCTTCAGATCTGCTTTGACAAGCCATACACATACAAAGCCCCACATTGCTCCTAGATTAAAAGAAGACCTAGAGCAAAGCATGTGTGTTCAAAGAAATTACTGTCAGGATAAATCTTTCAGCTGTCCCTCTTGCCAATCCCCATGTTCCTCCTCCTAGAAATTCTGAGCTGGTGTTTTTGGTAATGGGATTTAGACTGCCGCTTTCAAGAATTCCTTCAGGAAACTGATTTCTGCCTAGAAGATATTATAATGTAATATAAAAAATTAGATCAGTTACTAAACATTCAAGGAAATGAACCACACCTCCCTGCATACTCTGCATGTGGTCTTCGAATCTTGGAAATGAAAATTAAGTGACATTCCAAAGAGACTTCAGTTCACTGAAGCTTTTGATTTGTATCCACACATTTTTCTAAATAATTTAGAAATCATGAGAATTTAAATGAACCATTGTATGTTCTCACCTAGAACTAGGAGAGAGCTTTGCATTTTCTAACAGCATGACTGTATTGCTGGTTCCCTGAAGCATTTCCCAGACTTCCCTACAGGAGATCACTATAAATTTATTCCCCTAGGATGGGACATTACATGTGATGGAGGAAGATCTCTTACATACTTTATGTGTTATACATTATTTGGAAGGCTGTTGCCATTTGCTCAGGGAGCACCAATGTCATTCCAAAGAGCAGAATTATGGGGGCTGGCAAGAGCAACTGCTCTCAGCCCAGAATCAAGAACATCTCTAACTTCCTACCTTGGGTTCTTTCCATGGCTCAAGGGAATTAAAAAGCAAAAGAACAATGATTCACAGGATCTCCCTCAGTAAGGAGATAGTACCACCTTTAATTCAATTCCTGAGCAATTGCAAAATATTCTCAAATCAGGAAGGGAGGTGTGGCTTGAATGGTAAAGCACCAGCCTTGAAGGAAAAAGCCACACAAGAGCTCAAGGGCCTGAGCTCAACCCCAGTATCAGCACAAAACAAAAATAAAAAGATTCTTATAACAGATTCTAGGAACATTGTTACCTCAAGCACAATGTTTTTTTAAGATCATTAAACATAGGATTCCCTATAGGACATTATATAGTCATTTAGGAATAATTTCAGATTATAAATTTCAGATTACAGTACAGGTTGCTGAAATCTATTGGTCCACAGGCTCAGATATGACAAGGGAAAGGCTAATAGGGTAGCAGGATTTTAACAAGATCCTTGACTTTTGAGATACTAAAAACTAGAATTAACACTAGAAATCTAAACATAAACACTAGAAATCTCCCAACTTTTCCAGAGTTAGTGTTATTCATCCACTATGTAAAAAAGCAAAATCAGATGAAGAAGTGAGAGCCTTACAGAAGCGAAATAATCCTGATGCAATTTAAATATGTGGTTAATTGGAGCATTGCGAAGGACCGGCCTGAATCATCTAGACCTCGCAAAGGGAGTTGAAAGGTTCACAGGACTTAACACTCCTTCAGTGTTCTCTGAAGTCTTTGAAGGCCATAGTACAATCTTAATGGACAACATAGTAACTATATTGCTTTCCCTCAAAAGAAATTGAAATGGCTTATACAACTTTGACACGACTTACATCTTTTCTTTAAAAGACCATCTAGAATACATATTGAATGAATTTTGGGGCATTTTTGTTTAATTTACTTTAGAAATCCAAGAAGTCTTCTCATTGATACAATATTACTCCCTTTATCTGCGTTATTTTTCGCTTTGTGTGGTTTCATGGGCTCATAATCAGCCGACATCATGGCTTGATGACCCATCTCCTGACACAATGGGGGAAGTTCAGCAAAAGCCCAGTATTGGGTTACAATATGTATGGCATTAACCTCACTTAGTCTAAGAATGTACACATAGGCATTTACACCTCATGTTACCATTAGATAAACAAACTACCATGAGATAGTTTAAAAGGGAGAAACTATGTCCATATAGCTTTTACTACATGATCTTTTGCTATGCCTAATTTATAAATTAAACTCAGTCATAGGTATGTTCTGTAGGAAATACATTGTGCTGATAGGACTCAATACTGTCTTCAGAGTCAGGCATCTCCACGGGTCTTGGAAGATTCCTCCACTGATAAGGGGAGCCACTATATTAACTGAAGTATGTAGATAAATGCTAATTCACTCAATGCATTCATATTTACCCTTTCTTAAGGATTGTAAACTTTCATTTCTTAATACTAGGGAGAAAAAAAGAAAGTCTTAGTTTTATAAAGCAGGGGAGAAAATGGAAAAGAGACTGACTCACTCGCCCAAGGTCATCCAGCAACTAGTGGAAAAGCCAAGTCTAGAGACTGCTCTCCATGTCCCAGCTCTCTGTTACAGCCTGCCCACAGTCCAGGGGCCCACAAAAGCCAGAGTAATATGCTTAATGGTAGCAGAAGGAGGAAGGCATGGATCAGGTTGTGCTGAGAAAAGGCTTGGCAGGCATCTACTGCAGGAAAAAGAAGGATGACAGCTCCAGCTGGAACTCTTTCTCACCCCTTCGCCCAAACAAGTTATGCGATCCAAGCAAGGCCAAGCCCTTACTGTATATTTCTTGTGAGGAACTTTGGGAAGACAATTGGTTAAACAAAAAAAAAAAGAAAATCAAGAAATAGGAAATAGTCATGACTCACACTTTACACATGTCGAAGGACCCAAGCTACCATCCATCCAGCCCTTCTATCTTCATTTTCACTAGTGAGCCCAAAAGGAGTGCAAACAGGCCACACTTACGTGACTCCGCCTTAATAAGATGGCGGAAGGCCACACGCCAACAAGACTGCGCATGCTCTCTATCAAGATTAATAGTCACGGAAGTTTCCATGCGTTTCTTTCTCCGATGGAGCTGTCACAGACCACAATTTCCTTGAGATATTCTGGCGCTGTAATATCCTTTCCTTGAAACCCAAGAACCTTCTCATTAAACACCCTTATGTACAATATACTATACTGCAGCCAAAAAAACACTGCACACTACACTGAATACTGTGAATACTGATACTAAGGCATGAAGCAATTACTAGAATTACCAGGCACCAGTGGCTCATACCTATAATCCTAGCTAAGAGGCTGAGATCTAAGTGTTACATCTCAAAGCTGCCTGGGCAAGGAGGCCTGTGAGGTTCTCATCTCTAATTCACCTCCAAAAAGCCAGAAATGGTGTTGGGGCTCAACTGGTAGAGCACTAGCCTTGAGCAAAAAAGCTAAGTGACAGTGCTCAGTCCCTGAGTTCAAGCCCTAGCAGTAGTGCACACACATGTGCACATGCTCTCTCTCTCTCTCTCACACACACACACACACCCTTTCATTGACATAAATTAGCCAAATTATAGTACCATTGATATACATGCCAAAGGCTTAATTTTAAGAGTTCCTTTACAAATACGTCATTGGTAAATGTCTGATTGTATCTAACAACCAGAGTTCATCTTGTCCTGGCAAGGACCAAATGTGAGCAGTGGGTAATGGCCAAAGCCATGCTTAAAACAATGCTGAAGAGTTCTTAAAAGTTTCTAAAACCTACCTTCATTACTCCAAATGTTGACTGTACAACAGTATAAGCTGATCACTGCCCACCAACATAGAGAAACAGTTCTATCATGATAGTGAGGAGAAGAAATGCTGAGGTTATTTTTGTGGAATGCAAGTTTTAATCAAAGAGGCAGTTTCTGGAAAATGCAAAATATTTCAACAAGTTCATTCAGAAAATAAAAGCACTAAAATGCCCCTTCCCAGGGAAGAGCATTTCACTCAGGTATACTCCAGTGAGTAAACACTGCAATATGCCCTACATTTTATAAGAGATACTGCAGGAAAGAACTATAAAAATCTAATAGCTACTTTTAATTGTTTGGTAGGACACTACCCTCGCAGTGCATTCACTATTAGATTTTACAAGTCAAATATGGAATATGTGTGTCTGCTTAACACACTCAATGACAGAAATGTACTGTCTTCTCAGCATTCTAAAACAGAAGCATGAGAAGCACAGATCTCCATGCAAGGTGGTGATGGTGGCCAGGCCTCAGGAGAAACAGCCCTGCTAAGCAGACAGCTAGTCAGGCCACATCTGAACGTTCATTTTTAACCCCTCCAAGTTTAAAAGGTCTTTGGCTATTGAGATTCTAGCCAGGGAACAGTAATCAGAATTGTGAGGAATGTGGAAACCAGCAGATTTAAACAACAGTTGAAAAGGATGATGGGATGCAGTGGTCTCTTTCTGTCCCCAGGGACAGCCAGTGGATGTTTGGGGAAATTCCAGATCTGAATCCTTCATAGAATACCACTTTTACTATATACCTCTGGTATATTCAGAGTACTGAATCATCCTTCTCTATATTCTATATCCTGGTGTCTCATTCGCTGCTTTTCTCATCTGCATTAGAGTCATTATCAAGTAAAGTTAAGGCCTAATCGAACATAAGACTTACACTATCATATGGTCCAATTAATCACCAGAATGAATACTAAGTGATTAACAGGCTGAATGCATGTATAGTACATATATTATTCAAATAATATCATGAATAATCCAAAGATGATTCATGTCCTGGGTGGAAGAGAGAAGGATATTATACAATTTCATCATGCTACTCAGGAGGATGAGCAACTTCAAACCTCTTAATGCTTTCTGGAATTTTCCTCTTAGTAGTTTCAGACCACAAGTATCTGAAACCACAGAAAGGGAAAGCAAAACCACACCAAGAACGGACTGTGGTGATTGGCCTAGAAATGAGAAGGCTAGGAGACTTGGGAGCTGTCTGCAAATATCTGCAGAGGGTTTGTGTGGAAAAAGCTATCCACAGGATCATACAGGAGCCAGTGGGTGAGAAAAGCTAAAGAAAAGCAAGTTCCTGATCAATATAGGAAAACATTCTAACAGCCAGAATGGTACAACAAGAGAACTTGGTTGTGTCATTGTATGGGAAGATTCCAGAAGGAGCTGAATAGGCATGTGTCCTGTCCCCACTTCAGGACACGTCTGGTTACCCTTCACTATTTTTCCAATGAGATCCAAAGCTACACAACCCATGTGTCTGACTCTCAGCACGAATACAGTGGCATTATAATTTTATGGTGGTATGAGCTTGGATGCAAATACAGCAAATACAGCCCTGGGCCTGTGGTAGACATCAGGTGGCTCGATTAAAATGCAGAAATACAGGATGAAAGGGTGACCATCTTTCAATGTGGATGGCATAGACATTCCATGTGCATGTCCTAAAGACCAGAAGCCTGTGATGACCTGACGGCAGAGGTACCGTGACACACGCGCCTAGCTCCCCAACAGCCATGTGGCCACTGGAAAGTCTGGCTCCGACACAGAGTTGTGAAACCTTTCGTGGCTGCCAAGTTTGCAGTCACATGGAAACTGAAGTTGTCAGGCTTCCTTAAAATTCCATTCTTCAAAATAAGCTTCTCATCATCCCTAGAGAGACTAAGGAAAAACAAACAGCCCCCCGCCCCAAATTTGCACCGTTTCCAACCCATCTATCCTTCTGCACAAGAACGACTAATGAGAAACTCCACTCGCAGATAAAAGACTATTGAACAGATTAGCCAATCCCCCTCCACCCTTTGGCACCAGGGTCCAAGCTCCCCTGGAAGAGTTCAGCCACACTGAGAGACATAAGAACTGTCGCAAGTAATTCACACCAACAAGATTAATTGTTCCAATCCCTCGCACTGAAACTTGTCGTCCTGAGACGACATGTGGGATCTGTCACACCTCAATATCTCAATCCAAAAAGAAAAGAGGGCTAAGCCTCCTCCTTTTTCCCTACCAATCCAGTGAAAGAAACGTTTGGAAAATGTCAAAGTAGGTACAATGAAACAGTATCAGAATTTGAGCCTCACTAATGCTTCAGCTAACAAAAACCCCTAAACAAGGTATGATTTAAATGAGTAAAGAAACAAACAGCAAGCACCGAGAAAAGGGATCATTTCCCAGTCTGATTATTTCCCCAAATCTGACATCAGAAACTTAAAATGAATAGGAAAATACTCTTATGGAAGACCAGTTAATGACTTGATTAGTAATGTTATTATAATCCAAGGGAAATTAGTGATTACAAGCAAAGCAACAGTGCCTTGCAGCTTTTAATAAAGAAGAAAATCAAAAGTTCATTTATCTAACACTAACATTTATCTAAGGTAGGTGATGCGGTTGAGAGCTCACTCCATTCATACCTTCAAGGAGTAAGACTGTATTACAAGCACACCATCTGGTATAGACATGAATGTCTTCCTAATGCTGAATATAATTCAGAACATCAATCATACTATCATGTTACAGGATATGTATCTATGTTGTTTCTACAGTAAAAAAAATACAAATGGTTGTGATTTTTTAAAAAAGAAAAGAAATGAGTTTGGTGCTAGTGGCTCACATCTGTAATCCTAGTTCCTCAGAAGGTTGTGATCTGAGGATCCTGGTTCAAAGTCAACTAGGGCAAGAAAGTCTATAAGACCTCCAATTAACCTGCAAAAAGCTAGAAGTGGAGCAGTGGCTCAAGTGGTAGAGTACTGGACAAAGGGCAATGTCCTGGCACAGATCCGAGCACCAGCTCACACACACACACACACACACCCTCTCTCTCTCTCTCTCTCTCTCACACACACACACACACACACACACACACACACACACACACACACACGCACAAACAAGTGTATGAGATACTCAGATTTTGGCTGTTAAGTTCCAAACCATTTTATTCTAAAATCTCTGATACCTTTCTTACTAAGGCAAGAAACTACATAAGGAAGCTGATAAATTCTATTTTCTGCTTAACAATTTGATCTGTTCAAGATTGGGCTTTATAAATATTAAGTTCAATATCTTCCATCATCACTGTCAATATCATTTGACGGTTCTAGGTTATAGATTAGAAGAGACAGATTTGACTTACTTGCAGAATATGATTACCAGCTGAAAAGAGTCAGCAGAGACTGTTGGAATGAATATGACCTGAATGAAAGAACAAAACACTATGTAGAAACACAAATTGTCACATTTCTTTTTAATAAATGGGAAATATACAAGGAGAAGTCTCCCAGCTCAAGACACAGACTAAATGTATGTTTTACCTCTCATCTCTCCCAAGACAGGAGATGAATTCAAAAGGAAAGAAAAAAAAACTAAGAGCAAAAGCAATGAAGTTGGAAAGGATAGTCATTATCAGATATAAGGAATTAAACAATCATGAAGATACAAACAAAGGACAGAAGAAAAAGAAGAGAATCTAGACATAGCACACTGGGGAAGAGGAAGCTAATCAGCCGCAGGGAGGAAGCAAAGCTCACCCACTGCACACACCAGAACATTTTTTTTAAAACAGGGAGAGGCCTCATGAAGAAAGAGACATATGGGGAAACGAAACCAGTCAGCTCTCCAGAATAATCACAACTACGGAAGGAATATATATGATTTGAAAAATCCCCCAGGAAACATAATTTATATTTCAGAACCTTAAGAAAAATTAATCTACACAATTAGAATGACTGAAGACATAACATAAAACAAACTAAAAACTGAAAAAAATAACTGGCTAAAAAAAATTGATTGCTACAGGTAAAATATTCAAAGTAAGAATGGAAAAAGTAAATATCCAAAATTTTGCAAAAATTAGGACAGAAAAGAAAACATGAGGGACACAGAGACTATAAGCTAAAGGATTATTATAAGCCTAAAAAAGGGTTTTTTTAATGTAGAACAATAAAAAGATATAAATATTTTTAAGAAAGAAAATTCTAGAAGGAAATCATGAGAAACAAACCAGATGAGTGAGACAGAATCATATTTATGCTCACATCTGTGACATCTGGTTATAAAGTAGACCAAACAAAATAATAAAAGTTTACTTAACTAATTAATAATAGAGAGCTACCAAAAGATTTAAAATCAAGCTACTGTCAATCTGAGGATCATGGTTCAATGCCAGTCCAGGCAGGAAAGTCCATGAGACTCTTCTCCAATTAACCATAAGAAAACGGGATGTGGCACTGTGGCTCAAATAGTAGAATGCTAGCCTTGAGCAAAAGGAGCTCAGGGATAGTAGCTCAGGACCAAAGTTCAAGCCCCAGGACTGGCAAAATAATAATAATGGTAATAATAATAATAATTTTCTACTCCAATATGACAATAGACTGTTGTCATTAAGCACCAAAGGAACTATTATCTTCAAATTATTAAACAAAGATCAGTGTGAACCTAGAATTCTATATCCAGCTAGATATCTAATCTATATCCAGCAATCAAGTGTGTGTGTGTGTGTGTGTGTGTGTGTGTGTGTGTGTGTGTGTGTGTGTACAAAATGAAGACATCTTTCCAAACAAATACAAGTGTCAGAAAACTTCCCAAAAGCTTAAAGAAATTAATTTTTTGTGAACCTCACAAGATGAAGGAAAATTCATGACAAAAAAAAAAACTCATACGACCCAAGATACTGTATTATCAGGTGGGATCTACGGCACTGTGGTTCATTCCTGTAATACTAGCCCTTTAGGAGGCTGAGATAGAAGACAGAGACATTGCTGGTCCTGATGTAGAAGTACACACACTTGTTTGTATGAGCACATGAGTTTCTCTCTAGTTGACCTCTCTTACTTGTGATATACCCAAAACTTCTGAACATATTCTCCACATTTTAATAGTTCCCTAAGTATGCATTCTCCTTTCTCTAGGTAAAATATAAAGAAAACTATGTTTTCCAGTCTCTATCCCAGCCAAGATAAAGGCAGGACCCAGGCTCTGTGAACCAAATCTACATTGAGCCATGAACCACATAGGCGAACAAACTGGTCAGGGTAAGTGCATTTTCCTGGCATAAGCATAAAGCATGTTTTTCATTCAGAGAAGGCGGCAACTAACCCAGTCATGTTGGCAAATCCTTGCAATTTGCCCCAGCATATTAATGTCTTGTGCCACTAGGAAACAACGTGAAAGGCAACAGAGAACCACAGTGCTGACTCAGGCCTCGGGAACACAGCACCTCCCCTCGGCCTCTTGGCTGAGGCAAGCCCATCTGCTCTGTTTTAGAAGTGTTTATTACATGGTTCCCCCAACTTTGATGAATTTTGCCCTTAACTCCATAACTCAACAGGCTCCATCCATCCTGACTCCAGTTACAAACCCTTTCTTACACTCATTACAAAGTTGTGGAGGTTTTATATGGTCGGCCCAACCTAATTTTCCCCCCCATAAACACTGTAATTTTTACTGAACAATGGTAGAAACTTCAAGGCTTGGCAAAAATAAATAAACACACACACACACACACACACACACACACACACACACACACGTCATTATGGCAGAAATAGCTGGACAGTATACTGTTTAGAAATAAGGAAATAGCCACCAGAAGAATGAAATACAGAAATAGTTAAAATGGCTAGTTAAGGGGTAGAGAAAAGCAGGGAAATTTTGGCTTTGCATAGTAACATAGTTCTACTGTGCAATAGATTAATTTTATGCTGTAGATTTTTATTTTTTTTAATTTTACCTGTATGTGTGTGTGTGTGTGTGTGTGTGTGTGTGTGTGTGTGTGTGTGTGTGTGTGTTTGGCAGTCCTGAGGCTTCAATTCAGGGCCTGAGTGCTGCCATGAACCGCTTATTTTGCTCAAGGCAAGGGCTCTACCACTTGAGTCACAGCTCCACTTTTGGCTTTTGGGGAGTTTAATGGAGATAAGAGTCTCACAGATTTTCCTGCCCAGGCTGGATTCAAACTGTGATCCTCAGACCTCAGCCTCCTGAGTAGCTAGGGTTACACAGGTATGAGTCACCAGACTTAAGATTTTACATTTAATCTCTTGTATGCTACACTCAAAAAAGAAAAGGAAAACAGGAAAGAAGGGAAAATTACAATACTGATATTATCATAGCATTATCAATAAAATATTGAAAAGTCAACTTACATTACAGTGTAGCTGGACACCACTAATGGCTCAAGACTAGGATCCAGAGACTCAGAAGCATGACATCTAAGGATCCAGTTCAAAGCCAACTGAGAAGACAAGTCTTTAAGACTCTTTTCTCCAATGAATCAGCAAAATGTCAGACTATAGGCATAGCTCAAGTGACAGAGCACCAACCATGAGCATAATGGACAAAGAATAGATCAAGCCTCATTGCTAGTACAAAGAAAAAAAAAGAAGGAAAGAGAGTGAGGGAGAGAAAGAGAGAGAGACACAGAGAGAGAGAGACAGAGAGAAGGAAACAAACAAACTGGGTATAACAGAGCTTTCTTATTATCATTAAAAAGCATTAGGGATTCTTCAATCACCAGAAGCCCCTCCCCCCAAAAAAGAAGAGAACTGTGTAACAAGTGAAAAAGAACATAAAACAAGTGGAGAGATGAACCAATTTCCAGGAAGAAAACACAGTAGAGTACTGTGTCAGAAAGGGCAGGTTTGCTCTCCATGACAAGCAAAATGTTTCCAATAATCAAAAAATCGGACAAGTAATTTCCTTTTTATAAAACCTTCCTACACCTCACTATCAATAAATATTTAATCCAAAATATCCCTGATAATGATAAAAACTAGGATTTGATTATGACAAGAAAAAGCAAGAAAAAAATCTTCCCAATTGCTGCCAAAATGCTACAATTTTGTTTAAGTGTAAGTACAAATTTAATGGAAGAAAGCCATTAGCCAAGGAAAAGAACAAAAAAGTCAACAGATCCAGATTCCTTACCTTCTACCTAAAATGCTTAACTAAGTGCACAAGCATAGCTTTTCACTAAGAAAAGAGTAATTGATTTCTGTTTTCACTGCTATTTACAACAGCAAAAGCAAATGATCAAGACCAATCAATCAAACTCAAAAAATTTAAATATATAAAGTGACACCTCAAAAATGCATCAATCAGCCGGGCGCTGGTGGCTCACGCCTGTAATCCTAGCTACTCAGGAGGCTGAGATCTGAGGATCGCGGTTCAAAGCCAGCCCGGGCAGGAGAGACCGTGAGACTCCGATCTCGAATAAACCACCAGAAAACCGGAAGTGGCGCTGTAGCTCAAGTGGTAGAGCGCTCGCCTTGAGCTGAAGAGCTGAGGGACAGCGCCCAGGCCCAGAGTTCAAGCCCCACGACTGACAAAAAAAAAAAAAAATGCATCGATCAAGATTATAAATAGAAGTACATAAATATCTGGCTTAATCCTAGTAATCTACTTCCAATGAGAAAGAAAAAAATATAAAAAATACTGAATGAAAGAAAACATGGTAGTCAGATTTACAGGGTACATATAATATTTAGGAATGTCATATACATTTTTCTAAAACATTATACTAGTTGGTAAATGTAAAAGAATATGTCACAGCTGAAATTTAGAAGTATATCATCCATAAAACTGTCACATAACAATTTTAATGGATAAAATAATTTATTTGTAAGATAAGCATTCTACCAAGAGGCCTTATTGTATTATGATTATAAGAATTTAAAACCTAAGGTTGAGCCTACTGACTTAGGGAAGTTTCCAACCTTCCTTCAACTTGATTTCCTTTTCTCTAAAACAGAAATAATAACTCTTAGCACATACCATCACTGAAAAGACTAAATGAGAATGTACATGGTTCCGACCAACACCTGGCACCACCCTTTCCACTAACCTTTTATTGCAAATAGCTTTTATAATTTCAAGATGCATTCAAATCAGATTCCAAACATCTAAATCAGATCCCACATCTAAAATAACTGCAAAGATTCTGTACAATCTTTGTTTGAGAACTTTGGGCTACAGTTTATTTTTTTACTTTAAATTTAAATTTACTTGTAAAGGTGATATTCAGGGAGTTACAGTTACGTAAGTAAGGTAATGAGTACATTTCTTTTTGTTACCCCCTCCCTCCCATTTTCCCAACCCCTGAGCCCTCTTCCCCACAAGTGGTAAAGTTTATTTCCCTAGTCTAGTGAGTATCACTGTTGAATTGGTTCACCCTTCATCCTACCATTTCTTTGATTCTCCTTCCCTTCCCCAAGTCAGATAAACTTATATACAAGACAAAAGGTATATAAATCAAAAACAGTGGCAATAGGGAATAAACCAAAAGAGAAAAAAGAATGAAAAAAGAAATAATTGCAACAATACAATTTTTAAAAACCTCATTTCCATTTCTTGGAGTTTATTTTCATAAGCATCATTCTATATGGCCATACACACATTGCGATTGAGTCACTGATCCTCTCCTAAGAATATCTACAAACCAGCCTGCACTAATGCCACCAGGACAACCACGTTCGCTGCAGCATTTTTTACCATACCTAGGATACAGAATCAATCCAGATGCCCCTCCGTGGATGAATGGATCAAGAAAATGTGGTATATATACACAATAGAATTCTATGCTTCCAGCAGAAAGAATGACATTGCCCCATTCATAAGGAAATGGAAAGACTCGAAAAAAAATATATTAAACTACATAAAATATATTAAACTAAGGAAAACTAAGAAATGTAAGGTGCATGGTTTCCCTCACTTGTAACAACTAGAATATGTTTATATATCTACAAGTTAATCCAATAGCTAGTAAAAAAAAATAATTATACTTGGAATATAGTTTAAAAAAAAAAAAAAAAGCCAGGTGCTGGTAGCTCACACCTGTAATCATAGCTACTCAAGAGGTTGAGATCTAACAATCACAATTCAAAGCCAGTCTGGGCAGGAAAGTTCCTGAGATGCTTATCTCTAACCAGCAAAAAGCCAGAATTGGAGCTGTGGCTCAAGTGGTAGAGGCTAGTCTTGAATCAAAAAGCTAAGGGAAAGCATCCAGGCCCTGAGTTCAAGGACCAGTACTGACACAAAAAATAAGTAGGTCCAAATCCATAGTTAACTATTTTCAGTCTTTTAAGTATAAACCATATCAACAATAAACTAGTTGACAGGAGAAATAACTCGCAATGTTGGGGGGGTTTTCCCTACAGAAATGAATAAAATTCTCCTTTATTTCTTTCATTGAAAAAAATCAAATGTTACAAATTACATTTTAAATTCCACAAGCTCATTCAGGAAATATATAAGGAGTATCTGCTATGTTCTAGATGCCATTCCCAAGCCTCGGAGGTGTAGCAATGAACGAAATATACAAAACTTCTAGCCCTTAGACCTTAAGAGAAACTAAGCAGTGTAACAAATGCAGTAGTCACATGCCACTCTAGTATCCAGAAGCCCAAAACTTGTTCCAATTAATTGGGTGTAATCATGACAAAGATGGTCCTTTTGGAAAGATAACTTATCCAGTAGGACCAAGCTCTGAATTCTCAGCATCACTGTTCTGGAAAGATCAACAAACTGTTCTTATCACACAGAATAAGTTGTTCTACCCAACTACTTTGTAAGGTCAAACAACTTTAGAAATAATGCCAAATAAAAATGACATTTATTTTCCTAACTACTGGGGGAGAAACATTTAATCTCACCCCAAATACTAAATCTAAAACATTTCTGAATCATTTCTTATAGATTTTGATAGTAGAAAGCTTATTTTAAAGATGGAAGAAATATGCACAATTTTCAATATATAGTTTAAAGAGATCTTAATTAAGGCCTGCCATCAGAAATATAAACTAGTTAACAGTTCAATATAATATGTTGAAGCAATAATAATTTTTAACCCAAATATCCTTATCATGTCAATGATACATTTAATCTCATATGGTAATACTCTACCATTACTTTCTTTTACTCAAGGTTTATTTAGAGAAGAGATTCCTATTTGTTGGTTGCAAGCCAGTAGACCACCAGTTTTTCCACTATGCAAATAAAACAGAACATTTAGATCACATCATCACACATCCCTAAAATAAAACTACTGGCATAGTACTCAGAATAAAATGTACTTAATTTACAGTGACAAAGTCAGGCCCTACTATGGAAACCCAAATGTTAGTGGCCATGAAACCTGGCCTAAGGGAGGCCTCTAGTGGATCTGGGTGGTTACTAACGTCCTTCTCATCCCAACCCTGGAGTTTCCCTGTTCTCCTCTAGATTAGATAGATAGACAGATAGACAGACTGACAGACAGAATATATTACATATCTCAATATCTCTCTCAATCTCTCACACCTTTCTCTCTCTCTCTCTCTCTCCCTCTCTCTCTCTCTCACACACACACATACACAGATACAGAAAGCCTCAAGAAAATAGGTTGCATTCAATCGCTGAACTATTTGATTAAGTTTGAAAAGAAAAAAAGCCGGGCTGGGAAGGTGGCTCAGTGGTAGAGCGCTTGCCTTGAATACCTGAGGCCCTGGGTTCGATTCCTCAGCACCACATAAGCAAAATGAAAAAAGCCGGAAGTGGCGCTGTGGCTCAAGTGGTAGAGTGCTAGCCTTGAGCTGAAGAGCTGAGGGACAGCACCCAGGCCCAGAGTTCAGGCCCCACGACTGCACCCAAAAAAAAAAAGAAAGCCTTTAAACTATATAACCAGAGCTGGGAAGGTGGCTCAGTGGTAGAGCGCTTGCCTTGCAAACATGAGGCCCTGAGTTCCATCCCTCAGCACCACATAAGCAGAAAAAAACAGAAGTGGCGCTGTGGCTCAAGTGGTATAGCACTAGCCTTGAGCTGAAGAGCGGAGGGACAGCGCCCAGGCCCAGAGTTCAAGATCCACAACCGACAAAAAAAAAAAAAAAACAACACTATATAACCAGTACTGTTTATCATTAAGGAGTCTCTGAAGTGAAATTTTTCAACTTCACCAGACACCTTACTATTAGCTAATGTTAATAATCTTAATTTTTTGTAATGGAAAGAGCACCTGGCTAGCATATGCAAGGACCTGGGTTCAATTCTCAGGACTAAAAAAATGAAAAAATAAATGCAGCTTATGGTAGTCTAAATCAAGTCCATAAAAAAAAAAAAGGACTACAAATTTAGAGTTAAATTTCTAATTGATGGGTCTTCTAAGTATGTTTCCCACTCTTAAATACACTGACATTTTTGTAAATACAAAGAATAAACAAACTGGTCCCTTTAGATAAATGTACCTACTTACTACCAATTATCAAGGCTTAACTCTTTCCCAATTCTGCTTCTATAATATTAATATTCATTTCCTTTTTTGCTGAGACCTCTGCTTCCAGAACCTTCCTCTCTCTCTCTCTACCCTGCCAACCTTAATACCTATCTTACCTTCGACCAGTGAGGTCTTTTGTAGCAAGAAAAGAAATAGCTGGGGTTCCTCCAAAACAGGAACAACGCCATGTCTCCCCTCCCATCAATGGCAACGCCCTCATTTCAGGGGACATCCTCAGGGCTGCACACTGCTGCCTATCTGAAGCTTTCCTTGCTCCTATGGTAACCTAACCCTAATATACTCTGAGTCTACAGGTGCCCCAAAATGTAGCCTAGGAATAATCACTCTCATGTATAGAAATTCTCATCTTTTGTTATGTATTTGGTGTTTAAAAAGAAAAGGGCTAAAGAAAGTGGCAAGAACAATACACAGAATAAAGACCCTTTTTATATCATATCCTCATTTAGTTAAAAATTGACTCCCTCCAAAAAAAAATTCCATTTTCAAAGAAACTCAAAAAGCCAGGTACCCGTAGTTCCAGCCTGTGATCCTAAACTATGTAGGAGGCTGAGATCTGAGGATCTTGGCATAAACTCAACCAGGGCAGAAAAGATCTCAAGACTCTTATCTCCAATAAACCAGCGCAAAAGCCAGAAGCAGAGTTGTAATGTAAGTAGTAGTGCATCAACCTTAACCAAAATACCAAGCAAGAGTACAAGGCCCTGAGTACAAATTCTAGTACCAGTATACACACATACACACATACACTCACAAAACTAAGTGTAAAGATTTTAGAAATACATTCAAAGGCTAAAAAAAAAAAAAAAAAATCTTAAAAACTACTCCAAAAATAGAAACTCTGATCTGTGAAGAAACTAATTATCCATATAAACTCACTGCTTAGAATGTATGACTAGCTGAAGTGTTGATTAAATTCAGCTTTATATTTCATAGAAGACTAAGTAATCATATTCTAATAAGAATTCAAATTTAAAATTTTTCAATGTAGGATGGGATGCGAAGGGGAAACAAAGGAGGCTACAATGCTTGATAAGAAATGTACTCGTTATCTTGCCCATGTTATTGTAACCCCTCTGTACAGTATTTTCACAATAAAAAAAAATTAATAAAAAAAAGTTTCAATGTACCTTTATTTAAAAATGGACAACTGTTAAGAAAAATAAATCATAAAGTCAAAGGAATATTTAAAACAAATAAACGTTACAACTTAAAATACATTATTAAAATGCACTCACAGAGCAATATTCTAGAGCTGCTTTTTACTTATATTTTGTTGCTTGATTTGTTGATTTGAGACAAAGTCTTGTTGTGTTGTCCAGGCTGGCCTCAAAAAACAATCCCCCCACCTCAGCTCTGTAAGCAGCTGATACTACAAGCATGTAGAACCCTGCAGGTGTAGAACTCCTTTTTAATATTTACCTATTTAATCTGAAGCAAATGTCTGTACGCCGAAGATGGTTGAAGACGTACTAAATACCATCTTCCCAGGGCTGCCATGTAATAAATCTCCTTTTCTCTACCCTTCACCCATACATGGCTCTTTACTTGGCATATGGGAGCTAACATTAGTCCCACCTAATATGGAACTGTACTGGGTTTTTAGACCCAAGGCCCGAAGTCCGAGTCCCAAGTTGGGAGCAGCTGCTCACCCCCACAGGCCAGAGCATGAGAAAGACATGCATGGTTGTCCAGGCACAGGTGAGGTCTGGCTGGCCTGTGGCTCAGTCCTTTGGACTGGGAGGAGTTGTGGACAACTGTTATCACTTTACTCCTGGAACAAAACAGGAAGTAGGTAACCACCTGTGCTTTGGTCGTTTCCTTTAAGATGATAAGAAAACACTGCTTACTTGAGGGGCAGTTTGCCTTCCATGCAAGATGCTAGTCATTGAATCTGCTCTTTCCTCTGGGAGCTCAAGGTGATTGCAAAGGTACTTCAGAAGGGAAAACCTCAACTGAAAGGAATTTTTAACTGATTCAGAGGACCCAGCAAAAGCATCTTTTGAGGTGCTTCTGATAGTCTGGTGGACTTTGGGCCTCAGCTCCAAAAACCTAGTTTCAGAATACCTGAACACTTGAGTTCTTATCTACAGGAATACTTTTTTTCTACCTCCTTAGGCAACACACAAAAACTGCTAATTTCTCTGTCCCCAAATTACACACACACACACACACACACACACACACACACACACACACTTCCAATGTGCCATGACTACCCAAAAACTGTAAGCCTCTCTTGCACCATCCCAATCATTTGACCAACACACAGTATGCTAAGGCATGTGGTCAGTAAACCATTACTGCCTTTAATAAGCTGTTGTCGATCAGGCACTTCAAAAGATGAATATTGTTGAGCATAACATGTGATGAAGAAAACCAAGTAATCCAATTTTATCCTAACACAAAACAATTGATAAAACATAGCAAGTAGAAAAAGATTACAAACAGAAATTGTGATTGCTAGAGAATTCATAAGATGAAGAAGAAAGATTAGCTCTACTTAAACAAAAACAACCACAAAAAAGGGCTTCGTTTTTAATATGAATGTGTGGCTATAGGGCCCTCCTCTTTCAAAACATCTCTAAATCCAAAGGAGGAAAAAAAAATCAAAGTAATAAGTATTTTCTCATTTGATCCATGAAAGGAAGACAGAAGATGGACCAGCAGCAGCAAGGAAAGGAGGCACAGACAGACCCAAAGTAATCAAGAAATGACAGCTGGTTCTCACTGCAGGGCCATCAGGTAGAAAACTACAGGAGGAAAGTATCTGAACACAAAACTGTTCTGTGGAGTCAGGTGGTTGTCCACAGCTTTCTTATGAACCACTGAGCTCTCAGTCTCTGCTTTTAGCGTCCCTGGTACAACAGAACCCAAAGGGCAACCAGTACGTTTCATAAAAGAAGCAAAACCAAACTGATATAAACACAAATCATTTCCTCCTCCTTTCTTCCTCGCTCCTCACTTGGTTGTCATGGTAACCAACTTGAGGTTGTGTTTTGCTATAAAGTGCTATAAGTACTTGCTGATGGTAGATGGTATAAAAATGCATACACCTCTGAAAGTCTTTGAATACATATCCCAACACGCCACTTTTCTAAGATGAAATATCACATTCCCATGCAGATGCACTATCCTTCTGAAAAATACAAACCCACGCCAGGCACAGTGGCTCACACCTGGAATCCCAGCTACTCAGGAGGCTGAAAGCTGAGGACCCATGAGATAAATTCACAAGACTATCTCCAATTCACCCACACAGAGCTGGAAGTGATCAGGGTTGTAGGCATTTACACACAGTGAGACCAAAGGACTCTTTCAGGAGTGGAACACAAAAGCACAATAGCTGTGTGTCTCTCACCATATAATAATATGTATTGAAAAGAATACTAGGAAATGGAAACAAGAGGATTTTTCTTTGTTGTTTTTGTTTTCTTCTCTTTTGAGAAGAAAACTGTTTGTTGATTTGTCTGTCTTTGGGAGGGTAAGGGGGACACAGAAATGGAGGGACAAAGAGTGAACAAATGCAGCAGTGACACTTACTAGACACTATGTTGAAAACAAACTATACAACTTGTGGGAGGAGACGGGAGGGAAAAACTGGGAGAGAGCTAGGGAAGGGGTGACATCATCCAAAATGTACTCTTTACCCAACTTATGTAACTGTCACCCCTCTATACATCCCCTTTATAATAACAATAAAAATTTTAAAATTATTTTTAAAAATATATATTATACAAAAAAATGCTGAAAATAAGGTGTGGTTTAGGGGGCAAAATGCCATTCTTGCATGAAAAAGCCAAGTAATAGCACAAGACACTAAGGTCAAGAACCCGTGCTGGCCCACACAAAAATTAATTCATTAATTAAGGTTTAAAGAAAGAAAATCAAGTTGCAGATGCACCTGTTGCAAAGAAAAAGCCAACTTCAGGGTTAGCTAGAATTTGGAACATTTGGCTATGTGAAAGAAAAGGCAATGTCTAACCTGGTTTGAAAATGCTTGTAAAGAAGATTAAGTTATTTTTATATAATCACAAATAATTCAATCTGAAATACCACTCTTAATTATGGCAGTACAAATATAAAGACTTAAGACATTGTTGAAGCCACCTGTAACCATGTCAAGTGCTTTGAAGATGTCAAGAGCCTACCAAAACATTCAACAGAACAAGTCTTATGTTCCACTGAAGTACAAAAGCATCTTCGTCTGAGAACACATTACTCTGTACCTCTGTACTTGTACAGCGGAAATACCTGCTGGTTGTTCTGAGGTAATTAACCTAATACACACCTCTAAGAGCATTTGAGAACACCAAAACTTTAAAAGATAGTTAATATGAACTACTCCATGTCTTAGGACTTACTTGTTAAAAGCAAAAACCTAGAAAAAAATTTACGTATTTCCTACTGACATCAATAGATAAGACCATCAAAATGAAGTCAAACCTTCATTTAGAAAATGAAGAACTGAGGTGCTTTCAATTATTTAGACATTAATATGAAATACATCAGTTATACTCAATAAATACATGCAGTCTAAACTACATTCTTGAGAGAGGAACCTGTGAATTCTGTCAGTAGTAAGAAGATGACTCTGACTTAATCAGGCCAAACATCAAGAAGCTACTTAGACAGAAGGTAAATTAGACTGGGCACTGATGGCTCACGCCTGTCACCCTAACTACTCAGAAAGCTGAGGATCACAGTGCAAAGCTAATCCAGGCAGACAAATCTCTTTTCTCTAAATAATCAATAAAACTCCAGAAGTGGAACAGTGGTTCAAGAGTTAGAGCACCAGCCTTGAAAATAAAAAGAGATCCTGAGTTCAAGCCCCAGTCCTAGCACTGGAGGTGGGAAGGGAAAGAGGGATGATGCTCATAGATTAAGGATATATAAAGAGTGGGTTTTGTTTTTTTTAAGTGTTCATATCATCAATGCGGGAGAAAAGATGCAAACCATATGTAAATTAAACCATACCAAACCATCATCAACAAAAAGTTTTTTTAAAAAATCACCCTTCCAGATATTTTACTTACTTCCATCTCTACTATTCACAGAACTCAATGGGACCAGCTACAACAGAGACACAGTTTTGTAGTATTTTAGTATTTGTAGTATTGTAGTATTTGTATTTTCCCTCCAATAGGAGGGAAAAGAAACATGAAAGTGATTGATTGTTGAAATATAAACCTGACTGCAAAGTACCCATAACTTTCATCCTGCAAGTGGGGAAGTTTTTCATTTTCATTTCATTTCATTTTCATTGAAAATGCCCCCACAGCTCAGAGTTCCATAGCAATTCTTTGCAAATATCCAACAACCTTAGTGCCATGGCCTTGAGAAAATGACATTCTATCAGGATTATCTGTGTACCTTGCAAACTGTGTCCACATCCCAAGGTATTATGGTCCTCAGATCTATGACTTCGCAGGATACCCCAAGCTTTTCTCGTGCCATGGAAGCCACCTCCCGGATCACATGAACCTGAAATGAGGAACAGACAATGGACAGTGTGGTTCAGGCCTGACAGAAGCTGACATTATTCATAACACTGCTCACAGACAGAGGAACGAAACTGCACCGAAAAATCATAACCTCATATTCCACCCAAACAATCAAGTACGCAGGTCTAAAAATCAGATAGAAAGGGATCTTAAGAGAATGAGAGAAGCCAGTGTTAGAGAGATAAGAGAGTCCAAAGGTAGCAGCACAAGGAAGGTAAATAAAGTCACAGGCAGTGGGAATATTTCCAAGGAATGCACATCAAGAAAGAAATAAACACCAGGCTCTGGTGGCTCATGGCTATAATCCTAGCTACTCAGAAGGCAAAGATCTGAGAATTCTGTTCAAATCCTGACAGCCCAAGGAGAAAAGTCCATGAGACTCTTAATTCCACTTAATCAGCAAAAAGTGGGAAGTAGAAGTGTGGCAAGAGCTCAGAGCCTTGAGTTCACAACCCAGTAGCAACACAAAGAGAGGGAAAGAGAGGAGGAGGAAGAGAGAGATAAGGAAATCAGGGAACCCTATAGCTCATCAGCTTTCAAGAGGAACAAGAACAAATACTCACTAAAGTAAACAAAATAGCTAAAGAGACAGAAGAAAACCAAAACAAGTCAATGTATCTCAAAAGTTAAACACAAAAGGTTCACAGAAAAAGCAAAGTGTCTACATCAAAGTACAAATATCCATATCAAAACACAGCATAAACACTGGATTTAATAATTAAAGATTAGAAGGTTACTAAAAATGTCTTAACTATTTGGTGGTAACAAAACTTATTAGTAGTTGCCAGAACATAAGGAAATTTAAGAATAGACAGTTGAAAATAGTTGTGCAAGTCTGGTGATAAAAGAAAGTAGGATGATAATAATTATGTTTAAGGGTAAAGGAATTCTTTAGACAGTGAAGAGATATACGCTTTTCTGAAAAAAAGCAAGATAGAAAGGTCTGAAGATGTGAGAGAGGGAAGAAAGAGTCTCTGGGCCTTGCTAGTCAGCCAGGCTGGAGAAGGTAAAATGGAATACATCCGACACTTCTTCTTTAAGGACAAAGGCCTAACACAGATATGACAAAAGAGCAAGCTATGGAAACCCATGCCTTAGATACACTATCTAATGTCACTATTAAAGAGAAGCAAAGTCATGTGCTGGGTGACATGTTTGGGGATTGAACAGTAGAGTGAGCTGGACACCAGAGGCTCAGGTGATCCTAGCTACTCAGGAGGCTGAGAGCTGAGGATCTCGGTTCAGTCTGTGACACCCTTATCTCCAATTAACAGGCAGAAAGCTAGAAGTAGAAATGCGGCTTGAGTGCTAAAGCACCAGCCTCGAGTGGAAAAGCCAAGGGAGAACGCAAGGCCCTGAGCAAAAGCCCCAGTACTGGCACGCGCACACACATGCACGCGTACGCACACACACATATATGCACACACACACAAATAGACTGAAAGAGGATAAAAAAGATTCACCATAAATACCACGGGCCTTAGAAAGGGCTATGAGAACCTAGCAGCACAGCTACCCCCTGACAATGAAGAGCCACAAGGGCTGCAGAAAGACAGCAGGATTAACAACGCTATAAATGGTCTTGCTATCTTCTTTATAAAGTACACATATAGTAAATACACCGTCTTAAATGTTGGAAGAGAAACAACTTCCTTAATACAGAAACAGGACAGCTGAACATGTCTTTAAAGGGAAGAGAGGGGAAAAAAATAAGCTAGAAGTCTATGGCGACAGAGGGCGGGGGGGAAATCGCATAAAGAAGACCGTAAGTCAACTGTAGTAGCAAATCATACTATATAGTTTCAAAGTGTTTTAATAAATACAATTCTGTAACTCAAACATACTTCACCATATGCTTACCTGTCAACAGCAATGAACAGACTCCTCACCCCCACTAAGAAAGCAGTAAACAAACTCCCAGCTATTAAATAAACAGACTAACCAAGTGCCGGTGGCTCACACCTGTAATTGTAGCCACTCAGGAGGCTGAGATCTGAATCATCAGGTTGCACACGTTGAATGCATATAATTTTGACTGTAAATTATAGCTTTATAAACTTGAAGGGGAGTCCATATCCATACCACCAAACAGACTTTATCTGTCTGACATGTAAAGAAACCATCACTATCAGTTCTTCCCGTATCAAGGAGAAATGAGACCGTCCACACACAACTTGGCCTTTCCCACAGGGACAGAGTCACTGACCTGCGTGCCCCAGGCCACGAGAGTCACATCACTTCCTTCCTGGAGGACCTCTGCCTGCGACAGCGGAATGTTGTATGGTTCCACGGGAACTTGTTCCACTAAATACAAAACAGGAGGGGAAAAAAGAAAGGTTCGTTACTTTTTCTGACTTGTGGCTTAGGAAATATAAGAATCTCATGTGAACAAGTTTTACCTTTATTTTTTCTTTCCTCCATTCTATAACCTACCCAAAATAAAAATCGCATTTACTGCCTGCCTCTGTGACGTTACTACATAGGTAAATATGTATCACATAAACGTAAAACATAAAAAGATCTTGGAATTGAAAAAAATTAGTCAGAAACTAAGAAATGCATAATAACACTTGGGCCTTAGTAATTATGTATCAACATCGGTTTATTAACTATAACAATGGTATCACACAAATGTAAGTGGTTGATACTAGGAAAGCCTGGGTATGTCGTTTAAGGGAATTTTCTGTACTATCTTTGTACTTTGGTTGTAAATTTAAAACTATTCTTTTAAAAATTTATAAAATTTTTACTATGTCTGCTAAAACTATATGAGACTGAATTAAGATCTCAAACCAACTTCCTATCAAGCAGCAAACTTATGAGGACTAGGAAAACAGAGACAACTCATAGTAGGATGAAATTTTTAAGCATATTTTATTTTGTATATAACACAATCACTTCATGAACAGTAACAGCTGCCAATATCATAAGTTTCAAAACTAAATACTGTAGATTCCCAAAACATAGATACTACCAGTACAGATGTGTATGATCTTGGTGCACAGGAGGCTGAGTAAGAGGGGCTCAAGTTCAAGTCCAGCTGGCCTATGTAGCAAGGACCTTATCTTAAAGTAAAAAAAAATAAAGTATCTGTTAAATCAGCCCCATTTGAACTGCCACTAGTATCCCAGAGAAAACTGTTACAGCAACTTTGGGTACAACCAAGCACATGCATTAAGGAGTTGACGGAATCTGCCAGGAAATTTGAAAATGAAATTGAGGAGGGATTGATGAAAACTGCTGAGTTCCAGGCAATCACAGCAGCTATATTTATGTGGGATAACATTGTGGCTCTCTTTCCTTCATTTCTCCAGTGCTTATTTGATCTTGTCTATGCATTTTTTGCTTTTCATTCAAGAAGCAAAGAATAATCTAATGAAAGTAAAAGCTCCCTCTACTGCCCAGCCAGAGCCTTCAATCCCACTGCCCAGAAATACCAATGATAATAATTCCTCAAATGTCTACAGGACACAGCCTCACGCACAGAAGCCTCGGAATCTCCTCCCAACATTTGATCGCCCCTGCTTGAGGAGTCAGTGGGCTTTCTCCATTGTGAACCCGAGGCCCACACAATCGCTTCCCTGGCTTCCCTTGCAGCTAGATCCCAAAACTGGCTCTACCAATCAAATGTACCCAGAAGCAGACTGAATTGGGAGCTGATGGCATAAGAGAGCAGTAACAGCCCAAAATCCTTCCAAAATCCTACATCTGCCCTCAGTGGTGTCAGTGACTCAGAAATCAGTGTTCTCTGCCCTGTGATGTCCAGAGACAGCTGCTGGGGCATCTTTGAGAACTGCTTCTGGATACATAGCTCCTAAGCCTGGCCCTTGGGCATGCCAGAGAACAACCAGCTGTTTATACTGTCCTTCACTTTTTGTTTATATTGAGCAGAATTGACTTCATTTGCTTGAAAACCAAGAACTCTGTCTTTTCAGATATTTACCATATGCAACTACACATACACACAGGCTAGCTCTTATAGCTTTCACAGTTATTTTATTAACATTTTCATGTATGCTGGGACTAGGGCTTAAACTCAGGGCATAAGCACTATGCCTTAGCTTTTTCTGGGCCATTAGCTTTTCCACTCATAGCAGGTGCTCTCCCACTTGAACTACACCTTTGTTTCTGGCATTTTTTTGGCCAGTGGGGGGGGGGGGGGTCTTAGGAGATAGAGCCTCATGGACTTTTCCTGCCCCGACTGGCCTAGAACCTCAATCCTCAGATCTCTCCCTCCAGGGTAGTTAGGATTACAGGAATGTGCCAACAGGAACCCAATCATTTTACTAACTTTTAAAAAATTCTGTATTGCACATAAACTATGTAAAATCACTGTCTAAATCAGGGATGAGAAAAACCACAATTTCTAGATCATTTTTTCCATAAACAGTATTTTGCAAAATGAATGGTCATGCTATTCATGTATTGCCTATAGCTGTTCTTATCCCACAACAGCACAACTCAGTAGTTGGAGCAGACAGAATGTCAGCAAATGTAACAAATTTAGTGTTCCTCTACAGAAAATGACTGCCAGCCACAATAAACAATGCTTCAGAAATTAATTCTAGTCCATTCACTAACAGTCTACAGAAAACACTGGATGGATGGATGGATGGATGGATGGATGGATGGATGGATGGATGGATGGATGGCAGATGGTCAAATGGACAGACAGGGAGACATATTCAAATGGAATACTATATTCTCCTCCTCAGTTGACCAGTATTTGAGTCAAGAGCACGCTGAAGATATCTGGCCAAAGATAGCACACAGGCTCTTTGCCATCTTCACCTTCTCTGCAGCATTTGCAGGCCTGGAGAAGGCTCAGAGACAATACACATTCTTCCCTGCTTATGAGTCAGTTGCTACCACTTAAGTTCTTCTTTCCCGCCTGGTAAATCAGCTGCCAGCAAGTGATTAGCAGAAAGCCCTGGAAAGCAAGACTCTAAAGGCTGGCACATCAAAAGAAATGGGCTGGCAACTTGGCCCACCTCCTTCCTAAGATTGCCAGTGAGTGAGTGCTTTGTTGTCTTCAATAAAATTACCCAGGGTAATAAGACACCATAATTTTAACAATTAATTACGGGAAAACACTGCAAAAATAAAGCTTTATCCCCTGGGGGGTTGTTTTGTATTTTTAATATCATGCAAGGACTTTTGATTCAAGTTGAGTCTTACAATAAGAACTATGAAAGAAGGGGGAAAAAAACTCTTCAGGGATTTGCATTTATTCCTGAGGAGAATAAAGACACAATTTTAATACATTCACTGATTTAATCTTGGCAAACAATTCACCTGGGGAGCAGGTTTAACTTCATGCATACTACTTTGTAGTTACATTCATTTAAACAGTATTATGCCAGAAGAAAGTTACGATCTCAAATGAGCGTTCTTGCATTCCTCATGCACAGCTAAGAGCTTTCTGAAAGGCAGCAACAGCAGGAGTAAAGCCCGCTCTCCGGGGATGAAGAACACAGTATCCAGTCAGGTTACAGGTGTCCAGCTACCTGAGCCCACGCTACCCACCACATGCCCAGCCGATTAAAATCAAAGCACTAATGAGCACTCCAGAGAAATCCATCCACACCCGCTACACACTGATGAAACCTACTACTTTGGAAAATGAGAAACCTTTACCAAGCAAAATATAGGAGAAAATTATTAGGTCGAACAGACATTATAAAAAGTGTATTATAAATATTCACTGTATGTCTTGTGAAACTAAGAAAATTGAGAGGAGGGTGGGGTTGGAAGAGATGGGGGAGTGGGGAGAGAATGATGAAAGAAATGGTACTGACCAAGACGCAATGTACTCACAAAACAACCTATTGAACTGTAGCCCCTCTATACAACTATGTAAAGAGAATGGAAATACTATTTGAAAAGAAATGGATTCCACAACTACAATGAATGCTTCTCTAAATGAATTTACAGGCAAAATATACATTCACTTACAAGTTAATTAGCCCCCATCTTCTTCCTTTTACTAACCATTTCCTTCCAACGAACCATCTTAAATCCTACATACTATAAGAAACAGTATACATAAATAATACACCATATACAATACACAGAATCAAATAATAATGCCTATGTACCATATGTATTCCAGCATCATGTGAGATCCCAGAAGGGGAAACTGAAAAGGGCAGACTCTACTGCAAATTACAGATGGAAAAAATTATCAGCTAACAAATAAGAGCATGACAATGGCAGCAGAAAAAATTACTGACCTGGAAATACAGAGAGAAGCAACAATCTGGTTATACCAATCAAGGTTTGCACCAAGCAGAAGACAACTGATAGAGGTCTTTAGAGACCGACTGACACAGAAAAAAAATAATAATACAGAGGTCACTCCCTAAAGACATGGAGGTGTGTGAGTGCGTGCACTCTGCACAGACTTTAGAAACAGGTGTACATGATGTCTGAGGTACAGTGAATACAGAATGTGTAACTGATATTCCATATCCTGAGAGAGCTCTTTCCGATTCCTGCTGATCCCACACATTAATAACTTGTGTGGGAAGTATTTGCAAAAACATAGCCATGTACTAGGAATGATGCAAATTCCTCCATGAAACACACAGCATGGTTCCAGAGTTCATTCCTCTGCCTGGCACTGAATTTCCAATGCCAGTCCGCCTGTTTCATGCATGTTGCATTGCATATGACATAGTAAACAAACACAAATGTACTTTTTTTATTGTTTGTTGTGGTGGGGGGGTTGTTGTTGTCAATCTTGGGACTTGAACTCAGGGCCTGGGCACTGTCCCTGAGCTTCTTTTGCTCAAGGCTAGCACTCTACCACCTGAGCCAACTCCGGCTTTTTCTGTTTATGTAGTATTGAGGAATCGAATCCAGGGCATGCTAGGCAAGCACTCTACCACTACGGTGCACTCCCAGCCACAAATGTGCTTCTTTTGAAAAGAAGCACATACTGCGCCTCATGCAGTATGACTACTACAGCATAGTCGAGTCCGCATACCTAAGAAGTCTATTTCTTTTTCTTTATTCATTTTCTTGTTCTGTTCTGACATAAATCCTCAGATTCAAACTCACTGACTTGAGCTCTTGCTCAGCTTTTTGCTCAAGTGTGGAACTTTCCCACTTAAGCCCCATCTCCAAACCCATTTTTTAGCTGATTAATTGGAGATAGAGTCTTGCAGACTTTTCTGTCAGAACTAGCTTTGAACTGTAATCCTCAATTTCAGTGATCTGTAATCTGTAATCTCAACCTAGTGAGTAGCTAGGATAATAGGCATACACCATTGGTATGCAGTTTAATATTCTTTTCTTTTTTTCCTCCTGCCAGTACCAGGGCTTGACATCAGGGCCTCCAGTTCTTGCTTGGCTTGCTTACTAACCTCTACACCTCCCCATTTAAGCAAAACTTCTAGCCAATTTCAGTTGTTAGAATCAACAGCCCATGAGAGGAGAATGGGAAATGGGACAAATCCACCCAAACCAAAGCCCACTTCTGGCCTTATCTCTGCATCTAATGAATTTGATGGTCTCTTTTGTGCTCCAGAATCCCACCAGTAATCATAGAACCACAGAATGAGGACACAACAATTCAATCACCAAAGACATCCTTTGTGTTGTGAAGAAAAAAGAACTCAATGGTAGTCATTGGGCTATAAAATGCTTTCAATGAAAAGTAATTCTTTTTTATTTTTTCTGAACTTCAAGAGTAATTCTTTTTGGCTAGTTTTATTTTTTCACTTCAATGTGTCCATCTAAGTGTCTAGTGTTTCCTGTTCAGAGTCTCCCTTCCAACATTTCCTCCACCATTCCATGTTTCCTCCACCAGATTGAACTTGAGGAGCTCTTCTTATTTTATTACTACTGTCAGTGGGAGAAATGACACAGATCCAAGCACCTGTAATCCCAGTGACTCAGGAGACTGAGATCCGGGATTGTGGTTTGAAGCCAACCCAAGCAGACTCTTATCTATAATTAAGCAGCAAAAAATTGGAAGTGAAAGTGTGGCTCAAGTGCTAAATCACTAGCCTTAAGCAAAAGAAACTCAGGAATAGTGCCCAGGCCCTGACTTTATCCCCAAAATGAGCACCCCCCCAAAAAAAGAAAGAAAGAAAAAAAATGCAGAGCCACTGTAGATTGTGAAACAAATTCTGTTTGAGGGAGGTAGATTGTGAAACAAATTCTGTTTGAGGGAGGTTGAAACAAAAAAAGAAAATAAGGCTATTCGTAAGTTATATGATTGTAAAACAGAGCATAGCTACATTAGGGATTAAATCTGTGCTATCGTCTCCATGGAGAAATTTAACTACATGAAAATGTAAAGTAAATTTAATATTCATGCATGGCAGGCAGCACTTTGCCAGAGACTTGGACAGTAAATAACCAATCAAGCTGTGTCAATATCAACTTAACATCAAATCAGAACCTCCAAACAAATTACAAGGGACGAAGAGACTTCTCACATTGAGATATTTTTACATAGAAAATATGAACTTACAATTTTATTTTCCTTAGTGTTGGTTAAAAAAGCCATATTTTCTTATCACTTGAATATGGAAAATACAACTCACTAATTATTTTTAATTCAACAGCAAAATTAACTTCTGTTCAATATACCTCTATATACCTTCGTGTACCCTCTAGTACATTATATTTAACAGGCCAGCAAAAGTTCTACACCACACATTTATAATAGACACTCTTGAACTCAAAAATACTCAAGATCATTTTCCTTTACCAGTACTTAATTGGGAAAGCCAATATTCAACTGCCATAAGAAAAACCATTTAAAATGTTACTATAAAAAAATCCCACATTTTTCCTTTTTTTACATAATGAGATAAATTACAGATCTTTTCATAATAGTTGGCAAATATATATCACAAATGCAATAATGTAATAAAGCACCTTTGTATTCATTACAAAATGTTCAAATGAACCTCATATTTTCCAAGCTCATTTAACGTGACCAAAAAAAAGCTCTTATGAGACTGATATTCCGTAATATACATAGTGTATTTAACAGATGCACCAAAATTTAACCACATTTAGGACTTATTTAATCTTTGCAACTTCTCTTAGAGGTGTTCCTTCATAGGCCTGCTAATATGCTATATTTAACAGGTTAGCAAAAATTCTACACCATCCACTTACTAGCAATTGTTCATTTTCTTGTTCAATGTGTTTAAACTACTTTAGTAACTACTTTAGCAATTCATTTTCTTTAACAAGGAGCTATGTATGAATTTCATACAGGCAAAGAATGTATAACTCAACACTGAATTAAACAGTAATATTTTTAAAGCTATTGCACATAAGCACATGGACAGTTTAAAACAAGGGGAAAATCACCTAACAAAAGAATTATGTTTTACTTTTTTCTTTTTTTCTTTTTTCTTTGTCAGTTGTGGGGCTCAAACTCTGGGCCTGGGCACTGTCCCTGAGCTCTTCAGCAAAAGGGGAGCACTCTACCACTTGAACCACAGCACCACTTCTAGTTTTCTAGTAGTTAACTGAAGTTTCATGGACTTTTCTGCCCAAGCTGGCTTTGAACCATGATATCAGCCTCCTGAGTAGCTAGGATACAGGTGTGAGCCACCAGTGCCTGGCTGTTAAGATTTTTTAAAACGAATATTTTGATTTGCATTATCAATTATAAAATGTATCATTACCTTATGAACTGGTTTAAAAAAAAACCTGCCAATTAAAGTCATACACCTTTTAGAAATTTAATTTCATTCTTAAGGGGAAAAAACAACAACAACAAATGAATCGGATTTTTTTTTTTGGGGGGGGGGGTTTCCGGTCGTGGAGCCTGACCTCTGGGCCTGGGCGCTGTCCCTCAGCTCTGCAGCTCAAGGTTAACGCTCTACCACTTCAGCCGCAGCGCCACTTCCAGCTTTTTTCTTTTTGCTTATGTGGTGCTGAGGAATCGAATCCAGGGCCTCAGGCATGCAAGGCACGCGCTCTACCACTGAGCCACCTTCCTAGCCCCAGAAGAAGATTTTTAATTATCTATTACCCTTACACACAAAAACAATAGACATAATGAATACATTATATGTACAATAAAACCTCTTTGCACAATTTATTTTTTCCATTGTTTTTGGTGCTAGTACTGGGGCTTAAACTCCAAAATCTCACATTCATTGTCTTCTTCACTCAAGGCTGACATTCTACCATCTGAACCACACTGTCACTTCCTGCGTTTTGCTGACTAATGGGTGAAAAAGAGTCTCGTGAACTTTCCTGCCAGGGTTGGCATAAAAGTGCAACATGCAGATCTCAGCCTTTAGGGGTAGCTGGGATTATAGGTGTGAGCTACCAATACCCAGTCATGCTACTATTTAAAAAAATAAGTAGAAACAAAACTCAAGAAAATTACTACACTAAAAAAAAAAAAAATTACACCTACTTGCTTTATTATCATTCTTAGTAGCTTATTTAGCAAATAGGAGATTGAAAGAAGCCATCTGACTGTTGTGACCTGGATGTATGAGGCAGGGGTGGGATATACAGTCTAGGCACGGCCCAGAGTCGAGGGGCAGGAGAGGCTGAGAGGAGCTATGGGTAGGGACAATACCATCCCCTCACCAACCTCCTCCTGTTTTCTCTTAAACACAGGCAGGCTTCCATTTCCTTCTGGACCTGGGATTAAGTCCCTGAATGACTTCCTGGCACCCAGGGCAACTCTAAGCCTCTTACCAGTGGTCATACCAGACTGTGATATGTGGCTTTTATAGCTATCACAGAAGTAAACTAACCCTGTGTCAGGAGTGAAAGTAATGCAGTGTGTATCAGACCTGGGCTCTACCTTCCACAGGGATGTGCCGTCAGAAGGCGTGACTATGGATGGCATGTGTTCTCATTCAGTTAGAACAGCACCCCTTTTAATTCTGCCAGAAAGAAATTTTAAGTAGTATATTTTCAGCATGAAATAGAGAGTCTAGAAGAAGTTACACCTTTTATCTATGCCCTGCATAGATGAAGTGGGAAGCAAAATGGGGTGGTATCAGAAAAAGGATAGGCCATTAGATCAAACATTACGGCTTTTCATGATAAAGGCAGGGGTGAAGCAATTTCCTGAAGCTCAATAAACCTCAGTTTCCTCATCTGTCTAGTGTAGACGCCACTACCTCACAGGTTTTTTGAATCATCTGCACCAGAATTATCAGATGCCTCTGTAGACACCTCAGCACCAGGTTTGAATCTTTCTGTGAAACACTGAGCAAGTTTTTCAACTTCCAGATCCTCACCTATCAACTGACAATATGAACACATAAGCTTGATAAGGATATCGGGAGGGTGGATTACATTAAATCATCACTATGTCTTAACAACACAGCATTCTGTGCAACATGAATGTTTTAAAGTGTTCAAAGATAAGCCAGCCTGGTGGCTCACACATATAATCCCAGCTACTTAGGAGGCTGAGATCTGAGGGTCGAAGTTCCAAGCTATCTTCTATGGACAAATCCATGGAACTTTTATCACC
This sequence comes from Dipodomys spectabilis, assembly GCF_019054845.1. Classification (NCBI taxonomy): domain Eukaryota; kingdom Metazoa; phylum Chordata; class Mammalia; order Rodentia; family Heteromyidae; genus Dipodomys; species Dipodomys spectabilis. The sequence continues at coordinate 2,689,919 of NW_024871277.1, forward strand.
AGCTAACCCACAAAAGGGTACAGTGGAGGTGTGCCTCATGTGGTAGAGGGTCAGCCCTGATGAGAAAAAGCAAGAGAGAGCAAAGCCTGGAGTTCAAGCCCCAATACTGGCATTTTTTTTAATTAATAAGTTTTTTTAAATTGTGAAAATGCCATACAGAGGGGTTACAATTACATGGGCAAGGTAATGAGTACATTTCTTATCAAGCATTGTTGCCTCCTCCTTTGTTTCCCTTACCATCCCTGCCCTCCTATTCCCCTTTCCTCCCCCCCCCACCAAAGCTGTAAAGTTTGTTTTTTGACATAATTATTTGTACATCTCATTGCTGCAATGGGTCCACCTGTTTCCCTATTTAAATGATTTGTTTTTTTCCATTCCCCTCCACAAAGTATACCAACATCAAATACAGTGAAAACAGGGGTTATACAGTGGGGGAAGGACATACAAAGCAACAAAGAAATCATCTTATAAATATGTTAGAAACAATCAGAAGAAACAAAAAACATTTGAGTCCTTATCTTGGGGTTCATTTCACCTAACATCAATTTATCTGACCGTTCCTACTTGTCTCAGACATATACTAGTTATTGCAAATAAGGCAAACCATGGGACCTATATTTCTTTGGGCCTGGCTTACTTCACTTAATATAATTTCTTCCAAGCCTTTCCATTTCCTAACAAATGGGGAAATGTCATTCTTCTGACGGAGGCATAGAATTCCATTGTGTATATATACACCACATTTTCTTGATCCATTCATCCACTGAGGGGCATCTGGGTTGGTTCCATATCTTAACTATGGTAAATAATGCTGCAATAAACATAGTTGTGCTAGTAGCTTTAGTATGGTCTTGTTTGTGATCATTTGGGTAAATGCCCAAAAGTGGGATTGCTGGGTCACAGGGGAGCTCTATGTGGAGTCTTTTGAGGAACCTCCATACTGCTTTCCTATGTGGTTGAACGAGTTTACACTCCCACCAACAATGCAGTAGGGTTCCCTTCTGTCCACATCCCCTCCAGCATCTGTTGTTGTTAGAGTTCTTGATTATAGCCATTCTAACTGGGGTGAGGAGGTATCTCAATGTTGTTTTGATTTGCATTTCTTTTATGGCTAGGGAGGTTGAGCATTTCTTAAATACTGGCATTTTTTAAACGAGTCTTTTAACTTTATCACAGCAACCTTATAAAATAAGATTGTGAAAAAAGGATTGTTTTTGTGCTTCCTAAAGTCAGCTGTTAGGATACCTTTGTTAAATTATTAAAGGACGTGCAATAATTCAGGAGTAGGGGGATGTCTTCATCTCAAAAGAAAAGCATCTTTTCTCTAAGCAAGAGCATATATTAGCCAAAACTTTCTAACACGTAAGCAAAGTCTATAGAAGAAAAACTGAGACCTAAGTAGGTTAAACTTAAAGTGAGATTACCTGGGAGGTCCTGGGATAACTCCCTGCTCACTGCACAGGGAAGGGAGAGAGAGGGATTCAGGGCCCGACCTCTCACACTCTCAAGCAAACCACCTATGAACAGCACAGCTCTGTCTCACAGAGAAAGTCCCTAAAGTCAGAAGGGCTGGCCCTGAGCCCCGTATGCACATCCTGAGATCGTGGAGGCCAGCCATGATGAAGGCAGTCCTTTCAGAGCCCCATACAATCAGATAGAAATAGCCAGCTTAGGAAGAACAAGGAAACAAAGGGACCAGAGATGCTGAGATTAATGACAGCTCATCTATGATGGAGATCTAGAATAAAATTATAGATTGTGAATAAATTTTTAACATTGACAAGTAAATGTTCATAGATACCAAATAGTTTAGATTCCTAAGAAAATTACTTTCAGGGACCCTTAAGAGATTTGACTTTGGTAACTGTGTATAGAATACTACCTTGGATTTGGGAACATAGTCTTCCTTGATAATAGGTGGAAGACACTGAGAAACTGAAAATAATAATGGACATTTGTTCATCAACAGAGAATTGGAAAAAGTGAAACTGCCCAGTTACCTGGGCCATCGCTAAATGACATTATGTTCATTCAGTGAATAGTCACTCAATATTTTTTATTCAAATTTTGTCAGCCAGACACTGGTGCATCATACCTGTAATCTGAACTACTCAGGAGGCTAAGAATGAAGATAGAGGCTCAGGGACAGCTCAGGCAGAAAACTGAGATTCTTATTTCCAACTAATCAGCAAAAAGTTAGGAGTGGTGGTGTGGCTCAACTGACAGAGCATCAGCCATGAAGAATAGCACCATGACCTTAAGTTCAAATCTTACTACACACAGGCATGCATGCACGCGTACACACACACACACATATACACCCAACAGTATATATCTTGCTTTTCAGATTCTCCTTCCCATAGCAAAGAAGCATTTATTTCCCAGCCAACTCATTAACAGGCAGGATTCAGAGATATAGCTACAATACATTAATGCTATTTACAGGACAAAGTTTGATGATGAAAAACTAGGTAAGCTATTCTCTTTAGTAGTAATAATTAATATACTTAGAAGAGTAAGAACAAGACAACTTATTTCTATTTAGTAGTAATAACAACAATGAGCAAAGAACATTTACACAATGGAATGCCACTCAGCAATGAAATAAAGAATGTAACTACTAACACAAGCAACAACACTAATGAATACCAGTAAATTAGGTTGAGCAAAAGAAAGCAAGCACAAAGAATACTATTGTATGTTTCTATTTATCTGAAGCCCAAAAGCACATCAATTAACCTAACAGCAATTGGAAAGTGGCTGAGTTCAGAACAGGGCAAATGGATTGGCAAAGGAGAGAAAGGAAAGGCCTTCCAGAAGCGATGAAAATGTTTATCTTGTTTTTCTAGTACTTACATGAATGTACAGGGCTGTCCAAAATCTATCCAACTGAACACTTACTATCTGTGCACTATTATGGTACATAAACTACAGCACAATAAAAACATATGGCTTTAAATTCAACAGTTCAAGGCTAAAGACTGACTTGCCAAAGTAATTTTCTTGAATTCAAAATAAAATATACTTTAGAGAGCACAAATTGTTTGGTGTTTAAATTTTCCATTACAACTGAAAAATAAGCAGTCACAGATGTGTGTTTATAAAAATTATGATTGAGCTAAAGGGGGGTGAACAACCACCTCAGCTTGCTAGAAAGACCACCCCCACACACACATCAACTTAGACGTGATATCATAGCAATCTGTGAAGAGCACCTCCTTCATTGCCAGGTGCTGGTGGCTCATACCTGTAATCCTAGCGGCTCACACCTGTAATCCTAGCTACGTGGGAGGCTGAGATCTGAGGATCAAGGTATGGAGCCAGCCCAGGCAAAAAAGTCCGTGAGGCTGGTGTTTCCAATTAACCAACAAGAAGCCAGAAGTGGGTCTGTGGCTCAAGAGGTAGAACACCAGCCTTGAGCAAAAACATCAAGCAAGAGAGCCAGGCCCTGAGCTGAAGGTCCAGTAGTAGCGTGTGCATGTGTGCACACATGCCCATATGGATGGACACATAGACACACACACACACACAGAGTATCTCAACTAAGAATACCTTCACAATCCTGGTCTTTAGTCACTTTACTTAAGCATGATTTCAACGTGATAGAATACAACCAGCTCATCATGTTCTCACTCCGCCCACATGCACTAAGTACCTGCTGTACAGATAAACACAGCCCCTTGCTGTGTTTGAGATGTTTTTCTTGTTTCCACTGTCAAAACATAAACCTAGCTGGGTTTTCCCTAGAATGGATACTCGAAGACAAACTTGAAACAGGAGAAATCAAACAGAATGTTCCCTACAAGGAATGTATATATCAAACTTGTAGGGAAGGTTGAGATTCTCTTGGAACTGTGAAAAACATATACACAGACAGACAGATGGACAGACAGATGATAGATTACAGAGAGATAGATGATGATGACAGATGCAGAGATATAGTTATAGATAGATACTTGCAAAGATAAAAGAAACTGTTACCTGCTGCTCTGTAAAGTATTTTAGGTTCAAAAAATATACAAGGATTTTTGTCCTGGATGCATGACAAGAGAAGTCCCTTGGCCTGGAAAGGGCTTCTGGGTATGACCACCTGAATGAAAAGATCCAAAAACATTAGTAAAAGTGTGTCCCCAGCAAACCCACTCACTGGCAAGGGCTGATAGGTAGATAACGAATGGAACTAAAACAGAGAAGTCTGGGATGGATTTCAGCATAATTAACACTTACGATAAAATTTACATGCTGTTCCCCAGCCCCAAAACTCATTTCACTTCTATGTTCTATTAACTGAGACATATTCATCTCTTCAGGAGTTAAACTTACCTATAAAAAAAAATACAACTGCAAAGAATAGCAATCAAAGTAAAAAAAAAATTATCAAGATTTGCCTGCATTTACTTATTAGTAAGCTTTTCTACTAATACTCTGCTACCTCCTGAAATGTGTGGGACACTCTGTTCTCTAGTTTCAACCTGCTCAAATCTCCTTCCTTCTCATTAAAATATACAATATATATTACATATGATATGTATAACATAATATATATGGTCTTAATTCCATCAATGGAAAAGCAATCCACTGAACTTTATGATTCAGGCACCAGCAAGACAAAATATATGGCTACTGCACCCTTGTCACTGACAGGGAAGAGCTCTAGGAGCCTTTTGAGCTTGAGAATGAGGTCAGGGAAGCACAGGAAACATCTGTGTGTGTTAATTTGGCGCAGATCTCCATCTGTCATTCCTGGTTAACTCATGAAGTAGATATTTTAATTTTACTACTTAAAAATAGAAACCAAGGCTTAAGGAGATATCAAGAAGCCATAGCTGAGCCAAATGACAGCCATACAGCTCCTGTTTAGCTAGGATTACAGCTATAAAGAAGGCTGAGATACGAAGATCATAGTTCAAAGCCAACTCATACAAAAAAATCCTTGAAATTCTTATTTCCAATTAATGAGCAAAAAGTGGAAAGTAGAGCTGTGGCTCATGGTACAGTTCTAGTCTTGAGCAAAAAAAAAAAAAGGGAGAGAGAGAGAGAGAGAGAGAAAGAGAGAGAAGGCCCTGAGTTCAAGCCCCAGTACTGGAAAAGCAGGAAAGGAAAAGAGAAAGGGAAAGAGAAAGGGAAAGGAGAAGGGGAAAGGAAAAGGAAAGGAAAGGAAAGAAAATGAGACACTACCTGAAAATAACTAAAAAGGGGGTTGAGGGAGATTGTGGCAGGGTTCAAACCATGCAACAGTCTCTGAGGCTTGAGACACTGCATTCAAACCCCAGAACCATCAGGAAAAAAAAAAATCAAAAGAAGCTTGCCCAAGGTCCTACTGCCTGCTACACAAGAGACTCTCTCTCAAGTATGACTGTTTCTAAGATGCAATCTCTTAACTGCTATACTATGTTATCTCAAATCACAAACTTGTGTCCAATCTTCATTGTAAAATAATTACATAAAAGACATATATTGTATAGGAAGAATTACTCAAATAAACCTGAATTTATCAGAAAGACTCAAGTAAGATTTCCTATAGCAAGCTATACCATGGCTTTCAAAGTTATTTATATGCAACTTTTATTGAAGAACTTTTATTTAAAGGAATACAATGGCACAAATCTCACTACTTTATTTTTTGCAGATTTCTGAACTCATTAATCAACATCATGCAAAGTATCTTGTATTTGTAGTTTTTAGCTTTTCTTTATCTGCTCATGTATGTATTTACTTTTAGCAATTTTTGTTTTATGAATCTTTCCACTTAAGATGGAAAAGTTTGAAAAAGAAAGCTGGGGGCTGGGAAGGTGGCTCAGTGGTAGAGCGCTTGCCTTGCCTGCCTGAGGCCCTGGGTTCGATTCCTCAGCACCACGTAAGCAAAAAGAAAAAAAGCTGGAAGTGGCGCTGTGGCTCAAGTGGTAGAGCGCTAGCCTTGAGCTGAAGAGCTGAGGGACAGTGCCCAGGCCCAGAGTTCAGGCCCCACAACCGGACCCAAAAAAAAGAAAAAAGAAAGCAGGTAGGACAGAAGGAAATAGAGAAGAGAAGGTGAGGAACTGAGAGAAAATATCTGCTATGAAACACAGTGAGTAATGTTAGGAGATTAAGTATTAATGAATCACTGTTAGACTCAAACACAAAATAGATGCTGTGTTTTAACACAACTCCTGTCCACCTACCACATCTAGCTACACTGAAAAGAACACATACTTCTAGTCAATTTAAAAATCCAAGGTGACACAAAAAATAATTAAAAAATTAAAAAATTTTAAAAATTTTTAAAAAAATCCAAGGTGAGCACTGGGTGGCTCACACCTAGGTCCTGAGTTCAAGCCCCAGAACTGGGAAATAATAATAATAATAATGCCTTCAAAATATCTTTAATATCAAAAAACCTGAAAATCTAGACAACGAACAGCCTTCTCCCAGTCTATTTAGAAAAGAAGGATGCATGGGTGTGAGCACTCATGCCTGTAACTCTAGCTGTTGGGGAGATGAAGACTGGGGTGATCTCAGTTCAAGACCAGCTTGGAAAAAATGCTCATAGACCCCTCTCAACCAGTAGCTGGATGTGGAGTCCTGCACTTATCATCCCAACTAGTCAGGAATAGGAGGATCGCAGTCCAGGCCAGTTAGGTCCAAGTGCCAAAACAAAAAGGAATACAAAAAGGGCTAGGGGCACTAGTGGCTCAGGTGGTAGAGTATCTGTGTACCAAGCCCAAAGCTCTGAGTTCAAATCCCAGTACTAAAGAATAAAAAGGACTACAAGCAAAACTCCTATCCTTCCCTCTGGCTTTGAGGAAAATATGGACCAAACAGGAAATGTATTAAAAAACACTCCAGAATCAGTTACATGAGAAAACCCCACTGTGGAGCCTTGAAAGCGTGGAAAGACAAACCCACGACAGTCACGATCCTATCTGCCCTCCAAGTCTATGGAGTTCATTACCAACCAGCATCAAGCTCCAGAACCTTCTGGAAAACCTAGCACCGGTGTTGGATTTCAAAAGCAATGCTCCTCTCCCTATCCGACTGCACGTAGGGTGGCCCAGCCTGGCAGCAGGCAGGGTTACCTTGATTCCGGGGCAGTGGGCGAAGAAGGCCTCGGGACACTGCGAGTGGTAGAGCGCGCCATGGCCCACGCAGCCCCACGGCGCGCGGATGGTGAGGCGCCCGCAGTTGAAGAGATCCCCGGAGCGGTAGCGGTACTTGGCGGCTTCGTTCACGATCTGCAGGGAGCAGAGAGGAGAGGGGTGAGTGGGGAGCCCGGCCCCGCCCAGGACAGCCCCAGCCACGCCCATGACATGCCACGCCCAGGTCACACCTTCCCAGGCCACACCCAGGACACGCCCAGGCCACGCCCATGACATGCCACGCCCAGGACAGCCCCAGCCACGCCCATGACATGATATGACCAGGACACACCATGCCCAGACCATGCCCAGGCCACGCCCAGGACAGCCCCAGCCACGCTCAGGACATGCCACACCTCTCCATGCCCTGGCCACGCCCATGCCACGCCCCACGACTGACAGGAGGGCCGGAGGCGCTCACCTGATCAAAAGCAGGGAAAATATAATCTGCAAACTGGATCTCCGCGATGGCAGTGGCACCAGCCACCGCGATGCCAATCCCGAACCCAACAATTCCTTGCTCACACAGCGGGGTGTTAAAGACTCTATCCTTTCCTTTAAAAAAAAAAAAAAGAAAAGAAAGCAACCTTAATATGGCAAGGGAGAGAATGTAACTATTAATAAGGAGAAATACAGAACATAGAAGAAATGGGTGATAAATAATGTGATGGTCAATTCCTATTAAGTAATTTATTAAATAGAAGTAATCTGAACAGTGCAATAAAAAGAAACTCTGTCACACTGGGATTAAAGAAAGCAAAGTGTGTCCAGCAAGCCCAGGGCCCTGAGTTCAAACCCCAGTACCACCAAAATGGGAGTGGGGGGAAGCAAAGTACAGTTTCTTAAAAGAAAACATGGTGACATGGAAAAAAAATAATTTGGGGGGGGCCGGGTCATGGGGCTTGAACTCTGGGCCTGGGCACTGTCCCTCAGCTCTTCAGCTCAAGGCTGGCTCTCTACCACTTGAGTACAGCGCCACTTCTGGTTTTCTGGTGATTCATAGGAGATGAGAGTCTCACAGACTTTAATGCCCAGGCTTGTTGAACCATGATCCTCAGATCTCAGCCTCCTGAGTAGCTAGGATGACAGGCATGAGCCACTGGCACCCAGCTTTAAATATAAAAATGTAAAGAGAGAAAGAGAGAGGGAGAGAGAATCCTAACTAAACTGGGTGCCAGTGGCTCATAGTTGTAATTCTAGCTTTTCAGTTGACTGAAATCTAAGGATCATCGTTTAAAGCCAACCCAGAAATACTGAAAGATTTTTATCTCCAATTAACTAGAAAAAAAGCTAAAAGCAGTGGCTCAAATGGTAGAGCACCAGCCTTGAGAGAAAAAAGAAACAGCATCCAGCCTTAGCACTGTCACACAGAAGGAAGGGGAAGGGGAAGAGGAAGATGGAATCCATAGCAGACAAACTGACTTTAAGGTAAAAAGCACTGGAGCTGGAGGCAAGGCTCTGTTGGGATAGCTCTAGCCAATGAGAAAAAGCATCAGGTACAGAGTCCTGATCACAGACCAAAAACAAAACAAAACAAAAAACAGTAAAAGGCATTGCTAGATATGAAGAGGTAGAATTCATCCTGCTCAAGAGTTTAGCTCAGAAAAAGGACATATATAGCAATCCTAATTTTAAGTACATCAGACCATGCACTCCAGATGAAGGGAAAAGTTAACTAACCAAGGGGAGAAAGGGCCAAAACCATAATAGAGTGGGAAATTTCTTAACACCTCAGCACTGTTAACAGAGAGAAAAACATAGCAGAAAACAAGTGTGACATAATAGTCATAACACAGGATGCTGTTCCCAATATCTAAAAACTCAAATCCAGGTACAGACATTCATCGACCATGTGCAGAACATAAATCCAATCTCAACAATTTGTGTGTTTCTTGGTTTGGGTTAGTTTGTTGGGGGTTTTGTAGGGGATTTTTTGAAAATAGAGAAGAGGTTTAAAGACTGCAAAGTGTGAGACCCAAACAACCAGAAAAGTTTTCCTTTATTGGCATAGTAAGTCCTACAAGGTACCTGGTAATTTTTGAAAGTCTACGCTCCACCAAACTCATTAACAATCCCACGGTAGAACATGAGCACTATTCACAGCTGCCTGGAATAGAATCCACACTCCTGAAATGCCTGAACCATCTTCACCAAACACGCGGCCTTCTTCCATACTCCTGGCTGCCTCCCATTCATACGAGATAGAGATCTGAGGACCCCCATTTTAAGCCAGCCTGGGCAGAAATGTCTGCAAGATTCTTAACCTCCAATGAATCAGAAAGAGCCAGAACTGGAGGTGTGGTTCACATGGTAGAACATCAGCCTTGAGCAAAAAAGACAAGTGAAGTGTGAGGCCATGAGTTCAAGGCTGGATAGTGGTACATGTATACATCTGCACACACGCACATGCACACGCACGCACACACACACACACACACACACACACACACACACACACACACACGCCCGCAAAGAGAGTCAAGAAAATAGATGAGGTGGCAGCCATGATCAGCTGAAGCCTTGCAGACCCCTGGTAAACATTGACTTTTCCTGTGAGCATGAGTCAGAAGGCAGATGGGTGAGAGAAACAGGAAGCCATGGAGCAAAGTCATGCCATTCTCTGAGCCTCATTTCCACAGAATCCCTCTAATGGCATTTTGTGCTTGACCTGTAAATAAGAAATGAGGGCACAGCAAGATTGATCACAGGATCCTGTAATGTCCCCAGTGTGAGACGATGATGCGTAATTGCAGAGGGGGTGGAGAGAATGTGTGGGACTCTGGATGCAGTCTAAAAATGGACCAGAGGGGTTACTGATAAAATGGATGAGGCGCATGAGTCAGCAATGCTAAAATGATTCAAAGGCTTTTGGCCTGAATAACTCAAAGGACAGAGTTACCAATAACTGAGGGAAAAAAAATTGTAACTACAGAAAAAGCATGTTGGGTAGAGAAATTCAGGAATGTAACTCTGCAGTGACTTTGTGTCAGGTGTTTTGCCAGTAATAAGACTGAGGAATATATAAGCTTTACCATAAGGCCACATTTTAATATACAGATGGGAGTTCATACCTGTAATCCTAGCTACTCAGGAGGCTAAGATTTAAGGACTGAGGTTCAAAGCCAGCACAGGTAGTCTAATCTGAGAGACTCTTTATTTCCAACAACCAGCCAAAAGCTAGAACTGGAGGGATGACTCAGATGATAGAGCACCAGTTGTGAGCAAAATGAGCCAAACAAGAGCTCGAGGCCCCATGTTCAACCCTCATAATGGGTCCATGTCCTCACACACACACACACACACACACACACACACACACACAAAACAGCATTTAATGACATGAGATAAGATACTTAGCAAATTTATAAAGGACATACAGAGAAAAGCAGATAGGTAAGGCTGGTCCCAGATACCATAATATTAACACCTTGAAATGGAAAAGAAGAGCCAAGAGTTTGGGAAAAAATAAAAGAAGGTTCTGTCCTGGAGACAGATGAAGAAGTGTTTGGAGAAGTGAATGACTGATGCATGTCAGCCATTGCTGTAGGGAGCTGAGAGCTAAGTATCTCATCACTGAAGGCCCAGTGAGGACAGTTCTTATAGAGCAGAGGGAAGGAGCAAGCAAGAGCTTAATGACAGGGATTTCAAATGAGAACAATAAGCAGTCACAAGTACATGGAGAAATTGTGCCACAAAGAAGAGAATGGGAGAAACCGCTAGCTGGAAAGGAAGTCGGGGATCTAGAGAGATTTTCTTGCTTTAAATGGGAAAAACATGAGAACATGAGCTGGGCACTGGTGGCTCACACCAGCTACTCAGGAGGCTGAGATCTGAGGATCACGGTTCAAAGCCAGCCTGGGCAAGAAAGTCCATGAGACTCTTACCTCCACTAAACAACCAGAAAACCAGAAGTTGGGCTGTGGCTCAAAGTGGTAGAGTGCTACCCCTGAGCTAAATAGCTCAGGGACAGTGCCCAGGCCCAGAGTTCAAGCCCCATAACTGCCAAAAAAAAAGAATGGGAAAAACAGCATTATTTGCAGGGTGATGGGAATGATCAGGGAGAAAGGGAAATTCATTGTTTGAGATAAGTAATAAAGAGAAGGGATAAGGATTGCAGGTGTGCAAGCCAATGACAGGGTACCCCAAGCCAAGAGTGGAGAGGTTGGTGGGCACACGCACAAGGGAGCAGAGGAGCATGAGGGCCAGCCCTGGATGCCTGTAGGGTGAGAGCTTCTCACTCACTCAGTGGTATTTCCAATCCAAGGTAAAGCTAGGCTTTTCTGCTTTGTGGTGCTTAGGATGAACCTAGGCACCAAGCTTATGCATGCTAGGTCAATGCTCTACCACTGAGCTATGTACCTACCCCACACAACTACATTACTAGCAGAGTGAAGATGAGGCAAGACAAGACGTTTGAATGAAAATAATGATCTGTACAACTTGGGGAGGGGGAGGCTGGGGGGAGGAAAAGAGGGAGAAAATGAGCGAAGTGTTAACAAGTTAGACAAGAAATGTAATCACTACCTTACTTATGTAACTATAACCCCTCTTCACATCACCTTGACAATGATTTTTTTTTGTGGGGAGAGGGGTCCGGTCATGGGGCCTGAACTCTGGGCCTGGGCGCTGTCCCTCAGCTCTTCAGCTCAAGGCTAGCGCTCTACCATTTGAGCCACAGTGCCACTTCCGGCTTTTTTCTTTTTGCTTATGTGGCGCTGAGGAATCAAACCCAGGGCCTTAAGCATGCCAGGCAAGCGCTCTACCACTGAGCCACCTTCCCAGCCCTGACAATAAAATTTTTAAGAAACAAAACAAAACAAAAAAGTATTCAAGAAGTGGGGTGCTGGTAACTCATGCCTGAGGCTGAGATCTGAGGATTGTGGTTCAAAGCCAGCCCAGGCAAAAAGTCTGTGAGACTCTTATCTCTAATTAACTGCTAGAAAACCAGGAATGAAGCTGTGGCTCAAAGTGGTAGAGTGCTAGCCTTAAGCAGAAAAGCTCAGAACAATCACAGGCCCTGAGTTCAAGTCCCATGACCTAAGAAAGAAAGGGAAGAGGAAGGGAGGGGAGGGAAGAGAGGGGAGTATAAAAGAGTCACCCAGAGTAGAGAATGGAGTAGGAACCTGCCTGGAAGACCAACAAGAGTGGATATTGGAGGTTACTAGGTTAAACTGTGAGGCCTGTGAGCATACAGGCAGATTTTGAATCAGTGACTTTCAGCTCCAGTGACACTAAGATTTAGACAGAGGTATGAATTTATAACTGGATTTCCCCAAGCAGAGAGACAGGAAATGTAAGCTGAATATAAATGGAAGGCCATCAGACATGACAGAAACAATGACAAGGCATGGAAACCCATAGCTCTTAAGAACCAATATGGAAAGCCAGGCACTCGTGGCTCATGCCTGTTCTCCTAGCTACTCAGGAGGTTAAGATTTCACAATCAAGTTTTAAAGCCAGCCAAGCAGATAAATCTAACTTTTCTTTCCAATTAATCAGCAAAAAGCTGGAAGTGGAGCTGTGACTCAAGTAGTAGAGTTCAAACCTTGAGAGAAAAAAAAAAACAACTCAGCACCCAGACCCTGAGTTCAAGCCCCTGGATTGGCACAAGAAAATAAAAATAAAAAAGATCAAACCAAGTGCTACCATGTACAGAAGAAGCCTATGCCTGTAAATCTCAGTACGCAGGAGGGAGCGGATGAGGATGGCAAGTTTAAGGGCAGACTGGGCAGCACAGTGAAATTCTGGCACAAATGAAAAGCTGATCAAATCAATCAAGGAAACAATTCATGCTCCAGATTATTTGAGCAGAAAGATTAATGACATAAACATTTGTGACTATGATACAAAATAAGTTAGGAGGGCTGGGAAGGTGGCTCAGTGGTAGAGCGTTTGCCTTGCATGCTCGAGGCCCTGGGTTCGATTCCTCAGCACCACATAAGCAAAAAGAAAAAAGCTGGAAGTGGTGCTGTGGCTCAAGTGGTAGAGCGCTAGCCTTGAGCTGAAGAGCTGAGGGACAGTGCCCAGGCCCAGAGTTCAGGCCCCATGACTGGACCCCCCCCCCCCCAAAAAAAAAGTTAGGGACATAAAAATCATTAGAGATACAAATTTAAAGTGGGGAGAAGAATAATAATTCCTCAAATATCATCATATTTTTCCTCACAGACTTTCTGGAATGTGTTGTGATCTTACAACATTTTTAAGTGGGCTGCCAAAAATTCTGATAAAGATGAAAAGTGTTAAGTTACAGGCTGACTGAAGCCAAAAGACAAAGCTAATCCAGAAGATCACTCTGCCTTAAATATATAAATAAAAACAGAAAATAGAATATTCCATTCATTCGATAAGCAAGTAAGAAAAATAAAGACTATGAAGGCAAAAAAATATTCTCAAACATTTCTAAGTAGAATGGCCATACAAATTAATCTCAAATACTGGTATACTTCTTAGAATGTTAAAAATTACTAAAATTATATTAATTATATTAATTATAATTCAATAGATAATTTAAATAAGGTAGCCTTGAATAAATGAAGATCACCATCACATCATTATTAAAGATAAGTACAATTAACTCCTAGAGTGTTGCCCTTGTTCAAATCTAATCCACCATACATTAGCATCCTGAATTAGGCTACTTATTATGTATGTAATGTTACAGAATGAAGAAACTGGACTAAGTGATCCAGCAAGTCACAATTTATGGCCTGGGGCAAAACTTGTGATGTCAGAAGCCAAAACTTTGCCTTTGTGAGGATCTCTCATGGCTGAGAAAGCTGCTGGACGGCAGGACCCAGGCAGTCCATCCTGTCAGGGTCTGCGTTAGCAGCTGCCCAGGGTCCCATGCAGAGATGGATCAGGGGGTGAGTACAAAGACCTACTCATTTCAGCCCAATTAGATACAACTCAAAAGAGTCATTATGACTGCAGAGATCCCACAGGGCTGACAAGCCTGTCATTGGTCCAACATCAATTCTAGACCTCTTGATCCAAATCTGCTTCCAATTGAGAGCAGCACTATTTTTCTGGTTCCAAAAGATGCCAAGTTCCAAGCTTTCAAATTCAGAAGGTTTACTTACAGTTACCATTACAACAACAGTCCTCCAAATGTAAACTGCAGAGAGTACTGGTTAAAAAGGACTGTTTGTGCTCTTTGTCCTATGAACTCTACCTCTCTTATTCTAAATCCTTCAGGGCAGGAGACCTGGAGCAAACCAACTGGAGAGAAAAATTAAAGAAAATGTGAGTTCAAGCAAGACCAAACATATATGATTAGAAAATACTGATTAAATACAGGTGCCAGTGGTTCATGCCTGTAATCTTAGGTACTCAGGAGGCTGAGATCTGAGGATTGAAGTTTGAAGCCAGCCCAGGCACGAAAGTCCACGAGATGCTTATTTGCAATTTATCAACAGAAAACTGTAATAGCTGGACGTCTCTTAAGAGAAAATGATGTTTTGTTTTTTGGATTGTTTGAGGTTTTTTTGTCAGTCATGGGACTTGAACTCTGGGCCTGGGCACTGTCCCTCAGCTCTTCAGCTCAAGGCTAGTGCTCTACCACTTGAGCCACAGAGCCACTTCTGGCTTTTTTCTACTTATGTACATGGTGCTGAGGAATCGAACCCAGGGCCTCATGCATGCAAGGCAAGCACTCTACCACTGAGCCACCTTCCCAGCCCAAAAATGATGCTCTTGTATGCCTAATGTTAGATTAAATCACTGTTAATGTTGTTTTAGCATCTAAAAAAATTAAAGTTAGCATTTAGAACTGTTAAAAAAAAGGCAAAAGCAAAACAAAAGAACAAAAATAACTATATAACTACTTAAATTAAAAAGAATAACAAAAATATAGTAAGGCAAAAGGGGTGGCACCCACTAAAATGACTTGTATTCCTAAACTGTTTTGTTGAATGGCAATTCCTCTGGACAACCACCTAAAGAAAATACAATGTAACAAAAAAGTAGCTTTCTTCTGAAATAACAGCAACAACATAGCTTCAGATCTGATTCTATGTTTCAGCTCTTTCATCTGGGTTAGGGTGTACTTTCCTCACTTAAATCATTCTAAAGAAAAGAATTCTTAAAATACTATGAGCAAGGCACCAGGGGCTCACACCTGGAATCCCACCTACTCAGGAGGCTGAGAAAGAGCACAGTTCAAGGGCAGCATGGGCAGGAAGGTCTGTGAGACCATCTCCAATTAACCACCAAATAGCCAGAAGTGGAACTGTGACTCAGGAGGTAGAGTGCCAGCCTTGAGCAAAAAAGCTCAAGCTTGAGTTTCTGAGTTCAAGCCCCACTATGGGCAAAAATAATAATAATAATATATATCCTCATGGCTTCCTGAACCACTAAGGATAATTAGATATTCTATCAAATACCACCAGCAGCAAGCATTCTGTAAACGCTAGGTTCGGGAAATCACTGGTAGATAATGGCACGGTCACAACCGCCCTAGAATCAGCAGTCATTGTACTCTGACTTAGCTGCTCAAGAGAAAGGTGCTAGGTAAGCATTACCTGTCACATTGGACGTGCATGCTCCTGGCATGCTTCAAGTACTTCCTGAGCTCGCCCTGGCACAGGCACACACAGTCCTGAGGGGCAGCACCCCGTGGGGACAGCATTGACTTGTGCCGCCAATGGTCCAGCTAACCCCATGATACTGCTACATTCTAAAGAGTATCATGACTGGAACCCTTCACAGCATAGAAAATCTCATAGAAAACACGACACACACCATCCACATCCACTGTAACACTGAGCTGCATTAATGCCAGCTATAAGAAATAATACCATAAAACTATGTCCTGTAAAACAATAACAGTACTGTTCAAACTGAAGAAAAATTCTACCTCGGAATGAGCTGGGATTCTGGGGAAGATGGGGAGGATCAACAGGGAGCCTACACGGCTGGCTCTGAGAAGCCAGAGTGCTAGAACTTGGAAACAGTCTGTGTCCAGAGAGTCACCAACTGAGCCGCTATTGCACAGCAATTCTGGCCAGAGAGGAAACTTACAGGCCACTGCTTACCAAGTCAGATCTGAGCTCCGGCCAGCGTGGTCCCAGCCCAGCCCCGAGAGCGCGGACCCCCAGCACAAATCGGATGACTAGCAGTGAAGAACCACATCCTGCTGACCACAGACAGAGCAGATCACCGCCAGTCCAAAACACCAAGGGAACGCGTGAGTACCCCACAGAAGCCATCCTCACTCCCACCCAGAGAATAGCTTCAGGAAAGGAGCCGCGCCAACCACCGCCCACCGCCCCCACCACCACCACCACCAGAGAAGAAAGCCATCTTTCATACTGGCATAGAGCTAGCCAGAGCAGCTAGCAGGTAACAGGGGTCTGAGAGGAAGTGATAACAGCACCACTTTTCAACAGGGCAAAGGAATCTGACCAATGAGAGGAAGCTCCACCCAGGGAAAGGTAGCTCTGCCCAGGAGGAGGAAGCTCCTCCCATGGAGGGTCAGCTGTACCTGGGCAGGCACCAAGTGAGGCAGCCCGGCCCTCTGGAGTTAACAAAGACATTCCAGTCATATAGGACTCATCCTGCAGCTAAGTCAACTAGAAGAATTAAAAAACTAAAAGTCTAAAATAATCTCACTGGAAAAAAAAAAAACAACAACAACAACCCTGCATAGGCCATAAAAACGGAGAGCAGTTCCAGGCTGGACCAAAAGAGTGTCAGGAGCTAGCCCCTCTGGGAAAAGGAACTGACCCCAGACAGCCCACAACCCCATCCACCCTGAAGCTCACTGGCAGAGATGCAAACTGACAGAAACCAGCCACCTCCTTACCACAATGCACACAAAGCAGATCACCTCTTCCACTATTAGGCTGGAAGGAGGAACACAAAACTCCAAGTTTATAAGGCAGAACTTTTTTTTTGCCCACTCAAGCAAACTGATTTGAGAAGCCAATTAAGCCACAAAGAAAACTGACCACCACAAGGAAATTAAAGACTCACCAGGAGAGTGGGTAGTAGACAATGGGGAGACACAAGGTCCCCCAAACAAATTGAAGAATTCTTTTTCTAATTTTTACTTTTATTTCTATTATTTTTATCATTCTTTTTTTGTCTCTTTTCTGCTCATTTTTTTTTCTTCTTCATTGCTGTTGTTTATTCCTAGATATACAGCCTATGGTAATTACTAGGCTCCTTCCTTGTGTGCATAATTAATTCAGGCTATGTTTTGATTACTTGATTTTCTATTTCTCAATCTTAGTATTTCTAAGATTTTAATATTATTTTATACATATATTTTTTTAATTTTTTTCATTTATTTTTCTTTTTCTCTGAAGTTAGGTCTTAATTTTCTATCTCTGTTCCTTTCATTTCTACATTCCTTTATGCTTATTTTCTGCTCCTTTTTTTCATTATATTTCTTCATCTTTTTTTAATTTTACCTTAACCCATTTTCATTTATTTCTGGTCCTTAACTCCATTTTCTTTAGTCTGTTGATCCCTAGTTGTTTGTCTCAGAGCAAACTGTACCTATATCCATTCTGACTGTGTCAAAGTGGCCCATCTTGTTATCATTCAAGGTCATATTGCTTTAATAGACTTGTTCATGATTATAATTATATATACTCTTCACTCCAGAATCACAATACCCCCGCCTCTAACAAAGAAAAGGAGAAATAGAGTGAAAATACCATCAATGCTTGTGAAACTCTGAAGTCTATACAACCACAGGGCTCTGGGTTGGTTTGGTTCTTGTATTAAAATTATGTTCTGGGGTGCTGCTGCATTTGCATTTCATTTCCAAATGGGCAGAACAAGCCATAGACACAGAAGAAAAATGGCAAGAAAAGGACCCTCAACTCCCTCAAGCAAAAGAGCAGTCAATGATAGTTCTCAAAATGCTCTACAAACACTATTAGTAAACATGTTGAATAAAAAGACTGAGAGCCTGCATATGGCTATGTGTAAGCATGAGGAGGCTAGCCAAAGATTAATAGAGGAATTTGTGGAATCCACAAAAAGAAAGTTGAAGGAATTCCAACAGAAGGAAAGGGAGTCCAGTGAAAGTATAGCCACTCAGCTAAAGGATTTGAAAGCACTCAAAACCAAATTAGGGAAGTAAAGAAGTCCATACAAGATCTAAAACAAAACTTCCACAAAAAAATTGAAGCCATCTAAACTGACAATTAGAAGAAAGGAAAATAAAAAACAAAGTAAAAAGTCTTGACAGTGGCTTAGACGATGCACAAGTTAGAATCTTTGAAATTGAAGCTAGATTTTGTAAAGAACAAATATTCAAAACAAATCCAAGAAACAAAACAGATCCCTATAAGAGATAGAAGACACCATCAGAAGGCCTAATTTAAGGCTAATAGGTATTGAGGAGGGTCTAAAGTAAGGGAACAGGAAATATATTTAACAGAATCCTAGCAGAGAACTTCCTGAACATCCAAAAGGATAGGCCCATTCAGATACAAGAAGCCTATAAAACCCCAAAGAGACCAGACCAGAACAGGACACCCCACCTCACATTGTAATCTACACAGGATGAGTAGAGACTAAGGAAAGGATCCTTAAAGCTCTCAGGAAGAAAATCACCTATAAAGAAAAAGCAATGAGAATAACTACAAATTTCCCAGCAGAGACCATGGAAGCAAGAATAGCCTGGAATGATGCCACACCCTAAAGACTAACAACAAATAAAAACTTTCCTTAGCAAATCTGACCAGAGAAACAGGGAGACCAACCGAAAGAACACACCCAAATAAATAAAATCAGAGATGTGAATGGGAACATCATGACAGAAATCAACAAGATTCAGAATGTTATAAGGAAATATTTTGCAAACCTTTAACGAATGATAACGAATTTAAGAATCTGGAAACTAAACCAAGAAAAGTTAAAGCAGCTAAAGAGACTCATATTTTGAAATAGAAATGGCAATAAAAGACCCCCCCCACCCAAGAAAAGCCCAGAACCAGAAAGATGCACAGGCCTTCGAAGGAGAACTCATTCCAATACTCCTCAAACTCTTCCATGAAAGTGAAAGCAAAAGATCACTACCAAACTCATTCTATGAGGCCAGCATAACCCTCATTCCAAAACCAGATAAGGACTCACCAAAGAAAGAGAACTATAGACCCATTTCTTTCATTAACATTGATGCAAAACTTCTCACTAAAATTCTAGCCAACTGACTTCAACAACTAATCAAAAAACACATATACTATGACCAAACAGGATTCATACCAGGGATATAAAACTGGTTCAATATATGCAAGTCAATTAACATAATTTAAACACATCAATAGGAGCAAGGACAAGAACCACATGATCATCTCCATGGATGCAGAAAAAGCATTTGACAAGATCCAACACTTCTTTATGATGAAAGCTCTGGAGAATGTAGGAATCCATGGAACATTCCTCAATATAATAAAGGCTGTACATCACAAACCCACACCTCGGCTTTATACTTCATGGTAAAAAGTTAGAAAACATTTCCTCTAAAACCAGGAATGAGACAAGGATGTCCGCTCTCTCCAATACTCTTCAATATAATATTGGAATTCCTAACCAGGGCAATCAGGCAAAAGACAAACATAAAGGGGATCTAAATAGGGAAAGAAGTAAAGCTCTCCACCTTTGCAGATGACACGATGATATATTTAAAGAACCCCATAGACTCCTCTCCCAAGTTACTTGAGCTGATCTGAAACTCTGGCAAAGTAGCAGGGTATAAAATTAACCTACAAAAATCAGTAGCTTTCCTGTATTCCAACAATGAGAAGAGCGAGGCTGAATTCAGGAAAGCAACTCCTTTTGTAATAGCTTCAAAAATATCTACAAATTAACCAAAGAAGTGAAGGAACTCTATGATAAAAACTTTAAAAACCTAAAAAAGGAAATTAAAGCAGATATAAGGAAGTGGAAAAACCTCCCAGGCTCCTGGATGGGAGGATTAGCATCATGAAAATGGCAACAATGTGAAAAGCTATCTACAAATTCAATGCAATACCCATCAATATCCCAACAACGTTCTTTAATGAAATAGAAGAAGCAATCCAAAAATTCATATGGAATAATAAAAGACCCCAAATAGCAAAAACAATCCTTAGCAGGAAGAACAGTGCTGGAGGAATATCAATACCAAACTTCAAACTCTATTATAAACCCATAGTTATTTAAAAAAACAACAACAACAACTTAGTACTGGCACATAAACAGGCCTGAGGACCAATGGAATAGAATTGAGGACCCAGAAATGATCCCACAGACCTATGGCCACCTAATCTTTGATAAGTGAGCTAAAACATCAGATGGAAGAAAAGACAGCCTATTCAACAAATGGTGTGCGAAGAATTGGCTAAACATATGTGGAAAATTGAAGTGAAATCCTTATACATCACCCTGCACTAGAATCAATTCCAAATGAATCAAAGACCTAAAGGTAAGAGCAGATACCCTGAAAATATTACAAGAAGGGATAGGGGAAACACAAGGGCTCCTTGGCACACATTGAAACTTCCTAAATAAAGATCTAGAAGCACAAGAAATCAAAGAAAGGCTGGATAAATGGGATTGCATTAAAGTGCAGAGCTTCTGCATGGCAAAGGACATAGCTAGCAAGATAAATAAAAGACCTACTGATTGGGAGAAGATCTTTACTAGCTATGCAACAGACAAGGACCTCATATCAAAAATATACTTAAGAGACTGGGAAGGTGGCTCAGTGGTAGAGTGCTTGCCTTGCATGCATGAGGCCCTGGGTTCAATTCCTCAGCACCACATAAGCAAAATAAAGAATATATACATATACATGTATATATATATATATATATATATATATATGAGCTCAAAACATTAAACCAAAAAAAAATCCTCAAAGAAACAACAACCCCATTAATAAGTGGACTAAAATATTAAAGAGAGATTTCTCTGGAAAGGAAATAAGAATGGCCAATAGACACATGAAGAAACGTTGAATATCTCTGGCCATAAAAGAAATGAAAAACTATATTGAGATTCCACCTCACTCTAGTTAGAATGGCCGTTGTCAAGAAAACAAATAATAACAGATGCTGGCAGCAATGTGGTCAAAAGAGAATGCTACTATACTGTTGGTAGGAATGTAAACTTGTTCAACCACTATGGAAAGCAGTATGGTTCCTCAAAAGACTAAACATAGAGCTTCCCTTTGACCCAACAATCCCACTCCTGGGCATTTATTTATCCAAATGATCACAAACAAGGCCACTGTAAAGCTACCAGCACAACTATGTTCATCACAGCATTATTTAAACATAGCTAAGATATAGAATCAACCCAGATGTCCCTCAGTAGATGAATGGATCAAGAAAATGTGGTATCTATACACAAAGGAATTCTATGCTTCCATCAGATAGAATGACATCACCCCATTCATAAGGAAATGGAGACTTGGAAAATATCATATTAAGTGAAATAAGCCAGACCCAAAGAAACACAAGCTCCATGGTTTCCCTCATTTGTAACAATTAATATATGCCTACGATAGTTCTAGCAGAGGTTCACAATAGCCCAATAGCTATGTACATATGACCATATAAAATGATGCTAATTGAACTGATCTCCACAATATGGAAACACGATGGGGTTTTTTTGTAGCTGTTTTTTCTTGTTTTTCTTTTTCTTTTCCTTTTATTGGTGTACTGTTTTCAGTTATTTCTTTTGTCTTTCCTTTTTTTTCCCTCTGGTTTATTGCCTGTGGTCACTGTTTCTGATTTTGGTACTCTTTGTCTTGTACATAAGTTTATCTGATTCGGGAAAGGGAATGAGAATCAGAGAAACAGTGGACAAAGAGTGAACCAATGCAACAGCAATACTCACTAGATATTAGGTTGGAATGAATTTTACCACTTGGGGTGGGGGGAGTGAGAGGGAGGGAAAGCAGAAGAAAATGAGGGAGGGGGTAACACTGTTCAAAAAGAAATATACTCATTACCTTACTTATGTAACTGTACATCACCCCTCTGTACATCACCTTTACAATAAAATGAAATTTTAAAAAAGAATATATTGGGAGAAAAAAGGTGACACAGTCCAAAAACAAATGCATTCCTTACCTAACCCATGTAACTATAACTCCTCTGTACACCACCTTTTTAATAACAACCAAAATGTTTGAAGAAAGAAGAAATTGAGGGGCAGAGGTGTTGATGTTCATCTACAGTACTCAAAGGTGGAGATGAGGAGACAAGTTAGAAGCAAGCTTGTGTAAAATAATCAGTGAACTCTGTCAACAAATTAGCTATGTTGGTTGCACACCTGCTGCGGTGCACACCACTCTATACAGAGAGATGTGACAGGAGGATCACAGTCCAAACCCAGCCCAGGCTGGAGATACAATCTCAAAAGGAATGAAAAACAAAATGAAAGAGTTGTGTGCATGCCTCAAAAAGAGAGAGCACAGAGAATATCCTGCATTAAAACATCAATATAAACAAAGAAGGGGAAGGGGCTCAGAATGTAGTTCAGTGATACAGTGATTGAGCATTTGCTTAGCATACTCAAGGCTCTGGATTCAATCCTTAGTACTGGAGAAATAATCATGAATCTTTTAAGCATTTTTAAAACAAAGTGTCCCTGGAGGGTTTGACAGGGAAAAACAAGGGTAAGGGTGATATTGTCCAAAACTAATCGCATTCATTACCTGACTTATGAAATAGCAACCTCTCCTCTCTGTACATCACCTTAATATTAACAATGACATTTTACTTTTAAAAAACTAAAAATAAGCCAAGTACTGTTGGCTCATGCCTGTAATCATCGCTACTCTGAAGTCTGAGGTCTGAGGATCACAGTTTGAAGCCTAGACAGGAAAGGCTGTGAGACTCTTATCTCCAATTAAATCACCGAAAAAGCTGCTTTAGCTCAACCGGTAAAGCACTAACCTTGACCAAAAGGAGCTCAGGGACAGCACCCAGATCCTGAGTTTAAACCCCAAGGCCCATACCAAAGAAAAAAAGGAGAGGAAATTTTTGTTTGATTAACTGAAAAGAAACAAAAGTATTATTGGGGAAATTCTTTCATTTGAGTGAATTTCTGAATTAAAGAGAATATGGAGGGGCTGGGAAGGTGGCTCAGTGGAAGAGCGCTTACCTTGCATGCAGGAGGCCCTGGGTTCGATTCCTCAGCACCACATAAGCAAAAAGAAAAAAGCCGGAAGTGGCACTGTGGCTCAAGTGGTAGAGCGCTAGCCTTGAGCTGAAGAGCTAAGGGATAGCGCCCAGGCCCAGAGTTCAGGGCCCACGACCGGACCCAAAAAAAAATAAATAAATAAGAGTATATGGAAAACACTTCTATATTATTTCTCTTGGTGAAAACAGGAATTCAAAGCATTACCTATACAAAATTCACGAGGAGTAAAAATATGTTCTTCAGTATAAAGGGAAAAACAGGCAGACATTCAATGAAATAAGTTATCTTCAAAAATTATAATTAGGCATGGAAAAATAGCAAACAGAAAAATGTGGTAATTACTAATTACAAAAATCATAAGCTTCTAAGCACTATCAAAGCCTTTCACATGGCCCTCCCTTCTTCAAATAAGGGATCTGTCTTTATTTAAGTGGTGTGTCCACAGTGCCACAGACAAGCGTGGCACCCCAACCAGTGCCCTTCCACTAGAAAAAAAAATTCTTTCCTAAATTGCCTGTCACAAACTACTCCACTCACAAATGCCAAAATATATCAAATTAGACCCTTAATTATCTGGCACCCCAGCCACAGATACAAAATAGTTTTTAAACATGTAATCCGAATGTAATAACTCTTTGTAGACAATGTCCTAGAATTCCCTCAGATGTTTCTCCAAAAAGCCGAGGCAAATAAGACAGCTTAACTTTCACAGCCTGTGACCCAGTTACCAACAATGAAAATCCTCTTTAAAAACAAAGTGATAAAAAAAAATGGTCAAAGATTTAATTGAGAACATGTTTTGAAAGACCTTGTTTGCTTCAAATTTTGACCCAATCATTAACTACACAGCAAGATAGCACTCTTGCTCAGTAGAAATGTCTACACTTCTAATCTCTAAAGGCAGTGTAAACATCCTGAAGCTGAGGAAAGAACTAAGATATCACTAGTCACAAAGTGCCACTTTTTATACAATTGACTTCTATGAAAAATGAGTGGGCACATGTTTATAATCCCAGCACTTTTGAGGCTGAGGCAGGACCTGCCTCAGTCAAGACTGGACTGAATAACAAAAAGACTCTGTCTCAAAAATAAATGTTTTCTTGAGTTTCACAAAGAAGTCTCCATTCAATATGTCAGTTTATGGTATAATGTATCTTGATCCATATTACCCCTTCCATCATTCTCTACACAACTCTCAAAAAAAAATTTTTTTAAGGGACAGAGGTTAGGGTACGAGAAATAAGTAGTTATAAAAGATACAAAGAAAAGTTAAGTCATCAAAAATCAATTTAGAATCATGGAAATCTCCAATTCTAAGATTTTATCAGTCTTACAGTTAAGCAACTGATCTTTCTTGGCAATGACACCATAATCCAAAAAAAAAAAAAAAATTGCCAGGTACCAGTGGCTCACACCACTGAGTAATCCTAATTTCTTAGGAGGCAGAAATCACATTTCAAAGCCAGCCCTGGCAAGGAAGCCCATGAGATTCTTATCTCCAATTAATCCACAAATAAAAGCCAGAAGTAGAGCATTGGCTCAAGTTGTAGAGTGCTAGCCTTGAGCAAAAAAGCTGACCATGATAGACACATGCACATGTGCCCATGCACACATGCGGGCACACGCACACACACACATACACACACACATACATACACACACACACAAATGTTGACTTACATTCAACATTTCCTGCTTACTATTCTCTTGAAGCTAGAAATAATAAGGTTTAAAAAATAGGATTTTTTAGTAAATTATAAAAGAAATCTTAAAGGATAAAATAATTTGGTTACATAAAATTTTGGGTCTTGTTTGCCAAGAAATTCAATTACTATTAGCAATTACCAGATGAAAATATTACTAAAATATGGAATGTTGGAATAAAATTATTTCAAAATGAGCAAAGTGATCCGCTTACCACAAATTAGATAAGATCTTTACTGAATGACTTGTGGGCCAGGAGGGGAATGAGTTCAGAATATAATAATAAGAAAAAAAATATTCCAAGCATGCCCTTCTAATCTTACTAGCTACAAGGGATTATATCAAACTTCCAAATCACCTCTGGCCACCACTAAAGTTCTAATTCTGGTCAACCAGAAAAAAAAATCACTTGGAGCGAGACCCCAGTGGTTCACACCCATAATCCTATCTACTCAGGAGACTGAAATCCTAGGATGTGGTTCAAAGACAGCAGGAAAGTCTATGAAACTCTTATTTCCAATTCACCACCCAAAAAGACCAGAAGTGAAGCTGTGATTCCAGTGGTGGAGCCTTGAGCAAAAAAAGTAAAGAACAGAACCCAGGCCCTAAGTTCAAGACCCAGTAATGGCAGGTGAGCTCATGCGTGCGCGCGCGCACACACACACACACACACACGCAAATCACTTGATACAATCTGCTTTTATCCATTTGCACATTATGTACTTGACTGTGTACAAGACAAATGTACAGGGGCTGGGAAGGTGGCTCAGTGGTAGAGCGCTTGCCTTGCATGCATGAGGCCCTGGGTTCGATTCCTCAGTACCACATAAGCAAAAGGAAAAAAGCCAGAAGTGGCACTGTGGCTCAAGTGGTAGAGTGCTAGCCTTGAGCTGAAGAGCTGAGGGACAGCGCCCAGGCCCAGAGTTCAGGCCCCACGACCGGACCCAAAAAAAAAAGACAAATGTACACAAGATGTAGAGATAAATGTAACAAGTGATAGATAGACGAGACCTTCACTGTCTGCAAGCAGCTTACAATGTGCTAGGTACGTAAGTCACATGTAAATGTAATGGGAAGCACTATTACAGGGGATGGGAGGAAGGTCCCAAGGAGATGACCAGGTTGATCAGGGCTTGCCTATCACAGCAGGGAGGGAAAGTTTTTCAGGCTTGAAAGAATCAGAATTTCAGGAAAGACAAGGATTGAGGCTGAAGTTTGATAAGTAGAAGAGGGACCGGAAGCCACAGAGCAGGAATGAAAGTGCAGATTCACAGCTGGGCATGAACCAGGAAGGCTGGAGTGAGAGGGGAGTAGAAACAGAACCAGAGGTGGGCTGTAGGAGGTTTACTATATGGTCGCTTCCTCATCAAGCAGTTCAAGGTTTGGGCTCTGGCCACAGATGGGGTTATTCTGATTAAAATATGTTATGGGTGAAATCCCATGGTGAGACACCTTGGCACAATTAATATGCACTAAAAAACAAAACAGAGGAGCATCAAACAGACTCTGCTGGGGAGCAAGGTACCAGCAGGGGATAGTAGGGTGAATGGAGAGAGTGAGTATGGGCAGAATACTTTCTGTGCATAAATCAATGAAATCGGTTGAAATCATTTTAAGTGGGGGACGTGGATTTATGAGGATGGAGAAAGGCAGTGATGTTGATGGGTACAATTTGTACATGCATGGAAATGCCACCCCACTGTATAACAAAACTACGCTGGCTCACGCCTGTAATCCTAGTGACTCGGGAGGCTAAGATCTGAGGATTTCCATTTGAAGCCAGCCAGGGCAGGAAGGTCTGTGAGGCTCTTATCTCCAACTAAACAACAAAAATCCAGAAATAGAGGTGTGGCTAAAGTGGTAGAACACTAAGGGACAAAGCCCAGGCCCCAATCTCAAGCCCCAGAAGTAGCATAAATAAATAAATAGATAAATAGAAGAAAACCATCTATTTGATTTTTCCTGGGGGTGCTGGGGGTGGGGGGGGAGGGGGGGGGAGGTTGAAGAAGGACAGGCATGTCGCTCAGTGGTGTAGCATTTGCCTCCCATGTACAAGGCCCTACCTCTGCCAGCATGAAAAATAACTATTTTTTTCTTAAAACCCTTAAACCCTTAAGAGATTAAGTCCAAATGTAGAGAAATACACACTAACTAAAAACTTGATTTCTCAAATAAATAATGTATACTTAGCTGATGGTGAATAAACAGATTATACACACAAAAAAAATGAACACAGAAAGCACTTCTGAATAAACATATAACTACTTCATGGTGGGTGAATACATAAACCTGAGAGGCAGATTTTCATCATCCTTGTGATGGCAGCTGGAATTTAAGGGTGATCCATCCACATTTTTCATTTTAATCTTCCTTCATTTATATGGAAATGAGCATGTTTCCTAAAACATAGCTGTACCTCGTGTCTACGTCAACAGCAGAGCTCAGAGAGCACAAATCCCCCAGCTGATGGCCTGCCAGAGAAAACTTGGGCCAGCATCCCCTCAAACAACCTGCGTCATCCACTATGAAGCCGTCAGTTCCCATTAACCTGGCTCGCTTTATAAATAGCCCATATCTCCCTATCTAAACAGGTTGGTGCCCTTTTCTCAGAAGCAAAAGGAACATGACAAAGGAGCAGGAAAAAAAAATAAATGAGCTTTCCCCTTTGTAAACAGGAGAAGGTTCACAGTAACCCAATTCTACATGCAAACTGAAGAGCTATGAATAAAATAGAGCTTAAGACAATGAAGAATCAGAATTCCATGGAAAGTACACAAGATCCTCAAACAGATCTGCTCTTTTTAAAGTATCTGTCAGTCTCACTGCAACCAGGACCCTGGCAAGGCCTACCTACATTCAGAGCCCACAACCATCAATACCCCTGAACCATGGATGCTTGATCAAAAAGAAAACCAATCAGATTTGAAAAAACAAATTATATTATTATCCTCTAAACCTGAAATGCTTTATAATTTTTATAACATCATCATTTCCTATGCTAGTTCCAGACATTTCTTCCTCTACAATTGATGAGAATCAACAGATCCTCCACATCACTGCAAGCTAATTACTTGTATACCGCACTCTCTGGTGCCCACTCCAATGTGCAAGCGAATACAGAACCAGAAAAATGCACCAACAGAACTGACTGAAAAGTAAGAAGTACCTGCTAGAGACATGACAGTAATTCCATTAATGCATTCAACTATTAATATTCCACTGGGTAGAAAACCTGACAGGCTCATACTAATTTCAGGTACAATACATGTGAACTCATCTGTGTATGTACACACAGATACCCATATCAGCTAAATGGTTAACAGATACCCACATCATCTAAATGGTGAACAACCTCATTCAAAATAGTGTTATCTCAGTGATATCTCAAACACTCTAACAACAGATTTCATCTCAATTCAATACGTAGGGCACAATCAAAAGTAAGGATTAACTTACACAGAGCAATCAAAAAATACGACAAAGTTTTTCTTGTATACACAGAAGTCCCTTCACCCTCACTCACAACTTTAGAAAATTCCATGAGAAGGCAATCTCAATATGCAACACGCTTCCTACGTCAGCTAAATGATTCACCACCTTATTTCCTTTATTTGTACAAATCACTAACATCTGGCTTCAATTCTGCCATCAGTGTTTGGCACCGTTATGGGAGTCAGAGGGAGCTATGACAACAGATTATATGCCTAAATTAAAACATGGTAGAAAAGAAAGAGAATGAGCTATAGATGCAACATGCACAGAGACACATGAGGTTGGGGAGGAGCCCCCCTGAAGAGATAATGGCTGTGAGGAAGACGTACAGGGTCTAGGAACGCGGGCTGGGCAGGAAGCAGAGGAAGGACTTTCTGAGGGACAGGAACAGGGCAGAAAAGGCAGCAAGAACGGATGGAATGAGGGTACTGTAGGTGTACTCAGGAAAGGGGCAAAGATGGAAGCTGTGAGTAAAATCTAAAAGCAGATCACTTTAGATCTTACCTACTAAGCTTAGAAAAGTGAAATGTGGGACAGGATTTGTGAAGGAAGGAAGAACTGATTGAACTATATTGGGGGGAAATTGATCATATATATATATATATATATATATATATATATATATATATATATATATATATATACACACACACACACACACACACATACAGACTAGACTAGGAAGGAGAGTGAAAATCAACCCAATCTATAGGCATCCATACCAAAAAATAATGAGGTGAAGGGACCAAGGGTGAACAAATACAGCAGTGGTATTCACTGGACACTGTGTTGAAAATGAACTATACAACTTATGGGTGGGGATGGAAGGGGAAAACTGGGATACAGCGAGGGAGAGAATGACATTGTCCAAAAAGAAAATGTACTCTTTAACTAACTTACGTAATTGTAACCCCTCTGTACGTAATTGTAACTCCTCTGTATGTCACCCTTATAATAACAATTAAAAATAAAAAACTTTTTTTAAAGTAATGAGGTCAGGCTGAGTCTGGTGGTACCTGCCTGAAATTCCAGGAATCGGGAGGCTGAAGCAGGAGGATTTTAATTTAAAGGGCAGACTAAGCTACATAGCAAATTCAAGGCCAGCCTGAGCCACATTGCAAGACCCTAAGGAAGGGAGAGAAAGAAAGAGAGAGAGAAGAAAAGGGAGGGGAGGGAGAAAAGGAGGGAGAGAGGGAGAGAGAGAGACAGAGAAGGAAGGAAGGAAGGAAGGAAGGAAGGAAGGAAGGAAGGAAGGAAGGAAGGAAGGAAGGAAGGAAGGAAGGAAGGAAGGAAGGAAGGAAGGAAGGAAGGAAGGAAAGAAGAAAGAAGGGAGGGAGGGAGGGAGGGAGGGAGGGAAGGAGGGAGGGAGGGAGGGAGGGAGGACATGAATTATTTTATTGACCATAGGGAAAATAATGAGAGAACATTCACAGTAAGACCTACAGAACTATCATCAGTGATGTTTTAAATTAATGCATAAACAAGTTTTAAGAGGCATAGCTTGAAAGTCACCATACAGAAGAAAATGCAAGTAGAACGCATTCCACATCAACCTCAAACTAATAAACATATGCAAGAGGATATGTTTCATCCGAAACAAAATACAGAGATACTTTTTTTAAGTGTCAGATCCATTTCAAAACAAAAGATGAGGGGAATTCCAAAAAGTATCATGGCACATCTTATTTCACCCAAATTAGATGGCTAGCTAAAATAAAGTGGGTACCCAGCTTACCTCAGTGTTCCAAAATTAAAGGAATATATATTTATTCTATATGCTATTACCGGAGTTAGTCAGACCTCCTTGAGGTCTTCGCCTTTTCATTTATTTCTGGCCTCATGGTTCCATGCAAATTGCTCTTATTTAGGTCAACAAGTAGCATTTGCCTTCTAAAAACAAGCCAAAGGAAATGATTCAGTCTATCTTTCATTTCGTATTTTCATTCCTCACTATTGTACTAGATCCTCTCTTCTCCATTGACTTCAACTTTTTTTTTTCCCCCTACCTGTCCTGGGGCTTCAACTCAAGGCCTGAGCACAGTGCCTGAACTTCTTTTGTTCAAGGCTACTGTCCTGCCACTTGAGCCACAGCTCTGCTTCCAGCTTTTTTTTTTTTTTTTTTGTAATTTATTGGAGAGCAGAGTTCTCATGGACTTACCTGCCCAGGCTGGCTTTGAACAGTGATCCTCAGATCCCAGCCTCCTCCCAGCTGCGGTGGTAATGGCTCATGCCTAGGCTCAACTTTTAAAGAAAAACGTTCCTGCTAACTCTCCTCAGCTAGCTCTTCATCTCCCGCCTAGTCCCGGCTAGTCTTCCCTGCACTGCCACAGATCTGACTCTCGGATGATTCCGTGCCTCCCACTGGTGTTGCAATCACCCCACATGGAAGGCTGGAGAAGTGAAAGTTCTTTGGGTTCCACTGGATACCAGTAAATCACCAGCCCTGGTTGTGAGTTCTAGGAACCTGTGACCTAACCAATCTTCTAGCAAATTCTGAAGCACGTGCTGAGGTTTAAATCCCCGGCACCTGGCCATCTCCTCCTCACTGTGGAGCTCACTGCCTTTCATGTCGGTTCCTCCACAGACCAGAGGTATGGACTAAGTTACTAATTTCAACACGGCACTACTCTCCTTCCATGACCGCATTTGAAACGCATGAGCCTCTTTCAAGCTGAAAAAATTAAAAGACCTCCAATGTTAAAAGACATACATTCTATTACTCAAACTGGTACCAAAAAAAATTTGTAAAACTAGCCAACAACTTTTTGTATTTACTTATGGAGCATATATACCACATAAAACCACCCCACACAATGAAGATTACTAGTCCACTTCTTCTAAAATAGATCCACAGTGCTAGGTTGTCACAGGAAAGTGATGTCTCCGCCTCAGGGTCATCCGAAAACCTTTGACAAAGTCCTTAACCTCTTGGTCTCTATTAAACTGGAATAACAAGAGAATTAACTTCACAGAATTATGGGGAGTAGATGAGTTACTATAAGGTTCCTTTGTGTGGGTGTGGGTGTGGGTGTGGGTGTGGGTGTGGGTGTGGGTGTGTGTATGAGTGCATGTACACGCATGCCCTTCACTGGGTCTTGAACTCATGGCCTAGGTACTGTTCTTGAGCTTTTTGCTCAAGGCTAGCATTCTACCACTTGAGCCACAGCTCTACTTCTAATTTTAATGGTTCACTGGAGATAAGGATTTCACAAACTTCCTGACCAGGCTAGCTTCAAACAGTGATCCTCAGATCTCAGTCTCGTGAGCAGCTAAGCTTTGAGTCCCCCATACCCAGTCTTATATGTAAAGTCCAGAGAATACAAGGCTGGTGAAAAAAGCATTGTAAAGGTTTTCTGCTAGTATCATCATCATCATCATCATCATCATCGCTATGAATATTATCATACTGATGTACCATGGAAGCATAGTTTCTACTGCCAACTGTTACTCACAATTCACTCCCTGGAGTAGACTTACTCCTCTAATAAGGACAGAACTCCAGAGCTTTGTTTGTGAACAAAAGCAAACAGAATAAAGACTGCATTACCCACCGGGCGCTGGTGGCTCACGTTTTTAATCCTAGCTACTCAGGAGGCTGAGATCTGAGGATCGCAGTTCAAAGCCAGCCCGGGGGGCAGGAAAGTCCATGAGACTCTTATCTCCAATAAACCACTCAGAAAACCAGAAGTGGCGCTGTGGCTCAAGTGGCAGAGCGCTAGCCTTGAGCTGAAGAGCTGAGGGACAGCGCCCATGCCCAGAGTTCAGGCCCCACAACCAACCCCCCCCCAAAAAAAATGCATTTCCCTGCTCCCATACAGCTACATAGCTTTTCCAGAGTTCTCCCAGGATTCTGCCAGGTGGTACAGAGAAGTTAGAGACCTGAGGCATTTTTCCAAAGACTTTCAACTGATTCTCCTTATTCTGGAGCCTCAGTCCCTTCGTCCCTATTCTCACAAGTGCTGGACCTTGCCAGTCCTGAATGCTGGGGCAATTCTGGGATGTAAACCAGGATAGTTCTTGGCTATCCATCATGGATTGCTTGTTTTCCCAAGCCTGCTAAGCCCTCTACCTTCCAGCTTCCAGCACAATCCCATTGTTCCCACTTGACGTAGATTTAGACACCTTTGTATGTGTGTATGTGCCTGTGCATGTGTGTGTGTGTGTGTGTGTGAGTGCACAGGCACATATATGTGCACCAGTACTGGGACTGGAACTCAGCCTGGGAGCTGACCCTGAGCATTTTCACTCATTGAATCACACCTCCACTTCCAGGTTTTGGTGGTTAATTGGAGATAACAATCTCTCGGATTTTCCTACCTGGGCTGGCTTCAAACCATGACCCCTCAAGTAACTAGGATTACAAGTGTGAGCCACAAGCACCAGATTTAGGTTTTAGAAGGAAGAGCCCTGGACACTTTTTAATGGAGTTTGGAAACGGAGCAGTAGATGCCTCCACTCGATGATGCCCTTTTCCAGAGGTCTCAGTGCCTTTTTCGATTAAAAACTCCAAATGTACCATTTTACTTCACTCTCTGTTCTTTTAAATTCTGGACTACATGAAAGCAACGAAGCGTCCTGGCATTTCTTACATCCTTTTATATGGTTATTTCGGTCTTGTGCTATTTCACTCCTTAGGTAATTTTGCTTTGGCCAATATATCCAGTATACCAGGATTTCCTTGAAGGCAGAAACAACATCTTAAAGTTTTTAGTACCACTAGAACAGAACTTCTCAATCTTGGCTGTACATTCAAATCACCTTGGGATCTTTTAAACTCTAATACTATGGTCACACCCCATACCCGTAACCCACATCAGTAATACTGCATATGAGCCAGACTAGGAAGCAGGGCTGTAGAGCATGGTAGTTGTCCGGAGACAGATTCTGAATATTTACCCCGTATCTGTACTCACACAATGGTAAGGTATCTATATGCCAACAGTGGCATGACCAACAAGTTCTTAATCCTAATAAATGGGTTTCAAACCAGAAAAAGAACCTGGGTAATCCCAGAATACACAACAGAATAGACAAAGTTCAATGGTGTTTCTTTCTACTTATTAGACAATTCTGCACTATCAGTTACCTCCTCCCACCTTTCCACCTGACAACGCTAAGTCAATGCCAGCCTTCCTTCTGTTGAGTGTACTCAGTCCAGTCTGTAACTGCTCTCTTATTGGTTCACTCCTCTGTCGAGTGTACTCAGTCCAATCCGCCACTGCTCTCTGATTGGTCCACCGCTTGCATGCATCTGGCCAAGCAACTGTAGTACATGTTTGAGGGGAATAAGGTCTATCTGCAGTAGCCACCTACCAGTCCTGCAGAAGCTATAAAACTAACCAAATAAACAAAACTGCGTTGCCAGGCAGCAGAGCTCCAGAATATCCACACAAAAGGAGTTTAGGAGAATTGCCTCTGATGAGACTCTGCTTTGTTCTCATAACTCAATGTTGCTATGGCCCACTGACCATGCTCCCCTAGGAGGGGCCTTTCAGGCAATCTCCCCACTCCCACCCATCCCCATCTCTTGGGAATCTTATCAAGATCCCTATCCCTGAGCTTCTCTCAGCAAAACCTGACCCCTGGCCTTATAAGGTGCAGGACCTTCTGCCTCAACTGCGAAGACATCACAAACCCCAAACAGGACCTTCTGCTACAACTACAATGACATTACACATCCAAAACTCTCATACTCGACTACGTTTAAACCCCAAACACCCACATGCTCCTCACTCCTTGCATCTTCAACTCTGTTTTGTGCTACTTGCCACCCCCTTGGCAATGCTTATATCCTGATCTGATCTGTTGAGGCCTCTGTCTGTCTTCTTCTGTCTTTTTGTCCGCTTGATCTTTCCTAACAACCTCCAGTTGGAAAGGAAAGCCAGAGAGCAGTGTTAACCTCACGTCTTCACAGCAGGTCTACGAAGGAGGAAGATGCCAGGTGGTTTGGAAGAGGTGATGAAGGTAAGAGTCTCCTCAAGCTTCCTTGGAACTGCTATGTCAGCAAAGGCAGGGGCATGGATGCACACAGCACACAGCACTGAACCACAGACAGAAGCCTCGTCATTACTGTTACGTTTTGAGCTGCTCATCGAAGGATGGACATCAAAGTTTACTTATGGCTGTGCAGAGTAGTGACCCAAAGAGAAAAATCATGGTAAGATATTGACCAACTGTTAAACCCTCCAGAAGAGGGATTCAACAAGAAACAGACCATGTGGTCTGGAAGGAAGTGAACAGGTCCAATACTAAGTACAGGAATTTCCATAGTCACACAGAAAGCACAGACAATTGATCCCAGAAGGGAACCTGCAAAGGTAAAGCTAAGTGAAGAAAGCTTGATACCGCAGACTTTTTCCCAATGAAAGCAGTGTGGATGCCATACACTTCTCAGAATGAATCATACCTGCTCTCTGAGCTTTACTTTCTTGGATCATGGGGACTGTTCTATGGGGAAATGGGAGAGAGACATAAATGATGAGAACACTGGTACTGTACTGCCACAGGAAAAACCTGGCAAAATAAATATTTACCAGCTAACGATCACTTAGGCCGGAAGAACTGGGATATCAAGCTTTTCTCTTTGTATAGAGAAACTCACATACTAAGAACATAGTTCAAATAACCTTGGATGTACAAGCACAGAATGATTAAAAGCTAAACATCCCAAGGACAGAGAGGTTCTACAGGATCTTTATTCAACAAAAGAAAAAGTGAACCCAATGTTGTGGATCTATACTCCCAGAATTTAAGAGTCTGAGGCAAGAGGACCCAAATGCAATCTATAGCTCTGGCTAAAGACTACAATCCTGCCCCCTCAAATAAATAAATAAATAAGAAAAGGAGAAGGAGGGAAGGAGGAAAAGAATGAAGGAGAGGAGGAGAAAAGAAGGAAAGGGATGGAGGGAAAGACACAGAAGAGTGCCTTCTCCAGGCAAATCACTGAACTGTGTAAATAGGACTTGGGAAATTTGTAGAACTTTCTGAAAAGTTTTCTCTTTAGTGAGTTTATTTCATTTCACAATCTTTATTTCTTCCTTTCATAAAAAGAATTGAAATATTTCAGTTAAGGCTTCCTTCTGCATTTTGAGGACCTTCCACTTTTAAAAAAAATTAAAATTAAAAACAAAATGCTGCCACACGCCAGTAGGTCATGCCTCTAATCCTAGCTACTCAGGAAAGTGAGATCTGATCATAGTTTGAGGCCAGTCCAAGCAGAAAAGTCTGTGAAACTCTTACCTTCAATAAGCTACGCTAAAAAAGCCAGAAGTAGAGCTGCGGCTCAAGCAGTAGAGCACTAGCCTTGAGCAAAAGAAGCTCCAGAACAGTGTGCAGGTCCTGTTCAAGCCCCAGAACCATCATTTAAAAAAATAATAATTAGGGCTGGGAAGGTGGCTTAGTGGTAGAGTGCTTGCTTTGTATGCATGAGGCCCTGGGTTCGATTCCTCAGTACCACATAAGCAGAAAAAAAACAAGAAGTGGTTCTGTGGCTCAAGTGGTAGAGCACTGGCCTTGAGCTGAAGAGCTGAAGGACAGCGCCCAGGCCCAGAGTTCAGGCCCCAAGACCAACAACAACAACAACAATGAAAAGACAGGAATTCATAAAGGGTATTTATGGTCAATAAACACAAAAATATGTGTTAATGTCAACTAACCTCAGGTCTTTGGTATACATAGGTACTGATCTGTATTTCTTGAGTTTTATGAATAATAAAGAAGACTCTATTACTTAAACAATAATAATAATAATAATTTTTAAAAAACAAAATGCTCCCGGGTTACTGGTGGCTTGAGCCACCAGTATCCTTTAGACAGCAAGGATTATAGGCTTGAGCCATATAATCCTTGCTGTCTAAATGCTAAATCTGAGGATCATAGCTCAACACGTGCCCAGGCAGAAAAGTCAGTGGGACTATTTCCAATTAACCAGCAAAATAAGTCAGAAGTAGGGATGTGACTAAAGAGGTAGAGTACCAGCCTTGAGCAAAACACCAAGCAAGATTGCCAGCCCCAGAACCAGGACACACACACACACACACACACACACACACACACACACACACACACACATACACACACACACACACACACACACACACACACACACACACACACACCCGTAAATTCAGTGTATCAAAGATTTGACTAATAGAGAATGTAATACTATGTTTTGAGTGTTCCCTTTTAGCTCAGAAACAAGTCTCTTTGTATCTGTTCCCCTCTATTCTGGCAAGGCCCAGAAAAGAGGAAGAGATGGGTTAAGTGAATAGTCTGTCCAGAAATTGAAAAGAAATCCCTTATTACTGAAGACACGAGTTTCCAGGGGCCAACACTCATTACAGAACAAGAATTCTTTGGCTAATTTACTACTGGCAGGATGCCACCGCTCCTGGCTGGTGGCCAGAGGACCTGTGGGGACCATGGCAGGATGCCACCGCGGTCACACACTCCGTGGCTAATGCTGCCTTTGGGTGTAGCCACTCACTAAGAAACTGAAAACTTTTGGTCCAACAAGTTTCCCAAGTGATTTCTTAGCACATAGTATTTGCCAATCTTTACCTAACTGACCCTTCATCAGCTCTGCCAATCAAAGCAAATGAGAAAGCTATGTATGCTCCATGGGAATGGAAAACAAAGCAGCATGCTCCAGTCCTCCAGGACTGCTCCGCGGGCGATGGTCGGCGACTATCCAGCAACGACAGGAATGCTGGCCCTCACGTAAGGCTGCCTGCACCGGCTACTTCTGCCCTCACCGGAGGATTACTTTCTCCCTAATGAGTTTAACAAGTAAATTAGTATGTGATTTTATAATTATGTTAAAAGCACAAAACAGTGAACTTCCAGCATAGAATTAGAGGCATAGAGCATTAGCCGTCTACTAACATGTGCACTGGAGGTGAACTTCCTGAGAGCGTGAAGTAGTGACATCATCAGCTCAAGCGGTGACAACATCCACTCAAAGTCATGCTGCCCTACAGCTTGATGTGACCATTAAGCACGCAACTTCTAGAAGGAAGGACATCCCAGAATGAAATTCAGCAGTGCCAATGATCAGCCTCAAAGTGAACCAATTACGATGGGAAGGTGGGTAAATGCAGTCATAGTATTTGGTGTACACAGGGGCAAATGGAAGCAGGTCACTTGAGGGAAGGGAAGGGAGGGGTGGGAGAGATGGGGAGAGCAATGGAAGGGGTGACACTGATGCACTGTACTCATATACTGATATGTTGAATTAAAACTCATTTGTGCAATTAAAGATAACAAAAATTACGTTAATTAAAATAATGGCAATAACAACTTTTTTAAAACAAGAAAAAGTTTAAAAACAGGATGGGAGAATCCAGACATTACAGACCAGTCTCAACAGTTCTACAAAAATCATCCTAGGAAATCTAAACTTGCTATAATTAATGATAGTCTTCACTAGCTAATTTTTTTTTTAATTTTCAGGAACTGGTTAAACTGATGTCATCAAGGAAGGCTGAGAACTGAAATCAAGGAACATATAATGTTACTGAAAGAATATTTGCAACTAGCCTAACTTACACTACTCTTTGAATCTCCAAAATAGTTCTGATAGTGAGTCCACTTTGAATTTTACTGCTTATGACTTCTCTTAAAAAAAAAAAAAAAAAAGCTGGTGCTAGCCTTGAGAAAAAGAAGCTCAGGGACAACACTTAGGCCCTGAGTTCAAGCCCCAGAACCAGCACCAAAAAAAAAAAAGAAAAGAAAAAGAAAAAAAAAAAGGAAAACAACTGTGACAAAAGTAATCGCAAATGATTAAGAAGCACAAAAGCAACTATTTTTGACACTTCCACCACACTAGAGCCAATGCCAGAACATGAAAATCAAAATGGTAAAGACTAGGCCAGGCACTAGTAGCTCACACCTTTAATCCTAGCTACTTGGGAGACCAAGATATGGAGGATCACAGCTAGGGAACAAAAACTCAACAGAATTTTAGGAGTGGGGACACAGTCCTGACATATGACGTTCAATCTGAGTATTTGAAAACTATTCTCAGCATTCCTCTATCACTTACCTCATGTCAGTGAATGTCATTTGATGTGGAATATCTCTTCAAAGTTTAATAGACCTTTGTTTTTTATTTGTTTATGATAGACTTTGGTTGGATATTTGGCAGGTTGTGATGCTGATAAAGCATCAGGAAGGTCAGGGTAATTACATTAAGTGACATCCCACTCTTTAATTGTAACATTCATATTAATTATTGACCAATAGAAATTTAAGTTTTATGCACCCATTCTCCCACAATCTACAGCTGCAATGAGAAATTTAAAGGAAGAAAAACAAAACAGCCTTCCATTTGGTTCAAATCAGTAGCGATTCTTAATACATAAAAAGTAATCACTAGCTTCAATGAGCAAAATTAGACAACTGTGACAAATAAAATAATTAGAAATGACCAGGCACCGGTGGCTCACATCTATAATCAATCTAAACTATTTAAGAAGTTGATATCTAAAGATCACAGTTCAGCCTGGGCAGGAAAGTCCATGAGATTCCAATTAAGTACCAAAGACAGAAGTAGAGCTGTGGTTCAAGTGGTACAGTGCTAGCCTTGAGAGAAAGAAAAACCCAGGGTAGCACCCAGGCCATGAGTTTAAGCCCCTGGATTGGTACAAATAAATAAATCCACTGTACACTAGCTGAAGAAATAGTAAATATTAAAGAAAAAAAGTCTGTTATCATTAAAGCTATCTTCTATTCAACCCTATTGCAATGAAAAAGACCTTCAGAAGACTAAGCCCCAGATTCAGCAACATCTCTATGTGGATATGTGGCATGCGACATATTTGAAGACAAAAATATTTTTTAAAAATCTTTCAGAGGCTGGGAAGGTGGCTCAGTGGTAGAGTGCTTGCCTTGCATGCCTGAGGCCCTGAGTTCGATTCCTCACCACCACATAAGCAAAAAGAAAAAAGCCGGAAGTGGCGCTGTGGCTCAAGTGGTAGAGCGCTAGCCTCGAGCTGAAGAGCTGAGGGACAGCGCCCAGGCCCAGAGTTCAGGCCCCATGACCAGACCCAAAAAATTAAAAAATTTTTAAAAAATAAAAATAAAAATCTTTCAGTACTTGTATCTTTGTTTTCTCCATGTTGTTGTTAGTATTGTTTGGCAGTAATGGGGCTTGTTCTCAGGGCCTCAAATATGTTATGCTAAACTACACCACTTGAGACACACACACACACACACACACACACACACACACACACACACACACGTCCTTTTTTGCTTCAGTTATTTTGGAGACCCTCATCAGACTAAGATTCTCTTACCTATGCCTCCTTGGTAGCTAGGACCACAGGTGAGCACCACCATGCCAAGCTTGTTAGTTGAGATGAGAATCTCACTAACTTTTTTCCCTCCTGCATAGTTAGGATTACAGATGTACACCAGCACAGCAGCTGGTTCTTTCTATATGTATTGCTCCTAATAAAAGTGTAGGTAATTTTATTTTTCTAAGTCTTAATTGTGAAGTTGAAAAAGATTTATGAATTTGTTTTGTGTCATCTGAAAATAATGACCAATAATATCATTTTTTGTTCCCATCAATTTGGATCTAAGTCTAACTCTTGAAAATGTTGGTGCTAGTGCCAAGGTCAAAAAAAGTTGAGAAAATACTGACTTAAAAGGTTTTATGTTCCATGCAATGCTTATAATGTCAGAGAACACCTGTTGACAGCTCTAACATTGCTTGCTTAATCAATTAAAGGGGAAATATAAAAGTTAAAGCAAGCTGGGTGCCAGTGGCTCACACCTGTAAGCCACTCAGGAGGCTGAGATCACAGGATTGTAGTTCAAAGCCAGACCAAACACAAAAGTCCTTGGGACTTATTTCTAATTAACCAGCAAAAGGCTAGAAGTGGTACTATGGCTCAAGTAGTAGATGGAAAACTCTACCTTGAGCAAAGAAGCTAAGGGGCAGAATCCAGGCCTGAATTAAAACTCCAGGACCTACACACACACACACATAAAGAGACTCATTAAGTTTCACTTAAAACCCTCAAATTTAAAACTTACTATACTGAATATAGAGCTGCAGAACTGTTCTTTCATTTGTTTTCCTTTCTTTTGGCACTACTGAGGATTAGAACTCAGAGCCTTTTACTTGTGAGGCAGGCACTCTACCACTTAGGCTATACCTCCAGCGCAGAGCTTCTTAAGAGAAAATGAAACAGGCCATGGTTCCAAAATGAAGTAACAAATGTTATATTCACAAACCTCTGAAGTCAAAGAGGATGGATGCAGGAGGAAATTATGTTTCTTTTTCCTGAGAGAAATAAAAGCAGAGAGCAGACATCCATGTGCAGCAAGAGAGGGCATCCACAAGACCCGTGG
This sequence comes from Dipodomys spectabilis, assembly GCF_019054845.1. NCBI lineage: Eukaryota > Metazoa > Chordata > Mammalia > Rodentia > Heteromyidae > Dipodomys > Dipodomys spectabilis. The sequence goes on from NW_024871277.1 coordinate 2,730,739, forward strand.
CTCTTCTTCCTTCACCCCACCAATGAGGACACGAGGCCCCCAAATACCGTCACATCACAGAAGAAAACTGTCCTTCTCCACACGCCTGTCCTAGTTTTCCTTCTTGATTTCAGCATGCTAAAGTCTCTGGCTTACACAATTTCTTTGAGGTTTACATAAGAAAATGAGTGGTTATATTTCTTTCCCAAGCTGCTATGAGAGCCAGCCTGTGGTACACAGGAATGGATGTAGTCATGGAGAAATCACAATGAAAGCCTGCAGGAAAGCAGACATTCCAGCCTGCAGATGCATTCAGCAAGTTCTCTTCTGCTGCTTTTCTTACCTACCTTTCCTGCAATAAGTTAGGGCCAAATATAGTGAATAAATATATATTCACCAGTACAGTGTTGAAGACACTAAGACGCACACAAACACACACACATATGTACACGCGCGCACGCACATGCACACACACACACACACACACACACACACACACACACACATGCACATGCATATACATAGAACAGATTTTTGTATATCCAAAATGCATGTAGCACTCACCATAAACCCACACATTCCCTACAAATCAAATAACTGGAAGTGTCCTGTCCTCCCCGGCTTCCCTACAGGTCTCCCAACCCCAGCTATTGCTCCTGACCTACAGATCTTAACATCTACACAGCTCACAGCTAGCTGCCTCTGGTATTCTGTCAGCTGTTCCTTTCCACTTTCAAGCACTTGTATTATTTTCTTCTATGAAAGGACAAGGAAAGGCATAGAGAGCTATGCACAGCAGGACTGAACCTCACATCTCTTCCTTTTGTTGTAGCACAGCCCTAATTAAGCTACCTCTTCTTTTTAATATTAAATGGTATTCAGCTTTCCAGGAGTAAACCTGCAACCCCTCACATTCATTCTGCCTTCTGATGGGCCATGAAATGTGTTGCCAGTTCCAGTTCTCAAGTCCAATGCCAGCAGCATGGTCTCATTATAAAGTACATGCTGCCACCTACTGACCATGCCAGCTCACAGGCCAGACTCATCCCAGAGCTATTGAATGCAACTATTCAACTATATCATGATGATTTTTTTTTTTTGACAGTCCTGGGCTTGAACTCAGGGCCTAAGCACTGTCCCTGAGCTTCTTTTGCTCAAGACTAGCACAATACCTCTTGAACCACAGTGCCACTTCCAGGTTTTTCTGTTTATGTGATACTGAGGAATTGAATCCAGGGCAAGTACTCTACCACTAAGCCACATTCCTAGACCTTTTTTTCCCCTCAGTTTTAATGTATACTGACATGTCTAAATATGGCCCAGAACATGTATGTGTGTGTAAATGTATAAACATCCAGATAGAGAAAATTTAAAGCCTACTACTAGGGCAGTAAGAATGGGAAAGAACCAGAGTAAAGACAACGTGTAAAGATAAAATGATAGGACTGACTACATCTGATGTGTACGGTAGTTATCTCTGGAAATACATAACTGATTTTTATATTCCTCTGGTGGTTTTCAGACTTCCCAACATTTTCTACAATATATGTGTGTTTCTTTTAAAATCAAAAGTATAAGGATTTTCTAATTTTTTTAAAGATCTCAAGGAATTATCAAAAAAGAAAACTGGTCAACTATCTCAACTGAGAATGCTCAATGACAACCAGGATAAAACAAGGGGACTGGAACCAGAAACTCAACTTGCTATGACTAGAAAAGAACGAGCTAAAAGTTTTCATAAGGGAGATGGAACATGACACGGCCTCTTAAATTTCAGTACAACATAACCCCAGAGGCAGAGCACAAAGAAAAGGGACAATGATTTTATAAAACAACTCCTGAAGGCTTTATTACTCAGGTTGGACACACAGGAGCATGACAGGGTAGGGGTGGAGGTAAGAAATTAGGGAGATGTCACCTCCTCTTACCCATCAGCACAAATACTTTGCTCCTTATAAGACTGAGAGAAGATGGCTGGGAATGTGGCTTAGTGGTAGAGTACCTGCCTAGCATGCATGAAGCCCTAGGTTTGAGTCCTCAGGACCACATAGTGTGACTCAAGTGGTAGAGTGCTAGCCTTGAGCAAAAGAAGCCCAGGGAACATGCCCAGGCCCTGCGTTGCAGGACTGAGGAAAAAAGGAAGAAAGGAAAGAAAGAAAGAAGAAAGGAAGGAAGGAAGGAAGGAGAGAGAGAGAAAGAAAAGGAAGGAAGGGAGGAAAGGGAGGAAGGGAGGGAGGGCAGGGAAGGAAAGGAAGAAGAAGAAGAAGAAGAAGAAGAAGAAGAAGAGGAGGAGGAGGAGGAGGAGGAGGAAGAGGAAGAGGGGGGGAGAGGAGGAGAGGGGGGGAGAGGAGGAGGGGGGGAGGAGGAGAAGGGGGGGAGAGGAGGAGGAGGGGGGAAGAGGAGGAGAAGGGGGGGAGAGGAGGGGGGGGGAGAGGAGGAGAAGGGGGGAGAGGAGGAGGAGAAGGAGGAGGAGGAGGAGGAGGAGGAGGAGGAGGAGGAGGAAGAAGAAGAAGAAGAATAAGAAGAAGAAAAAGAAGAAGAAGAAGAAGAAATAAAAAAAAAGTAAGGAATAGAAAGATATTCCTTCACAGAGAAGAAGAAGAAGAAGAAAAAGAAGAAGAAGAAGAAGACGACAACGACAACAACAACAACAATGAAATAAAAAAAAAAAGTAAGGAATAGAAAGATATTCCTTCACAGGCCAAAAGGGTTGGAGCTATAGAATGGGCCAAAATGCATGCAGACAGTGCTAAGACTAATGAAGTCAAAAGAAATGAATAAGAGTAAGAGGTAAATCAATCACTCACCAGGGAAAAGATGCAGAGAGGCAGGATGAAACCCACAGGTCTCCCTCCCTCCCCAACAAAAAATACTACCTGCTAACAGAAACCACAAGGTAGAATCCTGAACTGGAAAGATAACAGGATAGAGATTGGCTAAGGCACCAAAAGTTCTTGGTGGTTAACTTAAAGTCAGTCTAGCTAGGTCAGAAGGATTAGTTACTTGGCCAAATACAAGTCTAAATTTTGCTGTAAAGTTATTTTTTTGGTAGATATGAATGAGTTTAAATTCATAGCTTTGAATAAAACAAATTTACACTTTAAAATGTGAGTGGGCTTCATTCAATCCATTCAAGGCTTTAAAAGAAAAGATTGAGATCTCTCTCACACACACACGCGCATGCGCGCGTGCGCGTGCACGCAGAGCAAAAAAGATATCTTGGTCTCACTCAAATCTGAAACATAAAAACCTTACCTGAGAATCTAGCCTGCCAGCTCTCCCGAGGGACTTCCCAGCTTCCACAATCCCAGGAACCAATTCTTTACAAAGCAGTTCTATCCCTTCCTCCCCAGCAAAAACTACTATCTGCTAACAGAAACCAAAAGGCAGAATCTTGAACAGGATAGATAAACAGAATGGAGACTGGCTAAGGCAGGCAACAGTAAGACACCAAAAGTTCTTAGATGAGTGGCATGATAGTATATGTAGCAAGGATTGTTTTGGAATCTATGATGTGTCTAACATTAACTACATCAGAACACACTGAGAAGTCTCAGCCAAAAAATTCTGCAGACAAATGCAAGGAGAAAAAAGGAAGCTATCCACACAATAATAATACAGCAGGTGAAAAGGCTTAAATTTTCAAGATCTTTAAGTAAAAGTTCTATAGGGATATTGTTCAATAGATTTAGCTTACCATATTTGTCCCGCAAACCAACAGTACATCTAAAGACTCCACCAAAGGCAACATCTTCACCAAATATTACTGAAAAACAATGTTTCAAAAATATATTTTATTTGATATTCTCTAAGTAATACTAACAATATGAAAAAAGTAATTTACTATTTACATCTGAAATCCCAAAACAGAAATAAAAGCCTTATAAAGTGGTATATGCCTGTAATCCTGGTCACTCAGGTGGCAGAGATTTGAGTATCATTGTTCAAAGTCAGCCTGGGCAAACTTATCTCCAGTGAACCAAAAAAGCCAGAAGAGGAGGTATGGCCCAAGTGGTAGAGTACCAGCCCTGACTGAAAAAGCTAAGGGACAGTGCCATGGCCCAGGCCCTGAGTTCAAGCCCCATTACCAGCACAAAAAGAAAGGAGAAGGGAATGGGGCGAGCTTACACTCTTTGACACAAAAGTGTATCAGGCATAGTAGAAAAGAATGTGGGAACAGAAATTAAGAGGAATTCTATACAAAATGAAGGAAAACAAATCCTAAAGTACTGACCACCAAACTCTAGCTCCACAAACACACTTGATAGTGTTGTGTACCCCCTAGAAAATAACACTTTTTTAATTTTTATTCCTCTGGGTCTGCCATTCTCAGACAGCATTCAAACAAAATCAAGGCCCAGTCATCCTTTAGTCTAGCCCTTATATCCCCCCACACACTCACTCAAAAAGCTTACACTTTCATCTTCAAGGCAAGGATTCTCAAGAGAAAGTATAGTCTCACACACACACACACATACACACACACTTTGTATACCCAAGTAGGTCTATATACAAAAAAGTAACAGATTTTACAAAACAGAGTAAAATATTCTTGTATCAGTCATTTATAAGATGAAGATTAAGTTGCCTCTATTAACTATTCAGAAATACTAAAATTGAGGGCTGGGAAGGTGGCTCAGTGGTAGAGCGCTTGCCTTGCATGCATGAGGCACTGGGTTTGATTCCTCAGCACCGCATAAGCAAAAAAGAAAAAAGCCAGAAGTGGCGCTGTGGCTCAAGTGGTAGAGCGCTAGCCTTGAGCTGAAGAGCTGAGGGACAGCGCCCAGGCCCAGAGTTCAGGCCCCACAACCGGACCCAAAAAAAAAAAAAAAAGTCTCAGAAACACTAAAATTGATAGGGGCACAAAAAGTCTGACAAGTTGCATGACAATGTAAAAAAGTGGGGGAAAAAAAAAGGTTGAAAGTGTGGTAGCTCATGCCCATCATCCCAGCTACTTGGAAGGCAGAGAGAAGGAGGATCACAGTGCAATACAGGCGAAACTTTAGAGACTCTCATCTCAATTAATACAGCTGGCGTCAGAGAGTACTGCCATCATTCCCCGTAGGCAGGAGGTGTAAATACAAGGTTCAAGGTTCAGGCCAGGCTTTCAAATAATGGGAGCCACTACAAGACAAGGAGAGTGAAAAGGGCCTGGGGCATGGCTCAGCTTAGCATGGACAAGGCCCTGCACTCAAATCCCTATATTTCCCCAAAAAATCAAACCTGTTATAAAGATCTATTTAAAAAAAAAAAACAAAACCTAATACTTTGTTTTCCTCTATGCTAGAAAAATCAAAATGCAGTCTTGATATGAATACATTAACTGTAAAAGTTAATGTAGCCATATACTGATGGTTCAAACCCATAATTTTAGCTGCTCAGGAGGCTGAGATATGAAGATCGAGGTTCAAAGCCAATTTGGGTAGACAAATCCTCTCTGACTAACTAGCAAAAAGCCAGATGTGAAAGTATGGCTCAAGCGGTAAAAGCACCAGCCTTGAATGAAAAGTCCAAGCAAGAGTGAGAGGCCCAGAGTTCATACCCCAGGACAGGTCCAAAAGAAACATAATACAACGTGTTTTTCAGTTGGTAGTGGTAGTGGTGGTGATGGCAGTGGTGGTGATAGTGGTGTTTGCTTTTGCTTTGGGTTTTTTTTTTTTCTTCTGGGAGGCCGTAGAAAGGAAGGGAGGAAGGGTGAACAATGCAATCACGATATTCAGTATACACTATTCAGAAAAAGGCCTATGTAACTTGTAGCCAAGGATGAAGGGGAGGGGGTGGGGAGTGGAACTGAGAGAAAGGAAAAGAAGAGGTAACTCTGTCCAAAAGAAAAAAGAAATGTACAGGCTGGTGCCAGTGGCTCGTGCCTATAATCCTAGCTACTCCGGAGACTCAGATCTGAGGATCGCAGTTCGAAACCAGCCTGGACAGAAAAGTCCATGAGATTCTTCAATAAACTACCCAGAGAAAGAAATGGCACTGTGGCTCAAGCAGTAGAGTGCTAGCCTTGAGCACAAAGAGGCAGTCCCTGAGACAGTGCGTAGGCCCTGAGTTCAAGCCCCAGGACCAGCCCCCACCCCCCAAAAAAAAAGTGTTAAAAAAAGAAACATACTCATTATCTGACTTATGAAATGGTAGCCCCACATTAATAGATACATGCATGAGAACTAATTAATAATGGGTAGATTAAAAATGTGTGAATAGTATAATTTATCATTTAACCTTAATCATTTGATGAAGTCTTTTAAAAAATGAAGCAGATAGAAAGTAAACTATTGAGCTCAGGGAAATGTCACAACCACATCTTCTGAAATGAACACGCTAACACAATCAACACAAATGGAGTTTACCTGCAGTAGGATCTGTGGCCAGGGAGTTATCCAAGGCGCTCGTGACTGCCTGAAAAAGATTCATTTTCTGAGTTTGTCCTGGGGGGGGACAAAACAAAAACAAAAACAAGATATATAATGTCATACCTGGTAGAAAAGTAAAAATAACCACTTTGTCAATAACTTGATTAAAATCAAAGTGCAAAGATAGGCACAGGGGAACTCGGCTCAGTGCTACAGCTCAGCGGTAGAGAGCTTGCCGAGCAGGTGTGAGGTCCTGCACAGGGAGAAAGGGAAGGAATACATCACAGGAATTACTAGATTATTTACACTGAGGCTGGCTCTCTGGAGGATTCAAAAACAGTAGAGTTTTCCAGACCTTGCTTAAAAAGCAAAACATACACTTTTTCTTTAAGCTGGTACTGGGATTTGAACACTGGACCTGGCACTTGCTCAATTTGCTTTGTCAGCTGGCACTCTACCACCTGAGCCATTCTTCCAGCCCAACTTTTTGCTGTGTAATTTGGTAATGGGAGTTTCATGGACTTCTCTGCACAGGCTGGCCTTGAATTATGATCCTTTGGATCTCAGCCTCCTGAACAGCTAAGGAAGTAGTAGCATACCCTACACGAGGCCACTCATGCCCAGATAAAACACACAAATTAAGCAAATTACAGACACCTTTGTTCTTAGAAGGGGAATATAATCAAATAACTAAATGTGCATAGACAATAAAAATGATGGAAAGTTCCAAAAGGTATGAGTAAGAGCTCCCAGGGGTCTGGGAGCACATTCTAGACCAGTGTCATTTACCAAACGTGAGCTTGTACATAAAACAGTGAGCACAAACAAAGAGATGAACTTTAGTGCTCAAAAATGCTCATGTTTGGACACCAGAATCCCACACTTAAACATGTCAGTCCTTCCTGATATCTTCCTGCTTAAGTAGAATCTCTGGAAGCCAACTCCTGTCTTCCTAAAGAAATTGTGTGTGTGTGTGTGTGTGTGTGTGTATATAATACAAATACTATATATAAATTATATATAATTTAAATTATAATAACAATTAAGATATAATATACAGCTTCATACATATAGATATACAGATATATATTATATGAAGTACCTTGAGCAGTGTCTGACACAGTGAGTACAATCTAGGTTACATTCTGGGTCTTGCCCGTGTGCTTCCTCTTAGCATTAGCATTATTTACAGTATATGGCACAGTAAGACTTAAAAGAGTTCCGAAGTTTTCGCTGGGAAACATCTTGATGATGGACTTTTGATTGTAGCCCAAGTGCTGCCTGCTACCCACAATCATTCTAGAACTTTCAGGCGACTCCTCTCCAAAAGCACTGTTTAGAGCACAGACAGACATGTGATCCAGAGAGACTGAAGTCACCCTGCGCTGCTGCTCGCTGGCCACTGTCCCGTCCACTGCCATGCTCTTCAGTAACCTACTGGGTCCCCAAAGTCCAGGTCTAGGGCCAGGCACCAATTGCTCACGCCTGTAATCCCAGCTACTCAGGAGGCTGAGATCTGAGAATCACAGTTTGAAGTCAACCAGGGAAGTAAAGTCTGGGAGACTCTTATCTCCAATGAACCAACAAAGAGCAAGAAGTGGAGGTGTGACTCAAGTGGCAGACCACCAGCCTTCAGGGGAAAAGTAAGGTAAAGCAAGAGCACAAGACCCTGAGTTCAAGCCTTAGTACCTGCATGCGCGCACAAAGTCAAGGTCTAATTCCCAGTGTGCATTCCAACATCTACAGCTTCTCCTTCAACTCTCTGACCACGAGACACTGGTCTGTCATCCTTCCCCCAGGAACCACCTTCTCAGTCCTCTCCTCTAATCCCAGGCCCACACAGCACAGCGGCCCTCTCTCTTTCTCCTTCCATTAACCTCCGCCAACCAGGCTTTCTGACATTCTGCCCAGTAGGCCTACGTGTTTCTCCGAGCCTTGGAATAGTGCTGACGGCCCAAGTGTCCAACTTTGGCAATCACCTACCAGAAATGCACCTGCTTCCCTCAGCGCCCAGAACAATACCCTGCTTGTAGTCTCATTTCTGGTGGAGATAAGAATGTATTCAGGAAGGCACTATGTCAAAGCATGTATCATCACACCCTAGGTCCATGGCTACAGAGTTAGTTTTCCTAGACTAGAGCTATATAACTTCATAGATTCTTTCCTTGAATACCTCTCCATTCTGCAAATTCTATTCTTAAATCATTTACTGCTGCCTGATTTCAGAAAATAATGGTTGAGGGTAAACTGTTTTCTCACCTTTTTCATATATTTCATTAAAGAATATATTTATTGATTTGTCTGTTATGGATTTTCAGAGGTAAGAATCTTGGAGGTTGGTGGAAGTGCTCGGGTGGTAGATTGTCTGCTTAGTAAGCACAAGGTCCTGAATTCAAAGCCTACCACCCCTCCCCCCACCAAAAAAAAACTGAGTTGGGGCTTGTCTCAAGTATAGAATGCTTGTGTAGCAAACATAAGGTCCTGACTCCAAACCCCAGTACTACAAAAATAGTAAGTAAAAACGGAATAAACATCTATACTGCTGGGCACAGACACCAACTCAATGAACAGAGACTGAGTACAGTGGTGAACACCTGCCATCCAATCTCAGCCACGACAGAAAGTCTAGTATAGGTGGATCACGGTGCAGGCACATGGCTAAACCTGAACATTAGGATGCTATCTTAAAAGTAATTAGTGCAAACCAGCTGGAGGCATGGATCCACCCAATGTTCATGCCTGGCATGCGAAAGGCCTAAGTTCAAAACCCAATATCATGAGAAAACATCATCACTTAACTCAGGGAAAATATGAATGCCTAAACATCAAAGCTGGCATTCATTTCAAGTCTGCTGTACTTTTGAATTAATATTGAATGCCTCCCAGACAGTTGCTTCGATACAGTTAATAATTTTTTTTCTTAGTATACAAAATTGTGAATTGACAAGAGAAAGGAATGCGTAGGATTTTTTTTAATCTACCAATGTGAGGGGGGGGGTGCTGGGGGGATGCTTCAGCACCGGTCTAGTGGACTCAGAGTTGAACAGATGGAGAAAAATCAAGTCTGCGTTCAGATCATGAAGGTCTCTCCCACCAGAGAAAATCAGGTCTGCATTCAGATCATGAAGGTCTCTCCCACTGGAGAAAATCAGGTCTGTGTTTAGATCATGAAGGTCTCTCCCACTGGAGAAAATCAAGTCTGTTCAGATCATAAAGGTCTCTCCCACTGGAGAAAATCAGGTCTGTGTTCAGATCATGAAGGTCTCTCCCACTGGAGAAAATCAGGTCTGTGTTTAGATCATGAAGGTCTCTCCCACTGGAAAAAATCAAGTCTGTTCAGATCATAAAGGTCTCTCCCACTGGAGAAAATCAGGTCTGTGTTCAGATCATGAAGGTCTCTCCCACTAGAGAAAATCAGGTCTGTGTTCAGATCATGAAGGTCTCTCCCACCAGCTTCAGCTTCAGAGGTCAGTCCTCCTGTGCACTGCCTGCTTTGTGGCTTAGGCCTGTGAACTACGACACTTCCTCCTCCTGGTCCCAACAGAAACCCCGGCATTTCACTCAGGACCTGAAACAGGCTGGACTGCAGTGTCTACTCACTAGAACACCATGAACACATGACATCATTGCCATCAATCACACTGCCATTGGGAAGATGTCTCAACAACTAGCTATGTTCCCCAACAAAACGTTTTTTCCCACATCTCCAGACTCCCACATCTCCTAGACTGTCCAGACTCCCAAGACTTGCAATAGATGTCCCTTCATCCATCCCACCTCCCCTCAAGGGCTATCCCAATGACTGCCCCCTCACCATACCACACGAGCAACCAATGCTTTGCTCAGCTTTCCAGATGTGCACCAGCAGCAGGCAGGGGTCCCACAGACTCCTGGGCCCTGAGCAACCATGTGCTCTCTCTGCCCAGTTTCCCTATTGGCCCTGGAAGCTGTGAATGGTTCCTGGTGTTCAGAAACACCACACAGGGATGAAGGAACACTATAATGGGTGTAAAGAAATTCTTCTTGGTGCCAGTGGCTCATGCCTGTAATCCCAGCTACTCAGGAGGCTGAGATCTGAGGATTGTGGTTCAAAACCATCCCAGGCAGCAGAGCTGGTACAACTCTTATCTCCAATTAACCACCCAAAAACCAGAAGTGGAGCTGTGGCTCAAAATGATAAAAGTGCTAGCCTTGAGCAAAAGAGCTCAGGGAAAGCACCAAAGCCCTAAGTTCAAGCCCCATGATGGACAAAAAAAAAAAAAAAGCTTCTTCTTGCAGGCAGAAGACCAGAGCTGTGACTTTCTGGCCACCTCCTAGGGGAGGTATATTTAAAATAATACATCTTATTACACAGATGGGTATAAAGAAAAGGGATATATAGTATAAACTGACCATATGACCAGTATAAACTGGTCATATGCACTATGACACCCATTAAACCATTCATGTTTTCAACTGAGAAACCGAGCCCTTGGTATTCTATCCTGAAGAAATCATCTCAGGCCTCCCACTGGTAGTTCACAGCTGTAATCCTAGCTGCTCAGTAGGTTTAAATCTGAGAACCGTGATTCAAAGCCAGCCTGGATAAGAAAGTCAGTAAAATTTTTATCTCCAATTAATCACCAGAAAGACAGGCATGGAGCTATGGCTCAAATGGTAGAGTGCTAGCCTTGAGTGGAAAAAGCAAAAGGACAATGCCCAGGCTTGAAGTGAGTTCAAATCCAGTACTATCTACTCGGTGCCTTTCCTATGGCTTCTCTTCCTGCCACCTGCATGACTCACCTTGGAGAAGCAACAGCAAGGCCGACACAAGACACAAGCTCGGGGCTAGGCTCAAATAGGAAACCTGGACTCCTTCCCACCTCTAGGAAGAACCTGTTCTGTGTCCTTGGGAAAAATCAATTCCAGACACTCAGTCCTTCAGTCCTTCACTTACCTTCCAGCTGAAAAATAAACGAGTGACTACAGTGAACGAGGGGACTCTTTCTTTTAATGCCACTTCCCAAAACTAGTGCAGGGTCCCAGGAAAGCTGTAGGGAGGCCTCAGGCCTGGGATGGAGAAGAGACAGGGAGGCGGCCTGAGGACTACAGTTCCCCTCACCCGACCACCCCAGGGGAGGCTGCAACTTGAGGCCCAAAAATGGGGGAGGAGGAAATCACACAGAGACCCGGGATACGGAGGTTGGACAGCAAGATGGGGGGGGGGGGGGGGGGGAGCAGGAGGGAAGGTGTTCAAACCCTGACCCAGCCTGAACAGGAGGGGGGACAGGAGGAGAGGGGGAAGGCCCCCAGTTCACCGCACCCCCAGGCCCCCAGGCTCACCCCGGGACCCCAGGTTCACCCCCGAACCCCAGATTCACCCCCGAACCCCAGGTTCACCCCCGAACCCCCGGCTCACCCCGCACCCCGGGCCCCAGGCTCACCCCGCACCCCGGACCCCAGGCTCACCCCGCACCCTCGCGCTCACCCCTGGCCCCCAGGCACCCCGCACCCCCGAGCCCCCGCGCTCACCGTACTCCCGGGACTCGGGGTCCGGCTGGAAGGTGAAGTGAGCCACTTGCCTCCTCGGGGCCGGCCCCTGCCGGGCGAAGGCGGGCTGCAAGAAGCCCTGCACCAGCCCCGCGCCCCGCAGCTGGCGCCAGGGCCCCCCAGGGGCCGCCGCGCACCGCCTCAGCAGCCAGCCCGCAGGCGCCGCCGCCGCCGCCGCCATCCCGCTCGCGCCCGGCTCGCAGGCCCGGCGGTCCCACGCTGCCGGCAAGGTGGGCGGAGCCCCGGGCGGCTTCCTCATTGGTCTGGATGAGGGGGCGGTGCCACGAAGCGAGCCAATCATGGGTGAGGAATCGAGGGCGGGGAAGGTGACCGAGTGGCGTCTGCTGGTTGTGCGCGTGCGGAGAAGGGAGCTGGCGGACGGGCGCGGCCGGAGGGGGAACAGAGAACCCGAAATTGCTCCGGAAGGCGGAGCTTCTAGAGTCAGCTGTGCGGATTCCAGCGGGGGCGGGGTCCAGAGGGGGGGGTCCACTAGAGAGCGAGATCCGGAGGGGCGGGGGGCGGGCCCGGGCCGTGCACATCACGTCGTGGGGTTCGAACTCTTGTCCTGGGCGCTGTCCCCTGAGCTCTTGCTCAAGGCCTGGCGCTCTACCACTTGAGCCACTTCCGGTTGTATGGTTGTTCATTGGAGTTAACAGTCTCACGGACTTTCCTTACCGGGCTGGCTTTGAACCGCGATCCTCAGATCTCAGCCTCCCGTGTCGCTAGGATCGCAGGTGTGAGCACCAGTGCCCGGCCTCCGCTCTTCGATCACAGTCCCTGTGAAATGTTGATGAAGTATTTATAGATTTTTATTGATTTCATTATTTCCAGGTTTAGATGACAGTGAAAATGGTAAACTTAGATTTCAACCCACGTGCACAAAACCACCAAATAAAAATTGAGACAATCTTGCTCAGATGCAGCAAAAATTACTTGACCAGCCTTCCCTAAATAATTTTAGAAATGTGGAGTGCTTGAGTAGTTACTGTGCCTTTGTAATAATCAACTTTGTAGATTTTATTTTTAGAACTCCAGCTATTAAAACAAAAACTTTCTCTGTTGATGAACTTGTAAGCTGCAGTAAAATATAGCAAAGGAAGGGAGAGAAGGAAGAATGCTCTATTCCTGGCCTTCCAGCCCTTTCTTGTTCTTGCAAGAAGACAGAGGAGAGAAAATGGCTAAGAGGAGACCATACAGATGTACCAATTATTGTTTTGTTATTGAAATTGAGAAGCAGAAATTTAAAACTGCCCAAAGAAGAACCAGAATCATATCTTCATTGTCTGAAGGGGTAATCCTTTAGGGGAATCTTTGAACCTTGTTTTGTTGTTGTTGTTGTTTTAGTGTTTCATGTCTATTGTATTAATGGAGTAGAGATTGAATGTGTGTTATATTTTTTGTTATCATGTGCATAAAGGGTATTTATATTTTAATTCACAAGAGCAACCAGCTTACACAGTCAATGTTTAATTTAACAATGCTATGCCAAGGATAAAAAATAAATCAAGTTTTATTTTCTTAATATACTGATAAGACTACCCGCAAAATTAAGACCTGAGATGATGCAGGCCTGAAGGAAAAAATGAAAGAATTAGGGAGAACTTACTGAATTTCTGCAAGGTGCCAGCCAAAGTCACCACAGAGATGAATATGATTAACATTTACTCCACTTTTAAAATAGCAAAATAGGTTGAGGAAAGAGACAGATTAGCCAATAACGTCTGCTCTTGCAGGGTAAGAATGTTTCCACAGAGAAGACTGAGCAGACTTAAAGGACTAGACTAGAGGGAGTCAGCAGTTATTTGTAAAAGTGGAGGGCAGGATCTTCCAGGAAAGGAAAAAATGTACAGAGGCCCATTGGCATGAAAAAAAAAAGTATGGCACATTGGCATGAAAGAGTATATGGCGCATTGGCATGAAAGAATACGATGCATTCCAGGAAGAAAGATTGAAATTCCATACAGAGAAAGATATAGGAGAAGTAGAGTAAACAGACTAAAGAGATTTTGGAGATTTAACATCTGGACTTTCATCTGGACTTTCAACTGTACGCAGGCTGTAATGACAATGCCAAGCGTGTAAAACAAATTTTCCCAGAACTCAGCTTTTTGGGGAGTAAGGGGTTTCCTTTACCTCCTCCCACCCTCGCCCCAGATGCCTAGTAGTCACAGAATCTGTATTAAAATTCAGCCATCTCCCTCCCTAGTCACATTCTTTTGATTTTAAGATGAGAAACTCAGTGTCCTTATAGGGAATTTCGCAAGTGTAATGAGTAAGGTATAGGGAAATGTCTCAGGATATCTTTAAGTGCCACCAGGAAATGCAAGCAACTGGGTTTGCAGTCATCTCCTAAGGCCCAGTGGAAAAGGTGGCTATGCTGAAGTCTTGCCATGCTATTTGTGTTTGAGGCCTGGGATTTGATGAGACATGGCAGCATTCTTTACGTGGATGTCCTGCTCTGCTCGGGTACTTGGAACTGGGTTTCTGACACTATAACCTCCCTTAGACAAGTAAAAAAAAAAAAAAAAAACCTGTGGTTGAGAAGCCAGACTAGGAATCAAAGTGACTGTTCCCATTCCAGAATGATACCTGTCCTAAGCTGGAACAGCAGGCTCACCTTTAAACCCAGGCTTGCTCTTAGACAACCATCTGCCAGAGCCAAACCATATTTTACAGCATGACAACATTAGACCCCAGCACCTGCCCCACTCAGAGTCACACAGAGGCATCGGGAGAGGCAGACAGGAAAGGAATCACACCCTTGCTTTTGAATTGAAGTGGATTTTAAAACTGACCTAAGATACAATCATTTGAGGAAAGAGGTTAAGGAAAAGTTGGTTTCTGAATCTTAGCTCTCAGGAACCTGAATGACTTAAGGCTCAGAGTTTGAGGCCAAACAACAGATTAACTAGCACTAGTGGCTCCCTCCTACAATCCCAGCTACTCAGGAGGCTGAGATTGGAGAATCTCAGTTTGAAGCCAGCCCAGGCAGGAAAGTCTGTGAGACTCTTATTTCCAAATAGGCAACAACAACAAAAAAAAAAAAAACCCAGAAGCAGAACTGTGGCTCAAATGGTAGAACACTAGCCTCAGGGACAACACCCAGGTGCTGAATCAAACCCCTCAGACAGCAACAGAAAACAAACAAACAAATAAATAAAGGCATACTGACTCAAGAGCCTGACTCTCCCACCTTTAACTGTGCGGAGGTACCACCACAGAGTAGAAAAGAGCCAAAACCCTTTCTTTGTAGATGAGCCTGCAGGGGTATGGTGAAGTCTTTGGTGTGAGATTGCTCGCATGAGAGCATGGGACTGCTCCTCACAGCCAGGAGTGATGCAGGTGGAGTGCACAGGTCCAGAGAACTTGAGGGAGACTAGAAATTCACAGTGACAAGAGATGTGTGTGTGTGTGTACGCGTGTGTATGTGTGCATACAAATGTATATGAATGATATATATTATATATCTTAAAATGGGCAAAGAGCCAGGCCTGATAGTGTATACTCAAGACTCTGGATACTGAAGCAAAAGGGTGGCAAGTTCAAGTCCAGCCAGGGCTATATCGTAAGACCCCCTATGGAAAAGAAAAGGAAGGAAGGAAAGGAAAGGAAAAGAAGGGGAAGGAGGGAGGGGCAAAGAGCTATCTTAGTTTGTAAATCAGCAATTATGCCCCTTGATATTTGCTCAAATTAGTTGAAAACTCATAGCTACAGGAAAACCTGCACAGAATATTTAATCTAGCTGCATTCACATTTGCCAAAACCTGGAAGCATGCCTGATGTAAACTATGGGGCTTCCAGACAACAGAACATTATTCAGTGGTAAGATGTATGTGTTTTATACACACACACACACACACACACACACACACACACACACACACACACACACACACACAAGCCAGGTGCCAGTGGCTCACTTCTATAATCCTAGCTATTCAGGAGGCTGAGATCTGATGATCACAGTTCAAAGCCAGCCCAGGAAGAAAAGTTCATGAGGCTCTTCTTGCCCATTAACCACCAGAAAACTGGAAGTGACAGTGGTAGAGTGCTAGTCTTGAGCAAAAATGCTCAGGACAGTGCCTAAGCCCTGAGTTCAAGCACCCTGAGAAGGTATGGAGGAAACCTAAATGCATCAAAAAAGGCGATCGGAGAACACTACCTACTGTAGGATTCCAACTGCATGATATTCTAGAAGAGGCAAAACTGTAGAGACAATAAAACGAGCAGCAGTTGCAGGAGTTTGGGAAAGGGATGGGTGAACAGCAGAGTACAGAAGGGCTTTCAAGCAATTAAAACATTCTGTACTTTACAGTGGACAAGTGTACACCATGTCGTTATACTTTTGTTGAAACCCATGGCATCTATAAAAATGAGGTGGAGTCCTGTAGCAAGGCCCAAGGCTCTAAGTCCAAACCCTATTACTGCAGGAAGTGAATGAATGAATGAACAAGAAGCTGGAGCCCCAAGATCAGCTATGGACTCTTGCTGACAATAGTGTTCGAAGTGGATCATGCCATGGTGACCATGTATCACCGAGGAGGCTGTTAGAGCAGTGTTTATGCAGGAAGCATATGGGAACACTCTGTGCCCTTTGTTGCAGTGTTTCAGTGATTCTAAAACTGCTATAAAATGAGATGTAAGAGAGAGTAATGGGAGGGGGTGGATGAATGAAAAAGGGAACAGAGTGCAAATACAGCAGAATACTCAAGGTCCATAGGTGATGAGGGAAATGGGAAATAGGAAATGGGTCTGGGGAGGGAACCCACAGATGGAGGAGAATGAGGGGAGGGGTGAATGATCAGGAAGGCACTTAAAATAGATGTAACCCCCTCATAAGAGATTTGAATTTCAGTAAAATATTAAAATTTAAAAGCAAAAGATATTACATATATGTATGGAATGAAACCCTTTATACAATTAATATATGCTAATAATTATACAATTATTATATGCAAGAGACATGTGTGTGTGCACATGTGTATGTGTGCGTACAAGTGTATATGAATGATATACAATTAATATATGCTCATAAAACTTTGTCTCAAAACTAAAAAACATTAAAATTAAAGTGCTCAAAAAGTCTATATAAAAGAGACAGGCAAATATTATAAATAGAGATTCTTTCAAGAATATACACCAATGGCCAGAAAGTGTTTTTTAAATGTTCAACAACATTCATCATTAGAAATACATAATTCAACCAGGTGCTGGTGGTTCATACCTGTAATCCTAGCTGCTCAGGAGGCTGAGATCTGAGGATCACAGTTCAAAGCCAGGTAGAGCAGAAAAGTCCATGAGACTTTTATCTTCAAAACCAGAAAACCAGAAGTGGAGCTGTGGCTCAAAGTGATAGAACTCTAGCCTTGAGCAAAAGAGCTCAGGGACAGTCCACGCCCTGAGTTCAAGCCTCATGATGGACAAAAAATAGAAATATGTAATTCAAAGCCACAGTGAGATACCATTTCACATCACCTACCATGAGTAGGATCAAACCACATCTGCCTGTAATCCTAACTCCCTAGAAGTCTGAAATCTGAGAATCATAGTCCAAACCCAGCCCATGCAGGAAAGTCTATGATACTCATATCTCCAAGTATCCACCAAAAAGCTGGAAGTGGGGCTGTGTCTCAAGTGGTATAGCACTACTAGCCAGAGAGAGAGAGAGAGAGAGAGAAGAAAAGACATGCATAAATATCTGAGTGCACACCATAATTACAGGTGAATTAAATAAGATAAAATTAAAATATCCATGAAAACAAAAGTAAAGGAATTTCTAATCACTAAGCCAACATTTTAGAAGACACTTAAATACTACACACAGAAGAAGATGACAAAGACAACCCCAAAAACACTGGAAAAAATAAAAATCACTAAATAAGTAGAAAAGCAAATGGAGGGAGGGCATGGAACAATCAAATGCTACACAAAACAACATGGAAGGAATCATTACAAACCTTTCAGTAATAATTATGAGAATTAATGGTCTCCATTCTTCAATCAAAAGATGAAGATTACTGGACTGTATTAGAAAACAAGGCTCAACCATTTGTTGTCTATAAGAAACACATCTCATTGGCAAAGACAAATTTATGCTTAAAGTGAAAGGGTGGAAAAAGATATTCTAAGAAAATAAAGCCCACAAACTAATAGCAGTAGTTATTTTCATAACTAACAAAGTATACTTCAAATCAAAACTAGTCAGGACAAAGAATGTAAAGTGATCAATTCATCAAAAACATACAACAATTTCCCCCTATTTTGTGAAGGACTTACCTCTCCCCTCTTGGCCCAATCTTCTTATGCATCTAAAGATGGGCTATGAAAGCTTGATCCCCACCCTATTATCCCAGAGTCATCAGGCAAAACCCCTAGTATGCACAGCTGTGCTTGACACAGGTAGGTCAATCCCACCCCAGCATAGCCATGAACATTCCACTGTGGTCCTAAGGGAAAGTTCCTGCCTTCCCAGCCCTAATAGCCTTTTCAATAGCCTCTGTCTTCTTGCTCAGACCCAGTAAAAGCCCAACTCCAACCCCACCTCCTTGCACAACTTCTACTCTCTGGGGGAAGGTGGTTTGCCTCTCGCTGCTGTGTCTCAATAAACAGTCCTTGCTGATCAAATGGATAGCCCAGCCTGTTTCTTTCTCCTCCATTTTTCTAACATTTAGGATAATGTTATATGGGTTTTTTTTTTACATCACTTTTTATTGTATTGAGATATATCCTTTTCTTTTTCCTAGTTTCTTCAAGGCTTTTTAATACATTTTTATTGTAAAAATACTGGACAGAGGGGTTACAGTTACGTGATCAAGCATTTCCTATCAAGCATTGTTACCTCCTCCTTTGTTTATCCCCTACCCTCCCTTCCCTCCCACCTCCACAACTACACTCCCCCCTCTTCCCCACCTAAATTGTAAAGTTCATTTTTCAACATAGTGACTTGTACAACCTGTATCCCTATTTAAGCATTTTATGTTTTTCCCTTCCCCTCCCCAAGTTAGAGAAGTCTATATACAAGATGGAGGGCACTAACATCAAATACAGTAAAAATAGGGGTTACACCATTGGGGAGGAACATACAAAGAAACAAAAAAAAATCACAGGGTACATTATAAATACGTTAGGAACAATAGCAAGCAAGAAAAAACTACTTGTGTCCCTATCTTGGGGTTCATTTCACTTAACATCATCTTATCTGGCCATATGTACATAGCTTTTGACCTTTTCTGCTTGTCCCAGACATATACTAGTTATTGCAAACAAGGGAAACCGTAGGATGTGTTTCTTTGGGCCTGGCTTACTTCACTTAATATAATTTTTTCCAAGTCTTTCCATTTCCTAACAAATGGGGTGATGTCATTCTTTCTGATGGAGGCATAGAATTCGACGATATATAGATATAGATATAGATCTCACATTTTCTTGTTCCATTCATCTACTGAGGGGCATCAGGGTTGGTTCCGTATCTTAGTTATGGTAAACAATGCTGCAGTAAACATAGTTGTGCTGGTAGCTTTAGTGTGGTCTTGTTTGTGATCATTTGGGTAAATGCCCCAAAGTGGGATTGCTGGGTCATAGGGGAGCTCTATTGAGATAATCATGTGGTTTTTGTCCTGTTGTTTGTTTGGGGTTTTTTTGGTGTGCTGGATTAGTTACTGATTTGTGAATGTTGAATCATCCTTGCGGCCTTGGGATGAATCAACTTAGCACTGAGCCTTAAAGGTCAGGGTAGGTAATCTTTTCAATGTGTTAGTGAATTCAGTTGGTAAGTATTTTATGGAGAATTTTTACATCTTCCAAGATTTATCTATAATTTTCTTTTGTGTGTGTCCTTATTGGACTTCAGTATCAAGGTAACACTGGTTTCACAGACTTAATTTAGAAGCAGGACTTCCCTTTCTAGTTTATAGATTCATTTAATGAGTACTGATGTCCTTATAAATGTCCAACAGAATTAGGCAGTGAATTTGTCTAGGTCTGGTTTTTTTTGTTTGGTGGATGACTATTAGAGCTCTAAATTCAAGTGCTTGACATAGATCTGCTTAAGTGACTTATGTCCTCTTTATTAGGTGTTGGTAAGTAGAATGGATCTGGAAATTTAAGCATTTCTTCTAAATTTTCCAGTTTATTACATAAGAAATAGAAATCAGGCTGGGAATGTGGCTTAGTGGTAGAGTGCTTGCCTAGCTGCATGATGCCCTGGGTTCAATTCCTCAGTGCCACATACACAGAAAAAGCTGGAAGTGGTGCTATGGCTTAAGTGGTAAAGTGCTAGCCTTGAGCAAAAGAAGCTCAGGGACAGTGCCCAGGCCCTTAGTTCAAGCCCTAGGATCAACACAAAAACAGTTCTTTTAATCAACAAACTTTATCTAAATTAGCCAAAAAGAAAAGAGAAGAATCCTAAGAAAGAAATAAAAGAAAAAAATGCTATCCAGTAAAAGGAAATAAAATGGTCAGATAGTTAAAATAAAAAGATAAATGAAATGCTATCATATTTTAAATTTTCTTAATGATAAAAGATGACTATTTCAAGAAAAAAATTATAGCATTGTCTTGTCTAGTGAGGTTTATTACTTAGAGGTAAAACGCATGACAGTAGTATAAATAATGGTGTCAATGGAATTGTGCTATTCAAGGTTCTCATAGTAGATATGGAATTATATATGGAATTATAATTATAGTGGATATGGAATTATATATGGAATATGATGTTAGATTGAAGTAGACAGTAATATGTTAAGAATGAATATTTCAATCCCTGAAATAATCCCTAAAAGCCTTTCAAAAGGGAAAAGATAGCCAAGTTCTGGTTGCTCACACCTATAATCCTAGCTACTTAGGAGGCTGAGATCTGAAAGTCACAGTTCAAAGCCAGGCTGGGCAGGAAAGGTTATGAGACTCTTACCTCCAGTCAACTAACAGAAAGCCAGAGATGGAGCTGTAGCTCCAATGATAGAGCAACAGCTTTGAGCACAAAAGATCAGGAACAGTGCCCAGACACTGAATTCAAGCCATAGAACTAGCCAAAATAAGAGGGGGGGGGGGGGTAACAGATAAAAAGCTAATAGAGAATTTTAAATTGAAAGAATATTTAGATTAACCCTAAAGAAAGTAGCCATATTATAAAAAAAATACTGATAATGTTGTTTCATTGGAAGCAACATTTTATAAAAGAAAAAATTATGACACAAATCCATTAGGACAGATTAAT
This sequence comes from Dipodomys spectabilis, assembly GCF_019054845.1. NCBI lineage: Eukaryota > Metazoa > Chordata > Mammalia > Rodentia > Heteromyidae > Dipodomys > Dipodomys spectabilis. The sequence goes on from NW_024871277.1 coordinate 2,751,814, forward strand.
TATTGTATACTATAGAGGCCATGAGAGCTATCAGTGTAAGGTCAGCCCTTCCATTTCTGGATGAGTCCTTAGGTACATCATTTAACCCCTCTGACTCTTATAATAAAACATTGAAATTCATCTACAAGCAAACTTACAGTCCCCTGAGTTCAAACCTTGGTACTGTCCCCCAAAATAGTTAAAAAAAAAAAAAACTCCTCTAGAGAGATGTCACGATAACAATATATACTTTATAAAAGCTACTGGTATACAGCAATTTCTCAGTAAGTATTTGAGTTAATTAACATATAACATAGAAGTTTACATGTGCCTCACCTATGGAAAAATATCAGTAATACTAGCTATGATTATTTTTATTGGTAACTGTTATAGTTGCAGTAACTTGGAAAAGACACCAGGTGGCATGAGATAATAAAAATTATTGCCACTCTAAAATGCTAATACAATTGGATAATAATTTGTACACTATATAGGTTTATGAAAGGTTGAGATTTAAATTTCCTGTCAATGCACAAACTTCAAAGTCTTTTTATTAACCTTTCAGAGTCTTTCATTCCATTTTCAATAGCTCAGAGTACTTGTGTTTGCCTCCACCAGGTAAAAACAGGGCAAGAACTGTTTGTGATATGTTGTTTTATTAAATTTAGAAAGTGGGTATCAGCTTCAGTTTATAGATGAAGAAAGTGAGGCTTTTGGAGAGAAATGGGATTCAACACAAGGCTTGACCAAGAAATGTGTTTTTGTATTGCTACACTAGTATGCTACATGTTCTTTTATGTTGCTTAATTCCTCTAATCAAGTATAAGTAAGAAAATAACTAAAGTAACTCTTTTTTAGGGGAAGGGAGGGGGGGTGTCCGGTTGTGGGGCCTGAACTCTGGGCCTGGGCACTGTCCCTCAGCTCTTCAGCTCAAGGCTAGCGCTCTGGCGCTTGAGCCACAGCGCCACTTTCAGCTTTTTTCTTTTTGCTTATGTGGTGCTGAGGAATCAAACCCAGGGCCTCAAGCATGCAAGGCAAGCGCTCTACCACTGAGCCACCTTCCCAGCCCCTAAAGTAACTCTTAAAAGCTGAAATATGTGTTGTTGGGTGGCAAGAGGGCAATGGTACATATGGAGAATGTGTATATGTGAAAATATACATATGTGAACATGGAATTGGATAACTCGAGGGGGTTGAGAAGTGGGGAGAGATGAGGAAGGATGATGGAAGGGGTGATATTGATCTAGATTTTTTTTTTTTGGTCCAGTCAAGGGGCCTGAACTCTGGGCCTGGGCGCTATCCCTCAGCTCTTCAGCTCAATGCTAGCGCTCTACCACCTGAGCCACAGCACCACTTCCGGCTTTTTTTCTTTTTGCTTATGTGGTGCTGAGGAATCAAACCCAGGGCCTCATGCATGCAAAGCAAGCGCTGTACCACTGAGCCACCTTCCTATCCCCTGATCTAGATACTTTGTACTCATAAACTCACATGTTGAATTGAAAGCCTTTCGTACAACTACTTAAAGATAATTTTAATATAATAAAAGTAATCAATGTAAAAATACAAACTTCCAAAATGTCAAAGATTATAGAAAGCTCTAGTATGAGAAAAAGATTTAAATCCCCATAATTCTACTTCTTCAGAAATGAAAAAAACATAAAGTAACTTTTCAACCACCATAAAAAAACAGGCTTCAAAAGCCAAATGATAATTATATAATTGTATGTGGATATACAGAATTAAATTTAGGAGACATAACTATAAAGAAATGTTAAGTGAAAGCCTACAGTGGAAACTTTTATGCATATTGCACATATTAAGGAGGCCTAAAGTATGTGGTGGCTTAAAACAACACATCCATTTTTCCATTTACAAAAAAAAGCACGAACCCAAGTCTAAGTGACTCCCTCACAGCCTGTCTTGGAAATGATTTCAGAGCATTCATGTCTTCATTTTCCCAGACCTGAGAAACATTCATTTATTCTCTTTCCCTCAACAACAAAAAAAAAATTGCTACTTCCTTCTTTGGCTGTGCCAACTACCCCTTTAATTTTAAAAACCGTGCTACAGTGAAATGTGAATTTCTTTGAAATATGTGCAAGCCAGAGCAGGTATATACTCGTTATTCCAAAGATTATTCTGCAATCCACAGAATGAGAAATAATTTAACAGTATCTCTTGGGATAGGGGCTGGGAACCTACATGGTATTTTAAATAGATTACATGAAAATTACAGCGTGGAGATTTCATTCAGCTAATAGAATTAGAGAGAACCTTGTAGAGAGAGGCATGGCATTCGGGCTTTGAATACAGGGAGAAGACATTCCAGAGATATTAGTAATGGCTCCAGCAAAGGTAGATTCTAGCAGATTCCTTTGAAACAAGGAAGGATACACAGCAAGCAATAACAAGGAATGAAGTTGGCTCGGTCGGTAAGCATAGTCTGCATAGATCCTGTTCAGAACTCTGGGCTTGATTGAGGGAGTAGGAAGATGAATCCCAGGTGGGCCCTGATGAAATGCAATGACCTTCACCAAGGGCACTGAGGTGCTCTGCCACATCCATGCATTACTTTATTGTCCCTCTTTACAATCCTATCAAGCTCCTGATCATCCCAGTGGCTCAGGAAGCTGCGATCTGAGGATGGAAGTTGGAAGCCAGCCTAGGCAGACAAATGTGAGTGACTTTTACCTCCAGCTGATCAACAAAAAGCCAGAAGTAGAACTGTGACTCAAGTGGGACAGTGCCATACTTGAGTGGAAAAAGCCAAGCACAAGTGGCAAGTCCTGAGTTCAAGCCGCAGAACCAGCAGGCACTCACTCAAACACACACACACACACACACACACACACACACACACTTAAGTAAAAGAAGGAGCTTTTATTTTAAAACATGAGTAAATATTGCAATTGGAAGGTTCATTATTACCTAGTATTGTGGCTTCAATTAAACTCTGCAAGGGGAAGTTAAAGAAGGATTACAGACAAATCACTGGAAGCCACACGATGAAATTAGACAGTGCCTTGGTTTTGGACTTCCAAACCCCAGACCCTTGCTAAATAAATTTGAGTTCACCGGGCATCAGTGTCTCATGCCTATCATCCTAGCTACTCAGGACACTGAGATCCAAGGATCTTGGTTTGAAGCTAGCCCAGCAATGCAATTGCAACAAATGATACTAAAGATAAAAAAATGAATTAAATAGAAAACAGAAAAAAGATATAGAAAAACCAAAGAAATCAAATGCTCTGAGATTAATAAAAGTGATAAACATCTATGAGTCTCCATGAGAACATTGATTGCATGGTATAGAGAATTGAAGTCCCAAGTCAGTCATTTTCCATTGCTCTCAATAACTGGCCTGGTGCAGGTACCTGTCCCATTTAGAAAGAAAATATATGAAATTACCTACCTTGGTCTCCCTAACTCTAGTGCCCCCATCTACCCCTGCACATTATTTCCAGATAAATTTCCAAAATTATTTTATGATGCACAAACCTGACATTGAAATCAGAAAACATGCATTTAAATCCTGGTTCTTTTACTAATCATCTATGTGACTATATTTTACAAATCAGCCATGCAACTCTATTATCAATATGACTATACAACTATTCCTTTGCTAATCAGCTATATGAATTCCTTTACCAGGTTTGAGAACTTCATGCTCAATACTGCAAGGCTGGTTTGTCCCTTCCTATCTCTTCATATCAATTCAAGTTCAAATACTTGCATTAAGTTTGTGTATAGAATAAGCTTTTTATCATGATGTACATGATTGCTACAAAATGTCTAAAGACGTCTTTCAACCTTCACCAATGGCTTCCTATGATTTTTAGCCAAAGCGATGTCTAACCTATTTAGAACTTGATTTGTAACTTTATTTGCATGATATCATGACATCTCCCTTTTCCTAATACCACTTTTCTAGAGGCTGTTTACCCTAGGAAAGCCAGCAAAAGCCATGCTTCTCTACCAAGCCTTTTTAGATTGTTTTTCCAGACAAGAAACAATAATACATTGTTTAGTACATTAATTGTTCTATTAATAGTACATTAATTCTCTAGGTTGAGGGTTTGGAAGGTGGCTTAGTGGTAGAGTGCTTGCCTTGCATGTATGAGGCCCTGGGTTCGATTCCTCAGCACCACATAAGCAGAAAAAACCGGAAGTGGCACTGTGGCTCAAGTGGTAGAGTGCTAGCCTTGAGCTGAAGAGCTGAGGGACAGTGTCCAGCCCAGAGTTCAAGCCCCACAACCAACAACAAAAAAAATAGATCTAGGTTGGGACTGTATTTGCCATCTAACCATCTATGCCAGAAACCTGTTCTCCTCACTAAATGTCTCTCTCTCTCTCTTTCTCTCTCTCTCTCATCCCTTGGAGTGAGGGGTGACTTTGAAACTAGTTCTAGACAATGGGCAAATTATGTAAATGGAATACCTCCTATTTTTCAGGACAAATAACCTAAAAATTCTTTCCTTCTCTGCTGTGGCAACTTGAAACAAAGTTGTATGTATTTCAATGTCTATTTCACAAGATCATGTTATATGAAAGACATAAATGACATCTGGATTACTCAAGAAAGATTGGTTAGCACAGCCTAGCTCAGCCTGGTCTGATTCAGTACACCCCCACAAAGAAGGCCAAGGGTCACGTGGCCTAATGTCATGTCTTCAGTTGTCCCAAAAATAATCAACAGCAGACTGGTACTAGAAGTAGTTCTTACATGCACTTATTTGCAGTCCATAATCTATGTGAATAGTTATTATGTATAAGAAGGTATAAGTTATATTATCAGATATATCATATTTTATGGCATTATTTATTATTGATTTTAATGGATTCTTTACTACTTTTTTTGGGGGGGGTCCAGTCGTGGGGCTTGAACTCTGGGCCTAGGCACTGTCCCTCAACTCTTCAGCTCAAGGCTAGCGCTCTACCACTTGAGCCACAGTGCCACTTCTGGCTTTTTTTTTTTTTTGCTTATGTGGTGCTGAGGAATCGAACCCAGGGCCTCATGTTTGCAAGGCAAGCGCTCTACCACTGAGCCACCTTCCCAGCCCCTCTTTACTACTTTTTCATAACAAGGTTTCTAAATAAAAATAAGCACTAAAAATAAGATGTTATAGTCATTTTAACCTTAAAAAACAGCTTTTGATTTAAAATTTAAGAGATATTATCTGAGAGGTCAGAGGTATGGTGCAGTTGGTCAAGCTCCAATCAATGAACTAAGGGTCAGGTTCTGAGTTAGAGTCCCAGTCTCTCAACCAAAAAGAAAAAGATCAGAAGAGACATATTTGATTGTCTGCTCTAATCTTGAGGACAGAGATCCAAATACATCCTGTCTGGGAACTCACATACCATATGGATTTCATGGTGTTTCCCGTTTCCTTCCTTCAAGTAGGAATAACTTTAAGACACAAAGATGAATAAAGCTGAGAGGCTCCACCTATATTTATTATCTTTAATAAATAAAATAGCAAAATTAAGCTTGCTAAGAACACCCTCTGCCAGGTACCAGTGGCTCATACCTATAATCCTAACAACTCAAGAGGTGGAAATCTGAGGACCTCAGCTTGATGTTAGCCCTGGCAAGGAAGGCCATGAGATGCTTAGTTCCAATTAATCACCAAAAAGCCAGAATTGGAGCTGTAGCTTAAGTGGTAGAGACTACCTCATGGAAACGCCCAGTCTCTGAGTTCAACTCCTAGTCCCAAGACACACACACATGCACACGCACACACACACACACACATTTACACACACACACACACACACAGGAACAAGCTGCTTATTTATTCCTGCACACACACACACACACACACACACACACACACACACAGGAACAAGCTGCTTATTTATTCCTGGGGCCTGTCATTCAACCTTAAATGTACATTTTCTCAACTAGGAAAGGAGGTTCGATAGGATGAACGATAATTCGGGAAAGGGGCCTCAGGGGAGCTGTCCCTGGGGACAGGATGTAGGGGAGGAATATGGTACCGCTTAAAGATGTCACCAATTGATTACTGTAATCTATCTCATTTTGACATAAGGGTTCAATCTGCCTACTTCTTTTTTAGCATAAAATGTCTGCACAGGAGACTTGGCCCCATGCTTCCCACAAGACCTAATCACCTAATCAGGAGTTGGGGATATTTTGAGTCCCCCCTGGAGGAGTTCTGTGGCAGACCAGCAGGACCTCCATGTCTTCCAGGTCTCAGAGTAGAAGCCAGGCCTCATGGGAGGCCTCCATTCCGTGAAGAAAATGCAAGCGCAAACCCCAAACAAAAGCTTGGTGGAGGAGAAAAACTTTCTCCTTTCTTTGATTCTTAAAACAGCACAAAATAACCTCAGTATGTATGTGTGAGTGTGGTGTGTGACTACATGTGTGTGAGCGTGTGAGTACTAGGGCTTTCACCTCAAGGCCTTGCACTACTGCTTGGCTTTTTTGTTCAGGGCTAGGGTTCTACCACTTAAGCTACCCCTTCACTTCCCAAGTATTCTTTCTCAGGCTGGGAATGTGGGTGGCTCAATGGTAGAGTGCTGGCCTAGCATGCATGAAGCCCTGGGTTTGATTCTTCAGTACCACCTAAATAGAAAAAGCTGAAAGTGGCACTGTGGCTCAAGTGGTAACGTGCTAGCCTTGAGCAAAAGGAGGCCAGGGATAGTTTCCAGGCCCTGAGTTCAAGCTCAAGGACCAGCCAAACAAAAACAAAAACAAAAACAAAAAAAAACAAAAAACTATCCTCCAAGTATTCTTTCTCAATAAAACACTCACAGCTCAGCCCTGTGTATAGTGTTAACCCGATGAAAAACAAGAATTGGGTTTTCAACTCTCTTTTATCAGTTATTTTTTCTTAATTTGTTTAAAAGTAATTGAAACCAACTACCTGTTAGGTGTGGGTGGCTCAAGCCTGTACTCATAGCTACTCAGAAGACTGAGATATGAGGATCCTAGTTTCAAGCCAGCCTGGGCAGAAGCATCTGTGAGACTGTTATCTCCCAATTAGCCAGTGAAAATGTGGAGCTGTGGTTCAAGTGGTAAAGCACCAATCTTGAAAAAAATATCTCAGGGACAGTACCTAGGTCCTTAGCTCAAGCCCCTGTATTCACACACACATACACACACACACACACACACACACACACACACACACACACACCCCACATATACACACATATGCACTCATGCATGTGCACACACACACAAATTTAGATACACCTAAATGACAAAAACCTTATGGAAAATTACCACTTGAATCTTGAAATCTTAAATTGTTCGTTTTTCCACCTACAATCACAATATAATAACCAAACCCAGAAAAAATAAATTCTAAGATCTATTCTCTAGTCTATGGATGCTCAAATGTTGCTTCTGGTGCCCTTTCTCTTTCTAGATTCCAGCTTTAAGAAAGGTTCAACAAATATTTAGGGCTCATGTCATATAGATAATCAAGATCAGATTGTGGCACCCTAGTTTTGTACAGGACTAGACAATCAATATTTATGTTCCTTGGGCCAGACAGTCTAGAACGACTGCTCTCAGCCAAAGCAGCCACAGTGGCCACACAAACATCTGGGGTGGGAGGATTTGCCCCTGGGCACTGTCACTGATTCTGGTTTCAGTTACCGTGATCTACTGTGGCCCAAAAATATTAAATGGAAAGTACTAGAAATAAGTCATCCATGTGTTTTAAATGAGTCAAATGATGGACTCTCGCCTCGTCCCACTCCATCTCACCAGGAAGGTCAATCATTCCTGGGTCCAGAGCATTCTAGCTGCCCCGGGTCACACAGGGGCCATCTCGGTCATCAGATGTCACAGTGTTCACGCACTGCTGTTCAACTATGTTTTACTCAACAGTTTTACTCAATAATGGCCCCCGAAGGGCACATGGAAGTGAAGTTGACAATCTGATGAGACCAATGAGAAGTTGTAAAGCGTTTATCATCTCCCACCATCAGAAGAAGAATACTGTAACTACAGAAATATGACAGACTTTGGAGGAGGGCGGGGCAAGCACTTTCACTTTCACATAACTTTTTTTTTTTTTTTTTTACAGTCCTGGGGCTTGAACTCAGGTCCTGGGCACTATCCCTGTTCTTTTGCTCAAGGCTAGCGCTCTACCACTTTGAGCCACAGCGCCACTTCAGGTTTTCTGGTGGTTAATTGAAGACAAGAGTCTGATGGGGACTTTTCTACCCAGGCTGGCTTTGAACACCAATCCTCAGATCTCAACCTCCTAAGTAGTTATGGTTACAGGCATGAGCCACAGGCACGTGGCCTCACATAACTTTTATTATAGTATACTGTCACAGTGATTCTATTTTATTAATGGCTATTGTGGTTAATCTTAGTGTTCATAATGTATAATTTATGTAGTGTACATAATTTATTATAATAGTGTACATAATGTACTATTGTAGGGATGCATGCTTAGAGAACATTGTATATATAGGCTTTGTGTATGGATAGTATAGACAGTATGTGATAATATTGTAGAGAGGATATACAATCCACAATCTCAAGCATCCATGTGGGAACTTGACAATACCTCCTGTGGAGGCAGAGGCAGACAACTGTACATAGTAAACAACTTGTTGGGTGAGTTTTGCCAGTGAGCCTTCCCTTCCCTATTCTGAGCCATTGGGTGTTGAAATGTGATCCCAGACCACCAGCATATGCATCACGTAGGAATTTGTTCAATATGCAGAGGTCTGGACCCCATCCAAGACATACAAACCAGAAACTCAGCGGTGAAGGGTCCTATTTGTGTTTACTTTCCAAAACAAATAAGCTATACCTGGCAGTTCATGGTACGTGCTCCTAATCTAAAACACTGAACTGCTTAATTCCTTGTTCTTCTTTTCTTTTTCCAAGACTGTTACATTTTTGGAGTCCTTCACTGGCATAGTCCTCAATTGGGTTTGATACTTGCTCATGATTAAATTCAGGTTATGGGCTTCGCTGTTTCTCTCTCTCTCTCTTTCTTTCTTTCTTTTTGTTCTGTCGTGGGGCTTGAACTCTGGGCTTGGGCGCTGTCCCTCAGCTCTTGAGCTCAAAGCGAGCTCTCTACCACTTGAGCCACAGCGCCACTAACGGTTTTCTGGTGGTTTATTGGAGATAAGAGTCTCACGGACTTTCTTTGCCCAGGCTGGCTTTGAACCATGATCTTCAGATCTCAGTCTCCTGAGTAACTAGGATTACAGATGTGAGCCACCAGCACCTGGCTCATTCTTTCTTTCTTTCTTTCTTTCTTCCTTCCTTCCTTCCTTCCTTCCTTCCGCCTTTCTTCCTTTCTGTCTTTCTTTCTTTCTCTCTCTCACTTTCTCTCTCTCTTTCTTTCTTTCTTTCTTTCTGTCTGTCTGTCTGTCTCTCTTCCTCTCTCTCTTTCTTTTTGCCCAAGTACTATAGTAGTAAACATAGTGCTGATCGCCTTCTGCATAGTCTGACCACAAAGAACATAGTGTTTGTTTGTCCCCTGAAAATTAAGGCTTAGATCACTAGGATAAAGTGTCATCTACCACTTTTCTCCATTATAAAGTTACTATTTTGCTTTTTGTAGTTATTGAGCATCTTGTGGGAAGATACTTAGAAACTATGCACACACTTTCCTGAGCTAACTTTATACAGCCATGGCTAATGTTGCTGCTCAAATAATTGTTACTGGAATCATTGCAAAGAATAATTTTTCTATTTCTATCTTTCTTACTGTGCAGCTTTTTTGACTCTCTACAAATTCAAAACCTTTTTAATATCCGCATGTAATCATGGATTTTTATTTTAATCAAAGCGTTTAATCCATTTATAACCATTAATTTTCCTGTTTTAGTTTCCACAAAAGGAGCCATACAAGTTGGCTTCTTTGTCTTTCTGACATGTCCTTATCATGTTTTTGATGTTGCTTTGTGTTGTTTTGTGCAGGTACTGAGGCTTGAACTCAGGGTCTGGGTGCTGTCCCCATTTTTTTGTCTGTGGCCAGTACTCTACCACTTGAGCCATAGCTCTACTTCCAGTCCATTTGGTGCATAACTGGAGTTTCACAGCCTTTCCTGCTTCGGCTGGCTTCTAGCTGCCATCTTCCTATCTGAGCCTGCTGAGTGGCTAGAATTACAGGTATGAGCTACCAGCACCCAGCCCCATCTTATTTGAAGCTTGAGAACACACACCTCAGCTGTCTACTTTCTTCATTCCACTGTCTCTGGGATAATGGACTACATTTACTTACACAAAATTTCTCTTAAAACTAAAGATAAACATCCAGAAAAGATGAGATCTCGACACAAGTTGAGCTTTGCTTTGTAAGTACATTTATAGAAGATCATCTTCCCAATGTTTTGAATTCTTAATTTACCTATAATTTACTAGATACATTTGATCATCTTCCAATGTGTGGGAAATGATCTAAGGGACTTCTGAAACAAAGTGTTACTAATGCCAGAATTTGACAACCAAAATTTGGAACCAGAAACTAGAGTCTCCTTTCAAATGTCCCACTGTAGGATTGATCCTCCTATACCATACTAAATGTAGATTCCATAGGCCTGTAATTATTTGTTAATGTTTTTCCTATTGTTTTGGTATTTCTCTTCAAAGCACATAACAGCATCACTCTGAGAGGCTAGGAAAACCTATATTCAGAAAAGAGACCATGTTCTGCCCATCTTTGTGACTTTACTTTGACATCCCTAAGGACACAGTTGGGAACCTAAAGGTATTAATCAGGTTGAAGGCCTCACGGTCACAGTGCTGCAAGACACAGGCCCAGCTGACTTCGATTGCATCAGAAAGCTCAGGCTGACCCTAACGCCCACTGCTGTGTGGCTTGTGACATGGGTGAAAGTTCAGAGAATGTAAGAAGGAAAGAGCAACTCAGTAGGAAGGAAAAGGAAGACTGATCTTTTATTACTCGGGATTGATGGCAACAACAGCTTGGTTTCCTTAAGTATTGACTTACTCCACTTGTTTAGGCAGCACCTACTATGTTCAAGGCCCCCGCCTCAGTCCTAGTGTGACACTGATGCCTACGAGACAAAGGTCATTCCTGAGAACAAATAAATACATTGATTCATTAATTAGATTTTAGGAGTTACAGTCAGGAGTAGTCCTGGATTCAATCTCCAACACTAAATGCACACACACACACACACACACACACACACACACACACACACAAGAATAGATATTTCCCTCATTTCATGCTGCTTTTTCCTAACTCAATGACCAAATAAGCTTTTTTCAGAGAAAAGCTCAAAATATTTTTTAGTAGATTCTGAAATCAGTCATGATTACAGTTTCTATTGGTAGTCAGGCAAAGTTAATCCTAAGATTAAAAAACTGGAACAGAGAGAGAGAGTGTGTGTATGTGTGTGTTTGCATAACCAAAATCCCAAATTGCAAACATCTGTTACCAAACGCTTTCTGTGGGTCAGAAAGTTGGGAATGGTATAGCCCAATAGCTGTGGATCAGAGGCTCCCAGGAACTTGAGCCAAGCACACTGGCCAGAGTGGCTGTGTTCAGGAGGCTGGGTGGTTTCACTTCCAAGATGGCTCACCCAGATCACTGCTGGGAAAAGGTCCTGGTTCCTGATAGCCACATCTTGCATCTCTGGAGGGCTCTTTGATGTCCTCACAGCTTAGCAGCTTGTTCCCCAAAGAAGGATCCAGAAGAAAGCGAGATGAAAAATAATACCATGTCTTTAAAAACTAGCTACAACTGGATGCAGTGGGGGCATGCCTATAATCCCAGCACTCAGGAGGCTGAGGCAGAAAAATGGTTACGTTCAAAAGCCCAACAGATGACTTAGCATGATCACAGGTCTAAAAAGGAAAACAAAACAAATTAGCACAAAAGACAAGCCTCTCATTTCCACATTGGTTTCTCTGATCAATTTTATTCAGTAAGGGGAAGACTCCCTGGGGCATAATATCAACAGGTAGACCTGTTGGCAGGTCCTTTTAGCAATTGGCTACCACTAAGAGAAGAAAACTGGAATAAGCCAGTAACTGTGGAAAACTAGAGTAAGCTAGTAATGATGGTTAACATATTCAGGTGCCAGGAAGCACAGAAAGTAGATTTCCTCATTAGTGATTGGATCAACAGAAGCCTACATGGAGGCACATTTCTTAGACAGGTGTCATGAACCGAGCCTGCAAGGGCAGGGGCTGAGAAGGCCGGTGGGAGCTTTAGCCTGGACCTCCGCAAGGCTGCATGGGGCTGTGTGGTGGAAGGTGCTGGTTTGCAATCCATGAGCCGTAGAGTTGGACAAGTAGGTTAAGAACACACTGTCTAGTCTGATAATGAATGGAGGTCACAAGTCACAAAGCTAGTGTCCTAATTTGATGCCCAAACGCCAGCAACCTCGGAGTGGGTGGACTGAGGGGATGGCTGTTTTGATTTGGATCCACAAAGTGATATGGAGACACTGGGCAAGCTCACCTGATTTGTGAAATTTGAAACTTAAAGCCAGGCTTTAGTGTTCATCGCTATAAAAGTTGTCTTCTTTCTTTTACATATATATATATATATATGTATATATATATATACACATATACATGTATATATATAGTAAAGATACTGTACAGCGGGGTTACAGTTACATGAGTAAGGCAATGAGTACATTTCCTATTGAGCATTGATACCCCCTCCTTTGTTTTTCCCCTACCCTTCCTTCCCTCCCCAACTCCCCAACTCCTCCACCCCCCCCCACCCCCACCCTGCACCTGAAGTTATAAAGTTTGTTTTCAACATCGTGTCTTGTACATCTCATTGTTACAATGGGTCAACCTGTATCCCTATTAGAGCATTTTGTTTTTTCCCTTCCCCTCCCCAAATTAGAAAATGTATATACAAGATGCAGGGCACCGAACTCAAATACAGTGAAAACAGGGGTTATTCCATGGGGGAAGAACATACCAAAGAAACAAAAAAAAAAAATCACCTAGTACATTATAAATATGTTAAAAACAATAGCAAGGGGCTGGGAAGGTGGCTCAGTGGTAGAACACTTGCCTTGCATGCATGAGGCCCTGGGTTCGATTCCCCAGCACCACATAAGCAAAAAGAAAAAAAGCCGAAAGTGGCGCTGTGGCTCAAGTGGTAGAGTGGTAGCCTTGAGCTGAAAAGCTGAGGGACAGCGCCCATGTCCAGAGTTCAGGCCCCACAATCAGACCCCCCCCCAAAAAAAAAAACAATAGCAAGAGAGAAAAAACCACTTGTGTCCCTATCTTGGGGTTCATTTTGCTTAACATCATCTTATATGGTCATATGTACATAGCTTTTGAAAAGTTGTCTTCTTTCTAACCACAGCTTTCAACATGTCAAGCCAACATTTGACCTCAGCACAAGCATTCTTGAAAAACTGTGGCTAGGGCCATTAAAGCAATACCATCTTCCCAGGAAGATATTCAGTGTTGTGGGATTATCTTAATCCTTGTTACATTTCTGCATAGACTCACATTTATCTCTTCTATTAATGTCTTCTTTTTTGTTTTGTTTTGTTTTGCACTATTGAAGATTGAACCCAGGAGCCCATGCGTGATAGACAAATGCTCAACTAATCCCTACACCTTTATTTCCTTTCTTTTTTTGAGGCCCAGGCTGGACTGAAACTCTGGGTCCTCTTACCCTTACATCTGGAGCAGCGGGTATAACAGGCTTGTGTCACCCTATTCAGCTTCTGCAGATGACTTAATGTAGTCTAGAGAGACTAGAAAAATGAAAGTAAGTTAAAAATGTAAATCAGAATAAGGAATTATGGCCAAATTTTTTAAATTCTGAAACTTCAAGACCAAGGAAAAATTAATACAAATGTGCAAATGATAAAGCAGATTAATGTTTTTCAGAGGGGCTTCAAATCTGGCTCTGAATCTCTTAAAATCAAAGCAAAAAAGAGACAAGATTTACATTAAGTTCTAAATTCAATCCCTAGTACTCAGGGGGAGGGGTAAGGAAAGGGGAGAAAAGAAGGAGGAATGAGAAAGTAGATGGGAGGGAAAAGAGGAAATAGATGAATGAGACAGAAATACACCAATTCCTCCACAGACAGGGGCTCTAGACCTGATTCGCATGCTTGTGTGACCTTTGGATAGTCTTTGAGTTATGCCATACTTCAAAGTTCTGATCTGTGAAATTTATAATATCTGACTTAGCCACTATTAGGAGAACCAAATGGAATTGGAGATACAAAAGGACTTGACTAATATAAAAAGGCATAAAATTAAGGGTATTCCAGCCATCCCACAACTACCCAGATCATTACAAGTCAGAATAAAATAAAGATACTTGCACATCCATGTTCACTGCTGATGTGTGAAAACAGCCCAGATGCCCTACAATCGATGGATGGATCAAAAAAAAATGTCAAACCTATACACAATGAAATTATATTCACTTATTAGAAAGAATAATGTCATTTGCAGGGAAGTGGATAGACCTAGAACAAATCACATAAACTCAGAGAAACAAATGGCACATGTTTTCTTTCATATGCAGAAGCTAGTTCTAAAATACAACTGGACATGGTAAACTATATAGGACTGTTGACATTCACGCAGTCAGACTAAAAGAGGGTAAGAGGGTACCCTTAGGGGAGAAACACAAAGGTGAAATATCTCTGAACATTTAAAATACTATTTATTGAAACAAACTCCAGGATCTAGAAATTTGGGTTATTTTTTACATTGTTCTTAGTGGTGGTGGTAGTGGTACTAGTGGTATTTGATTTTGCTTTGGTTTTTTTTTTTTTTTCTTTTGGAGTGTAAAGAAGGTCCACAGGATGGGAGAGAGGAAGGGTGAACAAACGCAATCAGGCTATTCAGTGGAAAATGACCTTTGTAACTTGTGGGCAGGGATGGATGGTAGGGAGAAATTGGGGCAAAGAAAAGGAAGGAGACATTGTCTTAAAAAAAAAAAAAAAGAAGTGTACTCATTACCTGACTTGTGAAATGGTAACCCGTCTTAGAGCACTTTAATAATAACAGTAGTATCTAGGCATCAGATGTCTGGTGATGCATACCTCCTGAGTCCTGGTGCTTATCCCAGCACCATATCCTCCTGCCAGATCACAAGACAGGATTTGTCATGGAAGAAGCAGAAAGCTGACCTGCAACAGCACAGTTCCTGGGACACTCTGTCACTTTTCATGGAAATAGCATTTCTCATTCATACCCACTCAGTCAAAAATACCTCTCAGCTGATGCAGTAATCCTCAGCCTACAGTTGTAGGTATTTGGGAAGCAGAGATTGAAAGAATCAAAGATAGAGGCCAGCTCATACATTAAAAACTCATGTAACTCCATCTCAACCAATATGCAGGCACAGCAGCACATGCCTGTCATCTAGTGATCGAGAGAAGCAGAAGCAGGGGAAACTGCTGTCCAGGACAGCAGGGGCACAAAGCAAGACACCGTCTCAAAAATAACCCATGCAGAAAGGGGCTGGGATCATAGCTCAAGTGGTAGAGTGCCTGCCTAGCTTTGAGTCCAATCCCCAGGACTCCCAAAGAGATAAAAATCTCTCCCCCATTTCCTGACTATAGGAAATCCCCTTTCACAACTCACTTGTACATTTATTAGAAACACCAGGTGCAAAGTTGACTTTCTCCATCTCACTACCCTATTACCAGGATATTATTATCATTAAGCATGCCAAGAATTTCATCAGATTTTCCTGTTTTCCCTTTTGCTGTTACCATTACCTTCCCGGTCACTATACAGTACTAATAGTTGAGCTATATAATGTGTTGTACAGGGATTCTGTCGTGAGAAACAGAGAAACCACTTTTGGAGAGGTCACATTGGGAATCTTTATTGGAGAGCTGGCAGCTGCAAATGGACTCCTGTCCCAAAGGCCTGCAACCCCTCAAATACACTTAACACAGTTAGAAAACTGAGCCGTGAGAGCTGGAGAGAAAATAAAGAGCAGAAAAACAAGACCAACAAACCAGATCAACTCCAGTAGAGAGCTGAAGTGGGAGGCCATGGTGACTGGAGGGGAGCCAGGAGACTCAAGGCACAGGACACAAGACATAGCGTAATGGTGCCTGAGCTAGTCTGGGCCTAAATAGGGTCCTGGTCAGGGAGAAGGGTCACAGGGAACTTGAGAGTTCATGACCCAAGACTGACAGGTCCAGTAACCTATTGTCCAAGTCCCCGCCCCTGGCTCTAGGAATTCAGGCACACCCATCACCTGGGGGTGGAACTTCCCTACCTCTATCATGAGGCACCAGTTAAACCTAATTCTCTATCATCCGCTATGTGGCCAAATGATGCTGGTTAGACCCAATAGCCTTATTTCAAACTTGATTTGTATGTGTCTTTGTAAACTATCCTTTTTTTTTTCCTGCGTGCATTAGTTGTAATTAACTTAAGTGTGATAGAGCTCATTCTATTGTTTTATTCCCATAGCACTGTCTTTAGGTTCTGTGCATGGTGGCCACCCCAGGGACATCCAGAACTCCCCCATTTCTCCTGTGCAGACACCTAAAAGACAGAAGCATGTTGTTGTAAGTATTTTAATGTATTTTAATTAAATGGTATGATGATTTTTCTGTGAACCTTTGTTTACATGCATATAAGCCAAG
Source organism: Dipodomys spectabilis (assembly GCF_019054845.1). Taxonomy (NCBI): domain Eukaryota; kingdom Metazoa; phylum Chordata; class Mammalia; order Rodentia; family Heteromyidae; genus Dipodomys; species Dipodomys spectabilis. Next base: position 2,768,374 of record NW_024871277.1, read on the forward strand.
ATGAAGAATTTTAATTGCCATTAAGAAGCACTCATTTAAAAGAGAAATTTCTAACTGGGGACCAGTAGGCTCACGCCTGTAATCCTAGCTACTCAGGAGGCTGAGATCTGAGGATCCTAGTTCAAAGCCAGCCAAGACAGAAAATACCATAAGATTCTTATTGAAATATAGATACTGGGTCCTGCCATCTTGGCCTCATCTCCATCTTGGCCTCTTAATAGATGATAAGGACTTTCCAAGAACTCTAGAGGTGATATAGGTCATTCTTTGACTTGCAGGTGTGTCGTGTTGTTTAGCTCCAGGAAAGGTTTGCTCCAGAGAATACTTGCCCTTAGTTGTCCTTGTTTTTTCTCCCAGATCATTGGCCCTTGATTGCCCCTAATTGTTCCCCCTACATAGTTTGCTTGGCTTCTGTAAAACATGCTTTGCTAGTCTACCTTGATATGCTTTTTGCCTTTATAAACTTTGTAATAACTGCATTCAATGCTGCAAGATTTGGGGGACATGAGTTCACTTTCAGTTGCCAGCTTTCTAATCAAGACTCTATTCAAGCCCTCAAAATGTGGCTTCTCTGTATCTTGCTGAAAGAATTCCAGTATGACATTTGAGGGCCCCAGTGAGATCCCAGTTCCAAGGGGGAACCTGGGTTCCTTGAAGCCACTGGCAGGAAGCCTCAGTGCTCAGGCTGCCAGAGGACAGGAACTCCATAGAGAAGCAATTCCTGAGACATTCCAGGGCCCCGTGGCCTTTCTGCCACCCCAACAGCCTAACTGGATGCTTCAAATGTCACTAAACCTTTTTGGATTCATTCAGGAGAACTTTGGAGGTAAGTTTCTGTTTCTGTTTCCTGGAGATCCATCTATGCAGACTATTGTGGAAGGAGATTGGACACAATCAATTACCCCCCAACACTACCCCTACAAGCCCCTAAGACTTGAGCCGTCAGCAGAGGGTTACAGTTTGGTTTAGTTCTTTTTTTTTTTCTTAGAAATTGTTGTTGATCTGTTGTATAAACTCCTGTCTTCGTTGTTTGTAACTCCTAGTCATTTTTGTTGGTCTCTGTGAGACATCCAATGTTATTTTGTCCATTTGTCACCTGCACCACTGCATCTCAGACTGTAGAAGTGTGGTTATTTCCATAGTCAGCCCACTGCCTAAAAACTTTAAAAATGGGAGAGTTTAAGAAGAAAAATGTTCATCTCTATGCATAATAAAATGTGGTCTCAACATAAGTTGTTCTGTAAAGTGTTCTAGTCTAAAAATGGGTGAAGAAAGCAGAGTAGAGTCACTGCTTAAAATATATGGTTAAATTTTTTATAAAAAAGGAATTCTATAAAGTTTATAAATAATTTTAAAGAGATGTCTCCCCTACCCCTCAGGAATACAGGTTGAGAATCCTCTCTCCCCTAAAAGTCTTTGCAGGCTCTTAAGATTAAGACCCAGCTAGGAATTGTTAAAAAGTCAATTCTTATGCTAATATGTCTCATTACCAAAATTGTTTTAAAGGTGTTCTGTTCTTGGTAATCTCTTTGATTGAGAATGGCGATTCTGTTAAATTCTGCTTCTTGTTGGTTCCTGGAAAAAGTTAGTCTTTGTTTCCTAGTACTGATGGCATGTTTGTATCATACAATGGGCAAAAATATCATTAGTCACTGGAATTCCAGAAAACTTGTGGCAGGTTTTCATTATTAAAATTTAAACACACTTGAAGATATTTGTGCACAAGGGTGTGTGTGTGTGAATATGTTCAAAATAACCTGGTATTAGTAAAGTTAGTACAGTGGGTATATAATTGAGTTAGCTATTGTTCTGATCTAAAGATTTTTTTTAAGGCCACAATTAATACACTGTAAAACCAGTATCCCATTCTTTATGTCCATCTATAAAAGTAATTGATTGTATACTATTGTTTGTCATGTTTTTAATGACATAAAATTAACTAAGGCTAATTTTAAAGTTCACTTAGTGTTTATGTCAAGGTCCTTCAAATGAACACCTTTTAACTAAAACTGTTATTTTTTGCCGTCTATGTCTGTTTCCCAACTATGTAAGTTGCCTTGGCTACAGAGCTTGGATACAGACCCACAGAGGGACAGATGACTCTTACAAGTTTGTCAGATTTAACTTCAAGTCTTAATAAGTTCTAGGTAAGCCCTGCTTTACAACTATTTCTATTGATCTCCTTGTTGCTTATATTAGAAATACAAAGGTCTATTGGCACTGACTCTTACCCAAATTGTCAGTCCCCCCCCTCAAGTGTGGGATTTAGCCAACTGCAACATGTCATCACAGCAATGAGCAAAAATGCCATCTGGGACATTATCCAAGCAAGGAGAAGACACCTACTGGGGCAAGGTATGTCCTGGCAATGAGGGATTGTCCAGAAGCAGTTGGAAAAAACTTCTCAGAGAAGAGGGAACGGTGTCAGATTTTGAATGGAGTCAATTTGCTTGCCCTTTCAAAACTAAAGCTGGGAGCTCATCAGTAAATAGTTCCTAAGTATGTCTATCAAGTGCCCATAGCTGTGTGCCTTCTAACTGGGCAGGAACTTATATCTATCAACTATCATGTCTATTTATAGTAAGTCCCCCCAAAATTCTAGGGTTGATAAATGGGGGATACTTTAAAAATTAACAAAAACCCAACCACCAGTAGCTTCTCAAGGCCTAACTGGTAGTACATTTTTATTCTGGCACCAGCCACAGGTGAAGAGGTCTTCATACAAAAAGCTATACAGATTCTAAATGCTTTCTTGGTGTTACATGTCCACGCAGACACCTTTAAAAAGGAGGTTTGTTGGGCTACTAATAACTTCCCAATAAACATGGACTCGAGATTTTGTCCCTATTAAAAGCTATCTGGAAGCCTTCACAGATAACTGTAATACGTTGTGAGGGTCAGCAAAGATCAGGTTCCCCAGTCAGACAAGAAAATGCTTTTGCAAACTGGAGTGCTAAACAGGCTATACTGGCCTGCTCTATAAAAATGACTTTATACTCCTTCAGATCAACTTTTGCCTAGATGGAAGGGACCCTATGCAGTTTATCTCTATACTCCTACAACTGTAACTCATTTTTACAGTGGGTCCCAACTTTAACAAAGCCTGCAACAATGCTAGTATTACAACATATGTGGACTAGGTCTGTTTTCCCTCTGATATGATCACCTGGCCTCTGTCTCCATTTCATCTGCTGGACAGGAGGATGTCATATGGCATATGATATTCTCTAGCAAATACATCCAGTAAGCCTTCAATGATACTGCCAAGGGATCTCTTTGATTAATTCAGAGGCAAAAAAAAAATGATGAGACAAACTGTCCTTCAAAATAGTATGGTTTTTAGCATCCTTACTACAGCCCAAAAAGAAACTGATACAGTAAAAAGTTAAATGTTATGTGTATATTCCAGAACCTCAGAAAACATCCCCTCAACTCTTCAGGATCTGAATACTCAAGTGAACACTGTATCTGCTCTTGGTTTAATAAGTTCCTTTCCTAATGGTTTTTCATTTTGGTACTAATATATGGGGGAATATTGACTGGTTGTTCCTTATACTGTTTCTGTTGCTTGTTATCCTCCCTAATTTCTCAGATAGCTCTCTTTCCAGTTTGGAATGGGAAAAAAAATGCACCTAGTGACATCTGATCCTGGCAATCCAAAGATGAATTTCCCATGTCACCCACTGGTAGTATAAAACTTCAAGTCTCTGGCTAGGCAAGGCCTATGCCCTTACTCACCTTAAAGCAGTTACAGAAGATGGATCTTTGCTCATCAACTTCTGTTAAGATTGAGGGACTAAAGTCATGTTTTTGAGAAAATGAGGCAGGATAGATTAGGAAAAATAGGCATGAGAAAACACTGGTGACAAGTGCAAACTATCTTGAATAGGGAGATAGCACTTATGAGAGATGGTTTCAGGCCCAAGCCTTCTGTGCTTGCCCAGAAAAATTCTAGCCTTATTGGAGGCAATCTAACTACCAAAAGTGTGTCACCCTGGTACATTGTCCAGAGCATCAAATTCTGGTAGCCCAAGGAAATCACACAGCCAATGCCACTGCTCAAGGAGCTGCCTTAAAACCAGTGGGGCCCCCTAAATTGACTATTCCAGTCCTAGCCTGTCATCCAAGCCAGCGTACTCAGAAGAACAACTTTCGGCCAAGAAGTTGGGAGGAGAACAAAACTCTGAAGTGTGGTGGGTCTTACCTGACGGTAGGATTTTCTTACCCGAAGCTCTGGGCAGAACCTTGAGCGACCAGGTATACAAGCCACTCACTGGGGAACAACTAAGATTGAGCTATCTAAAGTGGCACTACTTTGTTCCTAAATTAGAACAGATAGCTGAAGTAATAACCTGTAGGTGCCCTGCCTGTGCAAAACAGGGTAAAAAGACACCTCAGGATTAAGGAGGGAAACATTCCCAAGGAGCACTGGGAGACTGACTGAAGTTAGGCCCATACCTTAGGTTATAAATAACTCCTAGTTTTCATTGACACCTTTTCAGGGTGGGTAGAAAAACTCATTATATCTCCTATAAGGCGGGGCTTACCCGATTCAAAATAATGTTTGGAATCCCCTCTCCCTTACTCCTCAGGCTTCCCTCTAAAATATTGGGTAGGGGCAGGGAAAGTGGCTCAGCGGTAGAGTGCTTGTCTTGCAGGTATGAGGCTCTGAGTTCGATTCCTCAGCACCACATAAACAAAAAAAGCCGGAAGTGGTGCTGTGGCTCAAGTGGTAGAGTGCTAGCCTTGAGCTGAAGGGCTGAGGGACAGTGCCCAGGCCCAGAATTCAGGACCCATAACCAACAACAACAGCAGCAGCAAATAATAATAATAATTAATAAATAAAAATAAAATACTGGCTAAACTTAACCTTACTTAAGTTTCTGCAGATCTTACAGAAGGTGCATAAACAGGCCTGGGGTATACTGTGACTGCCCAGCTCAGATCCCCATCCAATTTGGAGATTCTGTGTGGGTTTAAGATGGCCTCACTTGCATCTGAGAGGGAATCTACACCATCATCCTGACCACTCCTACTGCAATGAAAGTGAATGGGATCCCTGCCTGGATGCACCATATGACTTTAAGCTGCTGATTTGGAACAGAAGGCACACATCACTTCAGATTCAATGAAACTAAGACTTTCGCATCATGCTGACCATGATGCAACTCCCCAAAGCCTTCTTTGCTTGACATAGATTTGTAAACCTTACCCAGCCTGACCTGAGATAAGGTTGCTGGTTATGTTTAGGTTCAAAGCTTCCTTATTTATATGGGTATTGGTCATAGTGAGCCAACTCTGACTGCTGGAGACTCCTCAGATTGCAGTTGGGATCGGTGCGGGCAAAACCAAAGGGGGTTGCATCTTCTGTTTCCCCAACAGGGCCTCTGCACAGCCTTAGGAGAAGCATGTTTTTATGCTAATGAAACCGATTTAATATAGGAGAGCCTCCCTGTGAGACGACAAAACGTAGAAATAAGAAAGCAGAGTTTGGAAGTTCACAGAACTGGTTCTAAAAAGTATTTAATCGGTTAATTGGCTAACAACTGTGATATCTGCAGCCATGGGGCTCTTAATTCTACTTCTCCTATGTACCCAAAGACCCAGGTCTTCTCAATTGCTTTGTAAACTTTGCTCAAAATTATAGTAACCCAGTTAAGCTCATGGTCCGAAGGGCCCAATACTGTCCTCTCACTGAAGAATCAATGATTTGATTTCATGTACATCAAACCAGTGGGGAAGGAAATATGGATACTGAGTCCAAGTAACATCATCTTGTCCTCACCGCCATCCTGGCACCTTCATAGATGAGAACTTTCACCCAGTTCTGAAAACCCTAGAGGTAAAATAGGTCATTCTTTGAATTGCAGATGTGTCATGTTGTTTAGCTCCAGAAAAGGTTTGCTCCAGAGAATACCTGCCCTTAGTTGTCCTTGTTTTTTTGCCCCCAGATCACTGGTCCTTGATGGCCCCTGATTGTTTCCCCTAGATAGCTTGCTTGGCTTCTGTGAAACATGCTTTGCTAGTCCCCATACCATGTGACATCTGTCTTGATGTGGTTTTTGCCTTTATAAGCTTGGTAATAACTGCGTTTGATGCTACAAGTTTTGGTGGGGGAGACATGAGTCCACTTGCAGTTGCTGGCTTTGTAATAAAGACACCTGATTCAACCTCTCACTGTGTGGCTTCTCTGTATCTCATTGATTAAATTCCCATACACCATTATCTCCAATTAACCAATTGAAAGTTGAAAGTGCTAATGGGGCTTAAGTGGTAGAGCACCAGCTGTATCAAGCAAAAAGTAAGAGGCCCTGTGTTCCAGCCCCAGGACGGGGGGCGGGGGGAGGCGGGGGAGAAAGTAAGGAAAGTAGAAAGGAAAGAATGAAAAGACAGGCATAATACCGTGGGCTTGTAGTCCCAGCTACTCAGGAAACTGAGGCAGGAGAATCACTGGAGGCCAGGATCCTGAGGTCAGGATAGGCAATATAGTGAGAGACCCTATTTCAAAACAAACAAAAATCCCCCAAAACATTTAAATAATTGAATTTAAACTTTTTAACCCTTTGAAATCAGGATAATGGAAGAATCATTGGTATCTCCACATATGTGCATTGGGCCCTGGAGTTCTGCTAATGTGGGTATAATGCAGAATCCGGAAGAGGAAATGACAATGTTGCATTGACTTCTGCTACTCATTTCTTAAGTACAAATATTGACTTGTAATATCATGTACTTGTCTTACCTATACAATATACTCATGTACCATGATTTAATCTTTCCATACCCTTGTTTTGAGAGTACACACACAGCTGCCAAGACTCCTCAGCTTCTCCTCAGGGGATTCCCAACCTTCTTGAGCTTTCTTTCCATTCCCCACATGGTGGTGTTATATGGGAATTCAATCAGCTAGAGACAGAGAAGCCAAGCGTTGAGAGGTCAAATTGGGAGTCTTTATTACAAAGTCAGTGACTGCAAGCAGGCTCCTATCCCAAAGAACCTGCTACCCTGAATGTAGCTAGTACAACGTTTATACAGGCAAAAACCACATGGTTGAGGTGGGGAACTAAACCTAACAAAGGTGATATACACAAGTAAAGCAAATTTCTAGGGGAAACATGGGGGGAAATCAAGGGCCACTTACCTGGAGGGGGTGGGGGCCGGAGAGAGACAATCAAGGGCAAGCATTCCCTGGAGCAAACCTTTCCTGGAGCTAAACAACATGATACATCTGCAATGCAAAGAATGACCTATTTCACCATTAGGGTTTTTGGAACTGGATAAAAGTCCCTATCGTTTATGAAGATGCCAGGATGGCAGTGAGAACGAGATGGTGGTACTTAGACCCAGTTTCCATATTTTAACAGTAACTGATCGTAAGATAGCATGTTTCTTTTCACCGACTCTGAGTTAAGAAACCTCTCTCCAATCTCCTACCACAGGGCACCTGCTGCACAAAATACCCGGGGATATGAACATCATTGATATCCAATCTCTGATGACAAACATCCAATTAAGCCTGTATTTGCCAGAGAAATGGCATGTTCCTTTGTGTGGCTTTCAACAGTGCTGAGTTTGCGCAAGGCTGTGGGATGTAAGTGTTAGAGCTAGTATTCCTTAGCAGTGACCAAAGCTCTCACTATTTTTATATCCTTTGCTTCCACTTCATCTCTCCCACACATTGTGATTTTCTTTTCTTTTCTTTCTTGTTTTTTTGGTCAGTCATGGGGTTTGAAATTGCAGCTTGGGCTCTATCCCTGAGCTCTTTTGCTCAAGGTGAGCACTCTACCACTTGAGCCACAGCCCTACTTTTGGTTTTCTGGTGATTCATTGGAGATAAGAGTCATGGAGGGCTGGGAAGGTGGCTCAGTGGTAGAGCACTTGCCTTGCATGCCAGAGGCCCTGGGTTCAATTCCTCAGCACCACATAAGCAAAAAGAAAAAAGCCGGAAGTGGCGCTGTGGCTCAAGTGGTAGAGCGCTAGGCTTGAGTTGAAGAGCTGAGGGACAGCGCCCAGGCCCAGAGTTCAGGCCCCACGACTGGACCAAAAAAAAATCTTCTGAGATGCATTGTACTCACAGACTGACACTTGGAAATAAAGCCCCTTTGGACAACTACTCAAAGGTAAATTTGTACAACTTCTCAAAGGTAAATTTTTAAAAAATTGGTTTTTAACTAGGGGCTCGTGGCTCAAAGCTGAAATCCTAGCTGTGCAGGAGGCTGAGATCTGAGGATCATAGTTTGAAGCCATCCTGGGAAAGGCTATGAAACTCTTATCTCCAATGAACCACGGAAAAGCTGGAAGTGGAGTTGTGGCTCAAGTGGTAGAGTATTGAGCAAAAGAGCTCAGGGACAGGGCTCACACCCTGAGTCAAACCCTACAACTAACAACAACAGCAAAGAGACTGGGAAAGAAACTGAACAAGACCTGGCATATAAATTAGGGCACCTCCAACAACACATAACAACATACATTTCAACGTGGCTCACAGAAGTGTTGCGATTATTCTTGGCGCTATTACCTCATACACCAAGTAACAAAACCAACACGTGGCAGGTCAGTGAGCGGTCCACAGGTGTTGGCAATCAGCATAGAACCCTTTTCCCAGCCCCCACTGGGGGGGGGGGTGGTAAGAACCCAGTGAGGGACAGAGGGGAAAGGGCTGCAGGGCTGGGGGAGGGGGGAGGGGGGGGGGGAAGGAGCAATTAGTGTCTGAAGAAGCAAATCCCTGGAAAGCTTCACCTAGAACAACGTGCACCAGACGAAAGTATCTGGAGCTATCTGAAGAAAATTCTCAAGGGAAGAGAAGAATGGAGCCAGGTCTGGAGATCACATTTGGTAATCACAGCTCTGGAGATCACATTTGGTAATCACAGCTCGGCTCCAGGATACAGAGGTAGGAGAATCATCAATTCTAGGACAGCCTAAGGAAAGGGGAGAAAAAATCCATTTCTTCTGACCAGCAGAATAAAGAGAATAAGGCACATTTATTTATTTACTTTCATGCTAGGAAAATAAAGCTACCTTCAATGAATTGTTTTTCTCCTCTTTTTCTAAAATGCTAAAAAAACAAAAACCCAGAGGGGTTACAGATAAGAGTACATTTCCTTTTGGACACTGTCACCTCTTCTCATGCTGTCTTCCAGTTTTTCCCTCCCATAAGTTGTTTAGTTCATTTTCCACATAATGTCCAGTGAGTACCACTACTTCAAGGAATTGTTTTCGGATTTTTTTTTTTTTTTTTTTGCCAGACCTGGAGCTTAAATTCAGGGCCTGGGCACTGTCCCTGAGCTTCTTTAGCTCAAGGCTAGCACTTTACCGCTTGAGCCACAGCACCACTTCCAGCTTTTCCTGTTTATGTTGTAATGAGGAATTGAACCCAGGGCTTCATGAATGTTAAGCAAGCACTCTACCACTAAGCCATATTCCCAGCCCTTCAAGGAATTATCTTTAAGAGAAGTTTCTAGTCTATCTCCAACATTACTAATTCATTTTCTTTTTTTTTCTTTTTTTTTGGGCGGGGGGGTCCGGTCGCGGGGCCTGAACTCTGGGCCTGGGCGCTGTCCCTCAGCTCTTCAGCTCAAGGCTAGCGCTCTACCACTTGAGCCACAGAGCTACTTCTGGCTTTTTTCTTTTTGTTTATGTGGTGCTGAGGAATCCAACCCAGGGCCTCATGCACGCAAGGCAAGCGCTCTACCACTGAGCCACCTTCCCAGCCCCTAAGAACTCATTTTCTAAATAGTCTCTAAACTTTTCTCTAGGTTTGTCATTTTCCCTTTGTCTACTTTTCTCTATTTGTCATTTGCTCCTCAGCTTTCCAAGAAATCGGGGATGTGGGGGAGGGGTGGAAATCAGTTCTGTGCTTGTGGACAGGGAGAGGGGAGGAGACAGCCCTAGATACTAGGTTGAACACAGGAGCTTTGTTGGGATGTCTGAGCAAAGCACTCAGAATTTGAGGGCCTTAAAACATTTGTTTTAATTTTTTTTAATTGCTCCAAACACCAAATATATTATCAGTGTTCTCACTCCCTTATTGTTAGCTATTCTTTTTAATATTTGAATGGTTATGTTCTGTAGTGTTTGACCTCCAACCATAAGAGGCATAATACAGGCATGGTGCCAAGGGCAGGTCCTTTAGAGGCAGAGTGCATATGTGAGCTTCTGTCTGGTCCCCAGTGCCCCTCTGCCTACCACCAAGTTACTGAACGAGAGACAGAGAGACAGAGATAGAGAGAGAGATGAAGGAAAGAGGAGGGAGGGAAGGAAGAAGAGAGGGAGGGAGGGAAGGAGGGAAAGAAAGAAAGGAAGGAAGGAAAAAGAGAGAGAAAAAGAGAGAAAGAGAAAGAAAGAGAGAGAAAGAAAGAAAGAAAGGAAGAAAGGAAGGAAGGAAGGAAGAAAGAAAGAAAGAAAGAAAGAAAGAAAGAAAGAAAGAAAGAAAGAAAGAAAGAAAGAAAGAAAGAAAGAAAGAAAGAAAGAAAAGGGGGAGGGAAGGAAGGGATGAACGTAGAACTTGAAGTATAGGCCATGAAGTGCCAGGTCTGATCTAGAAATGGACAGATAGTGTTTTTTTAAGTCCAGCTTTGCCAGCAAGTGTTGGGAGCCCACAGTAAAGCTCAAAGGTCATCTTGACCCCTGTGCTCACTTAAAAGCACATACAAGAAACTGGCTTACTTAAATAACACCAGGTGCCCGGGATTGCTTTGCTATGTCTGCAGAGTTTGTTTTACTTTCTATCAGTTGACCTTGTCTTGTTTTTAACTACACTCTGTTTTTACTGAAATTTTCCTTGTTTTTCTGGACTATTGTAACCTTATGTTACCTCTTGACTTCTAAGAGTATATATTAGGGAAAGTTAAAAATAAACAGTGCTGCAGTCTTGAGCTGCAGACCTCTGGACCTCATCCTTTGTTTTATGTCTTTTTTTTTCCTCATCCTCGCACCCTAATTCAGGATTCCCTTTTGTTGCCTGCAGGCTCCAGCAGAACAACAAAGGATCACATCTTTAAAGTCAGAAAATCTCAAGGCCAGTTGCAAAATGATAACTGATGTTCATTGAAATTTTATTCCAAGCCCTGTACTGTTTTGTTTTTGTTTTGTTTTGTTTTTACCATATTTATTCCCCTATAATGACCTGTGACTAGATACAAAGCTGCTTTTTTTGTCTGTTTTGAGGTTTGTTTATTTTTGTTGGTGGTGGTGGTGTGTGGTTTGAACTCAGGTCCTGGAGCTCTTTTGCTAGAGGCAAGCCCTCTATCATGTTGAACCACAGCTCTACCTCTGATTTTGTGGGGTGTTTTCTTGGGGGGTCCTGTCGTGGGACCTGAACTCTGGGGCTGGGTGCTGTCCCTCAGCTCTTCAGCTCAAGGCTAGCACTCTACTACTTGAGCCACAGGGCCACTTCCAGCTTTTTTTTTCTGCTTATGTGGCGCAGGCCTCATGCATGCAAGGCAAGCGCTCTACCACTGAGGCATCTTCCCAGCCCATCTATTTCTGGTTTTTGAGTGTCTAATTGGAGCTAAGAGTCTCACAGGGATTTTTCTGCTGGGGCTGTCTTTGAACCACAATCCTCATGTTGTACAGTGAGAAAACACATTTTGAGAAGTCTAATTTTGAGCCTTTATTGGAATGCCGGTGGTCTGTAGATGAATTCCTGTCACAAAGACCTGCAGCCCAGTTATGACATTTACACTGTTAGAAATCGGAGCCATGAGAACCACAGAGGAAAGAGGAGAAAAACCATACCAACAAAGCAGATCAGCTCCAATGGAGAGCTGAAGTGGGACGCCATGTTGACCAGGAGGAGCGCCAGGAGAGAAAGAGCATGAACACAGAGACAGGAGGCCTGGCATAGCAGCGCCTGAGCTGGTCTGGGCCTAAATAGGGTCAGATCAGGGAGCAGGGTCACAGGGAGCTTGAGAGTTCATGACCCAACACTGGTTAAGTCCAGTAACCTGCCCCTGCCTTGAGAAATTCTTCCTCCACCATGAAGACAAGATGGCGCCAGCTAAGCCCAATACTCTATTATCCACCACATGGCCAAGATGGCGCAGGCCAATGTTTTAGTCTATAAAATGGGGATTTGAGCTGAGGCACTGAGCAGTTACATGACATTCCTAGGATCACAAAGTGGCAGGATTCCAACCCAGACGCCACTTTTCCCATTAGAGCATCTTTATTAGAAAGTACTAATCAGACTGAAGTTTTATTGCAAAGCAGTAATGAAGATAACAGATATATAGACTTCTTGCTAAATGTCTGGCATCATGCTAAGCCTCTTTCAAGCATCATTGCATCTGCTCTTCAAAACAACCATGCTAGTTTTTATTACTACCACTTTATGGGTAAAAGAAGCCAGGGCTGTGAGCATGGTTCAAGTGGTAGAGCACTTGCCTAGTAAGTACAAGTTCCTGACTTCAAACCCCAGCATGGAGCTCCCAAAATAAAATAAAGCAAAATATTGAGTAAATAAGAAAAAACAGAATAAGCCAAGCCAGGCACTGGTGGCTAATGCCTATAATCCTAACTACTTAGGGGCTGAGATCTGAGGATCATAGTTCAAAGCCAGCCCAGGCAGGAAAGCCCATGATGGGACTCTTCTTTTTTATTTTTTGTCAGTAGTAGGGCTTGAAGTCAGGGTCTGGGTGCTGTCCCTAAGCCTTTTCAGTCAAGGCTGGCACTCTACCACTTGAACCGCAGCTCCACTTCTGGTTTTCTGGTAGTTCACTAGAGATGAGAATCTCATAGACTTTTCTGCCTGGGCTGACTTTGAACCTCGATCCTCAGATCTCAGCTTCCTGAGTAGCTAGGATTACAGGTATAAGCCACCAGTGCCTGGTTTGTTTCTTTTAATGAAAAAGACATTGTTTAAACAAACCAAAAATTAGACTTTTAATTAAAAATTGACTATTTAAACAAAAATCAAAGATAAGATTCTTATCTCCAATTAACCAGCAAAATGTCAGAAATGGTGCTATAGCTCTGGTGGTAAAATGCCACAAACAAGTCCCAGTTCAAGCCCCAGTACCAGCACACACACACACACACACACACACACACACACACACACACACACACACACACACACACCAACAAGCTTGGGCACTTTGGGTTTCCAGGTGTGTTTCCTAAACTTGTGTAATAATGGGAATACCTGATGCTCATTCTCAGGACCCACCCTAGATTCTAATTTAGAAAGCCTAGGGTGGGGCATTGGGAATCTGTTTTACACAAATACATCACCTGTTCATATTATCAGGCCAGTTGTGCAAACATCTGGAGTAAAGGATAAGGACATAATTAGGCCTTGTAAGTGTAATACAAACTTGGATATTAGGAAAACCTCAAGAAGTATATCTTCTTTTTAGGGAAACTAGATTGACAGGCAGGAAATAAAGTCAATGCAGGGTAGACTGAGCAAATGTGAAGGGATAGATGCAGTAGGCCCTAAAAGTCAAGAGTCCAGAATACATTCTGAGAGGAAGTTCAGAGTTAAGACACATCTATGTTGCTAAAGATGCTCAGGACATGAGTAATTATGAGCTGCACACGGGAGGAGCCCACAAAGGCTGGAATGTCCAAGGAAAGGGAGTGGAGTTGCAGCTGATGGGATTGTGGAAGACCTGGAAGTCCAATGAGGTTAAGGATTAAGTTGGAACTCAGTCCTATCGGGAATGAGGGGCCCTTCAATATTTGGGTGCTGAAGAGACAGATTATGAAACAATAGTGTTAGCAGGTGAATCTAATCATCATGTTCCTCGGGGTTTGGCCCCATTTAAATTACAGCATCCCACCCCCAAGTTTCGGGTACAGGAGGTCATGAAGCCTGTAAGAGTTTGCAAGTCTTAACAAGTTTTTAAGTGAAACTTGGGACACAGGAGGGAGGGACCCAGGGGTTACACTTGTGTGTGTGTGTGTGTGTGTGTGTGTGTGTGTGTGTGTGTGTGTGTTCTGGGGCTTGAAATCAGGGCTTCTGGCTCTCACTTGGCTTCTTTCTCTGAAGGCTGGTGCTCTCCAACCTGAGGTGCACTTCCATTTTTAGCTTTTCTGTGGTTAACTGGGAAGATAAGCATCTCAAGGGCTTTCTTACTCAGACTGGCTTCCAGCCAAGATCCTCAGATCTCCCCATCCTGAGTAGCTAGTACCGATGGCAACCACAGCACTGAGTTTAGTGTTGTTCTATTGTATTACAGACCACTGTGAAGAGTGAGAACCAAGTGCAAGGATAAGGCTGGTGGTCTGAAAAGGGACAGCACAGACACAAAAAGAAATCACCAAACCTAAGCACTCTGTTGTTGGAAGAGGGAAAAGAGGAGGAGGTAAAAGGGGAAAACACCTAAAAGTTCAAACCTAACAGCAAGAACAAAGGGGAAGATTGCATGTAGTCATCCAGGAAGACTTTCTTAAACTCAGTATTCATCACAGTGAATTCCTGGTTGAATAGAATCCTTCCAGCTTTCGTCCACGTTGCTTCTGATGAGAGAAAATGAAGCAGCAAGGCCCAGCCGGTGAGGGAGGACAGCCTGAAAGAGAGACTGGCAGAGGTGCACCAAGAGTGCTCTGGGCATTCACAGGATCAGTTGGGCAAGCTGTGATTGACGGTGCCATCCAAACTAACTTGACCCACTTACACGCCTGTCCCAGACTGAACCCTATAGCACTGTTTCAAATCAGCCATTTGCACAGACTCCACACCCAGACCAGAAATTCCTGCTCTCTGCACCCCCTCCTTCCCCCACACCCACCCTGGGGCTGGCTGGGATGAGAACTAGCAAGGTTGACTTACTAAGCCCCTGGCTCCCAACTCTGGGATGGGCCACACTCTCGGCACTTCTTGTCCTGACCGCCAGGGGGAGCCCTTCCCAGCCCTATGGAAAATCTGGGTAAAGCCAGGAGTGGCAGTGGAGAGCCGTTCTGGTTTTGACAAGAGTCCTTGAGGACTGTCCAGCGGAGAGGGGAGCCAGGCCTCAGAGATGGTGACAGAGTGGAGGGGTAGGGCTACGTCTGGGCCTCCTGTCCTCAGCCCTCCAGGACGGAGGGCATATACGAGCTCCAGGTGCCCTGTCAACACCTGTGATTTGACTGCCATCCGTGATAGAGCCACAGACAAACCAACTGACCAAGTCCTTCTCCTTCTTACCACAGGAGGAATAAAACCACTGAAATAAATACTTGGAGGACAGGGGTTTCAGTTTTATTCTTTTTTGAACAGGGAAGTTCTTCATTTAGGACCATGCACCACATTGTGTCTCTCTGGAAAAGCCAAGGCCTCATTCTGTACATTATCCACTCTACCAAGGACATTGGCTGGAAAAAAAAATACGTGTGAGCCAATGTTTCATTTCTAGAATCTCAGAGTTGCAAGGCAGGCCATCTGGAAAGACCAGGCCTCATTCTTTTTGTTTGGAACATTAGAGGATTTTCT
Organism: Dipodomys spectabilis; assembly: GCF_019054845.1. Lineage (NCBI taxonomy): Eukaryota > Metazoa > Chordata > Mammalia > Rodentia > Heteromyidae > Dipodomys > Dipodomys spectabilis. The sequence goes on from NW_024871277.1 coordinate 2,783,792, forward strand.
AATCTGCTCACTTATCGCTTCTCCATAAAACAATACACTTTATAACTTTTGTGTGTGTGGAGGGAGGAGGCAATACAGGGGCTCGAACTCAGAGCCTTGCAACTCTCACTTGGCTTTTTATCCCAAGACTGGCACTCTAGAACTTGAGCCATACCTCCAAACCCAGTGTTTTGCCAGTGAATTGGCGATAGAATTTGTCTTGAATTTGTCCACCCAGGCTGCCTTTGAACTATAGGTTCCTGATTACAGGCGTGAGCTACCAGTGCCTGACACATTTGATAATTCTTATTCAAGGAGAAAGAGTTTGGGGGAAGGGGAAGGGGAGGGGGATGTTGGAGTATGCTGGTATTGGGGCTGGAAGTTGGGCCTCTCACTCTTGCTTGGACTTTTCACTCTAGGCTGGCACTCTACCACTTGAGCCATACGTCCATTCCCAAGAAGGAGCTTTTCATTCAGAAATATATCAAGTACCAACTACGGAAGAGACATTGCACTAAGAACCATTATATGGTAGTGAAGAAAATAGGTAAGACGTTTCACAGACTGGAAGTGGAGATGAGGCTCAAGTGGTAGAGCTCCAGCATTGAGCAAAATGAGCCAAGAAGAGAAGGCCTAGAATTCAAAGCACACACCACACACTCAAAAGGTTTCCCAGGTTGGTACCGCCAGTGAGATAACTAGTATTGCAAACAGTCAATCACAGAGAAAGCTGAAAAGACACAGTGCAAAAGCAGTAAAGAAAGAGGTTATGGAGCGTAGCGACCAGTCTTGAGGGGTAATATTACCAGTCTTGTCTGGTAATATTAAATGTACACTTGGAAGAAGAAAATAATGTTTGAATAAATGCTAGAAGGAAATGAGGGAAAAGGCCAAGTGACCACCGTTGAATAACTATTCTGGAAGAGAGAAGTCTAGGAGCCACAGGCAATGTACCAGACACCTTCACAATACAGACCATGTGGCTGGCACGCACACCCTGAGCATTGCTTCCAGATTCCATGGGGCTTGGATGGGGCAGAGGAGACAGGCGATCTGACTTGTGTTTGAACAAATCCCTTATAGAATATTAAGTAAATACTAGAAAGCTCAAGGTTAGTCACCACCCTGAGGATGTTTTTAAGAGACAAGGTAAAAGTAAAATCAAACAGCATTTTTTTAAAAGCTAATCTCAGCCAGGTGCTGGTGGCTCACACCTGTAATCCTGGCTTTTCAGCAGGCTGAGATCTGAGGATCAAGATTTGGAGCTAGCCAGGGCAGGAAAGTCCATGAGACTCTTCTTACCTCCAATTACCACCCCCACCCCTCCAAAGAAATCCAGAAGTGTAGCTACGGCTCAAGGGAGGGCTAGCCTTGAGGCAAAAAGCTCAGGGACAGTGCCCAAGCCCTGAGTTCAAGTCCCAGCTAATCACAAATTGCTTTTTTTTTTTTTTTGGTCAGTTGTGGGGCCTGAACTCAGGGCCTGGGCACTGTTCTGAGCCTCTTTGTGCTCAGGGCTAGCACTCTACAACTTAAGCCACAGAGCTACTTTGGGCTTTTTTTGAGGAGTTTGTTGGAGATAATAGTCTCATAGGGACTTTTTTTTTGTCCAGGCTGGCTTCAAACCACTATCCTCATAGCTCAGCCTCCTGAGTAGCTAGGATTACAGGTGTGAGCCACTGGCCCCTGGCCAAGTAAGTATATTTTGAGGCATTAACATAAGCAGGCTTGAAACTGGTATCTTTAAGTGACTTCCTTGCAGGATTGGCCCATGGCTGAAGTCTGGGAGCTTGGGTGCCAGAAGAGTTGCAGCTCCCTGTGCCTAGTCACTGCTTTCCTTCTGAGATAGGAAGTTCTGGTACAGGGAAAGCAAAAGGGATCTGCATGACCAGTTCCCAATAAAAACGCCAGCTGCTCCACATCACACGGGTGTGGGTACCAACAGCGGGTGAGAAACCTGTCCTTTGGAGAGCCAGTGAGAGGGAATCTTATGCAGAAATGAAAAAGCTTTTGAGACATATTAAGAATTCAGCAAGGTGGCTGGCTGCAAGTTTAAACAGTTCAAACCACAGAAACCTTGTATAGTTCCACAAAATAGCATCAAGAGGCTGAGGCCCAGTAAACTGTCTCCTCCTGGCAAATAGCCGGGCCAGGTCCCTCTGCACATGAGCCTTCAGGTGAGACTGCATGCACTCTGGTAATGGTCTGCAAGCCCACGGAAGGCCCTAAACCAGAGGCACCACCTACTATGCGTTCATTACCCAGACCTGCAGAAACTGTGGCATCAAGCTTGTGGTTTTAAAGCTGATTTCTGGATTTCTTTTTGTGGATGGTGGGTAATGTTATGTAACAAAGGATAACTAAAAACCAGGAAGAATTAAGGGATCAAAGTATTAATGAAAGCTGGGCTCAGGACAACCGATTTCTGGGTCCCGTTCGTTGCTCATTCTCCTGAGTAGGCTTTACTTGTTAAATAAACTATTACCCCCTGATGACCCTTCCCCAATAAATGCGGGGTACACACCTGGGGAATTCTAGCATCTCAGGAGACTGAGATCTGAGAATCATGGTTTGAAGTCAGCCCAGGCGGTCAAATCCAAACAAAAAGCCAGTAGAGGTATGACTCAAGTGGTAAAACACCAAATTTGAGTCAAATCTGAGAGCACCCTGGCCCTACATTCAAGCCCCAACACTTGCAAAAACAATATTGAGAACCTAGCAAGGTAAGCGCTACTGAGCATTTGCTAGTCTAGAAAAAACACCCAAGAAACCAGTCTGGAGGGGAGGAGGTCTGTCTTGCTGTTCCTTAAGATTCCTCATCATGCAGGTATGTGCTGGCTCCTGTCTTGGAATCCCAAGGTGCTTGTATTAACTTACAAGTAGACAGGAAGACAAGTGGTTGTCAGAGTTGGGGGTTAGGGAAAGGTATAGACAAAGACCAGAGGATTATCAAGGTAGTGAGACCATCCTGGGACATCTGCCATTGAACTTGTCAAATGCTAGAATGTACAGCAGCAAGAATGGCTGTTGAGTGTTGAGCGTAGAATCCTGGATCATCACAAATGCAATACAGTAGTACAGGATGCTGGCAGTTCTGAGTGATGGATGAGGTAAATACACAGGAATTCTGTATGTTCTGAGCAGTTTTATTGTGAACATATGTAACTTTTCTTAAAAAAAGTCTAAAGAGGAAACAGGCTGAGTGATCTATGTGGCAATGTGTGTGACTTACAAGTGCTTTGCCCCATTTTGTTCTGGTTTTGGAAAACCTGTATATACACAATGAAATTCGCCAGGACAAGAACCATAACGAAACTTGTCTCATTACACCCTACACACGTTATACAATGTGTGTGTGTGTGTGTTGATTGCAATTGGTCACAGGGGCAGTTTTAAAATTTTCTGTGTAGGTGTGATTGTGTGTGTGTGTAAGACAAAATGGGCCCAGGTTACCAAACCAACCAGGCATTCAAAATATTCAAACCATGCCCTACACAACGTCCACCACAGAACCCAACAAGATTCTAAAAATCTTCCACGAACGCATACATGAAACCAAGAAACACAACAAAGAATCACTCCTTCAGTTCTCTGAAGGAGTCACATGAAGTCCTAAAACTATGGACTTCCTTAGTGCCACAATTAGAACATCTATTTAGACAAACACTTTGGCAATTTCTTTTTAAAAGTTCTTCATATTTAATATAAAAATTATACATATATATACATATACATATACACATATAGACTCCAAGATATGGAAACAAGAGATCTCTTTTTCTTTCTGTATTTTATTTTTTTGATGATTCTGTATTCCTTATATATGGTGTATTCATGTGTCTATCTCCGGGAGGGTAGAGAACTTGAGGAAAGAAGGTGGAAAAGTACAGCAGTAGATCTCACTGGACCCCTGTGGGTGGAGATGGGAGGGAGGGACTGGGAGAGTGTGAGGGAAGGGAAGGCACTGCACAAAAGGAATGCGCTCATTACGTAATCACCGTTACAATAACAATGAAGTAAATTAGTTAAAAAGTTTACCTAGTAAGGCCTTGTCCAGCTTTCTCTTCGTGCAACTTTTATTAAAAATTAGGCTAGCCTGTTAACAATATATTTGCTTTGAGAAAATAATTTTACCACTTTGAAATGTTATGGTCACTTTAGGCCACGAAGCTTTATTTACAGAGTCCTTCTGAATGTATTGCAGTGGTGCACACACATCAGTGTGAAATGCTGGCAAATAGATTCGATTTACAGGAAAGCAGAAAAGAGGGAAATAAACAATTCTTTAATTTAATATATACAGTGCCATTAATGGCTGCTATTTTACAGTTTCCTCTTGAGGATAATCTACAGAATACTTTTTACAGTTCATAGTTCCCAGGTTCCAGAGTACAGTGGATGCACCCCACATACTTTATAGTGTTATCTGACAGGTTCTGAGTAGCTGCTCATCATTATTTTTCCCACTTTTTTTCAAAAGTTTTAGATGACGAAGAATCATGACTTTCAGCACTATTATAGCGCTCGTATAAAGTCTGAAATGAAAAACACAAATCGGTTTTATAACTTTTTTTCAACGTAGTATCATATCCGTAAGGTAAAAACTGATGTATTTTAAATCCACTAAGTTGTCTCGTACAACTGAGAAATTACTTTATAAACCAGTGGAGCTAAGAATTCTCAACTTAACTTGGTCTTAAGAATTGGCTATCATAAAATGACGGTCCTCAGGATTTTCAAAAGAAAATATAGCTATTTATAAACACACATGTAAATCTTCAAGGTCTTCTGAAGTCCCCTTACTTTTTCTTAAAGTTACTCTTAGAAAACTTCCTATATGGAAAGCATTTTCATTAAGAAACTTTGTATATTTAAACTAATAAGGAGGGTACTAAGTTATTACATACATAAATACAATTAGGTGTCAGGTGGAGTTGTCTGTTGTATGTCTCCAGTATGGGATCCCCCTGTCCCCCCTCTGGACTCCTAAATCTGCAGAGGTTCTAGTCCTTTGATAAACTGTGTACTATTTGCACACATGCATGCACATGCACATACACACACATCCTTACATACTTTATGTCTAGATTACTAGATTGCTTTTCCTAATTAATACAATGTGAACATGATACAAATCATTTTTTTAGGAAAATAACAAGAAAACCTCTCCATGTGCAGTACACACGAGCTATTTCTGAACTGCAGCTGGTTGAATCAATGGATATAAACCCACAGTAAAATCTATGTAATTTTAAGGAACACTGAATGATGGCTGAGCCAACAGGTCATTTACAAAGAGGGCTTATCTAACTTCAGTGATTTAACGTGATCAAAATCCACCTTATTTATATTGATAAAAATATGGGAGGGAAAGGTGGCTCAGTGGTAGAGTGCTTGTCTCCCATGCATGAGTCCCTGGGTTCAATTCCTCAGCACAACGTAAGCAGAAAAAGCCAGAAGTGGCGCTGTGACGCATGTGGTAGAGCGCTAGCTTGAGCTGATGAGCTGAGGGACAGCGCCCAGGCCCAGAGTTCAGGCTCCCGATTGACAAAAAAAAAAAAAAAATATATATATATATATTTTATATATATATATATATATATAATGCAAATCTAATAATGAATGTACAGTGAACTGGCTCAGAAAGGTATTCAAGCTCTTAGCACCTGTGGTTGACTATACTCTCTCTCTTAGCATTAAGAATGTTGTTAGCTCAAGCTTCCATTGTTTCAGAATGTTACAAATGAAACATATCAATTGATCAGCTGACCAATAAACTCTCACGGTGTTACATAATGACTGTGTGTGTGTGTGTGTGTGTGTGTTTGTGTGTGTGTGTGTGGATAGTACCAAAATTTATGATTTAACAAGTTTTGTTTTTTGATTTTGTTGTGTGTGTTTGCTAGTCTTAGAACTTGAACTCAGGGCCTGTGCACAGTACTTGAGCTCTTTTATGCTCAAGGCTAGTGTTCTACCACTTCTGGTTTTTGCTGGATAATTGGAAATCTGAGTGTCAGGGACTTTGCTGCCTGGGCTGGTTTCAAACCACAATCCCTCAGACCTCAGTCTCTTGAGTAGCTAGGATTTACAGGCGTGAGCCACCAATAAACAGGTATTTTAACCCTAACAAGAGACTTGTGATTTGGAAAAAGTACCCATTGCTATGTAGAGCTTTACAGAAGCCAGCATTATACCTGACAAATCCTGTTGTTTCCCTATGGTTTAATATGTATCGGTATGAAGAATGGTGTTGAGACAGAATGCTTTAAAAGATGTAGTTCTGGATGAATTTAGCATAAGATTTGACAGCAATCTTTCTTCCTCTTTCTTTCCTTTCCCTCCCTCCCTCCCTCCCTTCCTTCCCTCCCTCCCCCCCTCTCTCTTTCTTTCTTTCTTTCTTTTTTTGGGTCCAATCGTGGGGCCTAAACTCTGGGCCTAGGTGCTGTCCCTCAGCTCTTCAGCTCAAAGCTAGTGCTCTACCACTTGAGCCACAGCACCTAAGATTTGACAGCAATCTTTCTTCCTCTTTCTTTCTTTCCTTCCTTGTTCCTTTCTTTCTGGGTCCAATCGTGGGGCCTAAACTCTGGGCCTGGGCGCTGTCCCTCAGCTCTTCAGCTCAAGGCTAGCGCTCTACCACTTGAGCCACAGCACTTGGTCCGGCTTTTTTCTTTTTTTTTAATGTGGTGCTGAGGAATCGAACCCAGGGCCTCATGCATACAAGGCAAGTACGCTATCACTGAGCCACCTTCCCAGCCCCCCGCTTTATTTCTACTGTCTTTAACTAGCTGAACAAAGGGGTTTCAATTTATCATATCAGTTTATGAGTTTGATGCTGACAGAAATCTTGAATGGTCTTTGTAAGACCATGGACTTGAAGCTGTGTTATATGTACAATGAGAATACAAATCAAAATGACCTGCAATTGTCAAAAAGCATCGTTAAATGTCTCAATGCGTAAATGCACATTACAACTGCTGTGATTGCTGGACCACTTTTCCTTTGGGTGACCTGTTTCTTTCAATGCCCAATTATATTGAGTGAACAAGTCCTTGTACAGAGCACACGCACTCACTTTAGCAGCTTTCAGGATGGAGTTAGGAGAATTGAGCCCAACAAGCTGACCCAGAAATTGCTTCATCTCATCAGTGCTGCCCTTCGTTACTTGGTTTCCTATAAAATAAACGAGAACATATGCAATCAACACACTGGCACGAGAAAAACAAAAATTCAGTTAAAAATAACACATTCTGGAGGCTGAGACAGGAGATCACAAGTTGTACTCGGCAAGCTCGATTTAAAACAAAAAGAAAATCACTCACACAATCTATACATTCAGTGGAACAGCACAATGACCTGCGTAGCCCTTACCTAGGCTAAGTAAAATGAAGAAAGACCATTTTATTTACTACTCAGCATAACGGCAACTTCCTCAAGGAAGGAAGGAGGCAGGCAGGCTGCAAACAAGTAGCCACCCTAGCTTCTGGTTTTTGTTGTGACTAGCTGGCTGTTCATCTCAGTGACAAGGCGGAGCATTGTGTAGGCAGCAGTACCTGTGTGGGTTTGAATCTGGACGTAAGGATGTGCCAGGAGCTCGGCAATCGATATCCTCTGTTTAGGGTCTCTTATCAAGCAACACTATAAAAATAAAGATTGTTTTGTAAAAAGGTTTTCTCGTGTGATACCCGTATTTTTCTAGAACATATTACAGAAGTTGTATTATAGGTACCCCACTCAATAAGTTTTTTTTTTTAAATTTCAAGTCATTTGTGCAAAATTGCCAAGCAGCCGTTACATTTTTTAAAAACACCTTTAAATGAATAACGCTTTAAATTTCACTGTGGTCAGCAGTTCCTTTCAATAGACCGGTTGTATTTAATCCATTCATCTCATTCCAATCATTTCTACTAGTTCTTCTAAAACAATTCTATGAAATATTATCTTTTGACTCTACTATACTTTTGTTACCTTTAATACATCCTGAAGGTCTTTCTCAGGAATATCAGGAAATTCGATCTCATGATTAGGGTCAATTATGGCTTGTAATTTTACAATCTGATTAACTATATCCTGAAATGGAGTTTTCCCATAAGTCATATAGTACAAAATGCATCCTAAGGACCAAACATCACTTTTAGGGCTGATCTAAATAGGAAGAAAAAAAAGAAAGTTGCTTTATTTTAAGATAAAATATAAATGATATTTAAAAACACAATTCCCATACAGTCATAGTTAAATCTCAATGGATGTAAAAGAAAGCACTAGACGATGCATGAGGTAAAACATCTTGTTTTCATTACATGTGTTCTTGATGAAGGAAGGATATCAAAAGATGTGTTACAGTTTAAACCTTTGAACAAACTTATAATTATTTCAAATGAAATAAAATGCTAAACTTTGTCAGCTTGTGACCATGCGAGACTGAAAAGGATAGCCAGAATTTTTTTCTGTTATATTTTTGACTGTCTCCTTGTTATAAGCCCAGGCTGGCAACTCTCCAGCTTGAGCCCGCAAGTGCTAGGAGTACAAGCCCACACCCCCTGGCTTGGCACTGCAAACTCTACTTTTCTCCCGAATTATGAGACTATAATAAATTTGTATATAAGGGCACCGTATGTACAGATCTTTCTAAAGGTAGCTCAAATTGGACAACCCTAAACCCAACAACATGAACTGCAGAACTAGCTAGCAAGGCTTCTGTCCTCCTATCAGCAGCTGAGAATTACATGAGTCTGTTTATTCCTTTCTAAAACATGGGAGTAGATTCTCGAAGGGCACTGGGGGCTCTTAAGAAGTTTGGATCAACAGGATCAAGATTCAGGGCTGGGAAATTGGCTCAGTGGTAGAGCGCTTGCCTTGCATGCCTGAGGCCCTGAGTTCGATTCCTCAGCACCACATAAGCAAAAAGAAAAAAGCCGGAAGTGGCACTGTGGCTCAAGTGGTAGAGTGCTAGCCTTGAGCTGAAGAGCTGAGGGACAGCACCCAGACCCAGAGTTCAGGCCCCACGACCGGACCCAAAAAATAAATAAATAAATAAATAAATAAAAATAAAAATAACAGGATCAAGATTCAAAGCCAGTGGAGGCAGAAAAGTCTAAAAGATTTCATCTCCAAAAGTAATCAACAAAAAGCCGGGCTAGAAGCCTGGAAGAATGTAGCCAAACAAACAAACAAGCACAAAGCACCAAATTCAAACCCTGATAGCAAGAAAAAGAAAAGTACATTGTTGTGGGACAGGGGAGTCTAGCTCCATTTTTATTGCACTTAGTTCAATCCCTAGCACAGGAAAATAAAGAACATTATCATGAGCGCTAAATAACAATGAATACAGTTAATCACAGATAATAGTTTCTGGTAATAACAAGTACTCAATAAATACTATTACTAGTTTTTTCGCAAGTCAATGCTGAGATGAAACCCCAGGTTCCAAGTATTCTAGGCAAGCACTCTATCGCTGTGCTACTAACAGCCAATATTTAGTATTCACAGCACTAAAACCACATTAGGAATAACCAAAGCAATATGGCTGCACACAGAACCTGGCAAGGCTGGACGTAGCAGGACGTCATTCGAGTTGAAGGGGGTCCCTGGATAACAGCCTGTGTGGTAGGCACTTGCTTACACTGTTGCTGCTGAATTGCCCTTGAGAGTCTGGGATTATCTATCATGACAAAATGGGCCCCTGATTGTGGGTGATGGAGGGTGGGGGTGGGGGAGATTGCCGAGGAAGCTCACACAAAGCTCAGAGACTGAAATAAGCCAGGGGGAAAGTAAGACGGTGGCAGGCTAGGGAAATGACACGTGCAGCTATATTATGTGCAAATGTAGAATTCACAAATGAATGTCTACAATGCAAATTACTAAGAGGGAAAACAAAAAAGACTTGAAGATTATTTTCGTGTACCTAAGTCTGAGCTCATTTGTTAATATTTCCATGAATTTCAGAATTAAAAAAGAGATCTGTGGTTCCTTTTTCTTTTATTGGTAGGGCACACAGTGAAGGATCACGGTACCAAAGTAAGAGTATTAAAAAACAGCCTCAGGTCAATGAAACCATGTGAAACTGAACCCATGACAACCTGCTTAAGAAGGCAACATCTCCCATGTCTGTACAATTTCAGAATATAAGGCTGAGAAGGCTACTGATGCCAGGTAAATTAGAAATAATATTTATCATACCTTTGACGTGGATTTCCCCTCTCTTGAGGAAGACATGTTCTTGATTGCTTCTGGAGGCATGTAGTTAATGGTGCCAACCTATTTGCCAAGTCCCAAAAAACACAAACCAATGAAAATACGTCAATCTGCCTCAAACTGTTAAAACATAAATAAATGCTTGATTTTTTTGGAACCTGGAGAATGACAGATTCAAGTGATATACTTGAATAATTCAAGTAACTGCCAACAATGTTAAGATATGTATGTCATATATGATCAAATTATAACTCCAACAAATTAAAACAACAAATTTAAAAACTGACTCGGAAGCTGGGCACTGGTGGCTCATACCTATAATCCTAGCGTCTCAGGAGGCTGAGATCTGAGGATTGTGGTTCAAAGCTTGAGACTCTTATCTCTAACCACCAGAAAACCGGAAGTGGTGCTGTGGCTCAAGTGGTAGAGTGCTAGCCTTAACCTGAAGAGCTCAGGGACAGCGTCCAGGTCCAGAGTTCAAGTTCCAGGACTGACAAAAACAAAAACGACTCAAACTGCTATGGGATGAGCACACAGGAGTTTACAATAGAACAGTGCCAACATGCATTACATGGTGCTTCTTTTAAAATAAATGGTTCTGCTTCCAATAAATAGCACCTGTGCTTTAGTCTTGCTGAAGAAGTTATCTTCAAGCTGATTTACAACTCAATGCTTAGCCATACTTTTTTTTTCTTTTGTGTGCAGGTCCTGGGGGGGCTGTGTCTAGGATTTTTTGCTCAAGGCTAGTGCTCTATCACTTGAGCCACAGCTCTACTTCTGGCTTGGTGATTAAATGGAGAGAAGATCTTCACAGACTTTCCTGCCGGGCTGGCTTCAAACCAAGATCATCAAATCTCAGCCTCCCAAGTAGCTAGGATTATAAATGTGAGACACTGGCACCCAGCTTGGTCCTATTTTTTATATAAAGCATAATGATCGTTCAATAGAATGGATTTAAAGGCATGCTGTCCATCTATTCCTCTTACTAAAGTCTATATTTACTCCAAGAATGGACACTTTATATTAGCTCCAAGGAAGACTATGTTTTTTAGCTAACCTGGTTATCATTTCTTTAGTTCTTATGAGGTAAGTTCATTACATTTGCTACTGCTGCCAAGTACAATAATTATTAAGGCATTTCCACTCTGAAGACTCTCTTAAATTCTTTTTACAATTTGAAGGACAGGAAGAACTTTGCTTCTCCCAAAGCAGAGAAAGTTTCACTTCACACACAACGGAAACACATGTATGTTACAATCGCCTTTTGTTGTGACCAGAAAAAAGAGCTAATTTTCAGGTCAATTTTAGAACATGACACAAATGATTTCCAAAGCAGGTCTTACTGCTTCTCTACCTAAGCAATGGCAAATCACTCAAAATTGCTTCATATATTTCTATCTAATCTTACCTTTCTTTTCTAAATCATACTGTCCATGATTTTCAATCTATTCATGGTTACAGTATCTATTCTTATCAAAAAGATTTCAAATGCTTTGCAAAATGATACAGATAAGAATACTGACTAGCAAAATTATACTTAACTAAACTCTACTGTGTGGTATCAAACCACCAAACGTCTTACCTGAGAATCCTTAACAATGCTTGTTGCGTCTGGTTGCATTTGGTTTGCAATCCCAAAATCAATTAGCTTTAGCATTCCATCAACTATCAGAAAGTTAGCTGGCTTCAGATCACTATGAACAATGCCTTTAAAATAAAACCCTCTATGTTAGATAATGTGAAATATTCTACGCACAAAAGAAATTCACAATATACAGTTCAAGTCAACCAATTAAATATTCATTTATTATACAATCCATACTTCTGTAGCCCTTGCAGGCACCATTTGAAGTTTGTTGCTAATAATGAATTATTTCACCCTCAAGTGATATTAAGTAAGTACCATTATTATCCCCATTTTAAGGTAATGTTCAAGGTCACAAGGCCCAAGTGACAATGTCACAAGTTGAAGCCAGGCAGTTTGGCTGTAATCTATCATTACACACTGTGGTTCACTGCCCAACAGACAACACTGTAAATTACATTGCCATCAGATGATAATAAGCTTTTAATTTACAGGAAAAGAGACAGAGCAAGGGATATGTAAATTACCCAGGTTAAGAGTTTTGTTTTGGTAAGGTAAAGGCATAGAAAACTTCTTATAAGTATAAGGAAAAAAATGTAAGGAAAAGCCAGAAGTTAACAGTAAAAAAATAAAATCTACCCTCACATAGGGCACAAGACACAGAATTATTGAGAGAATGAGGGAAATAAACACCTCCTATTTTTATGAGTCCTGAACCCTAACGTCTCAGATCTACTCCAAATATTTTAGAGATAAGGATCACAGATTATATTAATACAGAAAGATACAATTTACATTAGAGATGTAGAAATTTGAGTTCTCATATTATTCCTTTAGGATATAATTATATCCTTTAGTGTTTTAAGAGCTGGCTTTGTTCCTTTTCTTTAAAAAGCCTTCCAAGAAGTTAGTTCATCTAGTTAAAGGTACCAGCAGTAAGATTATAGGTACCCTTCACTGAGATGACACTATTAACACATATGTAACTTTACATATATGAATACCATGCTGATGGATCGTGTGCACTGCTTCCAACATATTTTTCCAGTAACTCTTGCGTTCCCATGGATTAATGGATTTTTTCTTTTTCAGCCAACTGTTCAGGTCGATATTTCCACATTCCATTACCATGTAAATGTACTGGTCAGTAATTTCACTGTAATTAAAACCAAACAAAAGCAACAAAATCATAAATGGCTCCATTATATTAAGGTTTACTCAATACTTATCTGAAATATTATAGGAGAAAAGAATTAAACAAAAAATGCTTACTAATCGAAAAGTCGGATGATCTTATCACTGTGCTGCTGCAGCTTATTCAAATAAGCTATTTCATTCCGGTAACTGTGAATAGTTTGGTTTTCTGCATCTTCTAAGCTCACATATTTTATAGCATATATCTGTTTCTTCTCATTCAATACCTGAAATACCTATACAGGAAAACCAAGAGAAAATTTAGCATACATCTTTACATATTATCACCATGCTTCTTAGATTAATTTTATAATCTAGCATTCTGAAACACTGAGACTACATTGAGTGAAGAAAAAAAATAATTGTGATATGAGAATAATAGCCCATTTCCCACCATCTTCAACAATGGACCTTTTATAACTTGATATCAAGACAGAAGAAAAGCAATTTATTATCCCTTCCAAGAAGGGGGTAACAATGCTTGATAGGAAATGTACTCATTACCTTACTCATGTAACTGTAATCTCTCTGTACAGCATCTTCACAATCAAATAAGTGTTGTTTGTTTTTTTTTTAAAAAAAAAGCAATTTATATTTGCCATGTCCATAAATCTCTTGGTTAACCAGGTAAATTAATATAAAGAAAACTGTCAAATTGGTTAAGGCTGTGATAAATAGGCAATTCACTGTGCCTATGGTGTTGTTCCATTGTGTCTGGAGGTACAGAGAAAAAAAGTGCATATATCAAACGTAAGCTGTGTGTTCAGTTGTATAAAGGAGAGTAGGTCTAATTTTCAAAGTGGGCAAGAAAAAGATCCCAAGTGTATGGGTCAGGATTTCTAACATCAAAACAAAATGCACTGGTTATAATGAATTCTCTGTCTAAGTAATACTGACACAATGGAAAACATTTTATAAAGAAGAAAACATGGAAAATTGCCACAGTAAAAACATGGAAGGGGGTGGGGGGTGGTGCTTCAAGACTTCAATAATTCAAATACAAATGCCAATGTACACTGAAAAAATTACATTCACTTAACCCCTTTGTGTGTTAAAGTTTAAAGCCTTTGGCTACACAGCAGATACTCAGAAGGAAGAGAAAGAATCCAAGTGTACCGTGTGTATATGGAGCTCGTGGGCTAAAGCCACACAAACCCAAGATCTGCTGCTAACGTTACATCCTAATGACAAAACTCCAAGTCAATGCACTCGTTTTACTTAGACACACAGCAAACTAGGAGACAAGACATGAAACATGACCGAGTAAGAGGCAGCAGAAAATGACAACAAAGGAGATAATTTTAAAAACAGCAGCACAAAGCCATTTTGCACAGGGTAAAGTCTCAAAACTCTTTTTTGGGTTTTTTTTTGGGGGTCCGGTCGTGGGGCCTGAACTCTGGGCCTGGGCGCTGTCCCTCAGCTCTTCAGCTCAAGGCTAGCACTACCACTTGAGCCACAGTGCCACTTCCGGCTTTTTTTCTTTTTGCTTATGTGGTACTGAGGAATCAAATCCAGGGCCTCATGCATGCAAGGCAAGCGCTCTACCACTGAGCCACCTTCCCAGCCCAAGTCTCAAAACTCTTAATGAACACAGAGCGCCATGGCTGGGGTCCTGAAATCAGTCATCTACCCAATATGTATTCTCTATTTATTTCAGTATGAGATGCTATGACATACCTTGTACTATAATGAATGACAGAATGTAAAGATTACAGAAAAGACTGCATTCTCTCTCTTTCACACAGACACACACACACACAGACACACACACACATACACACACATAAGGGAAATGTTTGTATCTGAATTCCAGATCCGCCCCATCAGAGATCTAAGTTGGACCAGTTCCCCAATCTCTCAAAAGTAAAATTCTTGCTGGGCACTGGTAGCTCACACCTGCAATCCTAGGTACACAGGAGGCTGAGATCTGATGACCGCGGTGCAAAATCAACCCAAGCAAGAAAGTTTGTGAGAATCTTATCTCCAATTTATCACCAGAAAGCCAGAAGTGGCACTGTGGCTCAAAGTGGTAGAGTACTAGCCTTGAATAAGAGCTCAGAGATAGTGCCAAAAATAAAATATTCTTAGTACTTACTACACAGAGTAGGAAGGTTGACTGAGGGCTGAGATATGTATGGTATTCTATAGCAAGTCCAAAGTATAGCTAAATTTGTTAATCTCATTAAAAAACAATCAGATTAGAAAATTTTTAAATGTTGGAGGTTGTCAAGTTATCTCAGAAAAAAAAACTGCAAGATATTACATCTATACAAGATCCAAAAAGCAAAGGAAAAAAGATTTTTTTTTTTTTGGTCCGGTCGTGAGGCCTGAACTCTGGGCCGGGGCGCTGTCCCTCAGCTCTTCAGCTCAAGGCTAGCACTCTACCACTTGAGCCACAGCGCCACTTCTGGCTTTTTTCTTATGTGGTGCTAAGGAATCGAACCCAGGGCCTCAGGCACGCAAGGCAAGCACTCTACCACTGAGCCACCTTCCCAGCCCAAAGGAAAAATTTTTAAATTGACTTTGTATGTATACATTTCTCCCCTTGTGTCCCTAACACTGGAGAATTCTTATAATAGAGTAATGTTTACGAACTAGATTGGTTGAGCCTTACTTGTTTCACAGAGGCCCAGGGTCAAGGGTTTGAGTTTTATTGTTTTTCTCTCCTTTTGTTTGGGAGGTGGCTCTCCCTAAGCTACCCATCTAGCTTTGGACCCCTAGGCTCCAGCAGTCCTTCAACTCAGGCTACCAAGAACCTGGGATTATTTTGTTCTAGAAACCATTTTAGGTACCAGGGCTAACATCAATGAGGAAATCAACATCAATATCTCCATGGAGTTCACATTCAAGTGCAAAGGAGCATACATAAATAAGCTAGAGAAAAAGCGGAGGGGGCTGGAGAATATTTCAGTTGGAGAGGTGGGAGTCACGGTGTGCTCAAGGGGAGTCCTGACTAAGACCCTGAGCAAAGACAGGAGCATGCCAGAGGAACATCACTTGGTAAAACAGACCAGGGGTGGAGGACTGAGTCAGGAAGAATTGTTAATCAGGAGGCCCCTGTAATAAACCAAGGGAAAAGATGAGAGCAGCTTTAGTCAAAGTTAGAGTACTAGTGAAAAAAACAGATTTGGGAGATACTGAGCTAGAACAAATAAGACTTTGCTGATGGGTTGGTTGCATACATGAGAATAAGAGTAGTCCCTGGTTTGGGGCCTGGCAATTAGCAAACTGGAATTGCCATTTACTGAAGTGGGGAAAATTATGGAGGAAGAGCTGTTTATGTATTATATACAGTGTTTCAAATGCCTAGCAACCAAGATAAAACGATAAACAACCAACTAACACATGTTAAGTTCAAATTTAAAGGGAAAGTCTGAACTGGAAATATATGTACACAGTGTTTAAAGCTAGAAGATTGGAATACAATACTAGTGAGTCTGGATAGAGAATGAA
The DNA here is from genome assembly GCF_019054845.1 of Dipodomys spectabilis. Classification (NCBI taxonomy): domain Eukaryota; kingdom Metazoa; phylum Chordata; class Mammalia; order Rodentia; family Heteromyidae; genus Dipodomys; species Dipodomys spectabilis. Next base: position 2,800,191 of record NW_024871277.1, read on the forward strand.
AGGTCACAAGTTGAGTGCTGGGACATTACACAACTGGGATCAGAAATGTAAGGAAGACTGAAAACAAGTTGTCAGATTGGGAGAATAAAAACAAAAGACAGTAGGAAAGAAAAAAAGTTTCAACACAGATGAATAAAAAAACCAAACTACTAATAAAAACCATAATTAAGCTAGGTGATGCTGGTGGCTCACACCTGTAATCCTAGCTACTTAGGAGGCTGGGATCTAATGATCTCAGTTTGAAGCCAGCCCAGGAAGGAAAGTCCATGAGACTCTTATCTCCAGTTAACCACTAAAATGTAAGAAGTGGAGCTGTGGCTCAAGTGAGAAGTGTCAGTCTTGAGCAAAAAGGCTCAGGGACAAGCACCCACACCCTGCACCTGTTCAAGCCCCAGGACCAGCATACACACATAAAATGCATAATTAACTGTACCAAATACTCATTAATCTAAAATTCAAGGCTAAGAACTAGATTTCAAAAAAATAATGAGGTTGGTGATCTTGATTATAGATGTCTTGATGAATAATAAAAGCACAAGTGTGACTGCCTAGATTTAACAATAGTTAAGTATGGCATGGATCAATATTGCTTAAGGTCTTTTTTTCCATAGAGAATCATATAAATTTAGAACTCAGAGCCTGGAAAGGTAGCTTCAGTGGTAGAGCATTTGCTTGGTATATTCAGGCCTTGGGTTAGATCTCAAGCACAGAAAACAAAAAAATCCTCAGGTGAATTTAGGAATAGTCTAGTATCAAAAACTCATCTGGTTCCTAAAACACTTTGAAAATTAAACAAACAAACTCAAACAAAATCCAGTAGTGAAAAATCCTTGCTGAATAAGCACTGTCAGTCATAAAGAACTCATACCAGGTTCTGACTGGCTTATATAAAGATTCTTTCGTGATGATACCTAGGGGTCACCTGGTAAATGCTCCAGAGAAGAGATCAGAAGGGGGGGGGGGGGGAGGGGAGGAGGCAGGGAGATGAAGCAGCTCTCATGGCACAAGGGCAGCACAGGAGCCTAAAAGCTAGGAACCATCACAGCTAAAAAGACAAAGAGCAAAGTTAAAAATAGTTTTATTCATTTCTTAAATGTTTAAGATACTTACCTTACTAGAACCTCCACTGCCTATCTGTTTTAATATGGCATACACTTTTCCTTTAACTGAAATGCATTCATTTGTTGAGGATCCTGAAAACTAAATAGTTAAAATACATGAATAAAGATGCAAAGAACACACATAAGACACTAGCCTGCACTGGGTATAATGCAATGTTCCCAGTTTGAAAACTACTCTAAATCTTCACAATTCCTTACTCCCACCTCCTGGGTATCAGGCAGGATTTGGACCTCTTTCCTTTTTCTATTTCTCCCTTACTTTATCCTGTCTTGCTAAAGAAATCCCAGCCCAACTTAAAAAGAGAAATTATCTTAAATCTTAAGTAATGAGATACATTCTATTTTTAAAGGGGGAACATGTACTTCCAACGAAAGAACAACAGGTATATGCCTATAATCCTGACAGTAAGGAGGCTGAGACAGGCGGATTGAGGGTTTGAGGCTAGTCTGGGCCACATAGCTGCCATGAGACTGTTCTCAATAAACAGCCAGGAATACAAAAATAATCGAAACAAGTGTTAAGAGATTACTACATGAACTTCTGTGATCTCTCCTTTAACTGGTTTTTCTTCTTACTGTCCAAAATCAAGAAAATAGCACTTGAATATTAAACACACAATTCCTAAGCTCTTGTTTTTCATCTTTTCCATCCTTTTTCCTTGTATCTCTTTTCCTTAAGCAGAAACACAATTTCACTTTTTTTCTCATTATCATGATACTATACCATAAGCAAAGCAATGTGCATGATATCAGGAGCTCAAGAGTTATCAGATAAAGGCAAATTTTAGCATTGTATCCCCTCCCCCTTTCCTTTGCGCTGAGTGATGTTTGGAAGTTGCTTAACTTCTCTGAACTTTAGTATCGTCCCCAGTCAACTTTCAACTGATGTACTATCATGAGAGCCCTTTTTCCCTTCCTTAAGCTGCTCATCTGTGTACTTACAGGTACTGGAAGCAGATGGTATACTGAGAAGACCCGTGCTAACAGCTGAAGCTAAGAGGAAGGCCATCAGATCAAGAGGTAAAGAGCTTGTCTAGCATGCCAGAGAACACGGTTCAATCCCCAGTACCAAAAGAAAAAAAGGAAACAGCTTTGGACCAGCCAATTAGACCGAATCCATTTGGTAGAATTTCTCTCCTATAATCTCCAATTGAAATACAAGGAGATAAAGAGTCTAATTTGTTTACTATCTAGGATTAAAAGATAGTTGGTAGGTTGGGAATGTGGTAAAGTGCTTGCCTACCATGCATGAAACCCTGGGTTCGATTCCTTGGTACCACATATACAGAAAAAGCTGGAAGTGGTGCTGTGGTTCAAGTGGTAGAGTGCTAGCCTTGAGCAAACAAAGCTCAAGAACAGTGCCCAGGCCCTGAGTTCAAGCCCCAACCCCAGGACTGATAAAAACAAACAAACAAGAGACACTGTTGGGTCATGAAATCCACTTCCTGGGTCTTCGCTCTGCGCTCCCCTGAGAGCCCAGTTTGGTGTCCTTTCTCATGGGTTGACTGCTGGCAGTGCTTTTATTTTAATTATTTATTGTGCCAGTCTTGGGGCTTGAGCTTTGTCCCTGAGATTTTTTGTTCAAGGCTAGTGTTCTACCGCTTGAGCCAAAGCTCCAGTTTAGGCTTTCTGGTGATTAATGAGGGAAAAGAGTCTCACAGACATTCCTGTCCAGGCTGGCTTCCAACTATGAACCTCAGATCTCATCCTCCTGAATAGGATTACAGGCATGCGCCACGGGCACTGGGTAGTGTTTTAAAAAATTCCAGTTCATTCTAATTCCATGTAAGTCTTCTGCCCAGAACATCCTGTCCCCTTCATTGTGAGGGGTTTTCAAGCTGCTAGTCACACCCTCTGCCTTCCCTTCTAGCTTCCCAGTCCTACCAGGGTAGAACTGGAGAGGCCCTGAAGAAGCTGGGTGTTCTGACCTTCCCTTCTGCACTCTGACCTTCCCTTCCGGGAGTTCCAGCTGCACACAAGCCTCCTGACATGGGCCTCCTTAGACTGCTTCTCTAGGCATTTCTAATGCATAGGCAAATCTGATCACCTTTCTTTTTTTCTATTATATTGTTTCAATCCTTAACATACCTTCACTTCTTTTCAGAGCTAATAGAAGCTTGTCAGCTGCTTTTATCCATTATTTTAAGGTGTGGGAACATGCACATATCCTACACGGTACCATTTGACCCATCTTCAATACCATGCAGTGCTATTGAGTACATCCACGTGGCTGTCCAACCACCATCCATCTTCAGAACGTTTTCCTCCTTCACACTAAGCAACAACTCCCTGTCTTCCCTTCAGCTCAGTAACCACTCTCCTACTTTCTGTCCATTTTTTCATCAATTGGTTTTTATAGGTACTTGTTCTTTTTCTGTTTCATTTTGGTAAAACTGCTAATCTTATTATCTTCTAAGTACCATGAGGCACAAATATTATTAATATGTTGCACTAATGTAACTTTACAGACACTCTACGGGTAAGCAGCCTCATTTCACCATTTCATTAGGGCCATGAAATGGGTGTGAAGAGTTTGGGAAGCTGCAAGAGGTGAGGCCAGGATTCACATCCAGGGCCTCTGTCTACGAGGCCCATGTTTCTACCATTCTCAGGCTGCCTCCAAGAGGTGACATGAACTTACTGTATTGTTAGTGTCAAGTACTGGATTTCTTTATAGAAACAATGCAGTTGTCTCACCAGTATTGTTGTTGTTGTTAGTTTATAATATTATACTGTAGCAGTATATTTGGTTGCTAATAGTTTTGAAAGAGTTACTTTTCTAAATGTATCATTAATCAGCGAATGAAATGAAGCTGATTATAAATGGCTGGCTTGAATAAATAGAAGAGAAAGAAACCTCAAGAACAAGGGAAAATAGATCCAGAGATTCACATGGAACGCTGGGTCCTGGTTACCAAGAGCAGCCTCAATTCATGTTTTCAGTAAGAAACCGCTCACAATTCAGGAGTCATCCTTGGGTGGGAAATCCAAACGGTTTTTTTGCCTACTGGGAAGGATGGACACGTTCCTAAGACCTTTCCTGACAACTTGATCTTATAAATACAAAATCTAGGAAACTGGCTATGCCTTCTGGTAAACATTATGAACAAAGCTCATCGAACCTGTAAGTTTTGTAGAGGAGTAGCAGGAACTTGCTGTTGGAAACAAGTGCGCTGGCCATAAGGAATCGATGACGGATAGGCCGGTGGCAAGTCATTCTTTACAACTGGAGTTCTAAAACTAGAATGATTTCTTCATTTATAAGTTGAATTTTTTTTTTAAAGAAAGTAAGATTCTGATTAAGTTCACATATGTTTTAAAATGCTGGTAGTAACTGAAAGTTCTACATCAGTCAGACCACAAGTTCGTTTTCATAATACAGCTGCTATTTATTTATTCTAGTTTCTTTACCACCAAATATTTTAACTTAGGGAATTCTTTCTATAATGGTCGTCTAGAAATATCTGACAGCCAATGACATCCTCAGAGAAGCTTGGTCTCTGAGTCTGTATTTGCTCTACATTTATTTACATTGTCTTCGCCTTGTTTGCTATTACACAAAAGAGCTGTATTACTATCTATAAACAATAATCTAATGCCACGAAAAATACCTGCCTTATTGTCTGGTTAGCAATCTTCCTTTAAAATATGTTACATGCAGTAAAATAAAGAAAATTACACTGAAATTGTATTAAGTAGGTAAGGCCCTGGGCTTAAAATGACCACTAAACCATCTAGCTGAAGGTTATCCAGTTAACTGCAGGTTATTTCTGTTCTCTGGAAGGTCATTCATTTGCTTTTATTTTAATACTCCTGTGTTTTCTTATAGTGAGGACTGACAATTTAACTTCTTCACTATCCCTCATCCCTATCCACTTAAGTCTTTAACTCCTTCAAACACTTTAAGAACTATGCGAACTATACAACAAAATCTTCCGTGAAATCATCACCTTCCAATGAACACCTCCCATGCTAAAATACTAAAAAGTATTTATCCACTTTTGTTTTACTCTCAGAATGCTAACCTCCTTTAATATCACTTTCTCAAAATGAGGTCTCCATCTTGCAATGCTTGGTTGTTGGGGATTGCATCCATTGCTTCAGACTGTAAATACTGACTACAACTAACACAGAAGACTATATTTGTTGCAATCTTTAAAAACATGTATTACTTCAACTAACTTCACATGAATATTTCATAGATGATAACAGCAAATGCTGAGAAAGTGACCACTTGTGAAGTCTTCAAAGGAACAAACACATGCAGATCTATTTGGTCCTACAGCCTGTCTTCTATTTTACCACTCTGAGTTCTGAACAGGTGCAAAAAGTAATTACCAGCTCATGTAATCATCCAAGGCATCTCTACTTGGTGTTTTACAGATAGACTTTGGATCAATCCATTTAGGTGCAGATACTGAGGGTGACTGCTTTGAAATGGGTAAGACAGGTTGTTCAATCATGGCACGTTTCTGCTAAAAGAAAAATTTAAATACCATGACCAAGTTTTCAGATGAGTCACACAACAGCTAGCAAACATAATCTTTAAAAGAAAATAATAAAACTATTGTGAACACCAGAAGCATACTAAAACAGGTGGGCATATGTGTTTTATTAACTTTCAATAACTTTTTAGTTCAATTCTTTGACTCCAAATTCTTAAACCTAACAGACTGCTCAAATTGATTCCGATCATCAGAAAAGCACACAAAACTGTCTTAACAAAATAGGACCTGAGGTCATCTCCTAATCAGATACATTATAATGTATATCGAACTTCTGTAACTAAGACAAACGGTTTCCTTCAATGGTACAACAGGTCTATTAGCATTGATGAGGACCTGGGTTCACTCCCCAGCAAAAACAAAGTTCCTTAGTAAAACTACTTTCCACTTCAAATGTGACCAAATACTAATTATTTAGCAGAGAGAGAGAGAGGAGAGAAAGAGAGAAATAGTAGATGCCACTGTGTGCTCCCCTTGTGAGAGATACACAACCTGCAGATTTCAGCTTGTTACAAACCCCACATGATAATGAATGCACACTGTCTACAGCCTGGAGGCAGAACCTGGCCTGCCACCTATTTCTGTAACAGTTTTTGGAACAGGGCTATGCCCATTGGCTTACACAATTTGTAACTATTTCATGCTCTGATAACAGAGTTGAGTAGGCGAAGCCTACCAACCCTCAATTTACCAATCCCTGCTCTACAGCATCTGAAATACTTTAGAGTGCTTAGTTAAACACTCTACATCTACAGATGTTCACTTTAATTTGGGGAAAATTTTACTCATTAGTAGTAACTTGCAGGTAGATTAAAAAACTGACTTCTATTGTAATTTCAACCCGTTTCCTCCATATGCTTTCAAGAATCACAATGGATAAATCTATCCTACTTTCTACACTGAAGTCATCAGTTTTGAAGATGGTTGGTAAATCTCTTTTCCTGGGTAAATTTTCCCTTTAAGATGTGTGTGTACACACACATACATTAGAATTATGGTATGTGATTAAGAAACCTGTAGAAAGATAAAGGAAAACAGAAAATACATGGGTAAGAATGGGATAGTTGCATTTGATATTTAGCAGTCAGAAGTGAAAATACAGGAGTGAATAGCTGATGTGAATGAAGGGAATGGTTGTTAGAAGGAAGAAGTTAGGGGCCAGTATAGAAGACAGTAAAAACATGGGCTTTGAGTGACCCATGGCTTCATTTCTTGATGGAATGATGAGGAGTTGCTAGGATTTTCAGGGGTAGAAGAACCAAGTAAGGAATATGATGATGTTATCCGGAAGGTAGAAGCCTCAGAAGAGTGGGCTGTTTGCAAGAAAGGGAGAATGAAATAGGGTAGACCATAGGAGCTCATAGCTAGAAGGAAAGTGAGCAGCAAGACAAAAATAACCTCTCCCTGAGACAAGATTACAGGACCAACAATGGATGCAAGAAACTGGTTGTTGTTTATTTTCTATATGCCCAAGAGTTTTCCTAGTCACCACTGTCTAACTTTAGAATCCTTTCATCACCCAAAAGGCATCCATTTGCCCATTCCTCCCATTCTCCATTCCCCAACAACTACTTGTCTACTTTTCATGTCCATAGATTTGCATCTTTTGATTATTTATGCAAATGAGATTGTACAATACATGGCTTTTGCTGATGGGCTTCTTTCACTTGGCATGGTCCAAGTACTTCAATATTTGTCAGTGAGTAACATTCCATTCTATGAGCCCACCATATTACACACCATTAGCAGATATTTTGTCATTTCTACTGTAGGGCAATTATGAAAATGTCATAAGCATTTATGCACAAATAATGTGGATATGTGTTTTCAATGCTCTTGATTATAAACCTAGGAGTAGAATTAATTAGATCATGTGAGAACTCTGTGCATACCCTTCTGAGTAACTTTCAGACTGTTTTCTAAACTGAATATATCATTTTCCACTCCAAGAGAATGTTATAACTCTCTAAATCCTCACCAACATGTTATTGTCTCTGATTACTACCACCCTCATTGGTATGAAGTAGTATCTAACATAGTTTCAATCTGCACCTCTCTAATTACCTACTATGTTTTCTTTTTTTTTTTTTGGGGGGGGGGAGGGGAGTCCAGTCATGGGGCTTGAACTCTGGGCCTGGGCACTGTCCCTCAGCTCTTCAGCTCAAGGCTAGCGCTCTACCACTTGAGCCACAGCGCCACTTCCGGCTTTTTCCTTTTTGCTTATGTGGTGCTGAGGAATCGAACCCAGGGCCTCATGCATGCAAGGCAAGCGCTCTAGCACTGAGCCACCTTCCCAGCCCCTATGTTTTCTTTTGAACACAACACCCCTTCTGTAAAGAACTATATTTATACAAACAGGTTAGGGACTAGTTTTGGGCCACAGGCTTTAGTTTGTCAACTCCTGTGCCAAACACATCAACAGTCTAGAAATACTACTGGAAATAAATTCAGTCTGATATGTTTTCACTATAGCTGCTATTTACCATTGTATTCCAAATGATTTTTTTTTAAGGCATTTTTATAAGGAAACTATCCCAAGATAGATGGCACATTAAGATTCACAAATGAAAACATTTAACCAGATCATCAAAATTCAGACATGCATATGAACAACAGTAAAGCTGAACGTTAAGGGAAAAGAAAGTTACCTCTGTATCAAGCTTTGGAGTTGCTTCAGGAATATGCCGCTGATTTGAAAATACAGGGTTCTGGTTCACACATTCTGACTTTTTCGTTGACTGCCATTGTTTCTTTGTACTTCCTAGAATCTTTGGATCTTGATACTCTTTACCTTCTGAAATTAAAAAGTAAGAATAAGACAGGTGCCAGGGGTTCATGTCTATGATCCGAGACACACAGGCTGAGATCTGAGGATCACCCAGGCAGGAAAGTCCAGACTCTCACCTCCAATCAACTCTAGATCAAAAGTGGAGCTATGGCTCAAGTGACAGATCACTAGTCCTGACCAAAAAAAACAAACAACAATAACAACAAAAGTTCAGGAACAGCACCCAGGCTCTGAATTTAAGCATCAGGACTAGCAAAAGAAAGGAAGAAAGAAAGGAAGAAAGAAAGAAAGAAAGAAAGGTAGGAGAGAGACAGACAGAAAGAAAGAAAGAAAGAAAGAAAGAAAGAAAGAAAGAAAGAAAGAAAGAAAGGAAGGAAGGAAGGAAGGAAGGAAGGAAGGTAGGTAGGAGAGACAGAGAGACAGAAAGAAAGAAAGAAAGAAAGAAAGAAAGAAAGAAAGAAAGAAAGAAAGAAAGAAAGAAAGAAAGAAAGAAAGAAAGAAAGAAGGAAGGAAAGAAAGAAAGAAAGGAAGGAAGGTAGGAGAGAGACAGAGAGACAGAAAGACAGAAAGACAGAAAGAAAGAAAGAAAGGAAGGAAGGAAGGAAGGTAGGTAGGAGAGAGACAGAGAGACAGAAAGAAAGAAAGAAAGAAAGAAAGAAAGAAAGAAAGAAAGAAAGAAAGAAAGAAAGAAAGGTAGGAGAGAGACAGAGAGACAGAAAGAAAGAAAGAAAGAAAGAAAGAAAGAAAGAAAGAGAGAGAGAGAGAAAGGGAAGAATGTGATAAAAACAAAAACAAGGCCAGGTTTGGTGGTATTCTGTAGTCCCAGTTACATGTCACAAACTCCCATCAGATTTTTGTTGTTAAAAAAAGGAAAGAAGCTGGGCGCTGGTGGCTCATGCAGATAATTCTAACTACTCAGGAGGCTGAGATCTGGGGATCGTGGTTCAAAGCCAGCCTGGGCAGGAAAGTCCATGAGACTCTAATCTCCTATAAACCACTCAGAAAACCAGAAGTTGAGCTGTGGCTCAAGTGGTAGAGCACTTGCCTTGAGCTGAAGAGCTGAGGGACAGGGCCCAGCCCAGAGTTCAAGACCCACAACTGACACACCAAAAAAAAAAAAAAGGAAAGAATTTTTATCAGAGACCCATCTTTGATTTAACTGCTGATATTTACCAGTAAACAAATAAAATGTACAAATATAGATGTTAAAGTCTTGCTAATGAAAGGAAGATAATTTGCCTATAATTTATGTTACGTTACAAGGGCCTATAATTTACTTATAAGGGCATTATAAACAAAAAGGCTCAATATTATATTTATGCCATATAAATATGATAATCTTATTCCTTTCATGTTAACAGATAGAAGAATTCTACATAAAATACTAGCAATTAGTATGCAAAAAGATGATAAAACTATATCCACATGGAGTATTCCTAAATTCAAAGTTTACTTACTTGAAAATCAATGTAATTTGTCATAACGAAATAGGGAAAGAAAATGTATGACTAACTTAACAGATGCAGAAAAAGCAGTCACAAAAGTACTATTAGTGAACTAAATATAAGACAGAAGTCTAAAATTTACAGCAATCATTAAGATACATAAAATCTTCCCTTAAAATAAAAACACAACAATGTTAATTATCATCTTTTCCTTTTTTTGGGGGGGAGGGGTCAGTTGTGGGGGTTGAACTTGGGGCCTGGGTGCTGTCCTTGAGTTCTTTTGCTCAAGGATAGCATTCTACCACTTTGAGCCACAGTACCATTTGCAGTTTTCTGGTAGTTAACTGGAGATAAGAATCTCATGGGCTTTCCTGCCTCAGAGGGCTTTGAACTGTGATCCTCAGATCTTAGCCTCCTGAGAAGCTAGTATTACAGGCATGAGACACCACTGCCCGGTTCTATCTTTTCTATATATCATTTTACTGAGGGTCTTAGCAACTACGGTAAGACAAAACCATATACCTACATGGAATTATCTAATTTATAACAATTCGAAGAGGGAAAAGGGTCTCTTCAATAAATGCTATTGAGCAAATAGATATCCACTGGGGAGGAGGAAAGAGTATTAAAACCTGATCTTACACATGTAAAGTTATTAAGTTCAAGTAAAATCTAAGTCTAATTGTGAAGGTTACAGTGACAAATCTAAAATATATGAATGTATCTTAGAGCTGAGGAAAATTTGTTTAAAAACACAAAAAGTATCATGAGGCAAAGATTACTCAATTAAAATATATTAAAATTGGAACCTTCTTTTTATTGCAGGAAGTATGACTCAAGTGACAGAGGAAAGTACCCGCCTAGCAAGCATAAGACTTGGGTTCGTATGCCAGTATAGCAAAAAATAGAAAAATAAGTAATATGAGTGTTTGTGTGTATATCAGATGTCTCTAGGCTTTTGTTGAGATGACTTCAGAACCAGTAAAGCTGTTGCCACTAATAAAGCAGAACAAACTACTATTATTGATTTTTCAATGTATTAGTTATATATACGCTTACATCACAGCTCCTAAGTAATCTTTTTTTTTTCTCAAATTGTAATATGGTCTTCTTAACTAAAGAAATAAATCTGATTCTATCACTTTTACCTTCTAATTTAGTTAGAAGAGTTGGCTCAGTTTTATTCTTCAGGGTTATCGAATCAGTAAGAAATTCAGAATTCTTTTCATCTGATACCACAGGCTCCTTGGGATGGATATTTTGAACAGACTGTATATAAAATGCAAAAAAGAAAGATTTAGAGTACCATCAACAGTGAAAAGCAAAATTAACTATTGAGAACAAATGAGAACTACCTAAATAGCAAGATTATAAAGATAAACTTAGGACATTTGCATTGCAATAGACAATATTACTCAATTGCTAAATGTTTGCTACATATTATTTAACTTACAAGAAAAAGTATTAGAAAGTTAATTAGAGTCTAACAGAATGCAGACCCATGACAACGAAACACTGAAGTATTTCTGTTTCCATGACAGTACTTTCACTATGCCCTTTCCCACTCCCACCCCCAGAACTGGATATGGAATTTGGTTATCTGACACTCTCACTCACTAACTGCAGCTCTACACCATCTGAGCGAGGCCTCCAATACCTGCCTTTTTTTCCTTGTAATGCTGGGAACTGAGCCGAGGGACTTGACAGTCCCAAGCTCTCTACCAGTGAGCTGTATTTCCCAGCCCAGATGGTTATTTTATTACTAAAAACAATTGCATTAATAAAAATCAACATTTGTATAACTAGATAGTAGCTATTCTAGGAGTAAACTTCTTACACAAGCCTATTCTCTATGAGAGCTAGAAGCACAAAAAACAAATAAAATTTAATACATAGGCCACAAAAGCAAAAGGTATTCACACAGACTATAAAACTGAAAAGACTCATATTTCTATGTCAGAGTAAGTTTAAGCGAAGTATACTAAGATTCCTAGAACCCCTAAAAGAAAATAACAAAAAGCAGACAGTGCATGTGGAACTAAAATAATTTTCCATCTGTGAACCAGTAAATCAGACTTGACTACTTATGTCCCAACATACTCTCTAGTTGTTGTGTGATATGTGGAAACAAATCAGAAAACACATTTGGCAGTAACAATAGCTCCTCTAGCAGCTCCCAAACTCAAGTCAACTACTCCAGAGAAACACAAAGGCCTAATACATGATCCTCATGGTCCCAGAGGTGATGGCTGACCCTTGCTCTGCATCATTAATGGCTGAGGAACAGTGGAGGACCTGTGCCTCACTCGCCACTAGGGTCTCCTTACAGTTTTTCCAGCACTGTTGGGAATACTTTAAACCTCCATCCCTGTCCCCAAAGAAAACTGCACAAACCCTTCATCGGGAACCCTTGCTTCCTATCAAGATAAAAGAATCCAAATACCTTCAAAACTCTTGATTCATAGGAATCATTTCCACTAGGTTTAGATCCAGACACAATCAAATCTCGGCATTCTGATCCAGAATTCTGTCTGTTACACAGGAAATAAATCATTTCAATATTTAATTTGAAGTCAATATTTTCAATGTATTTTTTTCCCTCTTAAGCCTGTTTTTTATTTTGTATAAACTATAGAAACCGGGAATTTTAACTCTATGGATGATAGCAGACTTTATGCTTCATGTTGATTTTTTTTTTTTTTTTTGCCTGTTGTAGGCTTGAACTCAGGGCCCAGATGCTGTCCATCCTTACGCTCAAGGCTAGCACTCTAACACTTAAGCCATAGGGTCACTCCTAGTTTTTTAGTGGTTAACTGGAGATAGGAGTCTCATGGGACTTTTCTGTTCAGGCCTGCTTTGAACACCAATCCTCAGATCTCAGCCTCCTGAGTAGCTAGGATTATAGGCATGAGCCACTGGCACCAGCTTCAATATTTAAAAAAAAAAAAAATGTTTCCTAACTTCTAAATAGCGCCTTTAATAAATACCTCCAATGAGTGAAAAACAAAACATTTCTCTACTCAGCTTTTCTTCATGATGGCACTTAGAAACTCAGAAACGTATTGCTGGGCATTGTGGCATATACCCGTAATCCTAGCATTCAGGAAGCTGAGGGAGGAGAACAACAAGGTTCCATGCCACCCTGGATTACATAGCAAGAAAGAACAAAAAGAAGGAAAAAAAAAAATCACAACAAAAAGAAACTCAATAACTTCTAATACTGAAGGAAAATTTAATCACAATTACTGTTGCTAAGTTAAAAATTAAAGACCATTCTTCCGTAAATCTTTAAACAAATTTAAAAAGTTAAAAGTCCAACATACCTTTTTGTAAAAGCTGGCACAACTGAGCTATCCATCTTCCCTTGATAATCTGGGCTGTTTAGAAGGTTAATTGGAACTCTTCCAAATGGGCAAGACTGAAATGATTTGAAAGATTAAGTAACCAGTAACCAAGAGACAGGGATGAGGCAACTATCACCTTAATCAAAGCAGACTCAGAGTAACTTACCACTTTAGTTTTGTTAGTTTGCTTCAAAGGATTTCGAGGACCTATTTCTGCCTCTTGTGAGGGTATGTTCTCTCTAGACAGAAAGAAAATGCCTCTACTTTTTCAAAGAATGTTAACATGCATTTCTCTACTGCTACACATCACTATCACATTTACAAGCAACTGTATCTGGAGATAATTTACATAAATTATGAGCATGCAAAGAACCAATGAGGTTTTCTTACCCATTAAATAACCAGGCTTTAGTGGCCAGTCCTCTGGAGTCACTGCCAATGTCCCTATTCGGCACATGTCCAAGAGAACCAGAGGAGGATTCTTGGGCTGTTAACATGGTAGAACCTGTGAAAACATCAAAGCTATGATCAAGTTTGTAAGGACATTAAAATAAAAGAAGAAATAATCTTACTTAATTAAGAATATTTTTTAAAATCAATGTACAATAAATAACTGGCCTCATGCAAGATACATAGACAAGATGTTCCAAGATGATACTGTCCAATGACCTTGTCAAATCCTCAGTAAGTACATAATGGTCTCCCTTGAGGTAAAAGCAGGCTCTATATCTAAAAGGAAAAGCCCATCATCCCTGGCTTCAACAGAGTTGCTTTTTAAAATTTTACCAATGAAAGTGTGATCACACACACTCAAAAATTCCAACAAGGGTAAGCCTTTTTAACTTCTAAAAGTCTTCTATCTTTTACTATCTGCAATTAACTTCTGACTTGAAGCATTCTACATAAATTAAGTTTTTCTACAAACCACTATCCTGACTCCTTTTGCAACCCTAATCGCCATGGAAAGGCAGCAGCATACACTGAAAGTTACCTGACAGACTCTTCTTCTCCTCCTCTGAAAGCAGTTGCTTTTTTTTGAGGTTTAGGTTACATATGGCAATTTCCAGCATTTCCAGTGGGACTGCTCCACTTTCCACAGCTTTGTGCAGAAGTTGTTTACTTTTTCTGAAATTACCTAACAAAGTTAAACAAAAGGAAAACCTGTTGTTTTATGTAGCATACTCCAAATATTTCATTAAAACCTAAGAAAAACTTATTTCTTCCAAGATTCATAGCAAATAGGAATGCCTCACTTCTTGTGCACATAATCAACTCTCTTTGGCTAACAACAATTCATGTTAAAAATAGTTTCAACAGCCAGGAGATGGTGGCTCATGCCTGTAATCCTAGCTACTCAGGAGGCTGAGATCTGAAGATTGCAGTTCAAAGTTACCCCAGGCAGAAAAGTCCCCAAGAGACTCTTATCTCCAACTAGACTCTTATCTCCAATTAACCACTCAAAAATAAGAAGTGGAGCTATAGCTCAAAGTGGTAGAGTCCTAGCTTGAGCTTAAAAGAGCTCAGGGACAATGCCCAGGCCCTGAGTTCAAGCTCCACAACCAACAACAACAACAAAGAGTTCAACATGTAATAATATACAATTGACCTATTGGTGTAGTCAATTATTGTGGTCCACTGTCAGAAGTTACAAAAAGCACAAAGCAGTACAAAAGAAAAAGCAAAGTCCAACTACAGCAGTTAGAAAAAACAAGAGGTGGGGCTGGGAGGGTGGCTCAGTGGTAGAGCACTTGCCTTGCATGCTCGAGGCCCTGGGTTCGATTCCTCAGCACCACATAACCAAAAAGAAAAAAGCCGGAAGTGGCGCTGTGGCTCAAGTGGTAGAGCGCTTGCCTTGAGCTGAGGAGCTGAGGGACAGCGCCCAGGCCCAAAGTTCAGGCCCCACGACCAGACCAAAAAAAAAAGAAAGAAAAAACAAGAGGTAATTCTGGATGTTAAAGTAGTTCTAAGAGCAGCTTATCTCTTACAACCGACTATAAAAGTATCTTTCAAGCTAGAGACTGTGGTACACACCTGTAATCCTAGCCTTCTGGAAGGCAGAGATCGAGAGGGATAACATTTTGTAGGTTAAAAAGAAAAAACAAAACAAGACCCCATCCCAACCAACAAAAAGTTGGCCATGCAACTGTCAGCCCAATTGCAAGACAAGTAAAAATAGAGGGATCTTGGTCCAGGCCAGCCAGACTAGAAAAATAAAAGGTGAAACGCTTTTTGAAGAGTAATGAAAGCAAAAGGGGCTGGTCTAAGTTGTAAAGCACCTGTCTGGAAGTATAAAGTCCTAAATTCAAACCCCAATACCACAAGAATCATTCACAATAACATTCAGACATAAAAACAAGGCTGACACCTTTTGCTGAAAGGAACCATCCATCAAAATGATCTGTGTAAACTCCTTTGTACAACTATTTAAATATAATAGTTTTAAATGACCTATGTCAACATTTCAGCTGTAGGACTCAAATTACAAAATACCTGAGCAACACTGATTATTGCTTGACTATGATAGTGATTAAATCCACAAATTTATTGATAGTGATATGATCAGAATTTTAGGTCAACAAGTTTAGACAAGAGGTAATTTGAGAGCTTAAGATCATAGATCCCTTTGAGAACCTAATAAAAGATTAGTAAGAGGAGACACTGCATGAGTGCATGCACACGTGCACACCCACCCACACATCAGACTCTACACAGGATCTTGAGAAGTAGTCCATTTCCTAGCAACCTATCTATCATTCCTGCTTAGCATAATGACACATGCAGATTTGCGTATACTGCTACATTGTGGTGGTTTTTGTGTCCAAAGATGTTAAGTTTTACAATTGCTCTTGAAAGGTTATAACACTTTCAAAAGATTTTTAAGTAGAAGGGAAGGATACAAGTTGTAAAGGCCTAGTGACCTAACCTACAATTACAAAGGGATGAATTTGGGGGACAGGAAAAGGAATAGTTTTTTTTTTTGCCAGCCCAGGAGCTTGAACTTTGGGCCTGGGCACTGTCCCTGAGCTCCTTTTACTCAAGGCTTGTACTCTACCACTTAAGCCACAGTGTCACTCAAGCGTTTCCAGAGTAGTTTAATAGAGATAAAGAATCTCTTACTTTACTACCCAGGCTGGCTTTGAACCATAACCCTCAGATCTCAGCCTCCAGAGCAGCTAGGATGACAGGTTCCCCATCAGGAATAGCTTTTTAACAAGCACCCTGACACTACACACAATAGACTGAAGAAGCAGTAAGATTAGTTCATGAATAAACATCTCCATAGGTCAAAGTTCATCATCTCAAACCATCTGAATTGTATAATTCTCCAATCCTGGAGCATATGGAGTAATGAACAATCCCTGGAATTGTGCCAGCAAGGATGTTTATCACAGATTAGTACCTGGAACCAGAGCAGAGCTGAAGCACGAACAAGGCAAAATGACAAAAAGAGCAAAGACTAAAGAATGGCCAGACTAAACGTGATTGAGGTAGACATACCTGATCAAATTCAAAAAGCCCAGACTACTAAGAAACATAAAATGTTTCTATTGTTGTATATGAAATCACAGTTTAAGTTCTGGCTCAATCCCCCTATGTCTTTCACTCTACAAATACTCAGGAAAGAAACAACTTTCCTTTAGATATTTCCTGAACCACAGCCTAAACACTATGTTCATTCTTCTCTCTCTAGATCATTGCTTATAAACACAGCACCTAGTATAATGCGCTTCCATATTTATGCTTAAGAATCACCCACGTTGGGGCTGGGAAGGTGGCTCAGTTAGTAGAGCGCTTGCCTTGCATGCATGAGGCCCTGGGTTCGATTCCTCAGCACCACATAAGCAGAAAAAGCCAGAAGTGGCACGGTGGCTCAAGTGGTAAAGCACTAGCCTTGAGCTGAAGAACTGAGGAACAGTGCCCAGGCCCAGAGTTCAAACCCCACGACCGACCAAAAAAAAAAAAAAAAAAGAAAAAAAAGAAAGAAATCACCCACCTGGCCCCCTGACTAACTTGTTTGTTTTTTGGCTTAACTCTACACAGATGATTTAATATTAGGGTGTTAGTAATACAGAAAATGATGCTTCTTTACTGAAAGGTAAGTTTGACATTTTCAGATTACCTTGAGAAAGCTCATACTGTGCAAAAGATATGTGCACAAAAGCAAACTTCTTGCAGTTTGCTCTGGCCATCTGAAAGTAGTCACGTGCATCATCAGGCTCTTGAATACTGGAATAAAAGATCAGAGTTAATTTTCCTTCTTCTAAAACAGATACCACTACCTAAACTTGCTAACTTTTTTCCCCTCAAAAGACCTAAGGTATTGCTTTGCTGTGTGTGTAAAATTCAAAGGGTAAGTTATTTCTTAAAATCTTTAGGCAGTCTAAAACATGTAACTTTTTTGGAAACATGTATATAGGAAAGTTTATGTTAGTCCTTTCTAACATAAATTAGTTTGCATTAAAAAAAAAAGCATTCAGTCAAAATAGTCATTTGACAAGTTTTCACTTTTCCTCTTGGCAACAGAGTTAAAATGTTAAAACTCTTTTACTTAAAATGTAAGAGTTGGGGCTGGGAAGTTGGCTCAGTGGTAGAGCGCTTGCCTTGCATGCCTGAGGCCCTGGGTTTGATTCCTCAGCACCACATAAGCAAAAAGAAAAAAAAAGCCTGAAGTGGTGCTGTGGCTCAAGTGGTAGAGCGCCAGCCTTGAGGTGAAGAGCTGAGGGACAGCGCCCTGGCCCAGAGTTCAGGCCCCACAACCGGACCCAAAAAGAAAAAAAATGTAAAAGAGTTATTTTTATGTGTGTATATGTGAAGCTTGAACTCAGAGCCCAGACACTGTCTCTTGAGCAGTTTTGCTCAAGGCTAGCTAGTGCTCTACTGCTAAAGCCAAGGTTCCATTTTGAGCCTTTTTGGTCATTAAACTGAGAAAAGAGTCCCAAGGGGGCTTCTCAGCCAGGCTGCAATCAAACTGCAACCCTCAGATCTCAGCCTCCTGAGTAGTTAGATTATAGGCATGAGCCACCAATTAAGAGTTAAGGCTGACACTTAACCACTTTAAGCCACAGCGCCACTTCTGGTTTTCTGGTGGTTAATTGGAGATAGGAATCTTAGTCTCACAGACATTCCTGCCCAGGCTGGCTTCAATCCAAGATCCTCAGCTTTCAGCCTGCTGAGTAGCAAGGATTACGGGGTGAGCCACTGGGGAAGAGATGTTCTTTACTTACGCTTTTAACTCAGCAAATCTCGTTTGAATTTGAGCAAAACTCTCATTTTTTCCATATTTATCAGGAGGTAGTGCTTCGATAGCTTGACTGTAACGACCAATCAATTTATTTAAAAGAGCGTCATCTAAGGGGGCACTGTTTTTCTCTAATTTGAGCAAGAAATTCAACCAGTCCTCGGGGTTGTTGGCCATCATTATAATATGGTTAACAGTTCCTGAGTTATCTGGAAGGAAAAAACAAATCAATATATATATATATGTATATCTCACATCAGGAATAGACAAAAAGCAATGCCAAATCCATTTGTCCTTCAGATTATGGCTAAATATTTGCAGAATCAGTTTCAATGTCCACAAACTCATTGTAGTAAAACTTTTAACAACTCATACGGGAAAATTCTCTATCAATCATTTAATTCATTAAAAATTCAGAAACTTAGCACTTTGGTATATTTTCTTTACCAGCCTACCCATCCAAGAATATTTCCAGATACCTCAAACTTACTTGCAAAACAACTAAACAAAATCCACTTTGCAAACTATTAAAAAAAGGTGACATTATTTTTTTTCTTCCTCCAAGTTACCAACGTTTCTCACAGAGGCCTTGCTAATTTTCTGGTCTCACTATGCCCTTTGGAATTTTTTTTAGCTATTCTTTCCTTTGTGGAACCTTAACCTATAGAAACATCAAAACTAAACTTCAGATATAATTTTTACATTGTAATGCATTTTTACTTTATTGTTGTTTTAAAATCTTAGATATTCAATGATGAAATGGTGAAATCTGATTAGTGTAAACATGTATACAGAAGAAACAAACGAAATGCTCCCCATAACTATTGCATGCTTAAATAAACAAACAAGAAGAACAACCTTGAATGTCAGTTTCCTATTTGGAAATATTTGGGATATTTTAGTAATTATTAAACAGTATTAAATTCAGATAAGTTCAGATTTTCCAGAAGCTATCATTCCTTTTATCAGCTTTAATAACTTGAAGCAAAATCTAAGTCTCTAATACTGCAAGCAAAACTAATTTGTGGTTTTTTTTCTCCTTTTTTTTTCTTTTTTTTTTTTTTTCCAGGGCTGAGGACCAAACCCAGGCCCTTCCTCTGGGCTAAACCCTCAGCCCCTAATCTGTGTTTTCTACTAACCACAGTGCATTCATTTCTTGTCATTTTTGTTTTAACTGTAACTTGGCCTGGCTGTATAGCTTTGCTAACAAATTGGTTAGTGAAGTGTTTAGAAAACTACAGGGGAAATCAGGAGTCTAGTTCCTCAAGCCCCAGGACATCTATCCTTCCTCCAATTCAAACAACACTGAGTACCAGTGTCATTGGTATGCAAAATGTCACCAGCAGCCTTCTAGACTGACAAATCTGGAAGTGAAAGTACTTGTTCCCACCACCTCAGAACTTTCCCCTACACTCCAAGTCTAAGATTTGCATCTTGAACACAACACTGTTTATAGTTTTGAGCTAAGAATCTGTAGAGGTGTGGGCAAGTACCCAACTACCTTGGCTTACAAGCTGTGAGACAATCTACAGCATACTAATATTCTATTAAGACTTGAGAAAAGAAAAAAAAAGACTTTTTACACTGTTATTTTCTTGGTTGGACCCCCAACATGATTAGATCACACCTTTTCCTGATAACTTACTTTTAATTCCTCAGCTATTTAATAGTTAGTAGTGAGGAAATACATCTAGAAGTCACCGTTCAAATGACCTCACCAATTTGAAATATAATAAACCAGGCTTCTGCACTAATGCTTAAAAAAATAAAAACAAAAACCCCTAAAACTAGTGTATTAAGCTTTGGGCACATTTACTCTTCAGCATTCAATAAATGTTTTGAGCGCCTACTGCATACCAAGTATCATTCTATTCCACATAACAAAACAGACCAAAAACTATACCCTCCTGAGTTCATGTCCCAGAAGATAATAACCAAAACCATAAGTTAATCGCATACAAAATGACTAGTACCACAGAAACAAATAATATAAGAAAAATAGGGACACATATTGAACAGGCAAGTTAGAGAAAGCCACAGTGAAATGGCATTTACAGAAACCTAGAGGCAAGAGGGGGCAAATATTTGGGCATAGTACTCAAGGCATAGGCCAAAGAAAAAAGGAGTGGAAATGAGCTGCTCTAGGATACAGAGAGATATCAAGAAAGCCACTATGTCTAGACCAGAGGACAGAAACAAAGAACAATGGGCCAGAAAATAATAAGCAAATTCTTCAAATCAAAATCCAGCTTCAAGTCACACACACCCCAAAACAAAAACAACAACAAAAAAAAAAACAGACCTATTGCTGAATCTGGACAGTAATGGAAGTGCAAATACCTCTAAGCACTTTAATAACAGTATCTGTTTCTCTTCATCTCCCTCCCATATACAAATCTTCCCTCTTTCTTACTCTCTGAGACAGGGTTTCACTATGACCAGTACTGGCCTTGAACTTGCTCTACAACCCCAGCTGCCTCAGGACTCTATACACCCCTTCTTTGGCCTTCTGGGATTACAGAGGAGCACTACTGGCACCCAGCTGATTTTTTTTTCTTCTATTCCCTCCTTCCCCTCTACTGGGGTTTGAAAAGGACTTGAACTTGCTCAGCTAGCTAGCTTGCTTGGTGCTCTGCTGGTTATTTTGGAGAGGCAGCATATTGAACTTTTCTGCCAGGGTTTGTGTCAATTTGCCACCCTCCGCTTCTCAGCTTCCTGAGCAGCAAGGATTATTGGTGTATGTCATCAAGTACACAGCTGAGTTTTAATTTCTTTACCTTTTTTTTTTTTTTTTGTCTGACACCAAGAATCAAACTCAGTATTTTGCTCATACTCAAACTCGCTTATTGGCTAGCACTTTACCAACTGAGCCATGCCTCCATTCCTGAATTTTAATGTAAGAAAGCAGACAATTTTGAAATATTTCTAAACAGGTTAAAATATAAAGTTCACTTTAATACATGAGCATCCATTACTTAGAAAATTATATTAACACAGTTGTTGACATCTCATTCCTTGACTTCAGGGACATGCAATAAATGGTTATTTTTTAAAAGGGGAAGTAGCTGGGTAGTACTTGTAAAACATATTTGAGTCCCTGAGTTCCACTCCCAGCATCTCTCAGTAAATAAATGGAAGATAATAAAATAAAAATAGCTTACCTGTAGTATCAGCAGAGACTTTAGTCAAGCTTAGATCATCACTAAGGCCTTCATTTTTAAATTTACTTTTGATATCTCTCACTTTGCTCATGATGGAATCAATGGTCAATTCTCTGCCACTCCCATCTTCAGCCTCCATTTCTAACGTGCAACTAGTCTCTTAGAACCCAGAAGAAAACACATTAATTTTGAGAGCATATCTAAATGCAGCTATTATTAAATTATCTGTAGGCATATCTAAATGCAGTTATATTACTACTTGTGAGCACATCTAAATGCACTTATTATCAGACCTAAGAGAAGTTATTATTAGAGATTAAGAGCTATGTGCCCCAAAGCAACAGTCATGGTCTGTGACTTATCAGGGAAGTTTCAGAAGGCCAAATACACCTTTTCTTCCCAATATAACTTTAGTGAAGTTACATTCTTGTGTGGGTACTGGAGCTTGAACTCAGGGTCTTGACACTGTCCCTTAACTTTTCCTCTCAAGTTGGTTCTCTTACCAGTTGAGTGAGTCACACCTCCACATCCAACTTTCTGATGATCAACTGCAGGTAAATCTTAAGGACTTTCCAGCCCAAGCTGGCTTCAAACCACCATCCTCATTATCTCAGCCTCCAGAGTGGCTAGGATCAGAGGCGAGTGCCACTGGTAGCTGGCAATGTTACACTCTTGAAGTCACTGCAAGACACAAAATTTGCTGTCCTCTTTAAACTTTACAATTTTCTTCCACACGCTTGAATGTCTTCCTTTCAATTTCTCTGGACTTACTTTCTCTGGCTATCTGCACATTTTGAAATTCATATGTGTGTGTGTGTGTGTGTTTATGTGCATATATATGTATACACACACACATATATCCTAGTCTCAATAGACAGACACAGGATGTTTGCATGGATTCTCGGAATGACAAATGAGTATGAGGAATCCTTTGGATACTGAGATCAACTGTTTCTGTATTTGATTAAACTTCACACTGGTAAAATTTCCAAAGCAGAATATGAACATCACCGCCCTTTCCTGGTGATGGAGCCCTCTGCACATTTGTTCTCGAGTGTATTTCGTAGACTCTGACTTGCTACCTCAGTCCAATACCTGAGCCTAAGGTACTTCCACAGTAGTGAGCACTTGGTCACCTGCAGGCCCGAGTATTAAGTAAACAAAGTGCCTGCCATCTTTCTCCTGTTCCACCCCATCTTTGTTATTTATTAAACATCAACCGGGTCACTCGGGGTCACCGAGAGGGATCTCTTCCGCTCCTGGGATTTCACAATAAAGAGGCCATCGAGTGGGCCGCGGGTTCCCTCCCTACCTCTGGGGTGGGGTTAGAAGGGTCTCCGAGCCGCCGCGGGCCCCAGATCGAAACCGGCAGGACCGACGGCGTCGACGGGGTTTTGCAGCGGCGCGGCCCGGTCCGCACCGCCACCCCCATTCCCGCAGCGCCCCAGGCCCGCAAGGCCGCGACACCTCCGATCCTCCCACGGCTCCTTCTCCGCGCCCCAAGTCCGCTACTCGGCCCCTTCATCCCCCCCATTCCTCACCGGCCAGCGATGCCTCACAGCCCCTAGTCCGGCCGCGGCTCCCGGGGCGCGTCCGCGAGGCAGTACCGGCCTCCCGGAAGCCACAAGGAGAAAAAGGTGGAAGCCACACTCCGCCCCGTAAACACGTTTGAATTACCCCGCCGTGATCGCCGCGGCCTCCTATTGGTCAAGGCGCGCCACGTGGCAGCGTCTGCAGTGATTGGCTCCGGTGCCTGGGAGCCGCACCGCCCCTTCCCCCTCCCCTGCCCCCGCCCGGAGAGCCCTGCCTAGGGAAGACGCTCATCCAGACCAGCACCGCACCTGTGCCGCGCCTGGGGTTAGAGGAGGAGGGGTGCGGTGAGAGGAATGGGGTGAAGGGTGGGGGTACCGAATCGGGCTGGTGTTCCTGGCGCCACTCGGCTGACTCTCCCGCACTTTCTAGTTCAACCAGGCCTAATTTCTGCCGGGGAGGTGGCTACCACACCCAGGTGACAGAAAAATCCGCATATGAACGGCCGGAATGTAAGGCAGCGCTCCCGCCCTCCCGCAGCCACGCCCATCCAATGGCCACGCCTCCTTATGCCACGCCCCTGGGCCCCGCCCCCATGCCGCTCGTCCTGAGTTACGGCGCCCCTCCCTCGCCGTCCCTCCCTGGTCATCCCCAGGCGTGCGTGGTCCCGCCCCTCCCTGGTCATCCCCAGACGTGCATGGTCCGGCTGCTCCGCCTATGGTTTCTGTCCTCTGAAGAGGAAGGCCCTGCGGAACCCGGATTCTGACAGGTGCAGCAGGCGGGGGTGCCCGCCTGAGAGGCCTGGTTCCCCAGCCTGCCTGAGCACCCCCCCCCCCCCCGCCACTTCGGCCCCCTCCGTCCAAAGCCTGGAGGTGCATGCAAGTCCTCTCTTCCACATGGCACAGATGGACAGGACCCCACATACAGATCACTCCTCCATGACTCGCAACGCTTAATTCCGTGTAAATATGCTAGAAACGGCTGATAAGCGGTACTATTGGGGGAATAATGACCCCCATCACCCTGTCCTCAATGCATTTGTAACTTTCAGAAAATATTTTTGATTTGTAAGTGATTGAATCCATGGATATGGAGCCCATAGCAGAGACCATTTGTCCTAGAATAGCTGGTGGCTCACACTTTTAATGCCAGCCACTCGAGGCGCTGAGATCTCAGTTCAAAGCAAGCCCAGCCAGAAAAGTCCATGAGACTCGTGTCTCCCAATTAATCCAAAAAACCAGAGTGGAGTTGTGGCTCAAGTGGTAGAGGCCTAAGACTGCAACACTGAGTTCAAGCCCTGCTACTGAAGCAGTGAGGTGGGGGAAGGCGGAGGTGTAGGGAAGGAAAGAAGGAGAGATTAAAGTATCTGGCATCTCCAAGTGCTAGTGGCTCACACCTGTAATCCTAGCTATTCAGAAGGCTGTTCAAAGCCAGCCCAGGCAGGAAAGTTTGTGAGACTCATCTCAAACTATCAAAAAGCCAAAAGTGGAGGGCTGGGAAGTTGGCTCAGTGGTAGAGTGCTTCCCTTGCATGCATCCATTCCTCAGCACCACATAAGCAGAAAAAGCCAGATATGGTGCTGTGGCTCAAGTGGTAGAGCGCTGGCCTTGAGCTGAAGAGCTGAGGGACAGTGCGCAGGCCCTGAGTTCAGGCCCCACAACCGACAAAAAAAAAAAAAAGAGAGAGAGAGAGAGCCAAAAGTGGAGCTGTGGCTTAAAGGATAGAACACTAGTCTTGAGCAAAAGAGCTCAGAGACAGCCCGTGGGCCCTAAGTTTTGTGCCCAGGACTGGCACAAAAAGAAAATAAATTATATGGCATGCAACTGAACAAAATACCAGATACTCAGCACCAGAAAATGTAACTCTAAGTGAGGGAAGGTTACCAATCAGTTGTAATACATCCATCCAGAACTAAACAGTAAGTATAACTATATTTCATAAATTACTGGAAGCTATCCACATGTTACAGAGAAATGCAGAGTATGTAAAAAAAAAAGAAGACCCCAGATATATGTCCATAGAGAGGAAAAATACAATGTCTGCAATAAAAATTTACAGGCATAGGATTAGCAGGAGATTTGTCTCTGGGAAGCAAGATTGATAACTTGAAAATACAGCAATACAAATCTATATCGTAACTTTACAACTTTGAGGGGGGGTGAGAAGTGAAGTACTGGAAGGAAGGGATAATGGGAGAACAACAAAGGAGGGAGTATCAATGCTCAACAAGAAATTGCCTTACTCATGTAACTGTAATCCCTCTGTATAGCATCTTTACAATAAAATAAAAATAAAAATTTATGGTACAGGGAGAAACAAAAATGGACAAAACTTCAGGAGTTGTGGAGCAATTTAAAAAGCCTAATGTGCATCACTCTGAAGTTTTCTCAGGAAAAGAGAAATTGAAAAATATAGTTAAGAAGCCAAAGTTTATGCAACATAATGAAAACTATAAATCAACAGATTAAAGAAGTTCAGCAAGTCACAAACAAAAGTTGATTTAAAAAAAAAACTTCATTTAGGTACTAATTGAATTTTTTTTTTTTTTTTGAAACTGACGATGAGGAGAAAAAAATCCTAAATACAACCAAAGATTAAAAACACAGTATATTAAATATAGAAAAGCAAAGAAGATAAGGCAGGAGAAATAAGAGTAATAGAGGATTGTAAATATGATCATGTTACATGCATGTATGGAGCTATCACAATGAAACTCCCTTAAACTCTATAATTAATATTCACTAATGACATAAATAAATACAAATGAATAAGAGAAAAATAACAGCAAATTTCTTGTCAGAAACAATGTAAGCAGATCCATCTGAAAAAAAATCACTCTAAATTTGTATATAAGAAAAAATTCATGTTAGAATTGTATATGGAGGGGCTGGGAAGGTGGCTCAGTGGTAGAGTGCTTGCCTTGTATGCATGAGGCCCTGGGTTCGATTCCTCAGCAGCACATAAGCAAAAAGAAAAAAAGCCGGAAGTGGCACTGTGACTCAAGTGGTAGAGTGCTAGCCTTGAGCTGAGAGCTGAGGGACAGCACCCAGGCCCAGAGTTCAGGCCCCACGACCGGACCTCCCCCCCCCCCAAAAAAAGAATTGTATATGGAGAGAAAATGTTTATTGTAAGCAAAAATAAAAATATTTTCTGACATATGAAAACTAAAAAAATTATCAAAAGGATTACAACACAAGAAATATTGAAGAGTTCTTTAAGCCAGATAATTAGGAATCTATGAAAGAATACAGAATGTTAGAAATAAACATTAAATATGTAGATATGTGTGCATATGTGTGTGTGTGTATTAAAGACAGGGTCTCACTATGTGGCCTAGTCTAGAACTTGTAATCCTCCTGCTTCTATTTAAATGCTGGGATTCTAGGTATGTGTCACCATGCTCAGCATAAAGAAATAATTTATTTCCTGTTTTTTACCTTTTTTAAAGATGGTAACTAGGACAACCAACCATGATAATGTGTTTTCCTTTGTAACACATAGATGTAAAACATATAACAATAGTAGTAGTGGTGTTGGGAGTAGGAAACAGAAGTATAGGTATTTCTTCTACATGTGTTGCATAGTATTAGTTATGATATTAAAGCAGCATTCCATAAACCTTCATCATCCTTCTTGGTAGCCACTACCCACTTGACGTTCCTGAGCCCTTAAACTGTGACTGGTTTAAAATGAAACTTGGTGTAAGAATAAAACATAAACCAGACTTCAGATATAATATGAAAAATATTACAAATTTTCTCATTAATTTTTATGCTAACATATATTGAAATATAATTTGCATATATTGGTTTAACAAAAATAGTAGTAAAATTTCACCTTTTAACTTATTTAAATGTTGCTTTCACGAAATTTACATTATATACATGGGTCACATTAGCTATCAGGCCGTCTTGTTAAAAATAAACTTGAAACAATCACTATAAACAACATCAAATAAAAACAACAACCAGACAAATAGAAACAAAGAGTTAGAGGAACAAAGAATAGAGGAAAAATGAAAAATATACAAAATGAAAGAGGGAACAGAAGAATGAAAATAGCACATGGTAGATTTAAATCCAACTATTAAATGTTCATGAGCTAAATGTTCCCTAAAAGATGGAGATTTTCAGGTTGAATTTTAAGTCTAAGCTGTCCACTCCCTTTAAGAAGCCTAATATACTTAGTTTGGGTTTTCTTTTGTTTGGTTTCTTTTTGTCTTGATAATAGTCCTTCCTGTGTTGTCTAGGCTGGCCTCAAATTCCTGGGCTTAAGAATTCCTCTTGGGCTGGGAAGGTGGCTCAGTGGTAGAGCGCTTGCCTTGCATACATGAGGCCCTGGGTTCGATTCCTCAGCACCACATAAGCAGAAAAAAAAAAGCCGGAAGTGGTGCTATGGTTCAAGTGGTAGCGCACTAGCCTTGAGCTGAAGAGCTGAGGAACAGCGCCCAAGCCCAGAGTTCAGGCCCCATGACTGGACCAAAAAAAAAAAAAGAATTCCTCTTGTCCCAGCCTCCCCAGTAGCTGAAACTATAGGAGTAACCCACCATACTAAGTTACTCAATCCATTTAAGATTTTCATAGCATATAATCATTGCATAAGCTAGTATTTGATTGTGACATTCCTATTCATACATACACACAATGTACCCTACAGATATTCAAGTTAAATGACATAACTAGCTAAAAATAAAAGAATAAAAAGGATAGATTATACTAAACTACTAAAATACTGAAGTCCAGAAGTCCCTGCCCAGAGTTCTTGAAAAACACCTAAGAGGTGAATCTCAGTCACATGCTTTAGGATCTAGTCCCACATTCTGTAGCAGGAGATCTTAGATGGTTGTGACGGTAAGCACTGTCCTCTGATGGACCAGGAGAGTGTGCGACATATTTCATAACCATTGGTAACACATAATTTACCAAACCAGACCTAGATAGTTTGGAGTAACAAATAAACTTCTGGATAGAGAAATGAGAGTTAATTAATTGTAATAATCACATCACTGGAAGGAGAACTAACAACATAGAACAGGATCCATCATTCACCATGACCCCATATCATCCAGCCAGCCAGGAAAACTGAAAATAAAGCAAAGATTAGAGAAGGAAGAGAGGTACTAGATTGAAAGGGCAGATGACATCTCTTTTTTTCCTAACATGATCAGAATTTCCAGACATGAAAGCAAGGTCTTCAGGATTGCAGTAAGAATTGGCCAGCTAAGCTTCCAGCCACAAGATGCATGGCTTCAACAGCATTTATTTTCTCACAGTCTGGAGGCTGGAAGATCTAGGTGCCAGCACTGTTGGTTTGTGGTGAACCTGTGCCTAGCTTGCAGATGGAGCCTCTGTGTCTTCACAGGTTTTTTTCTCTCCTGTGGGAGGGCAGAGAAAAATACCTGGCACCTCTTTCTCTCTTTCTTCTTTTTTAAGGCCACTAGAATTATTGGATTAGGGCCTCACCCTTATAATTTCTCTTCATCATAATTACCTCTATATAGGCCTTATCACAGTGGGTTATCTTTGAGGAAGACTCAATTCAGTGTGTAGGAAAATCTACCTAGGGAACGTGATAAAAATCAGTTTAGTGTTTACAAGTTGATGGTCTCTAAGCAATACTTTTTTATTGTTTTAAAATGCTGGAGATTGAATATAGGGTCTTGCACTAAGTGCACCACCCCCAAGTACAGTTTATTAACTAATGAATGTGTAGGATATAAAACTACTGTAGTTTGGTGTCAGTGGCTCACACCTGGAATCCCAGCCCAAGTTCAAAGCCAGCTCAAGCAAGACTGTGAGATTCTTATCTCCAATAAACTACTCAGAAAAAGCCAGAAGTGGCGTTGTTGCTCAGTGGTAGAGTGCTAGTCTTGAGCTCAGAGAGGCTTGGGACAAGACCCAGGCTCTGAGTTCAAGCTCCAGGACGGGGGGAAAAATCCAACTAAGTACTTTAATCTACCAAGCCATAAAAGAATAAAGCAATGCAAAACTGCAAAAATACCCTTCTGATTTTTACATCATCTTTGAAACCTCTCATTTTAATGGAGCCACAAACATAACCAGGCCTCATTCATACTAGGTTTAAGATGCCACCTCTGAGCTCCAGCCCAAGATCATGGTCTCTCCTTTTCTTCTGTCATTATTCTATCATAGTCTCCTCACAGGAAATAACAATAATGCTTTTATAATTTGTCCTTCACATTGAATCTTATCTTCCTTTCAAGGATCTTTCAGAAACAAATTGTTAAGGTCTTTGGTGGCTTTCCATTGTGTTCTGTTAGTAGTAGTAGTAGTAGTAGTACTTGCCAGTACTGGGGCTTGAACTCACTTAAGGCCTAGTGTTCTCACTTGGCTCTTTTCTGCTCAAGGCTGCTGCTACCACTTGAGCCACACCTCCAGTTCTATTTTTTTTTTTTTTTACAATCCCAACAAATTTATTGTCACCTGATGATAACACAAGGTCATCAGAACTGTGCACACTAACAACGGGGCTCATCAAACAATATGAACAGATGTTTTCTTAGATTCCCAGCAAAGAACACGAAAACACAAACAAACAAACAAACAAACAAAAACACTGTATAAGATTCTTGATAACTTCTCCCTTCATTGATCATTTCTAGTTGGAGACACTTTTTAGTAGAGTAATATTATCTCCTTTGAACATGATGCGACCCAGTTGTTTTCTTGACTTTGTTTTAGAATGAATTTCTTCTGCATCATCTAACACAAGGTTCATGTATTCATTAAAGCCAATGATGCAGCTCTCTATCCGAATATTCACTTGCTCATACAGCCACACCTGAATCCGAGATCTATTTTGTAAATATCTATAGATAAGGTTGATGGGCTGCAGCACCATCACCTTTTGCACCCTTTGGCCCTGGCCATGGTACGCCATGGTGGAATCTTACAAAGGCCACACGGATCAGCACGCCACCCTATGAGGCACCTTCTGAACTCTCCTACTGTTTTTAAACTAGAGCCTAAACTTAATTCAGTCGGTGAGGCTCTACCCAATCCAGTCCCTACCTTCCTCTTGAGCTACATATTAAATCTTCCCCTATCGCTCTTCAGTGCACTAATGGTGATTGTTTTATCGCTGCTATGATCAATTACTTGACAGAAACAACTTACAGAAAGAAAGATGTATTTTGGCTGACAGCTTCAGAGATTTCAGTTCATGAATTGCAGGACCATGATGAGGCAGAGCATCCCAATCACAGGAGCATGAAGAAGAGGCTGTTCACCTCATGGTGACCAGGAAACAAAGGGGTAGGGAGCAGCTGGGTGAACACATGATGGTCAAAGAACTTTCCTCAGTGACCCCCTTTCTCCTGGTAAGCCCACTTCCGAGTACCTTCCAAAGGAACTTCCACTTCCAACCCATGAGTCTGTAGCATACCTTTCTGATTCAAACCATGACATTAGCCAAGCTGGGTTTCTGGTTTCCACAACAGGCATCCTTCCCACCTGTTCTCTCCCTGGTATCATCCTCCTCATTCTCCAGCATGTACCAGTTGTCCATTAAGCTTTTGTGACCTGCTGGTTTAGGTCTCTTCATTGCTCTGTCTTTGCACACTCGATTCTAGATCTTGGGGGGAAAAAAGCAAACTCTGGCCCAGAGATCAGTTGCTGAGGCTCTAGCCTTAATTCTTGTCTGAGTCACTGCGTTTCTGGGCCTCTGGGGTCGGAAGGCATTTGTAGAGTTGAATGTTTTCAGACTCTCCAAGATCAGAAAATGCAAGGGATAGGGGCAGAGCCACGTGGAAACCCTAATTCAGTTTTACAGTCCTTTTCTAGAAACACGTATGGTAGGGAAAGGAGAGTGCAAGGGCAGAGTGCAAAGACGCACTGGGCAAAGCCAAAGATTTTGGGGTTCAATACTGCTTGTTCACCAGTGTAAAAGAATGTAAACCAACCTAATAAGCTTTTGAAGAAAAAAATGAATATATAAAACATGATACAAAAATAGTTTCATACTGAGGAGGCAGAGAACTGAGGACTGCAGTTTGAAGCCAGCCTACACAGGAAAGTTTATGAGATTCTTTTTTGTTTTTGTTTTTTTCGTCCGGTCGTGGGGCTTGAACTCTGGGCCTGACTGTCCCTCAGCTCTTCAGCTCAAGGCTAGCACTCTACCACTTGAGCCACAGCGCCACTTCCGGCTTTTTTCTTTTTGCTTATGTGGTGCTGAGGAATCGAACCCAGGGCCTCATGCATGCAAGGCAAGCGCTCTACCACTGAGCCACCATCCCAGCCCAATTTATGAGATTCTTATCTCCAGTAAACTACTTAGAAAATCAGGAAGTGGTGCTGTGGCTCAACTGGTAGAGTGCTAGCCTTGAGCAAAAGAAGCTCAGGGACAGGGCCCAGGACCTGAGTTCAAGCTCCAGGATCAGCATACAAAAAAAGTTTTATTTAGGCATTATGACAATATGACAATCGTGCAATTTAATGTTTTGACAGATGTACTCAATCATGAAACTAAGATAGTACACATGTCCATGCCACCAAATTTTCCTTATACCCCTTGTCTTGCTCCCTCCAGGGAGCCATTAATCTGCCGTTAGATACATTAGCTTCTATTTTCTATAATTTAATGTAAGTGGAATCATACAGTACATATTTATTTGTGCTGGCTTTGTTTCACTCAGTTATGTTTATTTGAGGTTTTTGTTGTGATGTTATGTATATCTGTAGTTGGATTCCACTTCAGTGTTGAGTTACAATTGTATCATAGTCCTCATAGTCTCCATTTCCCCGATGAAGCGCATTTAGGTTGGGCTATAACAGAGAAGCCTGGCAAGAGAATTTATAGGCAAGTCCTGGAATGAGCTGTGTCTAGTTTTCTGTTGAGTGAGCATGCAGGGTTTGTCACATGGCAGGTGAATATATCGACACATTGTTCATCAAAGTGGTGATCATCACTGTATATCTCATCAACCAGCATTGTATACCAGTTCCATTCTACATTTTGGTCCTCTCTTAGTGTGACTAATCTTTTTAATTTTAACTATTTATCTTTTTAATTTTAACTATTTATTTTTAGGCTGGAGCTGGGGCTTGAACTCAGAGCCTGGGTGCTGTCTCTTAGCTTTTTAGCACAAGCCTGGCACTTTATCACTTGAGCCATACCTCCACTTCTGGCTGATTTGGTGGTTAACTGGAGATAAGAGACTGTTGGGTTTTCCTGCCCAGCTGATGTCAAACCTCAATCGTCAGATCAAATTCTAACCCTGGATCAGAATTACAGGTGTGAGCCTCTATGCTGGGCCTAGGTGTCTGCTCAGACACCTCTCTTCGACAAGGCCTCATCTAACTCTCTTACTCAAGATGACCTCATCTCCTCTCAGTTGTTCTTATCATATCACTATGATTATCCCCTTCAGAGTATTTAATCTATAAATCAAAAAATGTTTACCTATTTGTGTGTTTATCGTTTGTTTCTTCTTATCACAGAAGTTCTTTGAGAATGATATTCTTGTTTACTTGATCAATATTATGCCCCCAAACACTGTTAGTCTATTATTCTAGTCTATTTTGGGGGAGGGGTCCAGTCGTGGGGCCTGAACTCTGGGCCTGGGTGCTGTCCCTCAGCTCTTCAGCTCAAGGCTCGCACTCTACCACTTGAGCCACAGTGCCACTTCCGGCTTTTTTCTTATGTGGTGCTGAGGAATCAAACCCAGGGCCTCGAGCATGCAAGGCAAGTGCTCTACCACTGAGCCACCTTCCCAGCCTCTATTATTCTAGTCTAATGAAGTATTTAACAAAAATTGTTGAATGAACCAGGTGCCAGTGGCTCATGCCTGTAACCCTAACTACTCAAGAGGCTGAGATCTGAGGATCACAGTTCAAAGTCAGCTGGGGCAGGAAAGTCTAAGAGTCTTTCATCTCCAATTAATCACCAAAAAGCCGGAAGTAGAGCTGTAGATCAAGTGGTTAAGCATCAATCTTAGGAGACAGTGACCAGGCCCTGAGTTCAAGCACCAAGACCAGCACCCACACAAAAAAGTTTTTGGACGAATCTGTCTGTGTGTGGTGTGTACCAGGCTATAAGTTCTATAATAACTGGACTGAGTTATGTCTTGCTCATCCCTGCATGTTCACTCAGAGGGTGGACTCAGTATGTGCTGAGCGAAAATGAAAAAAATAGCAGTGTCAAGAGATATACAGCAGCCTGGCGCTGGTGGCTCTCACCTGTGATCCTACCTACCCATGAGGCTGAGATCTGAAGATCTTGGTTTTAAGCCAGCCCAGGCAGGAAAACCCAGGAAACTCTTATCACCAATGAATCACCAAAAACTACAAGTGGAAGTCTGATAAAGTACCAGCCTTGTGCAAAACAGCTAAAGAACAGCTCACAGGCTTTTATAACACAATTATAAAGCCAGCAGCACTATAATCAAGAGTGCCAGAGCCTTCTGAGCAGAGCACAGGGAACTGTCTCAGCACCCGCAGGAGCCCTCAGCCTCGCCAACTATGGGACATCCTAGCTCACAGGAAGACTGCCTGTAGTTCCTGGCTTGTTTTCCTTGTGTACTGGTTTCCAACTCCTACCAGAAAGTGCCCTCCCTGCATTCATGAAAATCTTCAGAGAGCTTCTTACTTATGATCAGAAACAGATATAGGCCTGGTAGACACCAAATTCTCTGAGAATTTGGTCACTGCTGCTGCTTTTCTGTCTCCTTTCTCCAACCATCCAATTCTTTGATATCACTTGGCTAACATATGAACTTTGTCATAACCTATGCACATCTTTTTCAACCTTTTTAATTATTATTATTATTATTATTGCCAGTCTTTGGCTTCAACTCAGGGTCTGGGTGCTGTCTCTGAGCTTTTCCACCTCTACCACTTGAGCCACAGCTCTGCTTTGATGCTTGTGTGTGTGTGTGTGTGTGTGTGTGTGTGTGTGATTAGTTTTTATTTTTATTTTATTTATTATTTTATTTTTTACCAGTCCTGGGGCATGGACTCCGGGCTTGGGAGCTGTCCTTGATCTTTTTTTGCTCAAGGCTAGAGCTCTACTACCTGAGCCACAATGCCACTTTTGGCTTTTTCTGTCAATGTGGTGCTGAGGAATCGAACCCAGGGCTTCATGCATGCTAGGCAAGCACTCTACCACTGAGCCACCTTCCCAGCTCCTCTGTGTGTGTGTGTGTGTGTGTGTGTGTGTGTGTGTGTGTGTGTGTGTGTTTAATTGGAGATAAGAGTCTTGTGGAACTTTCCTGCTGCTTGTCTGGCTTTGAATGTCGCTCTTCAGATCTCAGCCTCCTAAGTAGCTAGGAGTTTGGATTTTCACTCAAGGTCTGAGCTACCAGTGCCGGGCTCTTTTTAATTACCTTTAAGTAGTTGTACGAAGAAGTTTCAATTCAACATCTTAGTTTATGAGTCCTGTTCATCTTGATTACTGTCATCCCTTGCGTCCCTCTTAACCATCTCGCCCCAACCCCATCTGGCTTCTCATTTGCCTGTCATTAAATGCTCACAGCAACAAATCTTGGTTATCTGTGGCAAACCCCAGTTTGCTTCTGCTTCTTTCCATATTTGGGTGATAAAGTTGGGCCTCAAGGAGCCTCTGTACCATGTAAAGCAAACCCCAACTTGATGTGTGAAGAGAGCAAGCCCCTGAGTGTCAGCCAGTTGAGCTGCTGTCAGAGGCCACCAAGGCGAACACCACGACTGCAGCCAGGGGCTGGACACTTGGGTAAGTTGTTCTTTTGAACACCTTTCTCCCCTTCCAACCTGAAGGATGAAACCAGTGCAGCCAACATGGGCGCATGCCTCAATGCTCTGCAGAGTGCTCAGGCAGTATGTTGGGGGTTTTGCTCCAGGCCTTCTCTTTGCCTCTGGAGGACCCAGCTGAGGATGCACATGAGGACCAGCCAGGCAGAAAGCTAACCTCTGAATCTGTCTTCTTTGCCCACTTCGAGGATGAGTTTCCTCCCAGGACACTGTCAGCCCCAGCTTCCTAGAAGCCCACGGAGGAGACCAAGCTCAAGGTCTTTCTCACAGGCTCTTCACACTCAAGACAAAGACTCCCCAGACATACGCACACATGCCTCCATCTGTGCCCGCGGCAGCCCAGGGTCAAGCTGAGACTTGCTGCACGAGCTGAGTCTCCACATGAACTCAGCAGGAAGAAGCCTTACAAAACACGCAGCCACTGTGGCAAGAAAGCCAGCTAGATGCCACCAAGGCTGTGAGGTGGTGGGCAGAGTCACTTGAAGACCACCAAAGGGAAAAGAGAAGCCAAGCACCACCTCTGCCATGTCCCCCCCCCCCCCCCCCCCCCAGTACTCTCTGCCAAGAGCAGGAAGGGATTTGGGAACTGAACACTTCTGCCAGACACTTCTCAAGGTGGGAATGCGTGTCATCTGTGCTTATCCAAGGATGTGAAATTAGTGTCTATGTTCGGTTACTGCATGGGATTTTGGTGGTGGTATATGTTGGTGAGCTTCACTGTTCTAAGATTATCAGCAAGGCAATAACAGATTGTTTAAGCCAGGAATGGATGTTAGTTCTTTCCTACCCCTTGCTCTGTTGGTGAGTTTCTGTGTTCACATCTGACACAGAAAAAATTAGATAGGCCAGGAATTGTTGCATGAGCCACAAGAAGGCTGAGGAGGGGAGAACACCGGAACCCCGAAAGTCAAGGACAGCCTGGGCAGTGTCACGAGACTTCCACCTCACAAGTAAGGGTGAACACCTTGTTCATCCTCACAAGATGGGGCGAACAAATCCAGCGGTGCTACTCTGCTAGGCACTATGTTGAAAATGAACTACACAACTTGTGGGCAGGGATGGGAGGGAAAAACTAGGAGAGAACAAGGGAAGGGGTGATACTGTCCCAAAAGATATGTACTTCTTTGCCTGATTTATGTAACGGTCACCTCTGTTTTTCGCATTGTCTAACAAAAGTAATTTTAAAAAGCAATGTACCCATTACCTGACTTATGAAATGACAGGCCTGTATGTATATCACGTTTATAATAACAATAAAAATATATTTAAAAAATAGGTGAGTAACAGTGACTCACATGTGTGATCCTAACTATTTATGAGGCTGAGATCTGAGGCTCGAGGTTCTTAACCAGCTTAGGCAAGACCCCACGCTCTTGCCTAACTTTCTTGTTCAAGGCTGAAGCACTATCACTTGAGCCACACAGATCCACTTTTGGCTCAGCTTCCTGAGTAACCAGGATTACAAGCATGAGCCATCAGTTCTTGGCTGAGTTCCCTCCTTTTGAGATGGGTATCTTTTATTGATAAAAGTGATGTCTTAATCATTTCCTTCATATATCTCATATACATTTTAAATCTAAAATTTATATATAAATGAATATATAAATATAAAATTTATACACACATATACATATTAAAGCTTTCTGAGGGTTGTTACCTGTTGAGTACACAGAAGCAGCAAGGAGTTCCTGAAGGGTGGAGAGCAGAGCCGGCTCCTCCCTGCCTCTTGCTCAACACGGAGCAGGTCTGCTGAGAATCCTACTTACACATGGACCCCAGGAGTGAGGAGGCACCTGCCTGAGGCTCACTCCCTGCCTTATCTGATAGAGCAATGTGGCGACTGGTCCTATCAGAACCCACACATACCTCTAGGGGGAAGAAGTAGGCAACAGTTTTTTCAAGAGTTCCTTTCTCTCATAAAACATTCAGGACCAGAGCAGCTGTTGATGGCTGCATGGTGGAGATGGACAGAACTAAAACATAAACTAGGTAAATGATGGCATTTATTTGGACAACAAAATACATGTTTCTCCTACAGAAAACAAACCATCTAATTTGTATGTGTGTGTGTGTGTGTGTGTGTGTGTGTGTGTGAGAGAGAGAGAGAGAGAGAGAGAGAGAGAGAGAGAGAGAGAGAGAGAGAGAGAGAAAGAGAGGATTTGAATTCAGGGCTTTGTACTTTTGCTTGGCCTTTTTTGCTCAAGGCTGACACTCTGCTAGACTTCAGCCTTCCAAGTAGCTAAGGTTACAGGCATGAGTGATCAGTACCAGCCCATCTGAAATTTAAAACTAAAAAATGATGGGGAAGGACATAGAATTGAATGGGGAAACAGCCCTTTTAAGGTAGTGAGTGCAACTGATGAGGTTTTACAAGAACAATAACAAACAAAACCCAAAAAGGTTCTCTTTTTTTCTTTTAAAAGGTAAAGAGAATAATTTATTTGAAGGCAAAAGAAGAGCCATGAAAGAAAGTAAGAAAAATTATCAGGCTCCCCAAGTAGGGAGGGGACCTCTGGATCACTTTGTGATGGACAACCAAAAAAGCTCTTTGAAATCGTATTTTGACACCTTGGATTGGTAATCTATAATTTGGAATTGTGGTCATTTAAGAAAGCAATGTATCTTTTTAAAAAATCATTAATTGTTATGTTTAATCCATTACATATGGCACTGGGAAGAAAAGCATCAAATACAATGCCAGCTCATGAGAATCCTGTAGTTTTAATACATGAGACATTAGGGCACCGGATCCCACATCCATTTGGTGGCAAAGCATTAATGTTTTAACACGCTACTTGCTTTGCCTTACAGGCAGCTACTGAGAAACAGGACTTTCTTTATAAAATTTATCACATTGAGTTTTTCAAAACCTGATAATGTGCGCTGATCCAATTGTCTTTGTTCCACCTCAGCATGTGAAAGTCATTTGTTTTTTCCAAGAAATAAATGTATAAATGTATTTCTACTAATCCCATAAAAATGATAATAATGAGTCCTGACTTCCAAAAGGACAGTGTTTTATATTTGCAAATCCAAAATGACAGTGTTTTATATTTGCAAACCACTTTATAAACAGTGAACACACATGTCATTTGATCTCTCTACTAGATCTGTTCATTTGTTTTGTGTCCATACTGGTGCTTGAACTTGGGGACAGGGGCACTTTACTTTAGATTTTTAGCTCAAGGTTGGTGCTTTACCATCTAAGCCACTGGATTTCCAGCTTTTGGTGGTTTATTGAAAAAGAGACTCTTGGATTTGTGTGCATAAGCTGACCTTAAATCATGATTCTCACATCTGAGCTTCCTGAATAGCTATGATTATGAGTGAGCCACCAGTGCCCAGCTCCCCTTACCGTTTATGAAGAAGGCGGTAAGAAAATGAAATGTAGACTATTTTACTGACTTGCCTTTGGCTGGAAAAAGTCAAAAGTGGGGCTGTAGGCCTGTGGCTCACACCTGTAGTCTTAGCTACTTAGGAGGCTGAGATCTGAGGATCACAGTTTGAAGTCAGCCTGGGTAGGAAAGTCTGTGAGATTTGTATCTCCAATTAACCAGCAAAAAGCCAGAAGAACACTAGCCTCGAGCGCAACAGCTCAGGGACAGTACCCAGACCCGCTCCCCAAGACTGGTACCAGAAAAAAAAAAGTGAAAAATGGGACTAGAACTCTGGATATTGGCTTCTTCACCCATTTTTTGTGTAGAAAGGTTATTCATAACTGTACAGATCGTGTCACTGAAAATCTCTTCCATTTCTAGAGATGAGTAAAACGTGCCCAAAGACGTGTGATTCCTAGTATTTGTGCACACTTTCCTGGTGTAAGTCATGGCCATGGGTTTTCATGCACTGTTGGAATAACATGTAAATCATGCTGGTAAACAGCTCAGCTATTTGGCTTCTCCAGGAGACGGAGTCCCTGGTAGTGCTTAGTTGGCAGATCTGACTTAGAAAAGCATTACTTCGGCCTACTCCACCCCTCGACCCAGTTTCTGCCAGAAGTTGGCACCACCGCTCCCGAGTGGCACACACCGCAGGCACTCTGCACTTGCTCCATCCTGCCTTGGCAATGTTCGGGCCTCCCTCATTCACCCTGCAAAGAGCAGGAGGAGGGAAGCTCATGTGCAGACCAGGTCAGGTTCATCTCTTCCCCACCCATTTCCTAGATTCATCCCCCTCCATTGGGCCTCTGAGTCCTACCTGTGTGCTACAGGCTACGCTGACAGGGGACACACAGATTGTCACCTTGGAAGCATGCTTAGAAACCACGAGAGCTTCACACCTGCTGCCCTTAGAGCTTTCTGGTTACCCTAGATCACTTTTATGATAAGGAAAGACAGATTTCCCCCCCCATGTGTGAGTTCTAGAGAGAGAGTGCAAACAGATGCCCAGCTAATATTTATCTTTACATATTTACGTATTAATTATTAAATATTAATTTAAGATATTTAATTGGATGCTACTAGTTTCATTTTATTTTCATATTCATTATAATTTAATATTTATTTTCAATTTAATGTAAATAGCTAATTTGGGGAATATTGATGAAATAGTTAAATATTTCAATGTCGGGTAACTAGCCATAAAATAAAATGTGTTCTTTCTGCCGACTGCAGACAGGGTATGCCAGTAATAAAAGTTATGGTTTTGGGGCGGGGGACGATTGGGTGGGGGGGGGGAGGATGGGAAGGGTAAACAAAGGAGGAGGCTGCAATGCTTGATAAGAAATGTACTCATTATCTTGCCCATGTAATTGTAACCCCTCTGTACAGTATTTTCACAATAAAAAAAGTTATGGTTTTATGTACTGATTTTTGGCAAGATATTAATCAGCCAGTTATGCAGGAATAATAACATTTTATGTTACTGACAGAATGATTTCTTCTATAAAGTTATTGTTGTAATTTTCACAGCTGAGCATGGTGGGATACAACTATAACCCCAGCACTTGGAAGGCAGAGACAGAAGAAGCATGAGTTCAAGGACAGTCTGGGCTATATAGTAAAACACACACCCCATCTTAACTGTTTAAGATCAATGACAGCAAAAGGCTTTCCTGTAACTTGTGCTCTATTGACAGTGGTGAGCTAATGCACACACACACACACACACACACACACACACACACACACAATAGTTGTATACAAAGAGTAAAAAATTGAAATGTATTTTCAGCAAACAAAAATAAAATGAAAATTATTTTACACAGATTTTCATTATTGAGAAGCTTGGTTAAGAACAGAAAAAAATAAGGCAATTTCATATGTATCGATTCCTCCCCCCTCTCTCTCCTTACTTCTCTTCTTTATTCCTTTCTTTCCTTCTTCAATTGTTTAAAACTATCTTGAAGTACTTGTACAGAGGGATTCCAATTCAACATGTCAGTTTATGTCCAGCAGTGGATCATTCTCTTCCATCTCTCCCAACCCCACCCTTCCCCTCAAGTTGCTGGTTTCTTTTCCACAATGTACAGTGAATATTGTGACTGCACTTACCCTCCCTTTATATCTTATCTGTCCCCTCTCCTTAATCTTGCCCTCCCACCCCATCACCTCAGGCTCCAGCTTCCTGGTTGTCATTTTGTTTGACTCTAAGGAGTTACACTACTGGAATTCTCCCCTGCATGTATCAGTAGCAGTTTCCTTCCCTACACAAAAACAATAGTTTTGGGTTCTCCTTTTAAAGGCAATTTGCTGTAGGAATTGTACTTTTCTGTCACTTGCTAGGAAATGTCTGAGTAGAGTACATGACATCAGAAGAAAAGGAGAAGTATTTGTTGTCAACAAACATAAAAATTCTGGAGGGAGGCTGGGAAGGTGGCTCAGTGGTAGAGCACTTGCCTTGCATGCAGGAGGCCCTGGGTTTGATTCCTCAGCACCACATAAGCAAAAAGAAAAAAGCTGGAAGTGGCACTGTGGCTCAAGTGGTAGAATGCTAGCCTTGAGCTGAAGAGCTGAGGGACAGCGCCCAGGTCCAGAGTTCAGGCCCCACGACTGGACCTAAAAAAAAAAAAATTCTGGAGGGCATTACATCCCTTGATAATTCTATAAGGCAGAAAATAGTGTTAATGCTGGGCTGGGAAAGTGGCTCAGTGGTAGAGTGCTTGCCTTGCATGCTCAAGGCTCTGGGTTCGATTCCTCAGCACCACATAAGCAGAAAAAAAAAGCCGGAAGTGGTGCTGTGGCTCAAGTGGTAGAGCGCTAGCCTTGAGCTGAAGAGCTGAGGGACAGTGCCCAGACCCAGAGTTAGGCCCCATGACTGGACCCCCCCCCCCAAAAAAAAGAAAATAGTGTTAATGCAATATCAAATCAAAGATTAGAGAGTATAATTCACATTATTTTTCAAGAACAATAAAAACAATGAACAATTCTAACTTGTATAAAGTATATTCATGGTGGCCAAATCTGCATAGTTGCTCCATGTTCCTCTTAGTATTTTCAACACAAGATTATACTGTAGAATACCTAAGTGACTATAATGTTTCTCCATAGTAGGAAAGTTATCAATGCCTATTTCCTGTAGGTTTAGGAACATTATACATGATTATTTAATTCAATTATTAATGAAGAGAGATCATAATATCTTTAAAAAAATTCTCAGTGGAGTGTGACAGTGCATACCTGTAACCTCAGCACTTAGGAAGCTAAGGCAGGAGGATTGTAAGTTCAAAGCCAGCCTGGGCTACAGTGCAACTTCGAGGCCAGCCTGTGATATACAGCTATTCTTTACCTTGAGAAGTCTTTCAATTTCAATGGTGCATATCTTCCCTCTGAAGTATCCATTGACAATGGACTACTTCAGTCCATTGATCAGAAAGAAAACGCTATGCCTTTGTATATTTTAATATTCATCACCTCATTTGACCCACACAATGGCTGAGTGAAGTAGACGGGGGAATACTTTCTCTTCATGTATAATCAGATAAGGAGACTGAGACTCTGGGTTTGTCCTTGCCCACACACAGGAAGGCCAGTGGAAAATACACAGTGAAGTCTCAGCTGATTGCTGGTGTGTAATGACAGTAAAGTCCCTTCCTAGGTACCCTTCATGGAACTTACGATCTTTGCAGATAGAATGCTAAAAGAAATTCCTGTAAGTAAAATACGTTGCTTTCCTTTAGGCTTACCCTTGCTTACTCTAGATCAAAAAGGAGTAAGTAAATACATATACATATATAGACATACATACACATATATACATATATGTGCATATCCATATAAATATATTTATAAATTATATAAGTAAATACAAATGTATGTATGTGTGTTTGTATATGTGTATATATATTTATATGTATATATATTTATGTATAGGTATATTTATATACATGAATATATATATGCTGAGGTCCTATAACCCAGACTTTATGCTGGGAGAAAAGGAATTTTCATTCCAGTAGAGAGAAAGATGATCAAGTAAGGTCATTTTGGCTAATGGTAAGGACTGTGGAGGAGGGAATAAATGGTTAACAATGGAGTTCACCTTCAGCAGGCCTTCCAAGGTCTCTTGAGCTGAGACCAGGAGAGCTTAAGCCAGAATATTCCAGGCAAAGGGAAGGAGAAGCTGGGTGTTTGAGAGGAGACTGGTGTGGGTGGGCCGTGTGGGGACGAGTGGGGGGAGGGCAGCCTGGCTCAGATGCAGGGATTCTGCACTCTGAACTTACTGGGAGGGGAGCAGGGGAGCAGGTGTACCGCAGGCAGGCAAAGGTGACCTTGGGGGAGGAGGAACCGATTGGAAGGCTGCAGTGAGTGTTAGAACCAGTGCCCCTCCTTCAAGTTCTGCTGCCAGGGTACAAGCACCTCAGGAGGCTGAGATCTGAGGACTGAGGTTTGAAGCCAACCCCAGGCAGGAAAGTCACTGAGATGCTTATCTTTCAGTCATCACCAAGAAAGCCAGAAGGGGAGCTGTGGCTCAAGTGGTTCAGCACCAGGCTTGAGCGAAAGGGCCCAGGTACTGCGTTCAAGCACCAGGCCAGGCACACACACACAGGGCCCCTGGACTTACAGGGTGGAGGGAATGTTCCCATGCAAGATTGGAGAATGGGCAGGAAAGGCACAAGCTCCATAAGATGTTTGTCAGCACCTCTCCTGTACCGAGGCAAAGGAGAAGAATCAATGCTGACACGTTGGACACGGATATCTGCCAAGAA
Source organism: Dipodomys spectabilis (assembly GCF_019054845.1). NCBI lineage: Eukaryota > Metazoa > Chordata > Mammalia > Rodentia > Heteromyidae > Dipodomys > Dipodomys spectabilis. Next base: position 2,843,214 of record NW_024871277.1, read on the forward strand.
AAGCTTCCAAAATATTAGCTAGTTCTTCTGTTTATAATCCTCTATACCTATTGTGTACCAGAAAAATCCAAATGCACATCTTCCTTCTTTGCAGTAGTGGTGTTTGAACTTAGGGCCTCCTCACCTGAAAGACAGGCAAGCTACTCATCGAACCACACCGCCAGGTCTCAATTGCTTCACACTTTGAATATATATATTCTTATTCTATATGAGAATCATTTGTATTCTTTACATATATTCATATTCTCTCTATATATCTACATATATTCTATACATATCTATAAACATCTAGATATATTTAACTATATCTATCTATATTTATCTATCTGTAATATAAGTATCTATACATATATATCTAGGTATAGATCAATATGTATAATGTTTGAACTGATGTTTAAGTTCTCAGCCAGAAATATGCACTCATTGTGTTCAATTAAGTTGGTCCTCTTGGGAGCATATTGTGTTTCTGCTTAGAATACTTAAGCTGATGTTATAAAGTGTTGATATATACAAGTGTAATGCATTTTATAGGGAATCTCCCTTTGAGGAATAAAAATTATTAACACATGTGTTTACGAGGAACTCCTTCTCTAGGCTAGCTTACCTCTTCTCATCTAGAACCCAAGAATCTTCAAGGCAAAAACAGCCTCCTGGCATACCAAGCAAATACAACATAGTAGATACTCAGTGGTTATTTGTTGAATGAACAAAATAATTGCTATGTATTTATGGTGCACATTTTAGTTATTACCTTTTCCAGTAAACCACAAACACCCTCAAACTTAGATCCTTTTGCTGTATACCACCATACTGCAGTCTTTGTCCTGTCATTGATGCTGAGATTTGAGGTTAAAATCACCTATGTCAACATTATTGTAATACTTACTGGATGCCAGAGGCTGGGGTGGTGAGATGAACTAATTTTCCAAAGTAACACAGAATACAAGGAGTCACTTACCACAAATGACTACATTTTATTAAATTCCCCTTTATACTTATCTCTTTGATACTGTCAACTCTTTGAAGACAGTGCTTGCCTCATAACAGAACAGTAGCAAGCAACATTTATTGAGAAGCTTGAATAAGCTTCTTTGAATATTTGACTTTATTTGAGCACCATAAAATGCTAATGTTGTAGGTACTATTATCAAACCTAAAGATATACACAATAGTTGTTTCTCTGGAATAAATACCTGGAAGTAAAATTACTGCAAAAGGCTAATTTTTTTTTTACTTTTTATTTCTTCTTTATAATGTGAAAGTCTTCATCTTTAGATTGGTTACAGATGTATTTGCAAAGTGAATACAAAGTTCCCATATGCCTCAAACCCAGCTCCCTTATCGCTTACACTACTCATTAATGTGGTACCTTGTCATGATTACTGAACAAATATTGAATCCCTATGTCATTCAGGACTTTCTTTTTTTCTTCCTTTCTTCCTTCCTTCTTTCTTTCTTTCGTGCCAGTCCTGGGGCTGGACATTGTCCTTTGTGCACAGGGCTAACGCTCTACCACTTGAGTCAGAGTTCCATTTTCAGGGTTTTTTGGTGGTTAATTGGAAATAAGACTCATGGATTTTCCTACCTGGGCTGGATTCTGATAGCACTCCTCAGAACTCAGCCTCCTGAGTAGCTAGGATTATAGGTGTGAGCTACCATTTTAAGGAGTACTAGTTAGTTATTTTGTAGACTGCCCAAATAAGTGTAACTTTTCTGATATTTTTCTCATGATTAGAGTTTAGGAGAGAAAGACCACAGAGGAAAACTCTCATTTTCATCACATGAGAAGAAAAATATATATTATGACTATTTCTCACCTCTGTTGACATTGATCATTTGTTTGTGGCAGTGTTACATGCGTTTATCTGTTTTAACATTAGTTTCTTTCCTGTTTTAATTCTGCACATTTAGAAAGAAGTCTCTATGTGAAGCCCACACTGAAGAAGTTGATATCTTTACCTCCTTGAAGATGGCGTATCTGCATAAATTATTTGCAAAGGAATTTTTTTCTTTTTGTAGTGCTAGAGTATAACCCACGCCTCATGCATACTTGTGCTCTACCATTGAGCCCATCCCTACCACTGCAAACAAGGTCTGTCCGTCTGTCTGTCTGTCTATCTATGTATCTATCTATCTTCACATTGTTATCATTTACATATTTATTTTCTCTAGTGCTGAGCATTGAACACCAACATCTTTGTTCACAGTTCTTTATAAATATTACATCTATACACAACTATAGTATCTATGTTAAGCCAATAATGAGTGTATAGTAATGTATTCCATTCTATTTATCTCTATTACCACGAGTCTTTTTCCTTCTCCTCCTCCTCCTTCTCATCCTCCACCTCTTCCTCCTCCTTCTTTTGCTGATGCTGGAGCTTGAACTCAGGGCCTGCACGCTGTCCCTTAACTTTTTCACTCAAGTCTGGTACTGTACCATTTGAGCCACAGCTTCACTTCTAGCTTTTGGTTGATGAATTGGAGGTAAGAGTTTCATAGACTTTCCTGCCAGGGTTGGGTCTAAGCTCATACCTGAGATTTCAGCCTCCTGAGTAGCTAGGATTACAGGAGTGAACTACTGGCACTTGGTTGGGAAGCTTGTTTCTTTATATGGCTGAGTAATATCTCATTGATGATGTGCAACACTTAACCCATTCACCTATCAGAGGACATCTTGGCCACTTCTGATTTGGGAAGATTTTGAATAAAACTCCAATAAGCATCCATGTGCAGGTGTGTGTGTGCATGTGTGTGTGTGTGTGTGTGTGTGTGTGTGTATGTGTGTGCGTGTGTGCACGTGTGTGAGCACATCCATGCACATACTCACGCACACTACTGGGGATTGAACCCAAGGTGTGTGCTTGTTTGTTGACATGTTTGGTTTGTTTCTGAGACAGCATCTTGTTATGTAACACAAACTGGCCTCCACCTCATAACCATTTTCCTGCCTTTTGCTCTCAAGAGCTGGGATTACAGGTGTATCTCACCATACCTGGCTGAGGAAATTTTTTTCTTTCCTTTTTCTTTCTTGGCTGTATTGGTGTTTGAATTTACCTTTGTTAGGCAAGTTTGTTACTACTTGATCCATGGCTCCAAACCCTCCCCAAGAGAACAAATACACCTTTACTTAAGTTTGCATTCCTTTCAATCCTGGGGACACAGCACCACATAATTCTATTGTCCAATGGTCTCAGCTTTGGACAAAGTTACTTCTCAATTTAACCCAAATTATGCCACTGTTTTCATGGCTCCAACTTCCCCAGATGATTCTGCTTTTGTGCCATTTGCTGCCAGGAGCACCCATATGTGTTGTTGTCCTTGGCTTTGTATATATAGGCACAACTCTTGCTCGAGCAGAATTCAGCTTTGTTTTTGTGAATATTTACTTTCGCAAATGTCGTTTTAGCAATTTGAGGATTTTTACTACAGGTCACATGCTTGCCACACAGGTTTTTACACTAGAGTCTCCTGGTCACTGGTTTTGTTTTTCAGGCAGGGTGTTATATTTTTGCTTAGGGCTGGCTTTGAACCAGCATCTCCCTACCTTTGCCTCCCAAGCAGCTAGGTTTACAGGCACATACCATCATGTCCAACTCATTGTGACAGGAGTCTCAATAACTTATTTTTCCTAGGTAGCAGGTAACCATTCTGATCTCTACCTCCCAAGTACTTGGGATTATAGGTGTGAACCACTAAACACCTTCTTCTAGAAGAAGTATATATTCCCTTTGGTTCTGGAAGCCCAGCAAAAATGGCCACAGACCACAGCATTCTAGCTATATTTTCCTTATTTATTGATATTTATTTTTGATTTGTGCCAGTCTTGGGGCTTGAAACCAGATCCTGGGCACTGTCCCTTAGTTTTTTTGCTCAACGGTGGTACTCTACCACTTGTCCCGCAGCTTCGCTTCTGGATTCTGGGTGGTTAATTGGAAATAAGAATTTCATACACTTTCCTGCCTGGCCTGGCTTTGAACTGTGATTCTCAGATCTCAGCCTCCAGAGTAGTTGGGGTTATAGGCATAAGCACTAGCATCCTCCTGGCTCATTTTGGTTTTTAGAAGTTTTAATCACAGTTGCCTTCCCTAAGCTCTGAAATGTTGGAAGAGACATATGGAGGAGAGGTTTCCAATATCTTGTTCTGTGCGGTTGAAAGTAGCTGGGCAGCTCATTCAATATTTTGCTTATGAATTTCTTCTACTATATGTCTAAGCTCATTCCTCATAATCTTGTCTTGAAATGCTTGAGTAAGGTCCAGTTTAGCCAAGTTAGAAGCCAGCCCAGGAAGGAAAGTCCATGAGGCTTTTAGCTTCAATTAGCCACCTATAAGCCAGAAGTGGAGCTGTGGCTCAAGGGGTGGTGTGCTAGCCTTGAGCAAAAAAATCTCAGGGATAGGGCTCAGGCTCTGAGTTCAAGTCCCTGGACTGGCGTGTGCGCGCGCACACGAAGTCTCTGGGCTGGTGTATGTGGTTCATTGCTCCTGCAAGTTCAAGGCTGAGTGCAAACCCATGTTATTAAAGAGACTCAGATTTCCCCCAGTTTTCTTTTCTGTACTATCATCTGCACTGCCTTAAATGCTGTATTCAGGGAAACCTTGGCTTTTTCTAGTCTGTTCCTTGAAACTCCTCCAGCCTCTGCCCATGACCCAGTTCCAACAACCAATTCTCAATACAAATCCTCTGTCTTGTCTGTTTTTGTGCTGCTAAAATGCAATACACAATATTGGATAATTTTTGGAGAACAAGGACTCACTTCTTACGGTTCTGAAGTTGGGAATTACAAGATGTGTCTAGTGAATAGATGGCTTGCTGGCTGCATCCATCTATAATGGAAGACACCACTCATGCCTGAGTTCAAACACAGCATTAAGAACTTCATAAACGGCATTAGTCATTCATGAAGGCTCTGTCCTCAGGACCCAAATCTCCCATGGCTCTCACCTCTCAACTCTGTCCTGTTAGTGGTTCATTTCCAACACTATGAGAGACATAAACAAAGCACAGAAGGGATTCTTGGTTCTAGGCAGTCACTGGTATTTGTCAGTCATTTGGGAACTGATTTCAGACTTTGGACTTCATACCAGGCAAGAGGGCTTCTGAGTCGGGTGAATTCCACAGCTGTTTCTTGGTGTGTGTTTGAACCGTTCATAAATAAATACAATAGTACTTTTTGAGATAGAATGTGGACACGAGGATCCAAGTTCACCTGCCTCTCCAAAATTATGTTGGTTTTGTCTGATTTTTTAAGATATGTGACTTGCGCCCCCTAGTGAACAAAAAACTTAGGTTGTCCTCCAGTTGAAGAGAAGCCAAGGGGAAACCAGGCGCTGTTCCCCGCAATTTCACGTTGTATTATGTATTATGATGTTTGTATGTGTGACTGAAAGCAATGTGCTCTCCCTAAGTTGGGATTCCACATATATAAGAAATAGTTTTGTAAGCGATGTACAAATGAATCTGTACTCCTTTATTTCCAATTAACCAGCAAAAAGATGGAAGTGGAGGTGTGGCTCAGGTGGTAGAGTGCTAGCTTGGGGAAAACAAAAACAAAGCAAAGGAGTGCATGACACCTTGAGTTCAAGCCCCAGTACCAGCCCAAGGGAAAAAAAAAAGTAGATTGTTATCCCATTTCCAAATGAAAAACACTTGACTTCAGGTCCTGGTTGCTTCTCTGAGCTTCTTTGCTCAGGGAGCATGTTACCACTTGAGCCAGAGCACAAATTCAGGCTTTTTTTGGTGTGTGGTTTAATGGAGATAAAACCTTATGGGCTTTCCAGCAAGGCTGGTCTTGAATCTCAATGCTCAGATCTCAGCCTCCAAGTAGCTAGGATAACAGGTGTGAGCTGCCGGCGCCTGGCTTGACTAATTTATTTAAACAAATATTTGACAAATAAATTACATATTGATTGGTTGATGACAAGAACAAGTATTTCAAGAAGTCTAATTGAGTTATACAATTAATTGGTTACTTTTAAGGATCTGTTCTCCCTAGATTTTCAATCACTTAAATAATCCTTGTTATGCCCTGAAAGTAGTGTGTTATAATTATCATATATATATATATATATAATTACTATTTATAGCCTTGGGTTAGGGCTTCATCCAGTGACCACAAGTCATTGTTTTAGTATGCTCCCAATATAAAACATAAAGAACATATAACCAGTCAATGGAAAAGAAATCTAATAGGATAAGAGGTAGCTTCTAGATTTCTTTCACAATGTCAAAGGGCTAAAGCAACCACACACTTGACTCAGCAGCCTTGAAAATGACACATCCTATATCAGCCAGTGGAGAAAAGTTTAGAGAAAAAGGTAGGCGGCATATTAGAAATAGATGAAAGTGCCTTTAGCTTTGTGTCAGAAACGATCAGATTATGAATTGGAGGTAGTATACTTTTTGCTACTTTTCAGGGGTCACCTCTCCTAATTGCCTCCCAGTTTTTGGGAGAGAACAATGCTTATTTTTATCTATTTTGCTGGTCCTGGGGTTTGAACTCGGAGCCTGGGCGCTGTCCCTGGGCCTCTGTGTGCTCAGGGCTGGCGCTCTACCACTTGGGCCACAGCGCCACTTTCATCCAGCTTTCTTGGTACTTTACTGGAGATAAGAGTCGCACAGACTTTCCTTCCCCGGCTGGCTTCGAACCGCGATCCTCAGATCTCAGCCTCCCCTCCACTCGGGAGACTAAGTGTGAGCCACCAGCGTCTGGCTACAATTTTTTTTTTAAAAATTAAAACCAAAATGTCCTTTTCCTTCCCGGAGGAGGCGGTCCTTGATCTCCGAGGCCCAAGGTCCGTTCGCTGCGCTGCCTCCGGGGCCAGGAGAACCCGGAGGCCCTGGGCTGGCACACTCGGATCTGGGGACCATCGGCTGCACGTCGACCGTGTCCACCGACCAGGGGCGGGCGAGCGTCGGCGCCCCGGCAGCCCAGGGGTCCCGGGCACGCGCGGGGGGCCGGACGGCGCCGGTGCAGGTGCGGGAGGCCGGCCGCCAGGGACTGCGGGCGGGTGACGACACCCGGGCGCCTCGCCCACTGCCTCATCGGTTTCCCAGGGCGACTCCGGGAGGGGTGCCAGGTCCCCCGCGGCGAGGCTGAGCCTCCTCGTCCTCCTCCTCGGGGGGAGGGGGGGCGCAGGACAGGGCCCGGGCGGCGGGAGGAGGGGCCCAGGCAGCAGGACCGGCCGTCGGGGGAGGGGGGGGGGGCGGGGTGTGGGCCGCAGTGCGCCTGCGTGCAGCATCCCCGCGCCGTGGAGAGGCGTCGCGCGCGCGTGCAGGCGGAAGAGGGGCGCGCCGCCGTCCTCCCCGCCCCGCCCCCCCTGCGCCCCCCCCCGCCCCGCGCGCAGTCACGTGACGCCGGCGGAGGAGATTGGAGCCGCGGCGGCGCGGGCGGCTCAGTGGTGCAGCGCCTGGCGCGCGCGGCGGGTCCTCCTCCTCCTCCTCCTCATCTTCCTCGTCTCCCGGGAACCCGGGCCGCACCTCCGGCCCCGCGCTCCGGCCGCCGCCTTCGCATCCCCGGCCGCCGCGGCGCCGGGAGGAGGAGGAGACGCCGCAGGCCGCCGCCCGCCGTCCGCCGCTCCTCGGCCTCCGCGGTCACCGACCCGAGGGGTCTCCGTGCGCCCGCCGCCCGCCGCGATGGGGCTCCCGGACTCGGAGTCGGGCGGGGTCCTCAGCGCGATGTCCACGGCGCTCAACGACACGGTGGAGTTCTACCGCTGGACCTGGTCCATCGCAGGTACCGGCGCCGCGCCCCGCCCCGCCCCGTCCTCGCCCGGCCTGGCCCCGGTCCCCGGGCTGCCCCGGCAGCCCCGCGGCTGTTAGGGCTCGGGGTCCGAGCCGGTGGCGGCGGCGCGGAGGCGCCCGGTCCTCCCCACCGAACGTTAAGGCCTTCCCGACCCCGACTCGAGGCGAGCGCTTCTCCCCGGGCTCCCGCGCTCATCCGCTCGCGCCTCGGGTGGGAATCCAGCCGATCAGGTGCAGCCGGGGCCGGCGCTCCCTGTCCGGCGCCCCCCGCAACCCCCCTGCGCTCATCCCCGGCTGCCGGTACCCCGGGCACGGGGGCAGAGAGGCGGGGAGACGGCTGGAGAGGACCCGGGACCCTGCGGGAGCTGTCCCTCGGCTCCCCGGGCCTCCCATTGCTTTGACCAAGCTCCGGGAGTGATTCTTGCTCCGGGCCGCCCATCCGGTGTGTGTGTGGGGGAAGAATTGGGCCGAAAAGTGAGGCTTTGCAGAAGCAAATCCTCATGAGGCGCTGGTTCGCTCGGCCGTGCGCACTGCAGCGCGCTGGGGAGGGGGCCGGCGGCAGGGAGGAGGGCCGGCGGCGGGGAGGGGGGTCTCTCCGGACCCCCGAGCGCGTCCAGGGTTCTCCTAAGGCAGCCAGCTCTCCCCGCTGTTCAGTTTGACAGGACTGTCATTTGGTTGATTCTCCCCCCCCCCCCTTGGGTAGCTTTCCCAGCAGAAGCGATTGTGGTTCCCATTTTGCCATTTGCTCTTCCTTTGCTCTGTTGCGTTTGGTGTCAAGCCACCCTTGAAATCTGAAACATGAGGCTGGAAGGACTTGGGAGGCCATCTTCTGAGTTCAGTTTTCACACGTTTGCAGTGTGGCACCGCATCTCAGCGGGAGATCGGTCCCCTTAGGCCCGGGAAGAGATGAGTGGGGTTGATGTGGTTAGAGCGTGCAAGAGGGATGAGCAGGACGGTGAGATGCGGGAAGGATTCCGTTGTGGGTAAAGTGCTTGCTGGACTTTCGCATGAGACAAATGATTTTTTGACATTCACACTGCATTGATTTTTGAAAAAGCATCATGTTTTAGAATTCACATTTGACACACACTGGGAGATAAGCTATGTAAGAAGGCCTTAGAACTGAAAAGGCAAGTGGTTTTGCCTATTGGTTTAACATCAGGGTCCCTCTGGGTACCCCAGGCTGGCTGTGATTCCCCTTGCCTAGGCCTCTTAAGTTCTGGGACTGTGGGTGTGTACCACCACACTTGTCACAGAGGTTGGCGGTGGTCGGATGCTGCTGCTTGGAGTCTGTCACACTGATGTCAGGTCGGGCCTGCGCACTCAGGAAGATGTCCCCTTCGCTCCATCTCTGTGACTCCGCATGGGACATTGCATCAGAGTTCTGTTGTGCAACTGTTCTGAGCTGTATAGCAGACAAGTTTCTCCAGCAGGTAATATCAGTTTGTATACTCCGAGTGAGACATTGTTGAGGTCCTCCAATATCCTTCAAGCCAGAGCCACACCTAGGAGTGCTCAGCCATCTGTCATTCCCTTCCTGTCCTGGAGCTTTCTCACGTTCTGCGTCTCAGAAAGAAAAATCGAGAGCCGAGGTAGAACACAAACGTTTCTGAGATGGTTAATTCCTTCCTAGTGATGTTTGGATGAAAAAGATCATGGATGGAAGAGGAAGTTCTGTGTGCTCCGCTCTTGTGAAGACTTGCAGGACATGTAAAGTAATAGAATATCGCAGCTCAAGAAGTGAGACTATCAGCGGAACTCAAGTGACCTCTCACTAGCAGGTGGGAGGGAAAGCATTCACCTGCACTCTTGTGATCTGCTTACGAAACCTGAGACCATGCTCTGGTCTCAGTCTTGAGCTACCTTGTGTAGGCGGAGATGACTTTTCACCCAGAGAGGCCCCTTCTCCTTGCTGCTGTTGTAAGGATGACCATTCATTTCTGGTTGATACAAATGATATAAACAGAGTTCAGGGGAATGCCTCCCTCCTTCCATGTCCCTCTCTCTCTGCTTCCTCTGGTCCTTCCATTAGCCTCAACCATGCTGCTCCCCTACTTAGAACAGCTCTTCTGTAATCTCGTGAAAATCTGGCTGAGGTGGCTTCGGGCTTATTAGACAAGGTAGAAGAAAAGTTGGCAAATCAGGTATTTGGAAAAAGAGAAATCAGAGAGGGTAGGAGAGAAAAGGCAGTGTGATGGTCAGATGCAAATTATTCAGGAAGAACAATAAGGGAGCCAAGTCTCGTTCCCTGGGTCCTTTCAGTTCTAGGACTGTGGTTGCTGCTTTTTCTTCCTCTTTTTATTCCTTCATATACGTTTTCTCTATCAATGTGCAAATCAACTACAGCCACTTTACACTATCAGAAAAGAAGCACTTACAGATTTGTAGAGTATATTTGAGAGTCTAGGCCATTCTTTTTTTTTGCCATAGGGCAAATAGTTTCTAGAAAAAAAGTTCATTTTGATCTTTTATATCAAATTGTTTTTTTAACAAACCATACCCAAAGCAAGGTGATAAAAGCAGGCTTTTCCAAAGCATATATCTGGCAAATACAGAATAGGATCTGCAGCATGCTGACACAGAGCGCGTTGCTTTCATGTAGTAGCAGTGCTGTGTACACTGGAAAAGCCGTTCTTTAGGAAAAGTCAAAATACTTTGTGACTTTCCTAAATGATATGTTTAGATATTTAGAACAAGGAAGGTAATGTCGATCTAAGATAAGAAATTGTAAAGTCACGTAGGACTTTTTATTCCTTCATCCTCTTTATTTTTCCTGTTTATGTTACGAATACATCAGAATGATTAGGACTATGACCCTAGACCTAGTTTCTACTTAAGAAGTATTCAGATTTTAAACTGTGACAAATCTAAATATTCATTATATAAACACCCATAGTATTTACTTTATTCATAATATTTACCTGCATTCAATTTTGTTATTTCAATAAAGGTTTCTCTGTGTCCAACATTTAGCATAGAACTGCAGTAAATCCAGGTGTCTCCTAAGCTGCCATGTTTTTTTTCTGGCCAAGTGGTTTTATATAGGTCTTGTTTGTGGGTGCAAATTTATGTTGGTGGGGAGCGATTGACATTAATCCTCTGTATTTTGATGATAAGTTTTCATATTTTATTTGGTAGTTGAAGACATGAAAGGTCAACTTAGCTCAGGTTTTTCATTTGTTTGTTTGTGCTGGTACTGGCAATTTAAAGTCAGTCCTTGTGCTTTCCCTTAGCTTTTTTATTCAAGTCTGATGCTCTACCACTTGAGCCACACCTCTACTTCTTGCTCTTTGCTGGTTAATTGGAATAAGAGTTTCAGGGATATTTTTGCCCAGGCTGGCTTCAAACCGCAATCTTCAGATCTCAGCCTCTCGAATAACTAGGAGTATGGACATGAGCCTCCAGCTCCCAGTCGTAGTTGAGTTGTTGAGTTTTACTTTGGCGTGAGTGATAAGAGAGGAAGAATTCCTCTAAGACGATGGTGCAGTCTGGAAGCCAGCCTCAGATGGCCCTTCAGGGGCACAGGTCTGGAGGACACTAGGCTGAGTTTACAAAGCACCCGGCTTGAGGTGACCTGTTCACAGTAAGGCCTAGTGAAAGACCCAGGGAAGTGCAGAAAAGTCTTTCTCTACGGTAACTTCTGCTGTCCAGCTACACCTCTGTCTTGAGTTGGGAAAGGAAGGGCCATTTGGGGATTTTTTCCCCCTACAGCAACTAGTGGGTCATTCAGTTCTGATGTGGGCCCCCTAGCCCACTCCAATAAGCTGGAGCAAAGGCAGCTTTATCCTAGGGATGGCAAGGTCCCAGAGGAGCCTGAAGCTCACATGTAAACATGCTGCTGTCCGTCTGACCAGCTGTCAGTTACTGTTCAGCTTTTCATCTGCATTACTATCTGAAACAGGTTTGGTTTGTTTGGCTTAGCCTGGATCATGCCTTCTTTTTATTTCACATTCTGCCTGTTTTTATTAGTAAGCATTCGTTTTACATCATATGCGAGTATGGGGTTTCATTTACATACCTCAGCACACCCGTCTGTAGGCCATGGCTTCTAACGTGGACTTCCCCTTGGTCAGGATTTTTTTTCTTCAGTGATGTCTCAGCTCCTTTGCAGCGTCCATGTTAGGTGTTCTTTGGTTTGTGTGCTTTGTTTTGAGTTTTTCTTTCACCCCAACTTTCCTGACAGTCTCCCATCCACTCCCTGGCCACAGCTTGCAGTGAAACATGGGATTGCACATGGACTCTTAGGGGGCTCAGCCATGGGGTTCTGAGAGTAGTGTCAGGACACGGTTTGAGGCATATGGGTTCTTTTTCTTTGGCTCAGGGAGGCAGAGATATGAAGAATTAAACCGAACTCCAGAAGTGCTTTTGTGGTCTTCAGTCACAAAGTGCTTCACCTTCCTTTTCAAATTCAATCTCCAAAGGGAATTTTTTTTTCTCAAGTCATACGATATCATTTGCAAATGATTTAACACTAATCATGGATTAGCACAATGAGTTACTTTTCATTTAAAGCCTTTCTTTAGAGTTAGGTATGTTTTAGCACAAAGAGAAGCATTTAGTAAGTCTGTCTTTTCTCACTTTAGATATCTATTTTCTCCATGTCATTAGAGATTTTGCATGTGACAAATCCAGGTGCTATTATTACTTCTCCTGAGAATGAGAATGTATGAAAATAAACTATTTTTAAAAATCACTTGAGTTGGACTTTTTAGAAAAAAAGAAGAGGAGGAAGTACTTAGGGCTTTCAGGAGCAGCATCCTAGTTATCGTTCTGTCTCTGCCAATCAGAATTCCCCTGCCCCTTGGCCTGCAGCACTAGTCAGCGTGAACAACTCAGTTGTTCAGGAGAGAAGATGTGCCTGGCCACGTGTACTTTGTGGTTTTTTTTTTTTTTATTCTTTTTTTTGGTCTGGTTGTGGGGCCTGAACTCTGGGCCTGGGCACTGTACCTCAGCTCTTCAGCTCAAGGCTAGCGCTCAACCACTTGAGCCACAGCACCACTTCCAGCTTTTTCTGCTTATGTGGTGCTGAGGACTCGAACCCAGGGCCTCAGGCATGCAAGGCAAGCGCTCTACCCACTGAGCCACCTTCCCAGCCCCACCATGTGTACCTTGTTCCTTCCCCTTGCCTTTCCCCTGGTCCCCTCTCTAGATGCCCTGTATCCCATCCCTGCTTTCCAAGGCCGTTTCTGACCAGGGTACACTGGAACAATTGAACACATGATTAAATCATGAACACACGATGCAATTCTTCACTATTGCCTCCTCATTATGTCGCTCACCTCTTTATATTTTTCTCTCCAGCGCTAGTCTCACTGTGCATTCATTCCAGACTGGCCTCAAACTCCAGGTCCTCCCGAGTCGGCCTTCCAGGGGATTGAATTGCAGGCATGTACCACCTCATTCCACTAATCTGCATACATTTGAATAGTGACACAGTATGATTGCTAAACACTAATACAACTTTAGACCACACCAATTACAAATTCTTTTTTTTTTAAAATATTTTTCTTCATGTGTTCCCCTTTATTCCATTTTACTTTCATATACTTTTTTTTTTTTTTTTTTTTTTTTGATCGTCCGTGAGGCTTGAACTCTGGGCCTGGGCGCTGTCCCTCAGCTCTTCAGATCAAGGCAAGCACTTTACCTCTTGAGCCACAGCACCACTTCTACAAATTCTTTTAAATGATTTTTATCCTCACTTGATTGTAAGTTTAATTGATGTTGACTAAATGTAATGAATGAATCAACATAGTAAATCATTCAGTAGCACAAAAGAGATATAAAAATCATTTTGGTGGCCCTGCTTTCCTCTGGGGCTACTGCTAAATAGTCCTTTGCTTTTTCCAACCTCACCTTTTCCAGGATATCTTTACCACTGCCTGGCTAGAGATGACACCCTCTTTACTCTTTGAGCAGATAAAGTAATGTTAAGTAATGTAACATTGATTGTTAGTTGAAAAATCTCACTTAAATATTTTTCCTGCAAAACTGCTATCAACACTGTCCAAAAACAAAGAATAGCAGATTTGTGGGTTTTTTTTTTGCTTTTTTTTTTTTTGGGGGGGGTCCGGTCGTGGGGCCTGAACTCTGGGCCTGGGCGCTGTCCCTCCGCTCTTCAGCTCAAGGCTAGCGCGCTACCACTTGAGCCACAGTGCCACTTCCTGCTTTTTCCTTATGTGGTGCTGAGGAATTGAACCCAGGGCCTCTAGCATGCAAGGCAAGCACTCTACCACTGAGCCACCTTCTCAGCCCAGAATAGCAGATTTGTACTTAGTCCTTTTAGCTTCATCTTATAGCTTCCACAAGAAATATGTAAGGGAATAGGGAAAGGATGGAAGCACTTAGGCACCTGCTGCAAAACAGCTCTATGCCTATTTAACTTTATCACAGTTTCTTAAGTAAGAGCTGAAGTCTGTATAGATCAGTATAGTTTATATCATGCACTTTATTGAGTTCTCTTATTTCCTAAAGACTTAGATATCCATCCATGCTCAATCTCACATTCTTCATCTTTTTTTCTATAGAGAATACAAAATTTTATCATCATCATTACAGAAAGTTTCAGTTATAGATACTTTATATTTGACTATTTCTAGGTATCAGAGATCAGGAAGATTTCAGTTTCAGCCAAAAAGTTAGTGAGACCCCATCTCAATGAGTAAGCTGAGTGAGGTGGGTAGTGACTGTCATCTAAACCATGTAGGAGGGATAACTTAGAGAATCATAGTCCAAAGCTGGACCAGACAAAAACACAAGAATCCATTTGAGAAAGAACTAAAACAGAAAGGACTGGAGGCATGGCTCAAGTGGTAGCAAGCATGATTCCCTAAGTTTCAGTCCTAATACTCCACTAACAGGTTTTTTTTAATATAATTTTTGATTTTAAGTTTGGTAGCACAGCTTAAATTTTTTTATGACATTGCCTAGAAGAGGAAGGTTTTGTGGTAAGGAGAAAGCAATAGAAGCTGAATGATTTCAGCATAGAGGATTGATTGACTGAAACACAAGTGTGAAAATGTTACAATGAAATCCCCCTTTGTGTAGCTTCTGTATGCTAATAAAAAAGAAGTGGTTTTGCTATAGGTAAAATCATTAACTCATTCATACATTAATTTAAAAAAATCTGCCAACGTGCAAGTGGCTCACATCTGTAATCCTAGCTATTCAGGAGGCTGAGATCTGAGGATTGTGGTTCATAGCCAGCCTGGACAGGAAGGTTCATAAGACTCTTATCTCTAATAAACTACTCAGAAAAAGCCAGAAGTGTGCTGTGGCTCAAGTGGTAGAGCGCTAGCATTGAGCAGAAAGCCCTAGGGACAGAGCCCAGGCCCAGAATTCAAACCCCAGGCAAAAACCAAAACCAAAACAAAAACCCCCAAACAACAACAACAAAAAACTTTTGTCATTTTTCATGGACCATTGTCATCCTTAAATATCTTAATATGGGATTTTACTTATAATTTTATATTTAATAGAATCAGTCTTGACATTTACGAGACATATTAAGGCACTGAAGGAATTGGTTATTCACATTTCTGCATTAAATTATTCACATTAAGCATTTGTGATTTAGAGCTAGAAAATTTGAAGGAGAAAGCTTTTTAAAAATTGAATTTATTAAAAAATTATCTTTAGCTAGGCACTGGTGGCTCATGCCTGTAATGCTAGCTACTCAGGAGGCTGAGAGCTGAGAACCACAGTTTGGAGTCAGCCTAGGCAGGAAAGTCTCTGAGACTCTGATCTCCAGTCAATCACAGGAAAAGCCAGAATTGGAGCTGTGGCTCCAAGTGGTGGAGTGCTAGCCTTGAACAAAAGAAGCTCCATGACAGCGCCCAGGCTCAGAGTTCAAACTATAGGACTAGCAAAAAAAAGAAAAGAAAAATTATCTTGAAATATCTGTACAAAGCGGTTTCAATTCAACATATCACTCTATGAGAACAATAAATATGCTTATTGCATCCCCTCCAGTTACCTCCTTCCATTTATTGCACTCATGTACATGGAGTATTACGACTGCCTTTGATCATCATTCCTCTCCCCATTCAGCCCTAACCTCCTCGGACAGCTTCCTGGGCTTCCTGGTCCTTGTTTTGTTAAACTGTCAGTTATTCAAAGGAGTGACACCACAGGCATCCTCTCTGTGCATGCCGTACTTTAATCAGTGTGTATGCTTGTGGTCCTGTGTGTTCTCATCTATGTTTATAATTTAGTTCTAATGCTCACATATGGGAGAAAACATGTTGTCCTTTGTCTCTCTGAGCCTGAGTTCCTTCAATGTAATTTTTTCCTGGATCATCCATTTCGATGTAATTGGCATAATGTCATTCTTCTGATGTATGAATAAAATTCCCTTGCCTTTGTGTGTGTGTGTGTGTGTGTGTGTGTGTGTGTGTGTGTGTGTGTGTGTGTGTGTTCATACTAAAAGAAAAAGATGAGAGCTGCACTCCCTCTCCTTTCTTTTTTTTTTTTAAATTTTATTTTATTTTATTTGAGAGCATACTGTACAGAGGGGTTACAATTACATGGGCAGGATAATGCATACATTTCTTACCAAGCATTGCAGCCTCCTCCTTTGTTTACCCTTCACATCCCTTCCCGGCCTCCCCCCTCCCCCCCACCCAATCATACCCCCCCTCCCCCCCCACACCGACATTGTAAAGCTGGTTTTGACATGACATTCTGTACTTCTCATTGTTGCAACAGGTCCACCTGAATCCTTAAACGACTTGTTTGTCCCCGTCTCCTCCACATGTTATACTGACATCAAATATAGTGAAAGCGGGGGTTACACTGTGGGGGAGGGACATACAAAGCAACAAAGAAATAATCTTATAAATGCGTTAGAAACACATGCATGAAAGAAACAAAAACATTAAAATACATATTTAAGGGTTCGTTTTCCTAACATCACATTATCTGACCTTTACCGCTTGACTCATACCTATACTAGATATTGCAAATAAGGGAAACCATGGGACCTATGTTTCTTTGGGCCTGGCTTACTTCACTTAATATAATTTCTTCCAAGCCTTTCCATTTCCTAACAAATGGGGAAATGTCATTCTTTCTGATGGAGGCATAGAATTCCATTGTGTATATATACCACATTTTCTTGATCCATTCATCTACTGAGGGGCATCTGGGTTGGTTCCATATCTTAGCTATGGTAAATAATGCTGCAATAAACATAGTTGTGCTGGCTTTAGTGTGGTCTTTTTTGTAAACATTAGGGTAAATGCCCAAACCCTCTCCTTTCTTAAGTTCCTGTCTCTATCCTTCTCTCATGGGTGACTGTTAAACAACTGAGTTAGTAGAACACCTTTGCTCCCCGTAACTCCTGCTGAACTTCCCTGAGCATCTTCTTCCTCATGCCCTCAGTCATGTACCTTATACCTTCCTTGCTGGTGAAGGTTTCCCTTCCTCCCTTCTCTAATGTCTTCTGCCATTTTGCCACCCAGCTGATCCCCCCACCCCCCCTTATTTTTGGTTGGTCATGGGGCTTGAACTCTGGGTCTGGGCGCTGTCCCTGAGCTCTTCAGCTCAAGATGAGCATTCTACCACTTGAACCACAACGCCACTTCCAGTTTTCTGGTGGTTAATTGGAGATAAGAGTCTCACGGACTTTCCTGCCTGGTCTGGCTTTGAACCTCAACCCTCAGGTCTCAGCCTCCTGAGTAGCTAGGATTACAGGCATGAGCCTCCGGTGCCTGTGGCACCTGCCCTTTCTTTACCATTCTTTCAGGGGCCATTTGGTCTTTCTCTCTGAGTAGTAGGGGCTGGAGACATTTTCTCTGCTAAGCATATGATTCTGTCTTTCCTTGAATATGCTGGTGTTCAGAATGTATGCTTTATTCTAGACTACATCCCACATCACCACCTGCCCCATTTGGTCCAGTTCTGCCTCTTTTGCCTCATTGATGCACAAGGTCTAACTTGACTTGAGCAGTAGTATAGCGAATATCGTATTTTAGGTTTTACTCAAGAGGCCTGACGGTGATATTTCAGTTACTATTTTATAGAAGGTTTCTTTCTCGGATTTGACTTGAAAACTGTTGCCTACATTATCTATATACCAGGTATTGTTATAAAGATACAGCAAGGACCTTAGCCCTTGTAACATTTAGGATAGAAAAAGACTTGATGTTTACCTTTGGAGTACGTACAATCTATGGTGGAAGTTGTGCTGCTAATAGCCTTTATTTTTGTGTGATCCATAAAGGCAAATAGTTTTTGGGCAATATTTCTTAGTGTATTAGTGGTGATTGCTAGTCAGATGTTTGAGGGAAGAGACTTGATTTGCAGCTATTGGTTTTAGTTTAAGAAGGATAGAGAGTAGGGTGTATACCATACTTCTTGATTTTTTTTGTTTGTTATATATTTTTATTAGCATATTTTAGTTGTCCAAAGGATTTTATTGTGGTAATTTCAAACATGCATGTAATATATTTTGATCAAATCTACCCCCTCTTTTACTCTTATTCTTCCTTCCCAGTTTTTGAACAGTGTTTCATAGATTTCATTGTTCTATTTTGATTCATGCTGATAAAATACTTTGGTCATATTCATTTCCCGTTTCCCCTTCTTGATGTCTTGAACATACTCCTGAAGCTACATGGGGTTTAGTGATAGCTAGGCTGTGGTTTTGTTTATGATAGATTAAACAGGTGTCAGTGCTGTTTAAAGTAAAGCAAGCAAACCAAAATTTTATTTTATGACATGATTACAGGTTACTTAGAGGAGGCTCAGATTTGTGAGCACCCCTGAGTACTTCTTTGTCTTTAAAGCATAAATCACCTTGTAATCTTACTAAAATGCAGATTTTGGCCTGAGATTCTGAATCTCTTAGGTGATCTTTTCTGTTTTTTTTTTTAACCTGGTTCATGGGCCAAACATTCAATAGTCAAGGAATGGAGTATTCTCATCTCTCTCTCTCTCTCTCTCTCTCTCTCTCTCTCTCTCTCACACACACACACACACACACACACACATGCAACCATCTACAATTATGGAAAAGACGTTTTAAATGTGTGTATTAATTTAAAAGAATCAAGTGATGATCCAGGTGTGGCACATATCTGTAATCCTATCACTCAAGAGACTAAAAGGTTTGAGTTCAAGGCCAGTCTGGGCTACATAGCAGGTTCCAAGCCAGCATAGGTGATGTAGCATAACTCTGTCTCTAGAAAACAAAGGCAACCAAACAAATGATGGCCTGTTTTTGGAGTAGAATATTAAACTTCATTTTACCCTAACAGAGATTTTGATTAGCTTTGAAAAAAATAAAATATTGGTCAGTCACTTTTGTTCACTTGCCAGAATCAAAAAGACAGTAGCTGAACACGAGTGGCTCACACTTGTAAGCTACATGGGAAGCTGAGATCTGAGGATCATGATTTGAAGCCAGCCCAAGCAGAAAAGTCTAGGAAAGCTCAAGAGACTCTTACTTCTAACTACCAAAAAGCCAGAAATGGAGCTGTAGCCGAAGTGTAGAGTGCTAGCCTTGTGCATAAAACTTAGTGACAGTACCCAGGATGAGTTCAAGCCCAAGGACTGGAGTGCGCACACGCATGCACACACACACACACACGTGTGCACACACACACACACAAGGCAGTGATTTGGATGATCTTCCTATTAATAGGAAGATTTTACAAAGTTTTACAAAGTTTGAAAAATGAAAGCTGGAGTTGGAATCTAATTACACACACACACACACACACACACAACACAAACACACACACATATGTGAGATACAGATAGATAGATATGACAAGAGCCCCACTTTGCTGCCTTTGTTTCCCAGTCTAGCTGAGAATTCCTGCCTCTTGTCTCGGCCAACACGTCCTGGAGTCTAGTTCTTTTGTTTGTGCAGTTTGTGCACTGGGGTTTGAACTCAGGACTCCTGCTTGTTGGGCAGGTGTTGTGCAACTTGAGCCATACCTCCCTGCCCAACCATGTTTCGCTCTTGCTGGTGCTAGTCCAAGACCCCAGTCCTCCTGCTGCTTCCTCCCACATGATTAGGACTAGGGGTGTTTGCACACTTAGCCTGATTTTTGAGGGTGCTAGAATCATGCTAAGTTTGCCCCGGTCTGGTCTCCGGCCGTGACCGCCCCCCTCCCTGTCCTCCCTCTGGGGGTCTCACGCCAGCGACTCCCCTGCGGCATCCTCTTCAGCAGCTCAGCTCTTTAAGTAGCACATGTTGACTGGGCCAGCAGGCGTGTCCCTCTGACCTGCCCTCTCCCTGGAAGACGGGTCCTAGATCCTGACGTCCTGTCTGTGTCAGCTGCTAGGCCACGGGCCAGGGCATGGTCTTGCCACAAGTCCCTCTCACATCCGCGGCACGCCACGTCTGCCAGCCACCTGCCCCGGCCGTCCGCAATGCCCTGAGTCCTGGCTTCGGGGGTCTCGTGCATCATTTGGGACTCCTACTCTGGCCACTGTCACTGGGGGACTGTGATCATAGTGCTGGAGGATGGGGACCCAGCAAATCTGGGTACGGCCAGCAGCCTGGGAACAGGTGTTTAGGAACCCCAGACCCAACGGGTTTCCCTCTTCCTCCTTTACTATATCCCTTATTGCCTCCACCATGAACTCTTAGAAAAACCCAACCTAGCTGGGCACCAGTGGCTCATGCCTGTAATCCTAGCTACCTGGGAGGCTGAGATCTGAGGATCCAGTCTGGGCAGGAAAGTCCTGGGACTTGAGCTCAAGTCCCAGAAACTGTCCTTGAGCTTCTTTTGCTCAAGGCTAGCATTCTGGCACTTGATCCACAGGACCACTTCTGGCTTTTTCTGTTTATGCAGTACTGAGGACTTGAACCCAGGGCTTCATGCATGCTAGGCAAGCACTCTACCACTAAGCCACATTCCCAGCCCTCCATGAGATCCTTATCTCCTGTTAACCATCAAAAAGTTGGTAGTAGAGCTGTGGCTCAAGTGCTAGAGTGCCAACCTTGAGTGAAAAAGCTAATGCCCAGGCCCTGAGTTTAAGGCCCAGTACCAGTACACACAGACACACAGACACACACAGACACACAGACACACACACCCCAAGCAGACAAGTACTGCCAGCTTATGAATGCAATGAATTGTGAGCCCCTCATCAGGACTGTGAAGAATCTTTGCTTACTTCCTGCCCTCTGCCCTTGTACGTATCCCATACTCCTGCTCTGTTTCCTTTCCAAAATAAAGGTTTTTAGTTCTTTTCAAATATCTATACATTTGGGTCTTTCAGATGTTTTTGTTTCTGAATCCCTTGTCATTCTGCTAAGAGGATTTTTGTAAGTTTCTCTAATTCTGCCCTCTGAGAAAAGACCTTTCTGCAGCATGTCTGTTGGGCAGAGGTTTCTTCTTTGAGAGGAAGTTCAAGTGTCCCCTCTACCATGGGACAGCTCTGCCCAAACTCCGGTAGCACAGCGATTGGGTTTTGAAGTCTGTCTCTTCTGACAGATAATGAGCTTTGTGAGGTCAGGAACCAAGCTGTCACGTGACCCAAACCACTTCGCTGTGAAGGCATCTAGTTGTCAGGCTTCAATGACATCTAAAGATACAAGTCACAAGAGGACCGAATGTGTTAGTAGATGTTCAAGGAAATGCCATTTCAGGTGGACCATTCTTCCTACCTTCCCATTTTTCATAAAGATACAATAGTCACACAATTATTAAAACTATTATGTGACTTCTTCAGATAGATAAAATTACACCACTGCTGTCCAAATTAGTATTTGTAAACAGATGGGTCCAACTTGCTCTGAGTTTCATAAAACAATGCAACTCTTCTCAGTGGGAGCTATTTCCTAAGAAAAGATAATCCATCAGGATCAAGGAGGGTGAACTGAAGCCAGAGGCTGGCCGGGGGTGACACCTGTAATCCTGGCACTCAGGACCAGAGGTGGGAGGATCTGACCCAGCCTGGATTATATACTGAGATTACCTCAAAAAAAGAGAAGGGAGTATTAGTAATTAGTCTGACTAATTCTCATTATTAACTTTTTACTTTGGACCTTGATGTGCTATACTGTTTGGCTTTAGGATTATTTAAATTTAATTAAAACAAGGATAAGAAACATTACCAAAGGAGAACACAGAGGGAAAGATCCAGTGCTTAGAAATGTTCAGAATTTAGATGAAGATGAAATTTACTTTCTTGTAACTTTTTCTCATTGGTTCTAATTCTGTCCTTTGAAAATAAAGAGTAAATCTGATATTTCATGATTTCTCTCAGTCTTTGATGAGTCCTGTCTCTTATCCAGGATGGACATTTACACACACACACACACACACACACACACACACACACACACACACACGTGTGTCTTCATGAAGTGTCTTCATTTCCAAAGCATTTACAATCCTAGACCAAGCCTTCAAGTCATGGCACCTGAGAAATTACAAGACATGGCTGGCTTGAGTATGTCTTGTCCTGCTACTAAGGGAACTTTTCTAGGTCTCTCATTTACTTTTTCTCTTAAAAGACCAGTTTTTTGCACCTGTATTTAGAAAAATAAATGGAGAGGAAATTTCTCCCTTAAAATAACTGAATGAATGAATGCTGCTAAAATAGCTGTGGCATCCACAAGACACAAGACGCCTAAGAAGGTCATTTGATAAGATAATGGGATCATTCCTTTTATCTTTTTTATAATCTTTATTAT
Organism: Dipodomys spectabilis; assembly: GCF_019054845.1. NCBI lineage: Eukaryota > Metazoa > Chordata > Mammalia > Rodentia > Heteromyidae > Dipodomys > Dipodomys spectabilis. Next base: position 2,865,609 of record NW_024871277.1, read on the forward strand.
TTTATATAACTTTAAAATGATCATTAATAGTTGTATAAATGAGTTTCAGTGTAAAGGGATTATTCCTAAAGCTGAAATGTGCAATTCTAGTAAAGGCCTACATGACAACATGAAAGGCTTAGAACTATTAATAAATGGGCTCAAGTGCAAAATCGTTGAGACCTTACAGTGCAGTAAGCATAATATGAAGTACAGATGTAGGACAATTCAAAAAACAAATTGACAACAGTTTAATCTGTGTTATTTTTGATCTTCCCAGAAAAACTTTCTGAGAATTCCCAAACATTACAGAAACACGTTTGGATCTTGACACACTTTGATGAGAGTCTGACTTCATTGATGACAGACAGGATAGAATTTCATTTGGTGTCCAGATAAATTTGTGATATGGAATTCCACCTATAAGAGTTTAGCATTAGGACACTGACAGTACGTTAAGATTTATCTTTGATATTTCCATTGTATGTCTTCAATTGGATATGGACACATGCAACTCAGTTTATTTAACTTTAAAATATTTATATTGAAATATTTGCAGCCAGGCACTGGTGATGTATGTCTATAATTCTAGCTACTCAGGAAGTTAAGAGATGTATGACTGAGTTTCAGATCCAGCCTGGCCAGAAAAGTCTGAGACTCCACCTCTAATTAACTAGCAAAAAGCATGGTTAGAAGGTGTGGTTCAGGTAGTAGAGTGTCAACCATGAGCAAGTAAGCTGAAAGACTGCATAGTCCTGAGTTAAAGTCCTGGTACCAGAACAAAATTCATATTAATGAAAATATGGGGAATTTATCATCTTAATGCATTCAAAGGCTATATAAGTACATAAAATTTTGCAGCTCATGATGTTCCTTTACTGTTTTAGTCCCCCAACAATCATGTTCAGGTCTTGGGGAGCTTGTTAGTAATTGTGTTTGTCCAAATTCTCATGTGGGACTGTTGTTTGTTGCATTCATTTCTTCCTTTTTAGTGGCAAAGAAGACATAGCAGATATAGGCTATTTGAATCACATCAGAAGCTGTAAGGGCACAAGTAAATACAGAAACACACACACAGTTTGTGGAGTCACACTTAGGGGCATGGAGAAGTTCCGTGCCAGTTGCCTGGGTGGGCATTGTTCCTCTGTGGTGTAGGTGTCAGTCTGGCTGCACCCCATGCACCCCGGTGATGCCAGCGGCCTCTGACTCATAAGAGCTCATCTGACTCTCAAGAACTGGAAGGGCTGCTCTGAGCAGGGTGGCCTTCTACTGCTGGAAAGCAGGGATTTGCGCAGTGGTTGCTGAGTGGATGTAGGGCTTGCATTGCTGGGGAAAAGGGAAGCAATAGAGTGAGCAAGGCCATACGTGACAGGATGCCTTAGTGAGTGAGCACCTGCGCCTCATTCTGAGACATGGGTGTTGGTGACGGGAGGCTGAAGTGCCTGCACTTTTGCAGGGAAGAGCGGCTGGCACTGAAGAAGCCAGATGGTTAGCAACTAGGCTGCTAGATTTGACCAAAGGGAAATAGTGAACATCATTCTCTACTGCTAGTAGATGTGCAGGCACCTTGGTAGGCCTTGCAAGACCACACCCCTGAAATAAGACCATTCCCCTTTCTACCCTCCCCACCCTCCCCGAATATAAGACCATGCCCCTGCAATCTGGAACATAGCTCCAGAAATGGGGAGGTCTAGGGCCGTGTGATGAGCACTGGGATGGAACCGGACAGGAAAGGGGCTCAAAGTGCAAAACTGGTTTCCTGACCAAGCCAAGTTCCTCTGTCTAGTTTCCTTCAACTTCAACCCACTCTTCCTCCTAATTATTATTTGAAATACAAAATATGCCTTTCAGAAGGTGATAGGCTATGAGACTGTTGATTTTTTTTTTAAAATTTGTGCCAATACTGGGACTTGAACTCAGGGTCAGGACACTGACCCTCAACTATTTTGCTCAAGACTGGCAATCTACCACTTGAGCCACAGTGCCACTTCAGGTCTTTTGGTGGTTAGTTGGAGATCAGAGTCTTCCTGGGCTGGCTTCACACTGGCAGCCCTCAGATCTCAGCCTCCTGATGAGTTTGGGTTATAGGCGTGAGACTCTGGTGCCTGGCTGAGATGATTGAACTTCTTACTGCTTAGGGTGGTCCAGGGATGGTGACAAAGGATCCAGTTGAAGCTTCCCAGAAAATGCACACTCTTGTGCCCCCCGCCTCCCAGGGGCTTCTGTACAGCAGCAGGGCTGTGCTAGATAGAATTCAGCCAGTCTGCCCATCCATAGACTCACATCCTTTCTGATACCTCTATTTCCTCCATCTTTGCCTTTACTCTTCTGTTGGCTGCCCTTCGCTATTTATATTGAGAGACCATCAGCCTCTCATTCAGGTCTCTCTCTGCTCTGATAGGCCTCTCTAAATGTCCTTATTGAACGAGAGAATATTACAGTCATGATAAAACCAGAGCAGGCAGGGCAGGGTGGTACATGGCCGCAATTTCCACTCCTTGGAAGCTGAGGCAGCGGGGATGATGAGGTCACACATTCAAGGCCAGTCTGGACTACAGTGGGAGAGCCTCAGCTCAGAACAAACTTTTAAAAATATTCTTTAAAAATTCTTAATTTCTGGCAAGATTATGAACCAGCCTGCCTTGCCTGACTTCTTTCCCTCCCACCCTCCCTTCCTAATTCTTCCCTCCCTCCCCCTCTCCTTCCTCCTTCCCTTCCCCCCTTCTCCTCTCCTCCCTCCCCTCCTCCTTCCCTCCCTTCCTTCCTTTTCTTCTTTCTTTTCTTTTCTTTAATTCTCTTTTCTTTTCTCCTACTTTCTGCTCAAACCTTTCTTTGCGGGTAGGATTCGTCCATGTGACCAGGAATGAGAAACCATCCATAACGAGAGAGACCAGACGAACTCACCTTCCTTCCTTTCTTACAGAGATGACCCCACTCACAGTGCTTTTCCTCTGCTTCACAGTGTGTACTTTAGTGGAGAAGACACAACAGATTAGAACAAAGCTTTAGTCTTTAGGAGTTTATCTAAATCAGTGAAGGCCCTTTGACTCAGGAAGATACAGTCATAGGAGAATAATTAACAAGGAAGGATAACATGTCATTAAACCGTAAGCAGTCACTGAGAAAACCGGGGTGGCTCGGATCCAAGTCAGCGCTCCATCCTCATCATGTCCTATTGTGTTTTCACTTTGGAATGTGTTTGATTCAACCAATCGAACAATGATCTCCAAGAATAATACATCTGGCCTTGAACTTGTGATCCTCCTGCTTGAGTCAGAAGGATCTCAGCTTTTTAACGAGTTTCATTGAAACTTCCTGATTTGGGAGATTAATTAGGTGTGTCTTAATGGTTTGTGTTTTATTTTCCATCACCTCATTTTTTCAGTGCTAGAGTTAGAACCAGGGCCTCGCATGGTAGGCAAGCATTCCACCACCGAGGTACTCTCCTAGCCACACCTACATTAGTATGTTTTAAATAAGATATTTTAGTGCTAAGTTTTTTAACCCAGAACCATTTTGCATATGCATAGTTTTAGTCAACAAGACAGTTTAAATAGGGCTTTCTTGTCATCGGCAATTACCTTAATTCATTTGAATATTCATTTGAATATTATAGATACCCAGGATCATGTGGTTAATCATATTTGCACACATGTAAGTTTTAAGCACACAAATTGACTATGTGTGGGAGAGTAAATAGATGCATGTACTCAGTGGAAAAGTAAAATCTTGAATCTTATTACCATTGAGTTGAATTGTAGGGAACACTTCTGTCCCTCAGTAGAACTGCATTTTTATTTTCATTATTTCTTCTATCTTATTGCTAACTGGCATTAGAGATAAATGCAATTTCCAGTATGCACTTGACATACTGACCAGTTTCCCATGTAACAGTGGGTTGCCTTAAAATATGTATTTTCAGTCTACAACATCATTTTTCTCTTTCTCTTCCCCCATTCTCTCCTTTCCTCCCTCTTTTCCAACTTCCTTCTTTCTCTCCCTCCCTCCCTCCCTCCCTCCCTCCCTCCCTCCCTCCCTCCCTTCTCTTATGCTAGGGTTTGCCCCACTGATACTCTACCACTTAAGCCATGCCCTCAGCCCAGCCTTTTGCAGGTTAGTTGATGGAATTTCATGGATTTCTCTACCCAGTCTGGCTTTGAACCATAATCCTCCAGGTCTCAGCCTCCTGAGTAGTTTAGGATTACAGGCATAAGCCATCAGTACCCAGTCTCATGAACTTTTCATCTCAAGAGTATCTGCTGTGTTTTTTTTTTTTTTTTGTTGGTCGTGGGGCTTGAACTCTGGGCCTGGGCGCTGTCCCTCAGCTCTTCAGCTCAAGGCGAGCGCTCTACCACTTGAGCTACAGCGCCACTTCCGGTTTTCTGGTGGTTTATTGGAGATAGGAGTCTCACGGTCTTTCCTGCCCGGGCTGGCTTTGAACCGCGATCCTCAGATCTCAGCCTCCTGAGTAGCTAGGATTACAGGCGTGAGCCACCAGCGCCCGGCCTCTGCTGTGTTTTTAAGAGCCCTTTAGTTCTTGTGTTAATTTTTCAAGTTCTCTATAAAACACAACTTACAACATGAGCACCCACAACAATTTTCAAAAGCAACTTGTGGGACTCAATGTTGTGTCTTTGGTTTTTATGTCACTGGAGCTTGTATGTGGTGGAAGTAGGAACTTAAGTGAACACACTCTTCCTTTCTCCAAGCTTGGTTTTGTAACACACGTGTTGCTGAGTGAAGTGCTGTGTCTCCTTCCCTGCAGATAAACGAGTGGAAGACTGGCCTCTGATGCAGTCCCCCTGGCCCACGCTGAGCATAAGTACTCTCTACCTCCTGTTCGTGTGGCTGGGTCCAAAGTGGATGAAGGACAGGGAGCCATTTCAGATGCGCTTTGTGCTCATCGTCTATAATTTCGGGATGGTTTTACTTAACCTCTTCATCTTCAGAGAGGTAAGTCTATGAAGGTCACCGTGTGACACTTCTCCAGGGTTACTGCTGAACTGTATTGCAGTCTTGGATCCCAAGATAACTGTTAGCTACATATGAACCATCTCAGGTTGTTAGAAGTAAAGTTGAGACATTTTTATCTTGGTGGTTGGTCCAGTGCTTACTAAGCAGCCAAACACCTGCAGAGCAAGTGTGAGGTCCTGAGTTCAAACCTCATTACCACCATAAAATTTTTTTTAAAGCAATTACTTACTTAAAATCCTTATTTAGTCTCAGGCTTGGATAACAGATTTAAATATAAAGAAGTAAATACCAATTTCAGGTTTAATCTTCTTAGGTACTTTTGCTGTATTTTATGGGGAACTCAAACTAGTTAACTGTCATCCATGTCTTCTTTTATGGTTTTTTTTTTGTTGTTGTTTGTTTAATACTGGGGGGAGGCCCAGGACCCCAGGGCAAAGCAAGTTCTCTACTATAGGCCAACCCTACACATCCCAAAGGAGCCCTCTTGTCATTGTTACTAGCTGTCCTGCTTTTTTGGATGCTAGCAAATTGCCCAAGTATAAAGGAAATCTAAAGGCTAGTTTGGCACAGCCTTTTTTTCAGTGCTGAATTTTGAACTTAGGATCTTGAGTTTACTTGGCAGTACTCTTTTTTTTTTTTTTGTCGTGGGGTTGAACTCTGGGCGTGGGTGCTGTCCCTGCACTCTTCAGCTCAAAGCAAGCGCTCTACCGCTTGAGCCACAGCACCACTTCGGTTTTCTGGTGGTTTATTGGAGATAAGAGTTTCACGGACTTCCTGCCTGGGCTGGCTTTGAACCGTGATCCTCAGATCTCAGCCTCCTGAGTAGCTAGGATTACAGGCATGGAGCACCGGCACCCAGCTTGACAGTACTCTTGTTTTTTGTGACTGAATTGAATCTCAAGGTTTGAATGATCAAGGTTTCTTCGAACCTTGATCTTCTGGATCTCAGCTTCCTGAATAGCCAGGATTATAGGTGTGAGCCATTGGTGCACCTTGTAGAGCCATTTCTGCTATAAGAGTCTACAGAAGCTAGGTGTGATGGCACATGCCTGTAATCCCAGCATTTGGGAGACAGAGGCAGGAGAGTCAGGAGTTTGAGACCACTCTGGGTTATGGAGTGCCAATTAGTTTACCCAGTTTGGATACCTTTGTTAGCTATGACTATTCTGGTAGAGACTAGATGTGAATTAAGGTAGGAAAACTCTTGGATCTACATCATGGCTATGGAAAGTTCGCTTAGCATTATGAAGTGGGTGCAGATAATGTCTTGCTCCAAAGATTACATTTGATTTTTAGTATATATTGCAATTTTAGAACAGAGTTGACATACCATAACAGTTAGAAATTCCAGCGCATTAAATGTTTCAAGGGTGAGGTAGAGCTCAGGGGAGAGCCCCTGCCTAGCAGGTGGAGGGAGGCCTGGGTGTGACCCACAGCCTGACAAGAAAGGAAAAAAAATCAAAATAAAATCAAAAAAATCAAAAAAAAATCAAAAAAAATAAAAAAAAAATCAAAAATCAATGGATGTGAAAACTTTTGAAAGAGGATATTACTTTAAAAATAATTTGAGAAGTTGCTTTATCAAGTTGAAGGTATTTAACACTGTAGCTAATAAAACTTTGAATATTCTTCTTTTCTTGCAGTTGTTCATGGGATCATATAATGCAGGCTACAGCTATATTTGCCAGACTGTAGACTATTCCAATAATGTTAATGAAGTCAGAGTAAGTATGCTAAAATACTGTTCATATCTTAATAATTAAAAATTTTATTATAAAGATAATGTACAGAAGGTACAGTTATGTAAGTCATTTGGACAATGTCACCCCTTCCCTCGCTCCAGTAACTATTTTAATTACAAGGGTAAAAATTATACTTCAATATGATTTTAGAATTATGCTGAGTTGTTTGGAGTCAATAAAATTCTAGCTATCCCTCTTTCTCTTGATCCTTTTTTCTTTGTCCTCAATCTCTCAATCTTTCTGTCTCTGTCTGTCTCTTTTAAAACCTGTTTTCATACCACCAGTATGTTTTTTTATTTGGCAGTGTGAGTAAATATGTAGTACTTTACATGTGTTATGTAAAAATATTATTTTTGACTTTTTTGGGGGGGGTCTGGTTGTAGGGCCTGAACTCTGGGCTTGGGCGCTGTCCCTCATCTCTTCAGCCCATAGCACCACTTCCGGCTTTATTTTTTTTCTGCTTTTGTGGTGCTGAGGAATCGAACCCAGGGCCTCATGCATGCAAGGCAAGCGCTCTACCACTGAGCCACCTTCCCAGCCTCTTATTTTTGACTTTTTGTTGTTTGGAGTCAAGGATAGAAAAATCAGAAAGAGAATTTAACTCATTTGGTAAGAAAAATCTGAGGAAAACATGTTATAAACCAGATGATATTTAGGAAATTAAACAGTAGTTTGTATAGGTAAACTTGGTCTTTATTAAATTTGTAGAAAAATTACTAGTAACATGTTTTATAATGTTTAGTAATGTGTTTTAAGTTACCATGAAATATAAGTGGAAGAAACAATAAATCATTTTAATTAGTATTTAGTGAACTGCTGTGTATTGCTTCATATTAGGTGGGCACCAGTGGCTTATGCCGGTAATCCAGGCTGAGATCTGAGGATCCCTGTTTGAGACAGCTTGGGCAGACAAATTTGAGAGATTCTTTTTTTTTTTGTTTTGGGTCCGGTGTGGGGCCTGAACTCTGGGCCTGGGTGCTGACCCTCAGCTCTTCAGCTCAAGGCTAACTTGAGGCATAGCACCACTTCCGGCTTTTTTCTTTTTGCTTATGTGGTGCTGAGGAATCAAACCCAGGGCCTCTAGCATGCAAGGCGAGCGCTCCACCACTGAGCCACCTTCCCAGCCCCAAATTTGAGAGATTCTTATCTTCAGTTTGCAACCAAAGTCCAGAAGTAAGGCTTTGGCTCCAGCACCAGCATTTTGAGAAAAGCTGAGGGACAATACCTAGATCTTGAAGTCAAGCCCAGTACCAGCGCAAACAACATCAAACAAACAAAAACAAAGCAGAAACAAACATAATGTAATTCGAAAACTAGGAGAACCATTTATTATTATAAATGAACTGTGGCTAGCTTACAGGCACAAGTGGAGGAAAAAATAAGACATTGTCTCTATCCTAGAATTTTCTATGCCAAAATGGTTTCATTTATTTTAAAAGTATTAACATCATAATGAATATTAAGTATAGCATCCATGCTCGGAAACTATTTAAAGCCTATTTTCAACCTATTATTATTAATATTATTATTATTTGTTGGTTGTGGGGCTTGAACTCTGAGCCTGGGCACTGTTCCTCAGCTCTTCAGCTCAAGGCTAGGCTCTGTTCACTTGAGCCATAGCGCCACTTCTGGTTTTCTGGTGGTTTATTGGAGATAAAATCTCATGGCCTTTCCTGCCCAGGCTGCCTTTGAACCTCGATCCTCAAATCTCAGCCTTTTGAGTAGTGAGGATTACAGGTGTGAGCCACTGGTGCCTAGCTCAACCTATTATTGTCAGGAAATGACAATCAATAAACACAAGACTTTGGTCTTTCTCCTTACTTCCTCTCTATGCTTTAAAATTGTAATTTTGGGGAATACTTGTTGGATTTTATGGATTGTAGAGTTGCTTGATTCCAGGTTTGAAAATAAAGCCAGTTATGATCTTTAAATTGAAACAGGCCCAAGGTCCATCCCATTCCCCAACATCAATACAAAAAATAAAATTGTCATTTTGATCTAAACAGCAACCCCCCCCCCCCAAAAAAAAAAAAAAACATACAACAAAACTCATGGCATCACTAGATGGAGCTATAAAGTGAGGAAGGATGTTTTTCAACTCTGATACATCTATACCTGTCTGTGAGTGAATCTGTCACACCCCTAACACACAAAGGTGTATAAATGGATAGCAGTTAATATGCCAACCTGGTGGTTATTTTTACATATGATGTGTATGAAAATACCTCCTTTTTAAAGAAGTAACTTTCAGTTACTGTTAAAATAAGATCACTCATCCCATCTACTTATCTTGACCGCCTCTTCGGAGGTCACCTCCTGCAGATCCCTCCTCTCAGAGTGTAATATAATCTTTCTGCACCATCTGGTGTCTTAATTAGAGCCCAGGAAAAGAAAAGACTTACTCCCTGTAAGCAGGATTATATTAATGACCTAGGGAATATTTGTTTTGTGTATCTGTCTGATCATTTTAAAGACTTTTAAAACTATTTGCTACAAACTGCCACAATAGGACCCATAGGCAGACATTAGTTAGAGACCAATTACTTTATCTGAAGTTTGGTAGGGGTTATGTACCCATGCATGCTTGAAATGTCTTTAAAAAGTAGACATTTACATTTCTCTGCCAGATTGGAAAGCAGAGCAGCATTATTGTATTTGTAAGTGTGCATCCACCTGTGTAATCTGCAAACCTTCTCTAGTTTATTGGTACTGCAGAGATAGTGTGGAATTCTCTTTCATAATAGATGCCTCGGCTTCAAACCTACTCATGCCAAAAAAAAAAAAAAAAGATGTGACATCCGTACACTTGGCTGTATAATGTATCTTAGACTTACTAACTCTGGGGATAAGCCACAATAATACAATGTTTGGAGCTTATAACATCCTTTCCATCTTTTTTACAGATAGCCGCTGCCTTGTGGTGGTACTTTGTGTCTAAAGGAGTGGAGTATTTGGACACAGTGTTTTTTATCCTGAGGAAGAAAAACAACCAAGTTTCTTTCCTCCATGTGTATCATCACTGTACCATGTTCACACTGTGGTGGATTGGAATTAAGTGGGTTGCAGGGGGACAAGGTAAGGAATGCATCTGTGCGTATCAGATTATGCAAAAGGTTGGGTCAAAGCTGGGCACCAGTGGCTCATGCCTGTAATCCCAGCTACTCAGAAGGCTGAGATCTGAGGTTCTGGGCTCAGAGCCAGCCCAGGCAGGAAAGTGCACACACACACACACACACACACACACGCACACACACACACACACACACACACACACACAGAGGAAACACGTGGAGTTTACTTGGCCTAGCCTTGAGCTTGCTTTCATAGTAAGAGGTTGGAGTTTGTGTAGTGTTTTGTTGAACTTGGTTGACTATTGAAAATTTTGTAGTGACTCATTCATGTTCAGTTCTTTAAAAAATTTGTTTTTGGAGAAAGAAAAGCTTCACTTAAAAAAAATTGGTTAAGCTGGGCACTGGTGGCTCACACCTGTAATCCTAGCTACTCAGGAGGCTGAGATCTGAGGATCACGGTTCAAAGCCAGCTCAGGCAGGAAAGTTTGTGAGACTCTTATCTCCAATAAACCACTAGAAAGCCAGAAGTGGCGTTGTGGCTCAAGCGGTAGAGCGCTCGCCTTGAGATGAAGAGCACAGGGACAGCACCCAAGCCCAGAGTTCAAGCCCTACAACTGGGCAAAAAAAAAAAAATCCGTTAAAACCTCTTAACTACTAAAAATTTACCCAGAAATGCACATAACCACAATAGTTTTGATGCAAAGGACACCCACATGCAAACTTGCAGTACAAAGCTTCTTCCAAGTTCTTTCCTGGAGCTGCCTGGGCTGCAGCAGTACCTGCGGTCCGGAAATGAAGCTGTGTGTGATGCCATCCATGCTAAAGTGGTTGCGGTCTGGCCAGCACAGGCCTGCAGTCTTCTCATGCCTGGAGGTCAAGTATGGCTTACATTGATCCTCCTCGGGTGAGGACTTGGGTTTGAGTTGTCCTGGGAAACGGGTTTCTGTTGATTTGTGGCACTTGATGACATAGGCAGTTCATACTTAGGAATTATTATCAGAGGCTTGGTACAAGATCATACAGTTACAGTCAAACTGAACGTAAAAGACATTTGTAAGTCTGGACTGACCCTTGTATCACTCCATGTCAAGCTTCCTGATTACCTCTATACTTGGATTTGATGAATATTCTGAACAGAATACTATTGATTTTGACTAACTGGAATATCTCTGTAGATAGGCATATACTAAATAGAGCATTCAGAGCGTGCACTGCCATTATATTCAAAGCTATGGGAACCCAAGAAATGAGTAGCATTTTGTCATTGGTATGCATATTTACACATCTAACAGCAGTAACAAAGCATTTACAAATCTACTTAAACACTTAGATGTACTATAAGCTATTCAAGCTAGTATCGGGGGTTGAACTCAGGGCTTTGGCAATGAGTGTGTAAGGCCGGGGTGTTCAGCTTTTTACTATACCCCTTGAGCCACAGTTCCAGTTTTGGCTTTCTGGTGGTTAATTGGAGATGAGTCTCATGGATTTTTCTTCCTGGGCTGACGTTGAATCTCCATCCTTAGATCTCAGTCTTCTGAGTAGCTAAGATTACAGGAACGAGCCATTGGTGCCTGGCTTTGTACTATAACTTTTGTCCTGAACAATATTAGAAGCAGAAGTCATATAGGCAGTATTTTTATGTTAAAGCAAACTTCAGCTTACTGACATACTTCACTTGGAATTTACCATTTTGAAAGCTCTTTGCACTTGAAAAATATACCTTGCTTTCTTTTTTTTTCTTTTGGTTCTGGTCCTGGGGCTTAAACTCGAGGCCTGGGTACTGTCCCTGAGCTTTGCTGCTCAAGGCTGGCTCTTTGCCACTCTCAGCTTTTTTGGTGATTAATTAGAGCTAAGAGTCTCCCAGACTTTCTAGCCTAGGCTGACTTTGAACTGCAGTCCTCAGATTTCAGTCTTCTGATTATCAGCTAAGATGACAGGCATAAGCCATTGTTGCCTGGCCAAACAATATACACGTTTAATTTTTAGGGTAGAAAACTCAACTCTAAACTTTAAAAAAGATCCAGTTTAATTTGAGAGGATGGGTTTTCATCCATACTCAAGATTAAATGTTAGAAAATAAAGTGAAATTCCTTTATGTTTTACTTAGTATCTCATGACCTACTAACGTTTTCTATGTTTTGGAATTTTCCCTTGTTTCTCTGCAGCATTTTTTGGGGCCCAGATGAACTCCTTCATCCATGTGATCATGTACTCCTATTACGGACTCACGGCCTTTGGCCCTTGGATCCAGAAGTACTTGTGGTGGAAGCGGTACCTCACCATGCTGCAGCTCGTGAGTTCACAGCTCCTTCTCCTTTCACCCATGCAGCTGTCTACAGTGCCAGATGCTTTATGAATCATAAGACTGGACAGTTTTTCATCATAAAATGTATCCTCAGGCTACTGTAGCATTTCCTATACGTGGCTTTATTGGCCATGGTAACCTGATTAAAAAAACTAGACCCAGCACTTTCCTGTTAAGAGACACAGTCATTAAAAATACCTCTAGCAGCTGATGGCTCAAACCTGTAATCCTCAAACACTATCATTGAAAAATATATATATATATATTTTTTTTTTGCCGGTACTGAGGTTTGAACCCGAGCAGGGTTCTCTCAATTAGCTTTTTCATTCAAGGCTGGCACTCTACTATAGGAGCCACACCTCCACTTCAGGCTTTCTGGTGGCTGATAAGAAAAGTTTCATGGGCTGGGAAGGTGGCTCAGTGGTAGAGTACTTGCCTTGCATGCCTGAGGCCCTGGGTTCGATTCCTCAGCACCACATAAGCAAAAAGAAAAAAAAGCCGGAAGTGGCACTGTGGCTCAAGTGGTAGAGCACTAGCCTTGAGCTGAAGAGCTGAGGGTCAGCACCCAGGCCCAGAGTTCAGGCCCCACGACCAGACCCCCCCCCCCCCCCCCAAAAAAAAAAAAAAGAAAAGTTTCATGAACTTTCCTGCCTGAGCTGGTTTGGAACCATAATCTTCATCTCACCCTCCTGAGTAGCTAGGATTACAGATGTAAACCACCAGCTTAAATAATTTTTTTAACTTAAAATTTGCCTCTTTCTTCATCTTGTCCTTGCTTAAATTTTCTGGGTTTTACTCCCTTTTTCAGTCCCATAAACTTGGAATGTAACATTGAGAAGAAGCATTTAATAAAGAAAGTATTAGGGCCAGACAATACCTTTTCACTCTCTGCACTGTGTTCAAATGCTGTGTTCAGATCAGACACTTTTAGCAGACAGACTAGACAGACTTTTGGTGTCTTCTGACAGCATCAGAGCGCCATTCAGAGCTCCGCTCTGGCTAGTCATTAATCTCCAAGCTTTAGAGTTTATTATAATTTGCATTAATCATAGTGTACACAGTTTTTTTTATTGTGAAAATACTGTACAGAGGGGTTACAATTACATGGGCAAGATAATGAGTACATTTCTTATCAAGCATTGTAGCCTCCTCCTTTGTTTCCCCTTCCCATCCCTTCCCATCCTCCCCCTTCCTGTACCCAAACCTTCCCCCCCCAAAGTTGTAAAGTTCGTTTTCGACATAACGACTTGTAGTGTACACAGTTTTATCAGTGGAATCACATGTGGAAATATCCACATCTACCTTAATGTTGCTGACACCTGCCTAACCAAACAGGAAGCACAGCTTTCAGGGGTGGGTCTCAGGAGTCACTTCTGTCATGAACTGTCAGGAAGCTTCCTCCAGGCTTGTAGCAGCTGTTTACACAGCATGTGTCATTCCTTTCCCTCATCTGTTAGTAGTGCAGGCATCGGAGGGCTGACCGCTCCCCTGGCTCCTCGTGAGTTACACCCTGCACATACCCTTTGCCCCAGTGCAGGTGCCCAGCACCATTGTGAAACCAGAAGTTCTGAACATTTGGAATTTTGCCATGGGAATTGTAAAAGCTGCTCCATACAAATTTCTTGCATATGTAGAATAAATTATTTTAATAATATTCAATATAACATTAAGATTTGATAATGAGAAAGAAGCCATAATGGCCTGTTCCAAATTCGATGTTGAATTTGTCTAAGCCAGAAGTTCTCAGAACAGTTGATACTTATAAATACCATAGACTTTGCTATTATTATTATTATTATTATTTTTACTAGTGCTGGTACTGGAGCTTAAACTCAGGGCTTGAACTCTCATGTGGCCTTTAAAATCTCAAGGCTGGTACTTTGCCACTTGAGCCACACCTCTACTTCTGGCTTTTTGCTGGTTAATTGGTAATAAGAATCTCATGGGCTTTACTGCGTATAGGCAGGTCTCAGCCTCCTGAGTAGTCAGGATTACAAGTGAGCCACCAAGTGCCTGGCTGCAGATTTTGCCATTCTTAATATCAGAAACCACTGACTTACTGCTACTTTAGAATTTAGAGTCTTATTTTGAGCATCTCAGTTTTGGGATTTTCTCTTTTTAAGAACTCTTAAAATTGAAAACTCTGTTTTTATCCTTATTTTCAAATCCCAGTGAATTGTAGGCAGAATATTAGTTTTTAAAAACTGTTCATTTAAATTAAAATTCTCCTGTGTACTTTCTGTATGAAACAAGAAATGAATCTTTTTGGTGAGTTTGGTTTTTGAAAGTGTATGTACTTGCTTGTTGACAGTTTGGTAGGAAAAAAATCAGTCTCAAATATAGGAGGAAGACCTTTAGTATGACTGCTTTTCTTTTCCAAGCCATTGATTTTCTCTCATTAGAATAGCAATTTTCAACAGATATTTAGAGAGTCCAAATTGGTGCCAGGTCCAGCAGTGAGCAGGACAAAGGCTTGCCTTCTGGAGTTCTAGTCTAATGGAAAGACGGCCAGTGAAGAATCCCAAAAGACAACTTGAGAGAATTAGAATTCTGCTATAGCACTCAACGAACCCCGACCTGTCTGTGGCTTGGGGACTGGCATACACATTGGTTTATTGGGAAGCCCTTGCTAGGCCGATGGCATTCGAGTTGTGACCTGAATGAGATACAACCAAGAAAGCATTAAGCTTTTCAAACATATGCCCATAAATGGGGCCCGTGATAGTCTGTAGAAGGTTCTGGTGCTATGTTACCTGTGGGATGAAGGCTGTTAATCCAGTCCTGTTGCTTTTGTCTCCCAGGTCCAGTTCCATGTGACCATTGGACACACGGCGCTGTCTCTGTACACTGACTGCCCCTTTCCCAAGTGGATGCACTGGGCCCTCATCGCCTATGCCATCAGCTTCATATTCCTCTTCCTCAACTTCTACGTGCGGACATACAATGAGCCTAAGCAAGCCAAACATGGGAAAGTAGCCACGAATGGTATTGCAGCCAATGGTGTGAGCAAAGCAGAAAAACAGCTAGTGTTAGAAAATGGCAAAAGCCAGAGAAATGGAAAGGCAAAAGGAGAGTAAATTGAACGGGGCCTTAACTGTGCTTAGCAGTGAGAAAACGCCTATGTCACATACAATTTCAGGGACATCAGAAGAAGAGGGGTTGGGGTGGGGAGAAAAGGCAAATGTGCTCTGTGTACTAGAAACCTTTAGACTGAGTAAAGTATTCCATACAATACCCAGATGTTTTATTTATAAAGTTTTTATTTTAGACCTTTTTTTTTATTAGCCTTGATCTTATCCATACCAAAGCAGTCTTATTGTGGCTTTGGATGTTCCCGTCACTCACGTCCACTCGTCGGATGGGTGAAGGTCTCATGTGTCTCACAGTCACTCATCCTTCAGTCTGGATTTTTAGATGATCACAGAAACACAACCTTTATGAATTTTTTTTATTTTAGTTAACTTCCCAATGGTACTTACTAATTAAAATCAATTACCTTCCATTTTCTTGCCCAAAGATGGAAATGTGTATGGCGACATTTGAATTTGTGCATTTGAATTTGTTTCTTGTCCATGATGTTCAGCTCTCTCCACCTCTGTAGTTAGAAGATACCCTTTTGGTCGTAATTAAATTTTTTAAAATCTGCTGATCTCTGTAGAATCTTAGAGGCTTGATGATGATGGTGTTGGTGAAAAAATACGAAAGACCAGGAAGATCCCTTCCTAGTGACCTGCAGGTCACCAGATGCGTGGCACAAATCATTGTGGGAAACATTTTTTTTTCTTTTTGATGAAAAGGCAGCCTTTGAATAGTCATATCATTAGCAAAAATCTATTATGAAAGTTAAGATTATTGTCTGATTGAAACATGAAACAACTCATATCTTACTAGTGACATCATAAAATAGTTACATTCATGTACAGTTAGAAATCTGAGAGCATGTTGATTTTTATCAGGCTTTCCTTGTTTTGATTTGCGGCTGTTATTGATTTTTCATATGTGGAAATATACCTACCTCTTCTGTTGGAAAGAACATTTAAAATGAAATAAATTTTAATTTAAAAATATCAAGGAGTCTTCTAATGTAAATTTTAACTTTCGTTTTAACTTACAATTCCTTGGAGAAATATATACATATATATATATATGTGTGTGTCTATATATGTATATATGTATAGCTTTACAAATAGCATACACCCAACATTTTTTTTGTCAATCTTTATCTGTGCTGTCAGTATATTTAATTTGGGAGTGATACTTCCCATGTGACTAAGTTGCAACGTCTTATTTATTAATGAGATATGAAGTGTAAACCTATCTTCTTGGTGCAATTGTCTTGACTCCTTGGTGCTAATGATTGTTCACTTCAGTGCTGGATGTTACAAAGTATTTATTGTTAAAAGAAAAGATGAAAAAACTGAGAGCAGTCTGATCAAGTTAAATTTTCTGTTTGCAAGTGAAATATTTCACGTAGTAAGAATGAGCAACTGGAAGTAAAGTAGAAAAGAACTGACTAACACCAATTTGTTCCTTAGGAGACGATGTCACAGGGATCTTTATGGAAAGAGAAAAATGTGACAAAAATAGCATGAATATTTCTAAGTATCTCAACAAACATGTAAAACCTGCATGGGTAAGATGTATGCTATTTGTACAAACTCTTTGACGCTATTTTGTAAAGCTATAAAATATTTATTGTGCATTAACATGACATACTTTCCCCTGCAAGGCATGTAGTCATGAAAATTACCTAAAAGTTGGAGCACAGATGATAAGTTTGTAAGATTCCATACCCGCGTCTCACTCCCAGTGTGTAATGACTAGAGATTTGTAATTCTTTACGAACATTCTGTATTAGTTGAAAAGCTTCTTTCCCAGCACTTGATTTCAGCATAATAAATATACTACTGATGTAGGAAACATGACATTTTTCTTAGTCAGTTTATTATGTAAATTGCTTGCTAGATACTTATTTATAAACTAACCTTAATTCTTTTCTGCTGCTTATGTAAAAAGAAATGTAACTAGATCTTGAGGGAACTACAGGTTGTTTTTGTACTGATCCTGGGGCTTGAACTCAGGGCTTGGATGCTACCTTTTTTGCTCAAGGCTAGTATTTTTACCACTTGAGCCACAGCTGTACTTCCAGCTTTTTGGTGGTTAATTGGAGATAAGACTCTCATGGATTTTCCTGCGTGGGCTGGCTTTGAACTGCAGTCCTCAGATCTCAACCTCCTGAGTAGCTAGGATTACATGTGTGAGCCACTGGTGCCCGGCCAGTTTTTATTTTGATGGTAGCATATTTACTTCAAAAGTTAGTTGTCTTTGCATTCAGACATAAAACATATTTAAAATTTTTCTTACACACACAGGTTGCTCTTATGGTCTCAAATCATTCGGCCCTTACTATAAATTTTGTAATACTTTTGTTGGAATTAAAAAATATCTTTAAATAATCTTACACACTTATGTGTACAGTGTGTCTTGATTAGTGACCCCTCTTCCATTGTTCTTCCACTTCTCTCCCTACCCATGCCCTCAAGTTTCCTACTTGCGTTCTCAAGCACAAAAGTTAGGTACTCGACTGTCCTTCTCTTCATTGCCCCACCCCAACCCCACCCCCTGACCCCACAGGTTCCTAGTATTCATTTTGTTAAACTGCCCTTGATTATTCAAAGATGTACACAAACCATATGCCATGATCTGATCCTGTATGTATACATTTGACCCTGTATATGTTTAATATGATGATGTTTTAGGTCTAACTTCATTATACGGGAGAAAACATGGCTCTCTGTTGCTCTGAGCCTGTGATTAACTTCGCTCAACCTTTTTAGTGGTACTGGGGCATCACGTCAGAGTCATATACTTCCTAGGCAGGCGCTCTGTCCCTGAGTTAGGCCTCTAGCCCTGTAAGTTTCCTTATTAACTATGACTTTGATAAACTATGATGGCTATGGTACTTTCTAATAGCTTTCATAAATGCTCTGTTTCAAGCATAAGCCACAGGAATTGTTCCTAAAAACTCAATAAGTCATATTCCCTCTTTGGCAAAACTTTGCCACCTAAATACTACAATACACTTCTCAAATAGAAAATGGAAAAGTTTTGATATATTAGACAAGAAATACATGAACCTTCAAGTGTGTTTCCTCATGGAGTCAGGTATTAATAGCTTTTTCTTTTGTTACTCTTCACTCTTTTTAAGAGACATTGAAGAGTTTCAGTTTTACCATGATTCCGTCTTGTCTGTTTCTGTTTCTTTTGTACCAGTCCTGGGGCTTATCCTCAGAGCCGGAGTACTGTCCCTTAGCTTTCTCACTCAAGGCTGGCATTCTGTCATTTGGGCCACAGCTCCATTTCTAGCCTTTTTGGTGGTTAATTGGAAATAAGTGTCTCACAGTCTTTCCCACGCAGGCTGGCTTTGAACTGTGATCCTAAGATCTCAGCCACCTGAGTAGCTAGGATTACAGGTGTGAGCTACCAGTGCCTAGTGATTCATTCTCTTTGATTCCACATTCTAGACATTCAAAAGTATTTTAATACGGATTATGAGGTTCACATTTGAAAGCATGGGATCTGTACGTGTCTTCTTGGGGTTATGACTTTGTTCCTTTGTGGCTGAGGGCTGTTACTTACCCAGGAAGAAAGCCAGGACTACCTCAAAATGATTTCTGATAGCTCATAGAGAATTTAATGAGACACCTTGAAGACGCTGAGTGATTTTCAAGTGTAATCTCCAAGGATCAGGGGGAAAGGACATAGAAACAGGACCCCCCCTCCACCCCTACCTTTTTAACCTCAGCTCTCCACATTCTTCTGGGAGGGGGGGGTTCATGTCACAGCAGAGTTAATAGGTGCCTTCCTTCATGAGGCAGGACCCCGCAGTGACCTCAGCCTGCGGGCAGAGAGGTGGTGTCTGCAGCAAGGCCTACAAGGGAGTTGGGCAGTAATTCGTTAATAGTGGAGGGGCCCATGGTTCATTCCTGGGGTGCTCAGCGGATAAGGGTGACCATCTGAGAAGGGAGAAAAGGGGAAACACATTTATTTCTTAGTTCAAAACAGTGCAAATCGTGTGTTGGGGGTAAGTGTACTAGTATAAATGACAAAGGGAATGTGTGTGTGTGTGTGTGTGTGTGAGATATGGTGTGTGTAATGTGAGCAGGGCCTGGAACTTGAACTCTGGGCCTGGGCACTGTCCCTGAGCTTTTTGGTAAGGCTAGAGCTCTAGCACTTAAGCCACAACTCTACTTCTGCCTTTTTGTTGTTGGTTGTGGGGCTTGAATCTGGGCCTGGGCACTGTCCCTGAGCTCTTTTTGCTCAGGGTTAGCACTCTACTACTTTGAGCCACAGCACTACTTCTGGTTTTCTGGTGGTTCATTGGAAAGAAGAGTCTCATGGACTTCTCTGCCTGGGCTTAGGCAGGCATCACACTGAGGTCCTCAGATCCCAGCCTCCTGAGTAGGATTATAGGGTGAGCCACTGGTCCCCAGTTGTGCCTTTTTTGGGGGTGCTTGATTGGAGATAAGAATCTCACAGATTTGTTGTCTGCCTGAGCTGGTTTCAAAACTCCCATCCTCAAATCTCAGCCTACTGAGTAGCGAAGATTACAGGCAGCACCGGCTGCATTTACTGATTTTTGTCTTCCTTCTCACGGGCCAGGGTCTCCTGGGACTGTGTCCTTAAAGCAGTGGCTCCTCTGAGTCCCGGTGCAGGTTAACACACATCGCCCACACTGGCCTGATTATGTAATGCAGCTCCTGTCACAGCCACACAGTACTCAAACATGTCCATGTTAAAAGCTGTCCTATATAAAAAGAAACCCTGGAAGGTTTAACTAACATAGACATTTGTGAAAAGACAGGATCTTGACATGACTTTCTCAGTTCACATACAAGACTATGAGTTTATAAGAAGCATAACATTGGCCCATAAACATTTTCCAGATAGGTCTCTAGGTGATCCTGGATCTCTCTCCCTCTCTGTCCCCACCCCCTCTCTCTATTTTCCATGGCGACAAAAGCTTCAGTTGCAGTTCTTTGTCATCTGTGAGGTATCCTATTTAAATTAACTGCCCCTCCCTGTGAGAAAACTAGGCTGTGAACCAGTCTTTCAGGAATAATCATTACCAGCGATTTGGTAATGAGGGAGTGGAGAGAGGCTGAGACTGGCATGATAGCTAGCCTTATGTCAGCAGCAGACTGGCCTCACCTTCATGGTTTCTGTTCAAATTTCCTCATTATGGAGATCATATACTATATATATATATATATATATATATATATATATATATGCACACACACACACTCATCTGAATATTATACAATAAGAGTGCTGTTCATATACAGTTTGTATATCTAGCATCTATCTGTGTGTATATGCACATATATGCATATACATAAACATTGGATCTTCTGTGGTGCTGGGAATAGAACAAACTTGCTACCACTCAGCTGGAGTCCCCAGATTTCAAATATGTTGGGTTTGAGCCAATGGCCTTATACTCTCCCTTTAGCCTTTTTGATTAAGGCTGGTGCTCCACCACTTGAGCCACAGTTCCACTTCTGGCTTCCTGCTGGTTAAACGGAGCTAAGAGCTGTACTGACTTTTCTACCAGGGTTGGTAATGAGCTGGAATCTTCAGATCTCTGGGTCCTGAGTAGCTAAGATGATAGGTCTGAGCCACCAGCTTCCGACAAGGACTTGAAGTGGTGTGTTCCAGTGGTACTGGGACCTCAGGCTCCCAAGTACTACCTGGAGCTCCTCAAGTGAATGGACATTGAGTGAAGAAAATTCCCTAAGGCGAGGCCATTGACTAGATGATAAATTGATTTCCTAGCTTTCACCAAAAGAAAATCCGGAAACAGATTTGTGTGTGTGAGAGGCATGGGGGCATGCAGCTCATGCCAGTCATTGGTCCTACAGCCAACATGGAGGCTTATGGAGACCAAGTGACAAACGTAAGCTTGTTCTGGAGTTGGTCTCACAGTGGCCCGCTGGACACTCCTTTTGAAGGAAGAAGCAAGCCCGCACTCCTCAAATACCTCCTCCCTAAGGTGGCAGTAGACCAAAGGCAATCCACGGTCCTCAGTGGATATCAAGGCCCATGTTCCCATTTAACTATCTTGTTAGACTGGAACAGAAATTTGAGAGACTTGGGGAATGGCAGCTCATTACCATCAACCTAATCGTGTGCCCACAAGTGTACCAGCTCGCACTTACCTGAGGAAAACCCACCTTTTAGCAGTCATCATTCAGCTAACTAGCCACCAAAATGGCTCCTTTCCAGGAGAACCAGTCATTTCTTTGACTTGGCAGTATAAGTTGTGTATCTTTCCATCTCATCTCAGAACAATGTCAGAATTCCATTTTCTATAAGAGTCTGGTCCAGAGGAACCTGTTCCCATCATTAGGTGTCACTTTAAGGCTGAGTGTAGCAGTTCATGCCTGTGATCCCAGCTACCGGGGAGGTGGAGATAGGAGGATTAAGGTTTGAGGCCAGTCCAGGCAAAAGCTGGAGACTATCTAAAAACCAACTAAGAGCTAAAGGGCTAGGAGTATGGCTCAAATTGGACAAAAGCTTCCCTATCTGGAGCAAGGCCCCGAGTTCAATACCAGCTTTCACCCACCAAAACCAAACACATAGAAGTGAAAACCATCCTTTGGGGCATTTCCTGGATAGCATAATGCAATTTGGTGAGGGCAGCAAGACACAAACCCACTGCTGGCTACTCTCTAGATGGTTCTTCAAGCAACACACACATTTGAAGGTGCTGCGGTACCTCGTTTATCAGCAAACCCACTGGAGCGTCAGTTCCATATGGGGTCCATGCATCACGAGGAAAAGATCTGTGACTATTGAGAAGCGCAGTTCCTGCCACTCTGCTGCTGGGGACTTGAGATCTAACAGATTCCACAGTGCTTGAAGTGTGTTCTGCAGATTTAGAATTACACACATCACCCAGTTCCCGACAAAGTGCGAAGAAACAGATCCTAGGTTTCTTCCCAGCCCTGCTGGAGATCTGTGCATTTTACCATATGCTAGGAAAGGCTTGTGTAAGCTGGGCACTATGCAGGAAGACCCAGATCTGAAGATCACGGTTCAAAGGCAGCCTGGGCAAGAAAGTCTATGAGACCCTGATCACCAATTAACCACCAGAAAACCAGAAGTGGTGCTTTGGCTCAACGTGATAGAGTGTTAGCCTGGAGCAAAAGAGCTCAGGGGCAGCAGCCAGGCCCTGAGTTCAAGCTCTATGTCCGACAAAAGAAAATTAAAGCAAAGGCTATGTATGCCACGAGCGGTTCTTGCCACACTGAGTGTTACCTCATCCACAAGTTCAGAACCAGGGCGCGCACAGCTATGTTCCTTCCTGAGGTGCAAAGTGATGAAACACAGGGCCAGTGGGCAGAACAAGCCTCAGATTCCACTGTGCGCATCTTTCTCCCTCTGCGCCCACGTCTGATTTCAAGGAAGTGTCAATGACATGTTGGCCTCAGTGTGTTAGCACACACCTCTGATCCCTTCGGAGATTTGTGTCCAGAAATACTGAAACGGGTCATCCAGCTCCCAGCCTCATGTGTGGGACACGTGACCCTCGGAGTTGTGTAGTGATGGCATGTGGGCTATTTTGGGAAGTTACTGGGTCAGGAAGACACACCCCTCCTGAGCGAAGGAATCCATGCATGTTGATGGGTTAGCTCGGAGTGCCTGGTTCCATGTGTGAGCTCTCTGGCTAGTCCATGTGGTCCTCACCTTGGGGTATACTAAGCTGTCTCGTGGACTGGCAGGCAGGCTCTCAACAGATGTCAAGCAGGGGCTGGTTCCATGCTGTTGGACTTGTAGAGTCATGAATTAAATAGCCTTTTTGTTTTTCTTTTTAAAATCCTCAGCCTGTGGGATTTAGCTATAGCTACAGAAAGTAGACTAAGAGAGGCAGCTCCCTTACAATGATTTCCGGTTGATTCCAATCCATTAAAGATCTAAAGATTCCTGTGGGGTGGGGCATTCCCTCACCCTTTCTCTCCTTTGCTGCCTTATCTCTACCCCCAGCTCCCACTCCCACAGCTCCCACAGAAGTCTTTACTTCATTGTTCTCATCTTCTTGAGCTCAGGATCTTCTCCCCTCCCTCCCTCCCCCCCCCACGTCTCTAGAGATGATGTCAGTCTCACACTCTTGCTAGTTTCCTGATCACTTACTATCTCCTGTTTGTTCCTGTATCTCTGCCTCCACTTCCATCTGTGGTTCTTTAACCCAGATGGGTTCTAATTTGCGCAAGGCCTTTCCCTGAGAAGCTGAAAAAGGAAATAACTCAGTTTCTTTTACAAATGAGTCTACAAAATATACAAAACACTAAGCTGGAAATGGGCCATGGCAGCATTACAAGTTCACTTAAGGATCAGTCCCAGAATATGTGTGGCAGGAAATCTCTGGAGTCCTGGGATTACAGGCATGCACAAACATACCCTCTTCCTAATTGGAGAGTTTGCCATTTTGTTTATTTGTTGAATCCTTTGTGTCCTCTAAGGTCAGATGTTCAGTGGAACTATCTCCTCCCCTTCTACCTGGCACCCATGTGATCTGGGGCCTGACATTCATATTTAAGCAGGACATATGACAAGGGGTAATTGATGTCTGCCCATGGCAGGGGCCCTCTATGAGCAGACTCAAGCTGGTTATTCTACTGGGGGTTTACCAATGCCAGACTATAACTACAGGCAGTAGCACCTACACTGGTTGGTCTAATTCTTGTTGTTGTTGTTCGTGGGGCCTGAACGCTGAGCCTGGACACTGTCCCTCAGCTCTTCAGCTTAAGTCTAGCGCTCTACCACTTGAGCCACAGCTCCACTTCCTGCTTTTTCTGCTTATGTGGTGCTGAGGAATTGAACTCAGGGCCTCATGCATGCAAGGGAAGCGCTCTACTACTGAGCCCCCTTCCCAGCCCCTAGTCTAGTTCTTAGCACCTATTTTTAAATTTTTTTTACAGAACCGTCTTTTTTCAGTGAAGATATAAATAAAAGTTAACTGCTATAATGTAATATGAACTTTTCTGTGCTTGAACTCAGGGTCTTGCACTCTCTCTTGGCTTCTTTGACCGGCGGTCCCTTCAATAAAGATTCTTGAGCCACAGCTCCATGTCTTGCTTTTTGCTCACTAATTGCATTTGTCAGCTTGGGCTGCCCTTGCATCAAGATAGTCAAATCTCAGCCTCTGAGGTAGCTAGGATTACAGGTATGAGCCACCAGCCCCTAGCTTAATTAGTTGATTTTGTGGATGTGGTTGGTAGGAGTTAGTGGTTTGACTTTCATATGTAAACTTCCCTAAACCCAATTTTTTAAAATACAACTTCTCATTCCCGACACTTCAGCAGTCTGAAGCGATGGTGGCTGACTAGTCAGGAAGCATAGTGGCTGCTTTCTGTACTCTGCTTCATGATTCAATAAGTTAAATACCTGCTTTCCACCATACAAAAGGCTATTGAAATCTTTGATCTGCTATATGATCTATTTTCCCTATTGTTATGGGCTTAGACCTTTTGTTAATTTTTGTTATATATTTAACCGAGCTTGCAGAAGAATAGAAAAACAAGTAAGTGAGTTGTCCTGTAAATGTTTCTTAAAAATAAAACCTTCTTGGCTGGGCATTGGTGGCTCTGGCCTGTAATCCTAGTTACTCAGGAGGCAAAGATCTGAAGATCAAGGGTCAAAGCCTACCTGGACAGGAAAGTCCATGAGACTGTTATCTCCAATTAACCACCCAAATTATGGAAGTGGCATTATGGCTCAAAGTGGTAGAGTGTAAGCCTTGAACAAAAAGTAGTTCAGTGACAGTGCACAGGCCCTGAGTTCAAGCCACACAATTGACAAAAAGAAAATAAAAAAACTTCTTGAAGGCAATCTTAATTCAAAGGAGATTTAAATCTGACTCTGGGACAAGTTACTTAGTCTTTCTGGGTTTGTTTCTTTACATGGAAAATGTAGATAATAATATCTAACTCAGTAGATGAAATTTAAATTACTACATAAATGAAGGTGCTCAGGCCTGTGTGACACACATGAATTCCTGGCATTTTTCTTAATCATCTCCTTCAAAGTACATTTACCCCTGAGGCTGTTAAAAACGGTCTGATGTTTATTTATTACTTGACTTTATGACACAAATGAAGAGGGTTCATAGTTTGTAAATGCATTATTGTTTCTACAGCTATAAAAAGAAAGAAAAATCTGTGCTCCAGGCTATTATTTAATTGTAAACGACCCATGTCCTGTTTTATTTTTAAATTTCATTTCCATTTAGGGTCATTCTCTAGTCCTGGCAAGAAACAAATCATTCATTACTTATTTAAGCCCATATCATGACTTTTCTTCTTGTTTTTTTATACAAAGCCTAAAAAGCATCCTTCTGACATGGTTCCACTACTGTGAAAAAATTGTAGTGCCTTCCTTGTGAATTGATTGTACTACACATTTTTTGGGGGGGGGTGGTACTGGGATTTGAATTCAGGGCTTCATGTTTGCTAGGCAGGCACTTTACCACTGAGTAATGGCTCCAGTGATGGTCACTTTGTGAGATAGGGTCTCCCATCATGTGCTGTAGATAGCAAACCACCTGTTGTAGACTTCCAGTGATTGCTAAGAGCCACAGGTGAGCATGTCTAGCTTCCCTTATTGGGGGGGGAGGCTGTCTGACTTCAGCTGAGGCTGCCTGGATCTGTGATCTTCCCATGCTAGTCTCCCACATAACTCAAGAGGACGGAGGTATGCCAATGGTCCTACCTGTGTGTTGAGACAGGGCCTTGTGAACTTTTCTGCCCAGTCTGGTTTTCAACTGTGGTACTCCTTTCTCAGCTTCCCAATGTATTAAACTAATATATTGTAAATATTAGCCATCTCATGGAGGATCTAGTGCCTTGTTACCTGTGTATCTATCTATACTATCATCTATTTCATCGATCAATCCTATCTGTCTATTTATCTACTATGGTAGTGGCATTTGAATTCAGGGCCTTGAGTATGCTGGGCAGGCACTCTTATCTCTGAGCTATAGCTGTAGACTACTGCATGACATCATAAACTTGTTAGCATGATGCTATGAATTTGAATTACCCTGGGAAAATATATATAATTAGATGCAGATAATAAAATCCTTTGCAGAGAGAAAATTCCAATTAAAGGAGTTATTGGGGCATTCATTGTATCTCTGCTGTCCTGATATTATTGATTGTGCATTAATAGATTCTAATTTGAAGTTGGGCAAGGAAAATCACTATAAGAAGTAACATGGTTTTTAACTCAAGTACTGATGCGTTTAAACATTTATTTCATTGCAAAATAAATTTTGAGAATCTTCTACATTAGCGTACGTTGTTTTTATGTTAGAAATGAATTTGCGCTTATAACCAGGCACTGGTAGAATGGCTTTGGTTAGAATAGCAGGAGAGATAATCAGATTAAGGGCTCATGGCCAAACACTGTGGTAAAAATAGAAATTAATGACCCTAAATCCAGAAGTGTCTGCCATAGTCCATCCCTGGCTTAAACAACAGCACTAATTCCATGCCCTTCTCTGCATAGGTCTCCAAAATCCCCTACAGCTTTCACTATGAGTGCTTCAAAAATATTTATTACCTTGAATCATGGCACATGCCTGTAGTCCCAGCTACTCTAGATACTGAGACTGGAACACCACTTCAGCCCAGGACTGCGGCAATGTAAAAAGATGCTACCTTTCCCCCCACATTCAAAAAAATTATCTTAGTGAAGGTAAACCAAGGAAAAGTTATTGTATCATTGAAGCTGTTAAAGATTCACTAATTTTTTGGAAGTGATCCCTTAAAATTTTCCTAGAGCCGGGCACTGATGGCTCATGCCTGTAATCCTAGCTACTCAGGAGGCTGAGATCTGAGGATCATAGTTCAAAGACAGCCTGCAGGAAAGTCTGTGAGACTCTTATCTCCAATTCAGCACAGAAAGAGTTGGTGGAGCCATGGCTCAAGTGGTAGAGCTGTATAGCTTTGAGCAAAAGGAGCTCAGGATAGTGCCTAGGCCTACACTTCAAGCCCCAAGACCAGCCAAAAAACACCTCAAAAAACAACCCACTAGAAGTCATATTTTTAAAAGTAGAAAGGCTATGGCAGGAAATGAATGACAGAGTTCTTACTCTGCATACACAAGGCTCTGAGTTCCATACCAGCACTACATAAGTACACAAATAAATACATAAATATATACACACAAACAACTACTGCAAAATAAAAAAATAAATATATTTTGTTTATTTATTTACTTACTTTTGTTGGTCCTGGTCCTGGGGCTTGAACTCAGGGTCTTGATACTGTCCCTGAGTCTCTCTGGGCTCAAGGCTAGAGCTCTATTGCTGGAGCCAGAGTGCTACTTCTGGCTTTTGGGAATAGTTTATTAGAGATAAGAGTCTCCCAGGGACTTTTCTGTCCAGGCTGGCTTTGAACCATGATCCTCAGATCTCAGCCTCCTGAGTAGCTAGGATTACAGGAGTGAGCCACTGGTGCTAGCTTATTTTGAGAAACACTTTATGTGAACTGAAAAGTTGAGCAGAAATTATGGAAGGTTCCTTATACTCCCTCCCACCCCCCACTTCACCTATAACTTCCATGGGTTTTTTGGTGGTGGTTGTTTGTTTTTTGTTTTTAACAAATCAACTAGTACTCCAAGCTCCCCTTTGGGCCTCTCTCTTGGAATGGTCTGTATTCTATGGGTTTTGAAAAATGTGAGTGACGTGTCTAGCGCGGCAGGATCACACAAATAGTCTTACCGCCAAGTTGACTGCCCCCGTGGCCAAACCATTTTTCATTCCTACCTGCAACGAACAACCAAGCGTTCCTGTTGCTCCACATTCACAAGTGACATTGAATGTTGTCGGTGTTCCAGATTTGTGCCATTCTAATAGGTGTGTAGTAGTATTTCATTTTTAATATGAATGTCCGTGATGACAGATGTGGGGAAGAATCTTTCTGCATCTTATTTGTCATTTGTACTTCTCCTGTGAGGTGCCTATTCACACCTTTTCCTCATTTTCAACTGGAAAAAAGAACCTTCTTTTTCTTTTATTCTGTGTGTGTGTGCGTGTAAGCACATATGTGCATGTGTGTGTGCACGCATTCCAGTCCTAGGACTTGAACTCACATCTTGGGATCTTCCCTGAGTTTCTTTAGTTCAAGGCTAGCACTCTTTCATTTGAGCCACTGCTCCATTTCTGGCCTTGGAGGTGGTTAACTGGTAATAAGAATCTCACAGACCTTCCTGCTCAGGCTGGCTTTGAACCATGATCCTCAGATCTCAGCCTCCTGAGTAGATAGGATTATAGGCATGAGCCACTGACACCCAGCTTCTTGGGTTGTTCATTTTCTGATTGTTAAATTTTCAGAGTTCTCTGGGAATTTTGGGTAATAGACCTTTAACAGATATATTTTTTATGAGTTTTCTTCTTGTCTGTTAGTTATCATTTCATTCTCTCAATTTGTATGTATACCTGCAATATCTATATTATATATATCTTATTGATAGATCTATCTATCTATCTATCTATCTATCTATCTATCTATCTATCTATCTATCTACCTATCTATCTATATCTGTGCAGGTGTAGCTGTACCAATACTGGGACTTAAATTCAGGGCCCAGTGCCTCATGCTCTCACTTGGCTTTTTTACTCATAGCTGGGTCCCTGCCACTTAAGCCACACTTCTACTTCCAGCTTTTTGTTGGTTTGTTGAAGATAAGAATTTCTATGGTTTATCTGCATGGACTGGCTTTGATCCTTAATTCTCATTTCTCAGTCTTCTGAGAAGCTAGGATTACAGGCATGAGCCACAGGTGTCTGGCTATAAATAATATTTTCAAGTTAACTAATTTAGCAAGATAAAATCTTGCACAGTATCAGAATATATTTGGGGAAATTATGATCTTCATATTAAGGCATAAGAACTTTACACCTAGACCACTGTTAAAGCAACAGCATCTGATTGTGACATGATCAATCCTAGATATTTAGATGTAATCTCTCATGCTTCTTATATTTTTTCATGGAGACAATGAGTTTCATTTAGCCATTGTTAAAGCAAATCACCATTTTTATGCTGTTGTGTGGTAGACTGGGCAGGGGTGGGAGGGAGGTACTTGTTCCTTATGGGAAATTAAGGCTCATTAGAGCCCCCAAATATGGGGGGGCTTGGCATATTTCATTTTTGTATTTAAAATTCATGTTTGTGGTCTGAGAAGACCACAATCAAGTGGTCAGGAGCAAAGTTTTATGAGTATTCACCCAACTCGGCCATAGAAGTGTCAATTATAAATGACAATCTATTTCACCAGGCGTGTTCTACAGTTACTATGTCTCTATAAATTATTGAATTATGAAACACTAGAACTCGAGGCAAGAAACACCTCTCACTTACTATAGGCATACACTGCTCATCAGGACCCATTCCCTCTCCTCTTTCAGAGACCCATAGCCTCGCGTCCTCCTCCTGACTGGCAACCAAGGACTCATCTGCAGATAGGAGCTGAGCAATTAGATACCTTTTAGAGTCCTTCTCCATGCAGATCTGTTTTCTTTTCTACATGGTTAATCACATTGGTGTGTTTAGCAGGGTGGAACCTAGTGTCTGCGTCCTCATCGTACTTTGGGACAAAAGCTCCCCACTGTCCAGAGACAAGAAATAAAGTTTTTACTCTGATATGTGCCAGCTTTGGAGACTGACAGCATTGTTAGTGTACCCTGACTCATACAGGACCCCAAAGACAAATCTGACCAGTGATGGTCGAGGAGGAACAAAGGGGGGAGGGGAACCCCCCCAAAATCAGGTATATGTTAGTGACCAGGGTGATAGATGGTTATGTTGAGTCAAAGAGCAGAGGACAATGTTAATTATGTAGGCAAAGATAAGCCTAACCGTGGGAATTCATTTCAGACCTAAAGAAAGCCAGGGTTTGTACACACTGCAGTATCTTTTTGGCAAAGATTGTGAAATTTCTTTCTCATGAAGATAGAGATCCACCTCCAGCAATTATAGTGTGCAAAGCAATCATGTTGAAACTTATAACATTTTTTGTATTCAAAATTCGAGGCTGATTTCAAAGTCACAGTTAACAATCAGATTGTTATTTGTGTGGGTCCAGGTCAACCTTGGTGACACGGATGCCCATGGACCCACGCTCACGCCCCGGTGGGTTTTGGGCTGGGATTTCTATCACGAGCACTATTTGTCAGAGGAGAAAGTGATCCAGTGTGGAATGTCGTGTGGCTGTGGTGATCAGACTGGATTATTCCACACTTCTTGCCATTTATGATCAAACCGTGCATGTGTATATATGTATGTACGTGTGTGCGTGTGTGTGAGCACATGTGCATGTGTGTGTGTGTGTGTGTGTGTGCATGCACACATGTGCGTGCCAGTTCTGGGATTTGAACTCAGAGCCTCACTCTCTCTCTTGGCTTTTTTCACTAAAGACTGACCCTCTACCACTTAATCCATACCTCTCCACTTCTAGGGTTTTGAGGGTTGACTGGAGTCAAGTGTCTCATGAACTGTGCTGCATGGGCTGGCTTTGAACAGTGAGCCTCACATTTCAGCCTCCTGAGTGGCTAGGATTTACAGGCGTGAGCCACCAGTGCCCAGCTTGCTGCTGATTTTGTACTAGTGCAGCCCCAGGACCTCATAACAAGTGTCTGTACTTCATGAACATGTTGTTATCAGCTATGAGATTAAGGTGTGTGTGGTTTGGTGGGGGGAAGGGGGTCAGCTGGTGGAGGTAGGAACCCAGGCTTGACACTTACTGTGGGAATTAGGGCAGTGTCACTCCAGGGGGTCTCAGATGTGAAGGATATGAATGAGAGTTCCATAGGAGATTGAAATCAATTAGCCAAGGGCCTAGCAAATATTACATGTTCCATAAATGGTAAGTGTTACTATTATAGGGCTTCTAGATCAGTGCGACAATGAAAGTATTTCTGTCACATAATTGTAAGACTGGATGGTTATTTTGATGTATAATTTGTCTCATTCTCATTGATGTTTAACCACCAGTTAGAAAGTGGCTCTTACCTGAAGTGACATAATCAAGTGCCGCACGGCCAGCTCAGTTCAGCATGGGCTTTACCTTTGCTTAACACTGGACCCAGAGCCTACTTTAGGTAGCAGCTCTGGGGACAAGTAGGGTGCCTGTTATATGCAACTAGAAGAAGATTCTGGTTTCCCTATTCATGAGATTATAGAAAGTGGGTCACCCTTGATCTGAGATACTTCTTATCATCATGAGTGTGGAATATTAATTATTTTCTAGTATGAGGAAAAAACACAGTTGGGTAGCATGCAGAGAAGTAAATTCATGTCATATTTTTCTCATAGATCTATGAAATAATTTAATATGTTTAACCTTACTCTATTTTTTTCCTTATGTCCATCATTGTGCTACTTAAAATACTTAGATATGGCTACTGGATTGCACTACCACTCCAAGTTAACCATGCCCCAAAGAATTATTGTTGTTGTTGTTATCATCATCATCATCATCATCATCATCATCATCATCATCATCATCATCATCATCATCATCATTCCAAGTCCTGGGGCTTGAACTCTGAGCCTGTGCACTGTCCCTGGCCTCCTTTTTTTGCTCAAGGCTAGTGTTCTACCACTTAAGCCACAGTGCCACTTCTGGATTTCTGGTGGTTTATTGGAGATAAGATTCTCATGGGCTTTCCTGCCCAAGGTGGCTCTGAATCGTGATTCTCAGATCTCACCCTCCTGAGTAGCTAGGATTACAGGTGTGAGCCACCAGCACTGGACAATTGTTATTTTTGAGCCAGTACTGGGGCTTAAACTCAGGGCCTGAGCACTGTCCCTTAGCTTTTTCACTCAAGACTAATGCTCTACCAATTGAGCCATCGCTCCACTTTCAGCTTTTTGCTGATTAATTTGGAAATGGATTCTTATGGGCTTTTCTGCTGAGAATGACTTAGAACCTTGATCCTCAGGTCTCAGCTTCTTGACTAGCTAGGATTAAAGGCATGAACCACCAGTTCCCAGTTAAGAATGATTTTTAAACAACTTCCAGGATGATTAAAAGGCAATATACAATATTTATACTTTCATATTCAGATTTTTAGTTGGAGGTTTCCTAACTGTAACTGAAATCTATTTAGACATTTAGCAGACAGCAGAATAAGTTTAGAAACAAGGTATTGCTTGCCAAGAAGTACCACGCTTCTCCCAGACCCTAGATAATGCTAATTATACTTTATACCCTCAGATTACTGTTGAATACACTTATTCAACAAATATGAACTGCATTCCTTGTATGTACCAATTGTTGTGCAAGCCTCAGGAAGATAATAGTATACATTACAAATCTTTGAAGAAGACATTGACCGGGCCAGATTTAGCACAGAAAGGAATACTTACATTCCAAGTCTAGATGAAGGCCAGGGAGTTAGAATTACATCACAAATCTTGGCATCTTAGTGAGGCACTGATATCTCACATTTGTAATCCTAGCTACCCAGGGGGCTGAGATCTAAGGATTAGGGTTTGAGGCCAGACTGAGTAGAAATGTCCATAAGACTCCATCTTCTACATAACCCGCAACAAACTTGGAGTGGAGACATGGCTCAAGTGGTAGTATGCCAGCTTCAAGAAAGAAAACCCAGTGAGAGCTAGGTCTTGAGTTCAAATTTACTTCTGTACTGAAAAAAATCTCCTTACATCTTACTGATTGACAACTTTTATGAACACATAGTTACAGTATATTATTCAGTAATTTATATTAATATTAGCATAGTATATATCCATTATATATGTATTTATTTTCCAATAGAGCACTATATTGGAATGTACTATTACCTATCAATAAAGAATTCATTGACCAAAATATGCATTTAAGGAAATATCCAACTAAAGATCACCTTATTTTGTATGTATATAAAAATATTAGGACATAAATTAGGAATATTTTGGCCAAGTTCTCACAGCCTGAGCTAGACTTCAGGGTGTCTCTTTCTTTCCTCTGTACTGTGCTCTTTAAAGATCAGAGATCAATTACATATGTCAAAAAGAGAAAAAATAGTAGCCTAAACAAGTATTACTTTGTTTCATATCTTCTGGGAATGAGACTGTTTTAACACAAGAACACTGGTATGACTTTCAAGAACATTTACAATAAGTACACTGGACTACTATTCATTATAGATTTTTAGAGTTAATGGTACAATAATAAGACTACTAATATGGTGCTAGGAAGGACAATCAATTTAAAATTTATTTTTATTACTATCTTTAAGTAGGTGTACAAAGGGTTTCAATTCAATATATCAGTGTGTGAGTAGGATGCATCTTGAGCAATGTCACCTTTCCATCATTCTCCCCAGTCTCTCCCAACCCCACCCACCCCCTTCAATTTAGGACAATAAATTTTAATCCATTCTTTTAATATGTAATGATAGTAAAATGATCAAATGCCTAACATCACTAGAAGACAGTTTATAATGAAAACTTATGAACATTAAGGAATATGTTAATATATTAAAAATAAGAGCTAAGGTGGTACCTATACATAATAGAATTTTACACAGCCATTAGAAAGAATAATATGTCATTTGCAGGAAAATGGATGGGCCTAGAACAAATCATGTTAAGTGTCTCAGAGAGACCAGTGGTACATGTTTTCTCTCATATGTGGAAGCTAGATCTAAAACACACTGGGACATGATAAATTATACTAAGGAGAGTATTCTTAGAAGAGGAACACAAAGGCACAATATCTTTGTGCCTCTGATAACATGAAATAATACTTATTGAAATGAATGACAGGAACTGAAAACAATAAGTTTTCTGTCATGTTAAAAAAAAAAAGAGCTGAGATCAAGTTAAGCCAAGATATGTTGTAATTATTAATTAGTGCAACAGTCACAGGCTGGATATTTGTTATCCACAAAGAATGGTGGCAGAGTTTTCCCTGCTAAGCAAGTTTCGATTCATTGCTACTAGTTTAAGTTGAGACAATGGGATTGTTCCTGAGGCATATTGTAATGATTACTTAAGCCGACTATCATGCACAAGGCAACCAGTATCCCAGTTATGGTTGGATTATGTTCTGAAAGTCTATTGATCATTCATTTAGCATTCCTGTTGAAATAAAAACATACATACATTAAAACATACATTACTGATTTATCCACAGGACCTATTGACTGTAGAGTTCATCTGAACTAGAGATGAAAAAGTTCCAATAGAAGCCTAACTGTCAAGTGAGAATCAGCCGTGCTTATTTGCTGTCTTACTTGATTTTGACTTGGAGTTTAAGGCCTTGGAGTCTGGCAGAAACAGCATTTTTTTTTACATGGTAGCTATGAATTGAGTAATACTAGCTGACATCATTAATAGAGAATTCATCCTACCAGTAAATTAATAGCTTGGGCCAATTCCATGAACTGAAATACAAATGGGTACTAACTTCGAAAGTTGTTTCAAAATGCTTCAGATCTTAGAAATAAAAACCAACATTCTCATCTGATGGCTCAGACCTGTAACCCTAACTACTCAGGAGGCTGAGATCTTAGGACCAAGGTTCCAAGGCAGCCTGGGTAGAAAGTCTATGAGACTCTTTAACCACCAAAAGGCCAGAGGTGAAGCTGTGGCTCAAGTGGTGGAGAGCCATCAAAAATGCTCAAGGACAGTACCCAGGCCCTGAGTTCAAGCCCCAGGACCAGCATGCACATAGCAATGACTGCATTGAGATACTTGTCCTAGTTATGGAGTGTGTGTGTGTGTGTGTGTGTGTGTGCGCGCGCGCGTGTGCGCACCCACGCGTGCACGTGTGTGCCCCCTCTTCTGTGACTGGCAGAGGCCTCACCTGATACCTGGCCTTGCCCTTTCCAGTGAGTAACACAATCTTGGTTGACTGCATGAAAGCGGATCGTTTTCTGAATCTGTATCCGGAACGACTTTTCAGTGCTCTGACACTTCCAAATGAGGAGAGATGGGTCAGAAACAGGAGACCCAAACAGATTCAAGTTTGTTCAACCACTGGAAACGAGAGTGAAAGGGCCCAGCCTTCTGCAAACTGCCATAACAGACAGGATGATGAAGCGCTCTGGAGAGCAGAAACTCGTGGCTCTGCCTTCACCCTCCAGACTCTGCGAGCTGCAAACCCAATCATCAATCCTGCTGCCATCTGCTTCTTCACCCCTAAAATGAAAGTCACTAAAGTCCACCGTGTTGTGGCTCCAGGGTGCTAGGCAGACCTAAGGACCCAGAGCCAGGGAAGGGCTTCTCAGCGATGCAGGTATGAAAGAGATTCCTAAACTGTAGAGTGTTTAGCTAGAGGCTGAAGAACCAAAGGGAACCATCATGATCAAGGCCAGCCCTCCATCTTGTCACCTAAACCCTGGCATCACATGAATGGCAAAGATAAGGGTGTGAAGGCTGGGAAAGAGGATGGAAGGGGGAGGAGGAGGGAGAGGGGAGGAGGAGGGAAAGAAAGGGGAGGGAGAGAGGGAGGAGGGGGAAAGGGAGAGGGGAGGGAGAGGGAAAAGGGAAAGGGAGGGGAAAAGACTTTTGATAAGGGAAATATAATAGGTACACAGGGAGGGAGGAAATGAAAGGAGCTTGGTGTGAGGTGTGGATAATTTGGAGGAGACTAGTAGAACTAGCATTTCCAGGCTCTCCTGGTGGGGTGTGGTTCCATCAACAAACCTCAACGTGTCAGACTGGCCAGGTTTTCTCAATTCCAGTTGGTTTTGCCTGTGGTAGAGAGAGCCACCAGCTTCACAGAGGCTGGGATGAGAACAGGAAAACTGTGAGGCAAGAATTACTCAACGGTGTTTACCAATAAGGAAAGGATCTCTGAAAATATTTAGTTCAAGCTGGCACCATTTATGGAGAATCGTTATGGACATTGGAACTCCATGAAGCCCCTGGAATGCATGAAGTCCCTCCCCCACTCACTTTCCAAATCAAATTCCTTCTCTAAAACTTTTCCATTCTTATGAAACTAAAATTTTGCTAAGCACCACCCGGGTTTTCATTACTACACCTGCTTATTACCTAATTATTAGCTGTTATGCAGTGCAACTTAGGCTCTAATGGCAGAAGGGAGTTTAATTGGAAAACAACTAAGACATTGAGAGAGAACTGAAATTTACTCAACTACTAAGTCTCCTAGCACATGAAGACACAGTGCAAGTGTATGATGCATCACAATCACATCTGTATTTTTTATTTTTTATTTTTCATTTGTGTGTGTGTGTGTGTGTGTGTATGTGTGTGTGTGTGTGTGTGCTGGTCTTGGGCTTGAATTCAGGACTTTTTGTTCTCCCCTGGCTTTTCCATTAAGGCTCGCTTTACCACTTGAGCCACAATTCCACTTCGAATTTCTTTGCTGGTTAATTGGAACTTGGAGTTTTATGGATTTGTCTGCCTGGGCTATTTTTTGAACCCTGATCCTCAGATTGCAGCCTCCTGAGTAGCTAGGAATATAGATGTGAGCTGCCAGCACCAGGCTTCCACATCTGTATGTATATACATATGCATATATACATATCATTTTTTATTTTTAGTGCCAGTCCTGGGGCTTGAACTCAGGGCCTAGGCACTGTCCTTGAGCTCTTTTTTCTCAAGCTTAGCATGCTACCACTTTGAGCCACAGCTTCACTTCCAGTTCTTGAGTAGTTAATTGGAGATAAGAGTCTCACAGGTTCTGCCTAGGCTAACTTTGAACCATGATTCTCAGATCTCAGCCTCCTAGGTAGTCAGAATTACAGCCACCAGTGCCAAGACTTATACTTCAAATTTCCTGGAAGTTTCTTGGAGATCAGAATCTCACAGACTTTCATTACCCAAGCTGGCTTAGAACTGTGATGCTCAGATTTTGGCCTCCTTATGTTGTAAGGTGAATTCAGTAGAAAGAAAATGGAGAAGCCACATTTTGAAAGATCGAATAGAGAGTCTTTATTAAAAGGCTGGTGACTGTGAGGTAGACTCCTGCCTCAAAGACCAGCAGCCAACAAGTACACTTAACACTGTTAGGAAACTAAGCTATGAAGGTCTATAGAGGAAAGAAAGGACAAAACAATATCAACAAACCACTTTAGCTCCAATGAAAAGCTTAAGTGGGATGCCATGGTGACTGGAGAAAGGCTAGGCGACAGGAGACAAGATATGAACATGGAGACATGTGGCATGGCATAATAGTTCTTCCTGAGCTGGTCTGGGCCTAAATAGGGTCAGGTCAGGGGGCAGAGTTACAGGAAACTCAAGCAGTCTTCCATCAGGTATTAGCCATGCATGTGTGAAGGAGCCAGGCAGGAGTCCTATCTGCTTTCACCATGGTGGAGGTGATCAGGATGATGACATACTTATCCAGATGACGGTCGAGCCATCCTTGAACTCTACCCAAATGGAGTGTCCATGTTGGAAGGGATGACCTGGACAGCATCAGTGTCTCCCAGTGGCTCCGATGCAGTGTCACACATCTTGCTGGGTTGCCTGCAAATTTCTACACACACACACTGGTGAAAGAAACTCAAGGCAGGAGTCTGGCTTTAGTGAAATCTCCCAGTATTTTCCTGGTTGCTTTCTCTGAGCACAACATTTATTCTCTAGGAATACAGGTGTAATCCACAAGCACCAGCCTTCACATCTGTTATTTTTAAGGAGACCAATTTCCCCAGCTTTTCTACAAGTTGACCCTAAAAATCTTGAAGGTTATTTACAACATTTCCAAATTTACTCAAATTTACTCGTTTTCTGATTTGCATAAAATCATGTGGCTGGTTTCTGCTGGACTCTACCCCAAAAAAGAATTAAATTCTAGTAACCAGATTGGAGTAGTGAGATGAATTCTCAAGCAAAATTACTCTATCACCTTCATCCTGACATATTTCCTAAAGCCTGGCTACTCCTTATGAAGACAGCAGGAATTCATCTTGATTGTTGAGTCCCAGACCAATAGTGACCTCTCTTAATTCCTGGAAGGAGAGAAGTGTGTTTGGAGTGACATTTTTTGGATGATTTTTAAATTGTTATAATAGTGATGTACAGAGATGTTATAGTTACATAAGTCAGATAATAAGTACATTTCCTTTTGGACAATGTCACACCTTCCTTCACTCTCTCCCAGTTTCCCTTCCATCCCCCTCCCAACCCACAAGTTATATAGTTCATTTTCCACATAGTGTCTAGTGAGTATCACTGCTGTATTTGTTGGAAAGACTTAGTCCCCCCAAAATTTAAAATTAGGAGTATGTGCATCATTGTCAGTGATAACTTGGGAATTTTAATGGGCAATAATCTGTCACAGAAGGTGGCACCAGAGCTGGTGGTGTAATCCTGCAGTCACAGCCACACAGGAGGCCATAGGTAGGAGGATCATGTTCTGAGGCTTTCCCTGGGACAAAAGTGTAAAAGTCTATTTGAAAAAAGAATTAAGCAGAACAGGGCCAAGGCGTGTGGCTCAAGTGGTAGAGGACCTGCCTGGCAAGTGAGAGGCCCTGGGTTTAAAACCCTAACACTCCCTCCCCCACTGTCCTCTCCCCCCGACTACCCACACTACAGAGGAAACTTCAGCATTGTTTGTGGAGAGATTTTATGTCTTGTCATGATTCCCTGATGAATACACCTGGCCACGGCTGCGTAGCATTTCTGTTTTGATTAGGTCTTATATGGAATCTAGAGATAAGTACGTGGGGGGATGTGTGGGTTCTAGGCAGCCATTATGCCATTGTATATGAAGGGCCTTGGACATGGGAGAAATTTGACACCCTGAATATGGAAGGATTGAGAGGGAAAGGGAAAGGTCAGGCAGAGAAGAAGAGAGGGTGACTTGGGATGGACTAACACCCCTCCTCTTCCTGGGGACCCTGGAAAGCCAAGATGAGGACCCCCACCAAGGCAGAGCCCCTGAGACCCTGCCCTGTAGCAGATCTGGGCATGAGACTCAGTCAGACACTGGAGAGGTGGTTGGCAACAGAGCCCCCTCCACCACCACAGACCTCCGTGAGCGCTGCCGATTTCCAAACCCCACTCCTGCTCTCTCACACAGAGAAGTGTGTCCTCCTCCTTCTCTTCCTCCTCCTCTCCTTCCTCCTCCTTCTCCTCCCCCTTTGCTCCCCTCCTCTTCTTCCTCCTCCTCCTCCTCTTCCTCCTCCTTCTCCTCCTCCTCCTCCTTCACCTCCTCCTCCTCATCTCCTACCTTCTCATTTTCCTCCTCCTTCTCTTCCTCCTCCTCCTCTCCTTCCTCCTCCTTCTCCTCCCCCTTTGCTCCCCCTCCCCTCCTCCTCCTCCTGTTCCTCCTCCTCCTCTTCTTCTTCCTCCTTCTCCTCCTCCTCCTGCACCTCTTCATCTTCCTCCTCCTCCTCTTCCTCAAAGCATGTGGCTGTGACCTCATTTGGTACATGGCAGCCCTCCTTATTGAAAGTCTGGTTAGGGTCTTATGGCCCACCTACCCCCAATAGCTAAGAGGCTTTTCCTCAGTTTCCCCTCACATCTCACTCTTACTTTCAAATAAACTGTGTCTCACCAGAGACAGGTGAAGGTGTGTGACATTTCCCTCTAAAAGCAGGGACTCTTCACTTAGGGATCTTGACTTTGATCTCAGAATAAGAATTTCTGGACAAGTCAGAAGGTAAAAAAAATGCTTGACAGAGCTTTATTGAATAAGTAAGCAAGCAAACAAGCAGAAAGGAGGAGACACACTCTAAGAGTGTGGCGCTCTCAAAGGGAGAGCCACACAGCTCTTTGGTATCAGGGGTATTTATATAAGAAGGCAGGAGTCTAACGTCAAAGTTATGCAAAGATAGTTGTTTTATCTTTGCTCTAATCACTCCTGGTATTACACTTCTGGATGTTTTGGGCATTTCTTCCAGGTGAGAATGCATCCTGCCATAAAGCAGATGTCGATCCTAAGAAGGCCTCCTGTTGTCTCCCTCAGAAGCAAAGATAGTGCATCTACGTTTCTAAATACCTTGTTTCTGAGTTGTTTTCACCAGGCCTCATTTCCGAAATTTGTCCTGCCTCATTTTCCCCTAAAACGACTTTGGTCCCTTAATCGTTAGGGAAGTGGATAAGTGAATATCTTCTGTATTTGCTTTAAATATTTTTTAAATTCCTGCCATGCATTTGCTGTGCCTCGTTTTCCCTAGTCCATGCTGCGTCACACCCACTTTACCTGCCCCGTGAGTCTGTGTGGAGAGCAAGAAGCCCAAGACTCCTAGATAGTATCCGTGTGACAGAATACATTTTCTGAGAACATAGATTTACATGGCTGCTGTGGTATGATACAAACTGTGGATGAAGCATGCTCGGTTTAGTGAACTTATTTTTGCTTCCTTGGAGTTTGAGAATCTCAAGCAAGAAAGTGGCCCCTCTGGGGAACAATTTCTTCTTTTTTTGGTCAGTTATGGGGCTTGAACTCAGGGCCTGGACACTGATTCTGAGTTTATTCACTTAAGGCTAGTGCTCTACTACCTGAGACAAAATTCCCCTTCTAGTTTATTTTTTCTGAGAAGTTTATTGGAGATAAGAATCTCATGGACTTTCCTGCCTGGGCTGGAAACCCAGGGTCCTCAGATCTCAGCCTCCCGAGTAGCTAAGATTACAGGTGTGAGTCACTGGCTCCTGGTGGGAACAAATATTTAACCCACAACTCATACAATACTGAGCACCAGACTCAGAAGATTAAGGAGGAAAAGAAGGCCAAGCAAACAAAGCACAGGGGAGATGTTCATCTGAGAGTCTGTTCTGAGCCTGGCTACGCAGTCTAAAGTTAGATGGAAATTTGGCTTATTAATTCCTCAGTTCTTATAGGTCAGAAATGTGCTCTCCTATAAAGCATTTGAGATATCCTCTGCCCACGGCTGTATTTCTCATTTCCAGTGTCTGGGTTCCATCACCCAAGCTCCCTACCCCCCGTGGCTTATCTAAAGATAACTTGAGTCCAGTGAATGGACAGTAAGCTTTGGCTACATTGCCAAAGGACAAATAGAGCACTGAATGGCTCCCAAACCTTAGCTTCTATAAGAATCACCTGAAGAGATAAACCCATGTGGAGCATGTGTGGTGGCCCCACCTTTAGAGTCTGTAAGACTGGGTGGGGCCCATGGATTTGCATTTTTGACAACTCCCTGGTGATAGAAATGCTACTTGTCAGCCACCCACACTTCAGGAGTCGTGAGCTGGTGAGCCAGCTCCAGGACCAGGGGACTTGCAGGTAGCTTGTTATTTTCCTTATCCTTCAGCCACTACCTTCATGTTTTCCAGGGAGATGTAGTTATGAGTTAGAGTGTGAGGAATGCAGAGTGAGGTACAGAATTGCTCCTGAGAATGGGGATTAGAAAGAGGGGAGAGGTCACTTGGGCAGGTCAAGTCTACTTAGATCTCTGGTGTAGGACTGTAGGAGGAATGGTGCTTTGATTATTGTGGTTTTATAATACAGGCTGTGGACTGCTAAGTCCTTCTGATGGACTTCTTTAAATATATATATATATATATATAAAGTATATATATATATAATATATATAAATATATTTATATACATATATACATATATATATATTTGTAGCCAGGTGTGGTAGCTAAAGCCTATAATATAAATTTGTAGCCAGGTGCAGTGGCTGAAGCCTGTAATCCTAGTTGCTTAGAAGGTGGAGCTCTGGGGATGGATGCCCTAGGTCAGTCTAGCTGGAAAATGAAGTTCTTGAGATTCCATCTCGATCAATGGCATAGTGCAGTGATGAGTGTCTGCCGAGCTCAGCGCCATGGAAAACACAAGGTTCAGCCCAGACTGGGGAAGGCATAAACTGAAGCTGGAGCTAAAAACAAATAATACAAAAAAGGGGCTTGAGGCGTGACTCAACTGGTAAAATACCTGCCATGCAAGTACGAGGCTCTGAGTTCAATCCCCATTGCTGTATATTCACATACCCCCCCCCCCCCACACACACTTTGCTCATTTGCCACTTTGTCTTATGAATTTCAGCATCCAGTTTTTCATTATTTTCAAAATGTTATTTTGTGTAATCCTAGCTACTCAGGATGAGATCTGAGGATTGTGGTTCAAAGCCAGCCCAGACAAGAAAGTCTGTGAGACTCTTACCTCCAATTAACCACCAGAAAACCAGAAGTGGTGCCATGGCTCAAGTGGTAGAACACTTGTCATGATTTGAAGCGCTGGGGACAGCACCTAGGCCCAGAGTTCAAGACCCACGACCAACCAAAAAGAAAAAAAGTTATTTTGGAAAGAAGATACAGTTGTCTGTCAGTATCTCTTTTTACTTCAATTTCTTTTTAGAAATTTTGAATCTCTAGGAATGGCTGTGTCCCTTATTGTTGTTAAATGTTTTGTTATTAATTTATGACTTTTTAAATTATAATAATAAAAGGATGTGGCTATAATTATTTCTACACATTGGATTTCTTTGGAAATTTTCCTTGTTTCACAATTAGCATTTTTTCTCCCTAGACCTTCAATTACATTTCCAATTTTTAAAAACTCTGTCCTATCACATAGTTTTGACATCTTAATCCTGTTTTACCTTTGTAGTTCTTGTGCAATTCTATTTTATCTCCTGTTGGTTTTACTTTGTTTTCCTTTTCTTTCTTGGCTTTTCTTTATACATATTCTGTAATATTTAAACTCTGTACATACTTTTATGTGTGTCTTATAGAAATTGTATTTTGATTTAGTAATTTGCTCCAATCAAAAGTCTTTCTTTTGTTTTCCTTTTAAATAAGAGGTTGCAATATTTTATATTTATTATCAATTACCCAAAACATCAAAACTGGTATTTGTTGATCATTTTAATGATTCTATTATTTTGTGCTCTTTCTTCTTATTGTTTTATCTGCCTCTTCAGTATTACGTATTTAACAATTCTAGTATTTTGAAAGGTATGTTGCATAGTTTTCTTTTGGAAGCATGAAGTTCCAAATAGAAAAAAGTCATTTGCCTTTATTTCACTCAAGCTTTAAACTTCAAATATGAGAAATAGCTACTTAGCTCCTAAGTAAAAATAAGGAGAGTAGCCCAGCTGGGTGCCAGTAGCTCGCGCTTGTAACCCTAGCTCTCAGGAGCCTGAGATATAAAGACTAAAGTGTGGAGTCAGCTCAGGCAGGAAGGTCCAGTACACTCTTATCTCCAATAAACTACTGACAGGCTAGAAGTGGAGCTGTGGCTCAAGTGGTAGAGCACGAGCCCTGAGCAAAAGAAACTCAGGACAAGCTCCAAGATTGGCACCATAAAAAATGTAGTCTGATGATGTGCAGCCCAGAGAACCAGCCAGGCAGTCTCTCCTGAGATGCTTGGCCCACGGAGGCCTAGGGAAACAGCCTGGTGGCACTGATTTATGTGCCCTGGGATCCAGGCAGGCAACCAGTCCTAAGTATGTGGGCCTCCAAGTCCCCGGGACCCACTCACTGGTGGCCCAGGGAAGCAGCTGCAGGCTGGCCCCTGGTGCTCTGCAAGGTGAGTGTGCAGCCCACAGACACCCTTCCTCAGGCCCAGTGCAGCACTGACAGGCGTGGATGATACTCATCCCCAGGTACAGTGCCCAGAGCACACCTGGCCTGCCCAGCTGCCTGTCACACACACACCAGAAAGGGAGACTTTTCCTGCACCTGCCACCAAGTGGCAAACCACAGCCCTAGCCAATGGTGAACCAGCTCTGCCTAAGAAAGCCACATCTCTGCTGGGGGACCAACCCCCTCCCCCTTTCTCCTCCCCCCCATGCCACTGTGATGTCCACAGGCATGGGAATATTCCTTACAGCTGAAGACACTGCATGGATGCGACACTAGCCTTTCCCATCTGGAACCTCAGCCCCCAGAGTGGGCACCCATCTCCAGGGAAAATGCCTCTCACCACCAAAGCCACCCTGTAAAATTAGCCACTGAGGGGCTGGGAAGGTGGCTCAGTGGTAGAGCGCTTGCCTTGCATGGCTGAGGCCCTGGGTTCGATTCCTCAGCACCACATAAGCAAAAAGAAAAAGGCCAGAAGTGGCGCTGTGGCTCATGTGGCAGAGCGCTAGCCTTGAGCTGAAGAGCTGAGGAACAGTGCCCAGGCCCAGAGTTCAGGCCCCACGACCGGACCTCCCAAAAAAAAATAGCCACTGATTTGCCTTTGTATCAATTAGTGTGTTGATCAATACGAGAAGCACAAAAAGGCACAGGAGTGCGAGTTCTGTAGGCATGCAATAACTCTTCAGCAATGAAGACCACAGGAAAGGCTGATGGCCAATGCATGCACAGCGTGAGAAATCCACCAGACATCAC
Organism: Dipodomys spectabilis; assembly: GCF_019054845.1. Lineage (NCBI taxonomy): Eukaryota > Metazoa > Chordata > Mammalia > Rodentia > Heteromyidae > Dipodomys > Dipodomys spectabilis. The sequence continues at coordinate 2,909,977 of NW_024871277.1, forward strand.
AGCCTTCAAACACACAACCAAACAGAAATATTACAGAAGCCAAACAATCCACTACATGAATATGTTGGAGATTTCTGAGCTTGAAGGAAGATCTTTTGAGATAACCCAGTCAGAAAAAAACAACAAGAGAAAGAAAATAAAGAAGGAAAGGAGGAAAATAGGGAGCGAGAAAGGAAAAGAAGGAAGGAAGGAAAGAAGGAGGGAGGGAGGGAGAGGGAGGGAGAGGGGAAAGGAAGGAAAAAGGGAAGGAAGTAGAAGAAGGAAGGAGGGAGAAAGGTAGAAGGAGGCTTAGAGGGATACCATTAGGTGAATAACATTAGCATTATGGATTTTCTACAAGAGAAGGGAAAGGCATGGAAACACATTTTAAAAGACAAGGGCCAAAAATTGGCTAAAACTTTGGGGGAAAAAGTTACAGAATCTAGGTCCTGGAAGACCCCTTAATAGAGCAGGTCTCATTAGGAAAAAGAGAGAGTGAGAGAAAGGGGGCAGGGAGAGGAGAGATTGATTTCAAATAAGCAACCAAACGAAAGTAACTCAAAGAATTAGGAAAGCAGGGCTGGGAAGGTGGCTCAGTGGTAGAGCACTTGCCTTGCATGCTCGAGGCCCTGGGTTCGATTCCTCAGCACCACATAAGCAAAAAAGAAAAAAAGCCGGAAGTGGCGCTGTGGCTCAAGTGGTAGAGCACGTCTTGAGCTGAAGAGCTGAGGGACAGTGCCCAAGCCCAGAGTTCAGGCCCCATGACTGGACCCAAAAAAAAAAAAAAAGAATTAGGAAAGCAAAGGCAACTCAACACAGCAGAAGGCAATCGCAAAGTTCAGGCTGTGGCACAGATATTGTTGGGCTTTTAGACAAGCTTAAAGTGAGAATTATAAAAAGAAAACGCAGAGAGTAGAAAAGTTCCCTCAACTCGCAGCTTGCTCAGAAAAGAAGCATGTAAAGTTTAGGCCAAGTAAGGCATGGCTACTGCAGAGATTAAGGCCTGGTAAAAGAATCCTCGCTGGGCAACACTGGCTCACATCTGTAATCCTAGTTATTTTAAAACCTGAAAACGGGAGGATCACAGTTCAAAGCCAGTCCAGGCTAAAAGTTCATGAGACAATTCAACTCCTAGCTGGGTACAGTGGCTGAGAACAGGAGGATTGCAGTTCCAGGACAATCTGGGCAGAAACTCGGTTTCCATTGAGGGAAGGTATATGCAGTAGGAGGTACCTGTGGTCCCAGAAAAGACAGGAAGGCTAAAGCAAGCAGATTGTGGTCAGGAGAACATCCTGTAAGACTCTGTCCTAAAAATGACCATCCAAAAACAGGACAGGGGGCATGGCTCAGTGGTTTCATCCTAGGGTAACAAGCCAGAGGCTCTGAGTTCAATCCCCAGTGCTAACCTGTGGGGTATTTTGTCCTGGATAATAGGAAGAACAACTTGAGGGCACCTCAGGAGTTGGTAAGCACACATCTATGGCTGGCTCAAGGATGCAAAGATTTGAACGCATTGGAAAGACTTGTTTTGGTAGGTGTGCTGGTCCTGGGGTGAGGCCCATCTAGGGAACTTGACAGGGGCCGTCTGCCTCTGTGCTCAGATTCCAGCTTGAGGGCGGTTTCCCCACAGCAGCCACTTCAAACTCACCCTGGAAACGGCTGTCACCTGCACCTGCACCCGCATGTGACAGCTTGGGAGTGTGTGGTTTGGAAAACTTACCTGGTCTCCTTCAGACTTCTCCCTTCAGAGAGCACCTCCTGCTTCTCTATCAGCTTGCTGCCTGAGCCCTCAGCATAATCCTCTTAACCTTTTCCTATCAAGTATCTATCTATCTATCTATCTATCTATCTATCTATCTATCTATCTATCTATCTATCTATCTATCTATCTATCTGTCTGTCTGTCTGTCTGTCTGTCTGTCTGTCTGTCTGTCTGTCTGTCTGTCTGTCTGTCAGTCTGTCTGTCTTTCTGTCTATCTACCTATCTTTCTATCTATCTGTCCGTGTGTCTGTCTGTCCATCCATCCATCCATCCACCTATCTGTCTGTCTCCGTCCGTCCATCCATCTATCTATCTATCTATCTATCTATCTATCTATCTATCTATCTATCTATCTATCTATCTATCTATCTATCTATCTATCTATCTATCTATCTAACTATCTTTATGTCTGTCTGGCTGGCTGGCTGTCTGGCTGGCTGGCTGTCTAGCTGTCATCTAGCTGTCCAACTAGCTGTATTTCTGCATTGTTGTGTCAAGTGCAATGTGAGATGTGACAGCTAGTATCAGTACTGACAATGGGAGCACAGAGAACCTGCATTGACCAGGGCCTAAGCTATCAAGTCATCACTGCTGTACTGGGCAAATGAACACCAATGAAGTGTCTGTGACTTTGTAGTGTTACTGAGTAAACTCTGACACAAGAAAAAGACAGCGTGCTGTCCAGCCTAGGTTTCTAACATAGTTCGCTTGTGACTCAAATGTCTCCCCTTGTCCACGTCCAGTCACTCCAAGGCCCCTGCAGCCATGGCCCTGGGGCCTGGATGCTGTCCAGGACGGCTCGGCCCTTAGCCTCATCCTGGTGCAGGGTTTATACAGCGATCAGGATGCTGGCACTCTGGGTCTTGGAGGCAGTGCAGGCAGCTGGGAGGGAAAAGCTTCAGAGGCAAGAGGACAGCCATCAGCAGCAAGTGGAGCCACTCGGAGGGGAGGGAGAGGCGGCGGTGCTGCCAGGCTGCAGGGGTGGGGGGGAATCCCCAAAGCCGTGGCCATGAGCTCCACTGCAAAGCGTGGTACAAGCCATGGAGGTGCAGGACTGAATGCTTGGCCTCCTGGGCTTCCAGCTCATTTTGGTCCCATCCTTTTCATGTTTGCTGTGTGTGTGTGTGTGTGTGTGTGTGTGTGTGTGTGTGTATGTGTGTGTGTGCGTGTGTGTGTGTGTGTGTGTGTGTGTGTGTGTGTGTGTGTGTGTGTGTGTTCAGGGACTTGAACTTAGGGCCTGAGCTCTCACTGAGCTTTTGGGCGCTAGGCTAGTGCCTTACCATTTGAGCCACAATTCCACTTCTGGCTTTTTGTTGATTAATTAGAACTAAGAGTCTCACAGACTTAACTGTGAAGACTGGCTTCAAACTGCAGTCCTCAGATCCTAGCCTCTTGAGTAGATAGGATTATAGGCATGTGCCTCCAACATCTGGCCTCCATATTTCCTTTTTCTTTCTTTTTTTCTTCTCTTTTCTCTTTCCTTCTTTCTTTCTTTCTTTCTTTCTTTCCCTTCCTTCTTTCCTTCCTTCCTTCCTTTCTTCCTTTTTTTTTTTTTTTTTGGTACTGGTCCTGAGCCTTGACCTCAGGGCCCGGGTGCTGTCCCTGAGCATCTTTTGCTCAAGGCTAGCACTCTACCACTTGAGCCACTGTGCCACTTCCAGCTTTTGCTGACCCACAGATTTCCTGTCCTGGCTGGCTTTGAACTGCAATTCTCAGATCTCAGTCTCCTGAGTAGCTAGGATTACAGGTGTGAGCCACTGGTGCCTGGTCCATCTTTTTTTGGATGCTTCTATTCTTCCTTGTGGAATGGGGGGTGAGTCTAAGAGGAGACTTGTACTTGGGACAATGTTGGACTCTTGAAGATGATACAGGGCTGTATCTTGCGTCATGAACTGGGTGTGAGTACTTTGGGGTCCATGGATGAATGTTCTGGGCTTAAGAAGATATGCTTGACTGTCACACTGCTGAGGAGTGCAGCTATGATGATTCATCTTGTGCAGTTGATTGGATTAAGAAACACCTAGGAAGTGGGTGCTGATAGCTCATGCCTGTAATCCTAAGAATGCAGGCAGCTGAGATCTGAGGATCTGGGTTCAAAGCTAGTCAGAGCAGAAACTTCTGTGAGACTCTTAGCTCCAATTAATAAGCAAAAACCTCCAGAAGTGGATGTGTAGCTTAAATGGTAAAGCACTGTCCCAGTACTGGTATGTGTGTGCATATGTGTGCATGTGCACACACACATATACACCAACACTGCTCAGTGGGTTTTCAGAGTGGTTACCTCATTTTAATTTCCCATCAGCAAATAAATTCCATTTAGTTTTGTCAGAGTTTTGTTTTCAGTACTTTGGATCATGTTATTAACTTAAACCATTCTAATAGCTAGCCTGTAGTAGTAGGTCTTGAACTCAGGGCTAGGATGATATTTCTTAGCTGTTTTTGCTCAAGGTTAGCTCTCTACCACTTGAGACACAGCTTCACTTCCAGCTTTTTGATGGTTTATTGGAGATAAGAGTCTTGTGGACTTTTCTGTCTGGGGTTTGAATTCTGATTCTCAGGTCTCGGCCTCTTGAGCAGGTAGGATTACAGGCATCAGCCACCAAGACTAGACTCTAGTCACCTCTTTAATGAGTTCCTTTTATAAAGTGCTAAAAATCTCCTGTTTTGTTCTTAGATTATCTTCCTGATACTGAGTTGTAAGTATTGTGAATCCAATATGTTTTTGTCAGATGTTTGTGTTCATATTTTTTCTTAGTTTGTGGCTTTTGAAGATCAGTTTTTAATTTTGATAAAGTTCATTTTCATGAATTTTTTCTTCCATGCTTAATGCTTTCAGCATTTTGTATAGGAAATCTTTCTCCAACAAAAGGACATTTTTGATTTTCTCCTATATATTATTTGACAAATTTTATAGTCCTAGACTTAATGCTTAGGTCGATAGTTTATATGCAGTTAACTTTTCTGTTGAGTGGCAGGACCACTGTGAAGCCATGAGCTGAGACTGGGGGGGGGGGGGGGGGGAGCGCGGGATAGCTGTGAGGATCCGGGTGACAGTGTGAGAGGTACTAGGTTTCGACAAGTTTGCATCATGTGGGAGTATAAGCTGGTTGTTCTTAGCTCAGGAGGTGTTGGAAAATCTCTCTGTACAGTTTGTTCAAGGAATTTTTGTTGAAAAATATGATCCTACAATAGAAGATTCTTATAGAAAGCAAGTTGAAGTAGATGCACAGCAGTGTATGCTTGAAATTTTGGATACTGCAGGAATGGAACAATTTACAGCAATGAGGGATTTGTACATGCAAAATGGACAAGGCTTTGCTTGAGTTTATTCCATCACAGCACAGTACACATTTAATGACTTACAAGATCTAAGAGAGCAGATTCTTCGAGTTAAAGACACTCATGACATTCCAATGATCCTCGTTGGTAATAAGTGTGACTTGGAAGATGAAAGGGTTGTAGGAAAGGAACAAGGTCAAAATCTAGCAAGACAATGGAACAACTGTGCGTCCTTAGAATCTTCTGCAAAATCAAAAATAAATGTTAATAGATTTTTTATGACCTAGTGCGGCAAATTAACAGAAAAACTCCAGTACCTGGAAAGGCTTGCAAAAAGTCGTCATGTCAGCTGCTTTAATAAATTAAATGCATTGTAGCTCTGAGCCAGGTCTGAAGAACTGTTGCCCAATTCAACAGTGCCAGCATTCCTACTTTGTTAAACATACCAACATTTTAAATGGACTTTCCTGTGGTGGTATCTTTAAGAGGCGGATGAAAGCTATTATATCAGTTTGCACATTCTAATCACTTTCCAGTATCATGAGAGATTTTTACTTATATAATAGTCCTACAATATGCAGCTGGTAAAACCAGAAGCTACATCCAGTATTACTGCTAAGAGACATTCTTCATCCACCAATGTTTTACATGTATGAAAATAGTGTATTGTATGCTTTAACACATCCCCATTCTTTGTATTGGAGAGTACAATAATGTAAATCCTAAAAAGCACCACTATTTTAGCATAATAAAAGAAAGTCCAAAGAGCTCCTATATATTGCTTCTTTGATACTTGTAGCTTATTTTATTTTTTAAAAAAATTGAAGGTCATTATCATTGTATTGTACAAAATAAGCGCTTTGATTAACACAGCTATATAGTTTTTTTTAATTTTTCAAAAACCTGTGGAGACAGTGATCTTGTCTTTAAAATACAATAGTCCTTTCAGTATGATGTCTTAGATAAAGACGTTGCCTTTAATATCTGTTGGGAAGGAAATGTCCAGACCTCTCAAATCTTATGATTTTTTTTCTTTTTTGTTTACATAAGGAACAATGTTTATAGTTGTGTGTACAGTGTGGGTCTACAACAAGAAGTGGATATTTTCAAACAATTTTTTAATTATTTAACAATTTTTGTAAATCATTTTCAGGCTTCTGCAGCTGTAGATTCTCACTGTGAACACCTTGCTTGCTCATGCATAAGTGTATTTGCAATACCAAATATACAGGTTTAATATTTTTGCCTGTGAGTGATTGTTTCCCATGTGTAACATTTTGGTTGAGATGTTAAATGGTGGACGAGTACTGTGGATGTGAATGTGGGAAGTAATTTTAATCATGTGTAATTGGTCACAAGGCCTAATTTGCAGTAACTATTGCTGTTTTATTTAACAATGCGTTGCTGCTTTGTATGCATTAACATTTGGGTGTAAAGATTGTGTGTCTATCCAACAGGGAGCCACAGTATTTAAACTGACCAACCTAATGTTACAACTACTTTGAGGTGGCCAAATGTAAACTAAAAAGCTTTAATTAAAGTGGTGCAATTTTGTATAACTTAGCATCAGTGGTTCAATAAATTTGGATTGCCATGCAAGAGCTTGCATTATAAAAAAAAATGAACACCTAATGTTTCTAACAGCATCTGTCTAAATGATTCTTCATTTAATTCTCTTGGAACCTATGGTACAAGTTAATTGAAGATATATGTGATAAGCATTGTAAATAATTTGATCAGAATATATGTGAATTCAGTAGTGAGTATTCTATTTATTTGTGTTCTATTGTATTTGTATTCTATTTTATATATTCTATACTGAGTAGTCTATTATACTCATCTAAAATTTTAATTAATTAATTGTCTTAATGCTAGGATTCAAACCAAGAGTTTTGTGGATTCTAGGCCAGTGTCCTACCATGAAGCTATAGCCTGGCCATAAAATCGTTACCTATTTATTACTTATTGGGAGTTTATGTGATACTGAGGAATCGAACTCAGGTTCTCATGCATGCTAGGCAAGCACTCTACCACTAAGCCACATTCTTAGCCCTATTTATTTATTTTTATGCGGGTCCTGAGGCTTGAACGCAGGGTCTAGGTGTTCTCCCAGAGCTCTCTGGTTCAAGGCTACTGGTTCATTCTACTACTTGAGCCACAGCTCCACTTCAGGATTTTGGGGAGTTAACTGGAGAGAAGAGTCTCATGGACTTTCCTTCCTTGGGCTGGCTTCAAACCACGATCCTCAGACCTCAGCTTCCTGACTAGTTAGGAGGCACTGGTGCCCAGCTAAATAGTTACTTTTACATCCATGTCTTCCCGTCTTCTATTTTTATATTAAGTCATGAAGTTAGGTAGTATAAACCATGAGTTCTTTTTCTTTTTTCTTTTTTTTGTCGGTCGTGGGGCTTGAACTCTGGGTCTGGGCGCTGTCCCTCAGCTCTTCAGCTCAAGGCGAGCGCTCTACCACTTGAGCTACAGCGCCACTTCCAGTTTTCTGGTGGTTTATTGGAGATAGGAGTCTCACGGTCTTTCTTGCCCGGGCTGGCTTTGAACCTCGATCCTCAGATCTCAGCCTCCTGAGTAGCTAGGATTACAGGCGTGAGCCACCAGCGCCCGGCGAATTCTTTTTCTTTTGATGGAATTCGTATGAGATCAACATGAGCAGAATTCTTGTGAGTACATCATCTGATGAAGTGGCAGGTATTACACCCCCGATGATGAGTAATAAAAAGCAAATCTGAACCAACAATGTTAGAGGAAAGACTGAATTACGATCATGTAGCTGACCCATGACTATGAAGGAATCAAGAGCCAACTTAATTTCTGCTTGGAAAAGCACCAAGGATACCAAATTGGAGCAATACACTGGAACATTCCACCTGTATTATGAGACTGGACAGAGTTCACCTGAGGACCGTGATGGTCAGGGGCCTTTTCCCTTCATAGGAAAAGTCCATCCATTCTCTGCTAGACACGCAGTGTGTCTTGCTTTAGATGGGGGTTCTTAATCTCTGTATGCGTCTGTATCTAGCTTACTAAAACAACTACATTGACCTTTGACCCTTTTCTTCTCTCTTCTCTATCTTCTTCTTTTGACCAGCCTCTAGATCATGCCAGCTATCTCCATACCCACGCGCTTTTCCTCCCATTTATAATGCTTGCCTTCTTAATCATACATTTTTTTTGGGAGGGGTCCAGTCGTGGGGCCTGAACTCTGAACCTGGGCACTGTACCTCAGCTCTTCAGCTCAAGGCTAGCGCTCTACCTCTTGAGCCACAGCGTCACTTCCAGCGTTTTTCTTTTTGCTTATGTGGTGCTCAGGAATGGAACCTAGGGCCTCAGGCATGCAAGGCAAGCGCTCTACCACTGAGCCACCTTCCCAGCCCCAATCATACATTTTTTATTAGCATTATCGTTAGGCTACTTAACTATCAAAACCATTAAAATGTCAACAAATTGTGTATCGGTGTGACTTTTATGCACAGAAATGTTTATAAAGAAAAGTCGAATCCACGAGGGATTAACACAGCTAGGTGTATGTGTGAGTGTGCATGTGTACGTGAGTGCGCACACCATTCTGTGCTGTCCTTGAGGGTTTTTGTTTGCTCAAACCCAGCACTCTAAAATCATTAGAGCCACAACCCCACTTCTAGAATTTTTTGGTGGTTAATTGGAGATAAGAAGCTCATAGACTTTCCTGCTCAGACTTTCTTCAAACTATGATCCTCAGATCTCAACCTTCTGAGTAACTAGGATTGTAGGCATGAGCTACTGGCACTGGGTTATACTTCTTTTTTTTTTTTTAATCTTTGCCTGTGTTTAGCATTTTTCATGCTCAAAATTTTTTTTTGGGTTCAGTCGTGGGGCCTGAACTCTGGGCCTGGGCGCTGTCCCTCAGCTCTTCAGCTCAAGGCTAGCGCTCTACCACTTGAGCCACAGCGCCACGTCTGGCTTTTTTTTTCTTTTTGTTTATGTGGTGCTGAGGAATCGAACCCAGGGCCTCAGGCATGCAAGGCAAGCGCTCTACCACTGAGCCACCTCCCCAGCCCCAATCATGCTTAAAATTTAAAAACAACAACAACAACCATCTAGCTTATGTGAAAACAAAAGAACGAAGTCAGGTCGTCTGTTTTCCTCCTATTCCTGAGGTTATTTTATGATCACATTTTAGAAATCTGTGTCAAGATGGCATTTGCTCTCCCCAAGCTCATCCATACTCACACTCGGGCCTCATGTTGTGTGTTGTGTGTTGTGTGTGCATTGTGTGTGTTGTCACTCTGTCCTTTTCCCCATGAAAGAAGTAACATTAATGGAAGACAAATCTCACTCTAGCCGTCTCAGACTCGATCGGCCTCTTCTCCCACCCCACTGCAAAGCACTCACGTCTCCAGTCTCTCTGATCCTCTGTCTCACTGGTTTCTAGTAAGAAGGAGCCAGGAACAGTCAAGTCTCACTCATTCTGACAGCCGCCGAGTGGGTCGAGTGGTTCCTGTCCTCGATCTCTTCATTTCCTCTCTGCATTTTCACTTCTTTGCCCAGATCCGTGGCTTCCACTCCCATCTCATCCACTCAGCCACAGAATGCCCTGCACGGAGTGCATGATTTGGGAATCTCCTCTCGATGGTGAAGCTTGCAGGCTATTGGCCCATTTAGGCATCGGTTTGACAAGCACTGTTAAAGAGTTTGGGCCATGCACCTGGCATTCAGTGAAACACAAGATACAGGGTGAGTAAGACATGACCCTTCCCTCACACCTTTCACAATCATGCACTGATGTGTCCTCCGTCTGTTTCTCAAGCCATGGTATCTTTCCTAAGACAAAGCTACATGAGGCCGCCTCCTGGGCAGTTGGTGAGATGTTCAAACATCATGGCAGAAAGGAGTCTAGCTCCACTCCTCCGCCAGTCCGGCCTATATTCTTCCTACCCATTCTATTGGTGGCCTTGGTATTAAGCCCTAAATCATCTTTGTTTCTTCACTCTTCCTGCCAAGGTCCCAGCTCTATCTCTAAACACACACCTGCCCTCCTCACACCACCAACATCCAAAGCCTGTGCTCCTCAAGAAGGTTTTCCTGGAATTCTCTCTGGTGTGTTAGAATGACATTTTGCCGGGCGCCAGGGGCTCACGCCTTATAATCCTAGCTACTCAGGAGGCTGAGATCTTAGGATCGTGGTTCAAAGACAGCCTGGGCAGGAAAGTCCATGAGACTCTTATCTCCAATGAACCACCAGAAAACTGGAAGTGGTGCTGTAGCTCAAAGTGGTAGAGTGCTAGCCTTGAGCTGAAGAACAGCACCCACACCCAGAATTCAAGCCCCACGACTAACAAAAGAAGAAAGAAAGAAGAAGAAGAAGAAGAAGAAGAAGAAGAAGAAGAAGAAGAAGAAGAAGAAGAAGAAGAAGAAGAAGAAGAAGAAGAAGAAGAAGAATAAGAAGAAAGAAAGAAAGAATGACATTTTAAAAATATTAATTTTGTGTTATGCCAGTCCTGAGGCTTGAATTCAGGGCCTGGGCACTGTCCTTGAGCTACTGTGCTCAAGGCTAGTGCTCTACCACTTGAGCCATAGCTCCACTTCTGGCTTTTTGGTAGTTCATTGGAGATGAGTCTCTCAGGTTTGTGTGCCTGAGCTGGCTTTGAGTCACAATTCTCAGATCTCAGCCTTCTGAGTAGCTAGGATTACAGCCACCAGGGTCGGGATCCAGATGGAAATATTAACTTTTCTTGCTAGTTTAGATTCGCACCTTAAAGAAGTCTTTTTGGCATGGCAATCTACGGAGGGTATGTTTCCATCTTGTCTTACATGGGTCCAGATCAAGACACTTGCCTACAATTAACTGCCCGGTTTCCAAGAATGTCTGTATTCACAGCTTGGGTAGTGTGAGGGCAGTTCTTCTTTGTGTCTCCCAGCAGTACTTGATACAGGGTGTTCTTTGAGATTGATGGTATTAAAAAGAAAATTCTATGGGAGTTAGGCTTGGTGACTCCCCGCTACTCAGAAGGCTGAGATCTAAGGATCATAGTTTATAGCCAGCCTGAGCAGGAAAGTCTGTGAGATGCCTATTAAGCACTAAAAAGCTGGAAGTGGAGCTGTAGTTCAAGTGGAAGAGAGCTCAGGGACAGCACCCAGGCCTTGAGCTCAAGCCCCAAAGCCAGCATGCACAAATATGGGAACACGAATTTGGGAATGACAGAAACTGGTTTACTTTCTGGTCATATTCTCTTTAATTTGCTAGTGTACATTATGATTTTACATGTACTGTGCATTATGAATATATAATGCACAATGTGTGTTTTTCTCAGCTGAGTTTGAACTCATGGCCTTGTGATCGCTATGTAGGTGTTTTATTAGTTAAGCCATGCCCTCGGTGCTTTTCCATTTAGTTATTTTTCAAATTAAGTCTCCTATTTATGCCTGAACCAGCCTCAACTGTGATCACCCCTACTCAGGCTTCCTGTGGTAGCTGAGATGGCAGGTGTAGCTTTCATTGGTTGAAATAGGGTCTCACAAACTTTTTTTCTCTGGACTGGCCTTGAAATGAGATCCTCCCCACCACCCTTACCTCCAGACTCCAGGCTGAGACATTCCACCCAAGCAAGCTATCTTTTTTTTGGGAGGGGGGGAAAGCCCGGTTGTGGGGCTTGAACTCTGGGCCTGGGCACTGTCCCTCAGCTCTTCAGCTCAAGGCTAGCGCTCTGCCACTTGAGCCACAGCGCCACTTCCGGCTTTTTTCTTTTTGCTTATGTGGTGCTGAGGAATCGAACCCAGGGCCTCGAGCATGCAAGGCAAGCACTCTACCACTGAGCCACCTTCCAAACCCCCCCCCTCCCCCCAGCAAGCTATCTTATTTAGCACTTTATAATAATATTTTGTTGCGGAGTGAGCGGTCCTGTTTTCTCTAGAAGGTACTGTATCTCATCTTAAAGAAGAGGAACTTGGGGGTTGAAAGTCTTGGTTCAAGAGATTTTGACGAAATTACTGGCAAAAAAAAGGAGGATGTCTTTGGGTCATGGCATTGGTGTTGGGTGATGGCACTGGTTTTTATCCTTGTCACCCTGTTAACGCTGACGATCCTTGACTGGCTGTTCTGTAAGGCGTGTGTTGTGAATGGAGCCGCACCTCAGTTGCACTCTGGGAAAATAGTATTTTCATGAACAAGCGCACCCACGATCTGTGCACTTGCTAAATTCAAGCCACCAGGGCAAGGTCTTCCTGAAGTGTCACCGCATTTAACGCTCATAGCTATCGGGGAACCCGATGCTAACGCGCATGGTGACACAGGGCCACTCCCCAAAGACTGGAAAGGTGCGTGCTTGTCCTCTCACACTCCCACGTTGAACTCATCCAAATATGTAGAAGTAGAGGAATCTGCCTGTGGCTCACACCTGTAATCCCAGCTACTCAGCAGACTGAGATCTGAGGATCACAGTTCAAAGCCACCCAGGCAGGAAAGTCATGAGACTCTTCAATTAACCACCAGGAAACTGGAAGTGGTGCTGTGGCTCAAAGTGGTAGAGTGCTAGCCTTGAGGAAAAGTCAGGGGCAATACCTTGGCCACAAGCTCAAGCCCCAGACATGCCAGGAGATAGTTACATTATATTCAGTAGATGATTGTGTGTGTGTTTGTGTGTGTGTGTGTGTGTGTGAGAGAGAGAGAGAGAGAGAGAGAGGGAGGAAGAGAGAGAGAGAGAGAGAGAGAGAGTCTGTATGTGCACTGGTACTAAGGCTTGAACTCAGAGCCTTGAGGTCTCACTCGACTTTTCCAGCTCAAAGCTGGCACTCTGCCACTTGAATCACACTTCCATTTTTGCTGGTTAATGGAAGTTAAATGTCTCACAGACATTTCCTGCCCAGGCTGGCTTCAAACTGTGATCCTCAGAGCTCAGCTTCCTGAGTAGCTGGGATTACAGGCGTGAGCTATCAGCACCCAGTACTTGCTGAGGTTACTAGCTGAATTCTCAGCTCCTAGTACACAAACACACACACACACACACATGCACGCACGCACGCACGCACGCATATACACACTCACAGAGCCTGGCTGGTAGGAGACTGACCAGAAATGGAAACACAGGACCACACGGAGCCTCCAGAGGGAATAGTAGAAACAATGGAAAACATCTGGAACAAGAGTATCCATGAGATGATGGGTTCTCTTTACCATGAGCAAGTAAAAAACACCAAAAACCTGTCCCTTCTTGGAATGAGTGGAGTGACCGGAGAGCTACTTGGGTAAATAAAGTCATTCATTTCCCTGCCAGCCCGTGGCAGTGCTGTCATCATCTCCGGACTTTACTGAGGTTCTCCTGTGTCACATCTCAGGTGCAACAGGGGTGAGTCAGCCATTCTACAACCCTGCGCGTTTGCAGGAGAAGTGAGTGAAGATCTTGCCTGAGATAGCCGGGCAAGTGACAATTCCATGAAATGGGCCCGGGGATCTTAAAGGAAAGGAATAATAATAATGATGATGATGATGATAAAAAGGACGGGGGGGGGGGGGGGGGGGGGGGAAAATCATCTTGTAGGGAAGTCCTTCAGCCGGTCAAGCGACTAATTACCAAGGTTACGATCCTTTCTTCAAAGGGAAGTGCATGTATTTATTTGGGTGAGTTTCTCACATGGAGATAAGGCACAGAGATAAGACAGGTGCTGAGAGAGCCCTGTGCCGTGGGTGTGACTACCGGAGGAATGGGTAATTAGTGCCTGGAGTAGAGATGGTGGCGATTGCCAAGGAGAGAACTGGATGACTCAAGAGTCAAATAGGATTAAACAAGATGTGTTTCAGGAAAAGACGTGGAGCGAAAGCTTTGCATCTTATTATGATATATTTTTGTTATTATTATTATTATCTACTAAGCCTGTTTGGTGGCTCATTCAGCAAGATGGAATCCAAGATGACTTCAGGTGGAAGGTAGAACACAGCCTTTGAATCTGTAGTCACAGTGTTTTCCATTCCCTTAAACCAAAGGCAGGAAGAGCAGTAATTCCCCTCCTTGTGTCCATCAACGTGAGCAGGGGTAGGCATGGCACTCTGCTGCATTTGGAATTCCTGGTTTAGCATTCTCTCTTCCCTCTCAGGATGCAAGGAGGAGATATGCATTAAGGTTAATTAAACCAGGTAGCCCTTCCTTCCCTCCCTCCCAACCTCCTTCCCTCCCTCCCTCTCTCCCTCTCTCCCTTCTTTCCTTCCTTCGTTCCTCCCTCCCTCCCTCCCCTCTGTCCCTTCCTCCCTTTCTCCCTCCCTCCCTCCCTTCCTTCCTTCCTTCCTTCCTTCCTTCCCTCCCTCCCTCCCTCCCTCCTTCCCTCCTTTCCTTCTTGTGCTAGTACTGGGGCTTGAACTCAGGGCCTAGATGCTGTCCCTTAACTTTTTCACTCAAGGCTTTTTCCCTACCACGTGAGCCACAGCTCCACTCCCAACTTTTTAAGTGATTCATTGGAAATGTCTTTCTCACAGACTTTCCTGCCCTGGTTGGCATTGAACCATCACCCTCAGATCGAAGCCTCCTAAGTAGCTAGGATTATGAGCCACCAGTGCCTGGCTACAAGCAGTTCTTGTTCACAACTTCCCATGTGGTCTGAAATGTGGAACACCTTTTAAAAAATCTTGTTCAAAGAATAAGTAAAGGAGCTAAGCGACTAAAGGAAAATCTGGCTTAAACAACCATTTTGATATTGCATTCTATAATCAAGAGATTAACTGTTCCTTCATAATGTTTTCATGATCTAATGTCCAATAGAATTAGTGGATTCAATGCACTTACCCTTGTTCAGGGGCTCTGTTAACAAGGTGCCAAAGGCCAATGCAATGGCATAGGAAATAGCACCCAGGTCTGACATATGGTTAGAGAAATAGCCCACTCCATCCAGAGTGCCTTGATCACACTCATGAGACAAGCCAGATAGAAAATTCCTTTAAGAATATAACCTAAATGATTTATTTGTGGAATTTACAAGTGCACCGGACATTAGCTAACATGCCAGGCTCGCGGAAGCCTCCCCAAAACTACTTCCCCAGAACCCCCTGGGGCCACATCTGGGACCTCACTGAGAAATCACCATCTTTCTGTTTGCTATCTAAGTAAACTTCACTCTATAAGGATGAGGTGGTGAGACACAGGCCTCTGTGCCTGAGGGCTGAGCCCCCAGCCCTCAGCCTACCCTTCCACATTTTCTTTTTATACTTGCTCTCTTATTTATTTTTTCATTTAACTCTATATGTTTTTGCTGGCACCTGGGTCTCAACTCAGGACCTTGAGCTTACTTGGCTCATGTGCTCAGCTGGTGCCTTACCACTTGAGCCACGCCTCCAGTTAGACTGTTTTTTGCTGATTATGGTGGAGATGAAATCTCTTGAGCTTTTCTGCCCAGGCTGACCTCTATTCACAATCCTCCTACTCTTAGCTAGTATTTCAGGTGTGAGCCACAGGCACCCAGTTCGTTCTTTGACTTGCGGCCTACATTTCTCAATGATTGGATCCTTCCTTGGAGCATACAGATGGTGTTCTCAGCTCTAGTAAGCTCCAGCACTGGGGGCTGGGAAGGGTGAACCCTCCAGGGACCTGGCCAAGTTCTTACCCCTCTCTTGCCTGCCTGCCTTCCCTCCTTCCTTCCTTCCTTCTCTTTCTCTTTGTTTCTTTTCTTTCTTTCTTTCTCTCTCTCTCTCTCTCTTTCTTTCTTTCTTTCTCAGGCATAGGGCTTGAATACAGAGCCTGTGTATTGTCCTTGATCTCTTTTGCTCAAAGCTAGTGCTCTACCACTCTGAGCCACAGCGTACTTCCAGTTTTCTGGTGGTTAATTGGACCTAAGAGTCTCACAGGCCTTTTCTGCCTGGGCTGGCTTTGAATCTCGATGTTCAGCTCTTGGCCTTCTGAGAAGCTAGGATTGTAGGCATGAGCCACCAGTTCCAGGCTGGTTCTTACCCTTCTTGAACCTACCGTTTCCACCATGCACAAATACTAATAGCAATAACCTTACAGAGGTCCCTGAAGGTCACACTAGGTATCAAGAGATACCTAGTGCATAGTAGATGCTCAGTAATTATGAGTTATTCTAACAAGTGTGAGTACATATATCTCAATTTCCTGTTCAAACACTTGTACCCCTGCTTTGTAAAGAGCTACGGGCTGCTTTTAGGGAATTGACTTGAAGCTGCAAAGCAGGATAAGTGATTTGGCTTAGACTCTGTGCTTTCTTTTTTGTGGTTTGAAGGGGACCTGATCAGAACTAAAGCCACTCTTGCTCTTGTCACCCCTGAGAACTGCCATGGGTCCTGTCACCAGGGTTGGGTCACTGAAGTCTCTCCCTTGCCTTGAATCCCAACAGGCTAAGGATAGTGCCTCCTGGAATTCCCTTTCTTTGGTGTGAAGATGGTTGGGGTATACAGCCCATTCATTCATTCATTCATTTAAACAATCATAGAGCTCCTGCATTGCAAGGAATAGAGATGAGATCTGGCACTCACCCCTGGATCCTAGAACCCACGGCCCAGATCCTTTCCACTACCCTAGACAGTGTGACTGAACCCTTCAAGAAGTGTGTGGAAGTGTGTGGTGAAGGTACTTTAGGTGGCTACACCTGGAGTCTTAGCTACTCAGGAGGCTGCGATCCGAGGATCATGGCTCCAAGGCAGCCCAAGTAGGAAAGGTCATGAGACTCTTCTCTGCAATTAACCACCAATAAGCAGTCCTGAAGTGACACAGGATGGGCTGCGCACTCCAGGCCCTCCTCTTTTCCGGTGTGGGTTGGACTGGGTTTCCCTTTATTTCTAATTCCAAGCAGCTCAGCCTTTCCCCGTCCAGCCCATTCCCACGTTGGTCCATCCCGACGTCTGTGCATCCGATGTGTCAGTCCATCCAGCACTACCTGTCGGTCATCACGCACATTCCAGATGATGGCTAAGTGTCTCCACCCGCGGCCCCTTGTCGTGGGAAGAAATACTGCCTGACAGATCGTTTGGGGTCAGAGGGAGAAGGGCCTGGATCCCTCTTGACTTGAGGTGACAGCTGTCAATCAGTTTGACAGACGTGCGGCGCGCCCCTGCCCCCGCGATGCCCTCGGATGCCGCTGGGGGGAGCCCGAGACCGCGGCGCCGCCGTGGCCCGCGCCTGCGCAGTGCGGTCCTGCCCCCGCATCGCCCAGTCCAGGGCTCAGAATGGACTCAAAAAAATAAATGCTCTGGAAAACGAAGTCAGATCACAGAGAGAACGGCTAGCCACGACGTGGGAGAGCAGACCACAGCGCGGCAGAGAAGCAATGCGTTCTGACCCGGACGCGTGCATTCGTTTTCCCCTGAAAATTAGTATCTAAGTGAAACTCCAGCTGGGAGCGCAGCATGCGTGCGTCTATTCGCGACTCTGCAACCCGGGCACCGGCACCCGGAGCCTGGAGAGGGCGGGGCCGGAGAGGGCGGGGCGTAGATAGGGCGGGGCCTGAGAGGACGGGGCGAGAGGGTAGGGCTTGAGAGGGCGGGGCCGGAGAGGGCGGGGCCTGGGAGGGCGGGGCATGGAGAGGATGGGGCTTGAGAGGGCGGGGCATGGAGAGGATGGGGCTTGAGAGGGCGGAGCATGGAGAGGGCGGGGCTGGAGAGGACGGGCAAGGAGAAGACCAGGCCGGAGAGGCGGGGCCTAGGAGGGCGGGGCCGGAGAGGACGGACAAGGAGAGGACCAGGCCGGGGAGGGCGGGGCCTGGGAGGGCGGGGCCGGAGGGGCGGGCGGAGCGCTGTCAGGATAGGTACAGTTTGCACCCTGTGGACTGGACGGGGAGGGGGCCACTCAGCTCAGCGGACCCTGGTGGTGCCGGAAGAGCGCGGGAGGCCTAACACCCGGCCCGCTGCGCGTTGTCTCCCAGGCTGGCTGCTGCACTGTGGCTAGGAAGAGCTGATGGGAATCTGCTTTGTTCTCCTAACCCCACGTGACGCCCTTCTCTGCCCAGTTCTGTTTATGCACCCGCAGACCCTATATGCAGGACTTGCCTCCCCCTGTAGGACCCATCGTTTCCGCATCTGAAGATGGAATGTGGCGGACTGACCCCCACCCGATCGGCCCAGGCCACACAGGCGCTGGGCACACTCGTTGGAAGTGCAGGCAGGGCAATCCACCCGAGCCCGGCTGTGAACACCCCACTGCGGGCCCCACTGAAGGCGCACCTCCCCTGACCTGGTGGCTGTTCATTCACCTCTGCCTCCCAGCTCAGACCTCATAAAAACCCAGCTCCTGCCCAGCCCTCGGGCACACCCTCCAAACCGCGGCATGGTCTGTGCCTGTCCTCCCCTGTCCATGATCGTGTCCAGGCTATTCCTTTTCCGGTCTCTATTTTCCCAACACCAGCCCTGTGCTCCCACGGGCTATAGACACGAGTGATGTCAACCTACCTGCCGTCCTCACTGAACACAGCACTGGGAAGAGATGTCGAGCATCTCCATTGTGTGGCATTTCCACAATAGACATGCAGGGGAAGAAAATTATCCCCAGAAGAAAATATAGCCAGGTACTAGTGGCCTGTCATCCTAGCTACTCAGGAAGCTGAGATCTGAGGACTACAGTTCAAAGCCAGCCGGGGGAAGGAAAGTCTGTGAGACTCTTATCTCCAATAAACCACCAGAAAACCATCTCCATAGTCCAGCTTGGTCTCTGCCACGCATTTCCTGTCCCTTTGTGCTTTGTTTCTTGTATATCCCTTTGTTCCCTTTCTTCATAGTGGGTACCTTTGAGGTCCTATTTCCTACCAGACCCATGATAACAATTTCACATCCATTCCATCCCACTAAACTTGCCCTCCCTTTATTTTTGTTGTTGTTGTTCCAGTACTGGGGCCTGAGTTCAGGGCCTGGTGCTCTTGCTTGGCTCTACCACTTGAGCCACACCTCCACATCCAGCTTTTTGCTGGTTAATTGGTGATGTTTCTCTCAGATTTGGTTTTGTACTACCGACTCCAGCCTCAGAACTCACACTCCTGAGCAGCATGAGCCACTGGTATCTGTCTTCATGTGAATTATTTGGGGGGTGTAGAACCAAGCATGTGAATGAGAAAAGATTCCTCAACCTTAGAGTATAATTCCTCTGTGTGTGCGCATGTATGTCTGTGTGTGTGTGTGCGCACACATGTGCGCATGCACCAGTACTGGGGCTTGAACTCAGAACCTTGAGCTCTCACATGGCTATTTTGCTCAAGGCTGGCACTCTACCACCTGAACCACAACTCCACTTCTGGCTTTTTGCTGGTCAACCAGAGATGTGAATCTTACAGACTTCCTTGCCCATGATGGGTGGCCCTCAGATTCCACTCCTGAGTAGCTAGGATTACAGGCATGAGTCGCTGTGCTGGGCTTTGGCTTCAGCTGAACGGTGATGCTTTCAGACTTCTGCCATGATGCCCCTGTGGCAGCCCTGGGTGGCACTTGGTAACTGATCCACAAATCTGGCCAAGACACCTTGTCAAAACCTGCAATCCTCGTCTTTCCTCTAAGTGATATATGCATGTTACGGAAACAACTCCAGCTGTTTAGTGCCTGTGGCGCATGGAAATGCTATCTTGGTGGACTTAGCCTTGGAAGCAGAGGCAGTCACTGGACTTCACTTCTAAAGGTTTAGCTCAGCGCCAGTCGTTGCTTTGGAATTACCCAAGGTGGATGCGCTCTGTCACTGTTTCCAGTGAATGTAAACAAGTTACATTCCTCTCCATTCTCTGCATTTGCCTACATTTACAAGGCCATTTCACCACCCCCTCTTTCTCTCTCCACCCCCCCCCTTGTCCTGAGGCTTGAACTCAGGATCTGGGTGCTGTTGCTGAGCCTCTTTGTGCTCAAGGCTGGTGCTTTATATATGAGCCACAGTGCCACTTCTAGCTTTTTCTGAGTAGTTTTGTTGGAGTTAAGAGTCTCACAGACTTTTTAAAAAATTTTTTATTGTAAAGATACAATAGTCACAAGTTCATTCTAACTTTCCTGGAGCAAATTGTCTATCACAGTCTATAACATATAACGGTGTACACATATTCACCATACATGTGATCAGCAGCATGGGGATATTTAGTAGTGGTTCAACCAGATGAGTGGGAGTTTTTTGTTTCTTAAGTCCTGTTAATTTTGTCGTATCACCTAACATTTTGGATTTAGCATCCACTTATCAGGGAGACCATGTACCGTTTGTCTCTTTGCTCTTGGCTTACCTCGCTGAACATGATTCCTTCTAGCTCCTTCCATTTCCCTGCAAATGCCATTATTTTGTCCTTTCTAATGGCTGCATAATATTCCATTGTATATAGATACCACAATTTTGGGATCCATTCATCTGTGGTGGGGCATCTGGGTTGTTTCCATATCCTAGCTATTGTGAACAGACATTTTTAACCTGGGCAATCCTCAGACCTCAGTTTCCTGAGTAGCTAGGATTATAGGTATGAGCCTGTATCTGAGTGGAATAGTACACACCTGTGGAAAACTGAGATTGAGAGGATCAATCTCTGGGCAGAAAAGTCCTCAAGAACTTATCTGCACAGAAGGGAAGCTGGATGCAGAAGCATACACCTGCCATCCCAGAGAGGACAGGATGCCTTAATGCAAGGCTGAATGCTGCTCAGGTGCACACCTGATGGGGAAATGAGACACTCTCCTAAACATGACCAGCAAAAAACAGGGCTGGCCAAGTGGCTTAGTGGTAGAGTACCAGTGTAGCAAGCTCCATGCTCTGGGTTTAAACCCTTATCATCATGATCATCACGACTGAAGTGATGTGTATGGGCATGATAGTTACAAAAAGGTAAGAAGAAAGAATTATAAGTCCAACCAAAACAGGGACAGTGTTTATCTTCAATGTGTTTGGTGACAGAACTCAGTGGCAGGCCTTTTCAAGACTGTGACCCTAAAATATGTGTAGAGAAGTCAATACAGTGCGGGGCAAAGGAAACACAAGTCAGCCAGGCTGACTCCAATTGGCTATGTGGGGAAAAAAAGCCAAAAGTGGAGCAGTGGCTCAAATGGTACTGTGCTAGCCTTGAGCAAAACAAGCCCAGGGGCAGCACCCAGGCTCTGAGTTCAAGCTCCAAGTCAGGTAACCCCCCAAAAAAGAAAAAAATTAAGCCAAGACGGGTGGCAACGTGCTGGGTGAACAGAAGGAAGGGTCAGGCTGTCTCGACCCTGCGTCCTAGGCCAGCAGGAAAGGTGGCGCTGCGGCTCGGCTGTTTCTAGCGAGACAGGGGGTTCGTGGTGGCCGAGTGCTCCATCCCGGACTCTCCCCTCCGCCCCGGGAACCAAAACCACGCCCCGTGCCTGGGGGTCACAGGACGTGCGGACCCCCTGGCCCGTGGGAGAGGAGCGGGCGCGCGGGAAGCGTGGCTGGCGGGGTGGCTGGAGAGGAACCCGGTGCTCCCCGACGCCAAACATGCGGCCAGGGCAGGGGAGCACCCGGCCTCTGGCCCGATGTCGGCACCAGTCCATCTCAGCTCCATTTACCCCCGTCCCCCAATGGGATCGGAAGTGGGGAGCTGGGGACCATGCGCCCCTGAGGACTAGTTCTCCTCAGGGGAGGGGCTGAGCACAGATGCCCTTCCCGGGCAGCCTCCGCAGGGTTTGCGTTCGGGATGAAAGTCGATCAAACTGTGCAGTGGCTTCTCAGGAAATGTCTCCTTTGTTCCCAGACCGCATCCTATCCAGAAGAAAAGCGACTTTATTACCCAAGTCATGCATGCTGCAAAACTCTCTCTCCAGTACACACGGGCTCATAGTAAACCGATGTAGACATGTAGATACATCTCCTTTTTAATCATCTTAGAAATTATGTATGTTTTCATATGTATGCATAGATGTCCCTTTGAATATATATAATATTATATATATATATACTTTTAAATCATTACCTGGCACATTTCTCTCTTTTCATTCTTCCTAAGGCTCGCATGATCTATGTCTCATTTATGTACTTATTTATGTATTTAGGCCAGGACTGGGGATTGAACTTGGAGCCTCATGCTGTTGCTTGTTATTCTTGCTAAAGACTGGCGCTCTACCGCTTGAGCCACATTCCCACGCCTGGCCCTTTGCTGGTTCATCAGAGAGAAGGGTCGAATGGATTTGACTTTCCCGGCTGGCTTTGAATCATCGCCCTCAGACGAGCTGGGATTGCAGGCGTGAGCCACCGGCGTCCGGCCCATGCTCCCCCATGCTCTCCCCTCGGGAGGCTGGGTTCTCTCCACAGAAACCACAGAAGCCACGAATCTGGTTCTTTCTGGTTGTGCAGCAGATTTGACCAGAACTTGCATTTCACTCAGATTTTGGAAAGCTTGAAGAAGCAGTCATTCTTTGACAGCCCCAGGGAGGCTGAGGAAGGAAGATTGTGAGTTCAAGGCCAGCCTGGGTGTATAGTGAGAATCCATCCAAAAATACCAACAAAAAAGGTTTGTTTGTGATAACAAATGATACAAAAATATAGCTTTTGAATGTAAAAACAAGTGTGAATATTTTCTAGATTTGCATTTCATA
Organism: Dipodomys spectabilis; assembly: GCF_019054845.1. Classification (NCBI taxonomy): domain Eukaryota; kingdom Metazoa; phylum Chordata; class Mammalia; order Rodentia; family Heteromyidae; genus Dipodomys; species Dipodomys spectabilis. The sequence goes on from NW_024871277.1 coordinate 2,932,473, forward strand.
AAAATCAGAAGTAATGCTAGATTTTTACTATGCAATATGTCTATAGGAAATTTAGAAAATTCAAAATTCAAAATAATACAGAGAAAAGAAAAATGATCTTTAATGTTATAGCTGAGATGTACAATTTCAAATGTTATAGGATTCTCTTCTCAATATATTTGCAGGGGTTTTATATGTTTGCTTGTTGTTTGGGAGGTTAAAGGTAGAGTTGTGTTCATGCTAGCCCTCTACCACTGGGCTACATCTTCAGTCATTCTTTTCTTTTCTTTTTTTTTTTTTGGGTCCAGTCGTGGGGCCTGAACTCTGGGTCTGGGCGCTGTCCCTCAGCTCTTCAGCTCAAGGTTAGCACTCTACCACTTGAGCCACAGCACCACTTTCGGCTTTTTTCTTTTTGCTTATGTGGTGCTGAGGAATCGAACCCAGGGCCTCATGCATGCCAGGCAAGCGCTCTACCACTGAGCCACCCTCCCAGCCCTCAGCCATTATTTTCAATATTTATATACAATTAAAATTATAATCTTATGATACACATACTGTAATTTTCATTGTACCGTATTATATTACATGTTCTGCACAAACAGGAATGTTCATAGCTATGTAATAATCCATCATGTGTTTTATTTATTTTTGAATACTCTCCTACTGATATTTCCAAAGAAGAGCTAGAATATATTATGTTTATATATCACATCCTGAGAAAAAGTTTTGTGCAATGATGTGGGTAGAAATGTAGGGACATATTAATACTAGAGATATTTATTTCTTACAATAGTATCACAAAAGCTATATCTGGGAAATTTCTTTGTGCAAACATATTACATGAACATTTTATAATATGCGAGGATTTGTTCTATGTACTTTCACACATACCAGTTTTACTGTGAATTGGTGTGTTTTTTGTGTGTGTTCTGGTCCTTGAACTTGAACTCAAGGCACTGTCCCTGAGCTTCTTTGTTCAAGGCTAGCACTCTACCACTGGAGCCATGACTCTACCTGTTTCTTTTTGGTAGTTAACTGGAGATGAGTCTCATGGACTTTCCTGCCTGGCTGGCTTAGAACCTCAATCCTCAGATCTCAGCCTCCTGAGTAGCTAGGATTACAGATATGAGCCAGTAGCATCTGACTTTGGTTTTTATTGTCTGCAGTCCTCATATTCTTCAAAGTCCCCCCTAACTCTTTGTGGTAAACACTCAACTTTGTTCCTCGGGGAAATACAGGATTAAGTTCCTAAATGTCTTTGGCCCTATTTTTTCCCAAGTAAATAGTGGATTCCTTTCTTTTATGTGTGTTTCTGCTAAAAGACAACTTACAGCTTATTGCTGGTTTGTTATCTTTGAAATCATAGCCAGCAGGACTAGAGTTCCTGCCCAATGACGCTCAGCTCACACTCATACTTTCTTCATTAGCCATATCACTGCCTTCTTGTTGTAGCAGTTTAGAATTGGGCACTTTAGAATTGGGGACATTTTAAACATTTAAATTACCAACGATATAGGGGGGGAGACTAAATAGACTGGGAATTTTTTCTCATTTACATAGTAAGAGCGGGAAGGCAGAATATTGCCTTGTTTAACTTTTACCTCTGTGAACACTCAGGAATAACCAGGAAAGCTCTAGAAGTACTGATTGTAGGTTTATAAATAAATGTTATTGAGTAGGCAGATTCACAAACACGAAATCTGGGGAAAACAAGAATCAGCTGCTCCAGGAAAAGTAAGTTCCCAGTGGTGAAAGAAAACAGTGTGGTAAAATTCTCTGTCATCTGATCAGATTGATCATTTCTGATACCCTCATAATACAGAGCACACACTTAAAGTTTGCATATTTTCAAATCTCTTTGGCTCAAAGTAGAGAGAAATCTACTCTCCCCTTGTGGGCCAACATTATCGATCTTTATCTTACAGGTGGCCAATAACATCCATTGAACTTGTCTAGCAGGAAGCTTGAGAGAGAATCTGGAAGGGGAATTCACTATTCTGGCCAAAATAACCAGAGAAAGCAGCGGTATTTAACTCCAGTGCCTGTTTGTGACTGTGTATATTACTTGCAAATCATTTTTCTCCTAGTACTATGACAGCCTCAAGGAGAAACAGAGGAGAACAGCAGCTCCTTCGCTGCAGCTAAAGCAGCACTGGTGGACGGTCAGTGCTGGGCCCTGAGCATTGCTCCAGGCAGTGATCGTCTCCAGACCCAACCCTCAGTGCAACCAGCAAACAGCCTGGAAAAGCACATTGAGTGACATCTGGAAAATAAACAATAAGCACAGTGTTACTTGGGGAAGGGTGCTGAAGTTATTGATATTATTACTGAAATCATAAGTACTTTACCTCCTAAGAAGTAATCTGAAAATGTCCCGTAACAATTTTCTTCTTCGGAATGTTAGGATACTTTTAGAAGAAATACATTTTCCCCATCATTCCAGAATAAGCACTCATCTTTATTTTATTTATTTTTGTGTAGAGCTTGAACTCATGGCTCACGACCTGGGCACTGTCTTGAGCTGTTTTCTGCTCCCTCTTCCACTTTGAGCCACAGCTCCACTTCGAATTTTTTTGGTGGTTCATTGGAAATGACAGTCTTACAGACTTTCCTACTAGGACTGGCTTTGAGCCATGATGCTTAGATCTCAGCCTTCTGAGGAGCTAGGTTGACAGGCGTGAGCCATCAGTGTTGCTATTCACACAGTGAGACCTGGGAACGCAGTGTCTGGTAGGCAGAGTGGACTACACCATGCAGGTAGAGACAAAGCTTATTAGGAACACTAAGGACTTATATATGGCATACACACAAAGAAAGTAAATCTTATGGTGAGCACGTGGCAGTTTCCCAAGGCCATAGGTTTATGTGGCCAAAAGGTTACCAGAGACATACAAGGCACAAACGTTTACCTAGGGGAAGTCTAGAGGGATGGCTGATGTGTTTTGTGTATATGGTGCTACTGGAAGGTGTATGAAGGGGTATGAAGAGCACATCTGGTGCCTTCCTCCAAGGTTGTGGCCGGGACTTCCTGACCGGCGCCCAGACTTGGAAGGAGTTTTCTCCTTCCCTGGAGGCTGCAGCTGGGTATCCCGAGCACTGCCAGGACTATGGAGGAGCTTTCTCCTTGTTTACCAGCACACATAAACCTTACACAGCACATGAATTCTCAGGCGGGGGTCACGGGAGTCTGCGTCTCAGACACACCAGTGCCTGGCTGCATTAATCATTAAAAAAATGATTTGAAGGGCTACTTTTCCCAATGTATTTGTGTGTCTTCACCTTGACTTGAATGAACGTATGACAGTCCCGAAAGTGTGTGTCTCTCTTGGCAAAACCCACTGTCTTCCTCCAAGCCATAACAACATGCGAACTCAGGGTAGATAGCGGTGCTGTCACCAGCCCCAAGGCTCTGAAAGAATGATTGCTTTCCATGGTCAGCTTCCCAACTGCACTTGAGAGGCTGGTACTTAAAACAAGAAATAAAAGATGCTGGAGTTGTTTTCACATTGTAACGTATGTGCACACGTTTAACAACATATTTTCCAATAAGGCTCTTACTAAGTTTTTTACTATAAGAAGAAAAGAGTAGGTGCAGGAAACCAGCTGTGTCCTGGGAGCAGGAACACCGTGCAAATACTTACTTGTTGCTGGTGGACAGGGAAGGAGAAGGCTCAGAGGAAGGGCAGCCCTTGGGACCAGTCAGACTTTTCAGCCCAAGACAGAAAACCTATCTCTGACAGGGCTGGTCCACAGGACAAACCAAAACTCAGGAGCTGGCTTCAAACACAGTTGGCATTGGCATGCCATCCCTCCATCCCCAACAGGCCTATCAGCAGCTCCAGTTTTGTTCCATCTCTTAGTTTTCCTGCTCAGTGATGACTCACAGCTACAATGCAGCCCAAGCAGCTTCTAGGCATGAGCTGTACTGACTGCTGGTTTCATAGTGGAAATGTGCCTGCTCTCTCTCCCTTACCTGGCCTTGCAAGAGTCTGTGGGTGTGTCTTCCTGGTGCCCTTGGGTTTGCTGCTGCAACCTGGGAACAGCTCAGGTCAGAAAGGGTTGCACAGGCATCAGGAGACCAAAGCTGCAAGACAGGACATCGGGCCGGATAGAGGGACAGACAGACATAGGGCCGGATGGAGGGAGGGACAAGCTCCAGCCATGCCACCTGGAACAAAACTGTGTAAAATCTTAGGATTCCTCTCTCAGCCTTCTCTCTTCATGGACAAAAATGCCCAGTTCATAGTGCTGTGATGATTAAAGAAAATAGCACAAATGCAATTCTGAGCAGAATGGTAGATTGCTTCTTCGTTCTTTCTTTCCTTTTTTTTTCTTTTTCTTTCTTCCTTCCCTCCCTCCATTCCTCCCTCCCTCCCTCTCTTTTTTCTTTTCTTTTTTTTTCTGACAGTCCTGGGGCTAGAGGTTTTCTTTTCTTTTTTTTGCTCTAGGCTAGCACTCTATCACTTAGCCACAGTGCTACTTCTGGCTTTTTCTGCGTATGTGGTATTGAGGAACGGAGCCCAGAGCTTCATACATGCCAGGCAAGCACTCTACCACTCAGCCACATTCCTAGTCTGTGATAGATTCTTAACGAGTTTTAAAGAGAAATTAATTCTTAGGCTTTTTTCCATTCTGGCCTTTCTGCATAAACAGCAATGACCACCAGGAACCACGAGGTGGCAGTGGTGTGCCGGCAGGCAATGGACAGAGGAAATGAAAAACTACTGGACAGACACATCTGGCAGTGGCAGGAAAGCATGGGGGACCAGGAGTCCAATTCCTGCTGTATGGAAACCAGGCCTTGGGACCTTGATCAAGGTCTGCATTGATCTGTGGCCTGAATTTTTTAAAGCAATCCTAGAGGCAGATTCCCCATTTGGCCTTTTCTTTTCTATAAAAATGAGAATCTTCTGTATTCTAGTCACCGTGACTATACTATCTCACAAACCAAAGACTACCCAACATCCTTGGTTGTTAATATATACTGTTTTAAAATATGGTTGTATGAGGCATAATCCATTCATTTATTCCTAAATGGTAGCTACCCAGGGGAGGGGCTGAAAGAGTTCATGTCATTTTGTCAGGTGACTGATGGGCCTGTGGAGATGCTATTCAGTTACATACAGCTCAGAAAATCATCCTTTGAAGTGTGCAATTTTGGAAACCTCACTATTAAAAAAAAGTCCTACTGAGCAAGCTTTAACAGTATTTCTTCATCATGTAATTATATTTTAATGTCAAGTTCTTAAAATGACTTAAAAGCAGCAGCTCAGGAGGAAAAACAAATCTCAGGTGTGAAATGAGTTAGAATATTTGGGGTAGGAAGAGGACTGGACAGGAAGTGGTGATATTTAATTGGGTTTAAGGACTAACAGGATGGCTCTCCACTTTTGCAAAAGACCCATTGAAGTTCTAAGGGGTCATCACAAATTTCTTTATTCTGTGGAGATTTCTGAATCCTTGACCTTTAATTCACAACATGCTTTCTGTCTGTCTGTCTGTCTGTCTCTGTATCTTTTTGTCATCCCAGGGTGAAGCCTACTGAATTCTTAAACCTGGAAGGTGGACCGGAGGATTTTCTGGGAGCTGTACAGCAGATGAGTTTCGCGGGTTTCCTAAATCCATACTGTGCTCTGGACAGTACCTGATGAAAAGGAAGAATAATTCACCAAGGCATTTTACTTTCATTTCTTCTGGAGAGGGACTGAATAATAATAATGAACAGTTTTGGGTTTTCCTCTGTATTATCCTTCCCTCATTTCAAAGAGGCAGCCAGGTGAACGAGGGAGCTCCTTTACCTCTGGGTCTGGGCAGTTGGTTGTGAAGTGACAGCAGAAAGCCCACATTCCATGAAGAGCCTTGGAGGGCTGAGCCACAGGACTGCACTCCCCACCCCACCCCCACCCCCAGGAGTGGAGTCACAGGGCCCAGGAGCCGCCCACCACAGGGCAGCTGCCCAACACCTGGAAACCTCCCTGGTCTTCAGGGAGCCTCAAAGCCAGTGTGTGGGAAGGAGAGCGGGTGCATTTGTTTATGGAATGGGGAAGCTGTTGAAACGGAAGGAGAAGTTCCCACAGTGAGAATGGATGTGACCAGAAGTGCTGGGCCCACAGCTCCCTCCTCAGATCATACCTGTAGGCCTGCACTCCTGACACCTGCACACCTGCACACCTGACACCTACACACCTGCACACCTGACACCTGCACACATCACACCTGACACCTGCATGCCTGACACCTGCACACGCTTACCTGACACCTGCACACCTGGCACCTGCACACCTGCACACCTGACACCTGCACACATCACACCTGACACCTGCACGCCTGCACATCTGACACTTGCACGCCTGCACACATGCTTACCTGACACCTACACACCTGCACCCCTAACACCTGCATGCCTGTACCCCTGACACCTGCACGCCTGCACACCTGCATGCCTGACACCTGCACACCTGCATGCCTGACACCTGCACACCTGCACACCTGCACACCTGATACTTGCTGGCGTCTGGCTCACTGCAGGATGTGCTTATCTCTAGACCCAATATGGCCTATCTTCCAGATTCTGTTCCTAATAAATGACAAGAACACCATTTAATAGATGTCAAGCAATATGTTTTAATTGGAGGTTTGATTGGGTACGCCTTATCAACTAGCCATAAGATTAATTAATAAGCATTTAAAGAAATGCAGATAAAATACCAACTCTTGCCCCTCATCAGGATATATGATTGGCATCAGAAATCCAACCATGAGCAAAAACAGCCAGTCCAAACAGCTCCTCTTAGTATTCTAAAGTTCCAACCTCTAGGCTCTCCTTCTTCTGGACAAGTGCTGACACTCTTCATTCAACAGTGCTTACTCATTGGCTGGTGGCACATTATTGCTTCTTCAAGACCAGCCATATCCCACACATTCCTTTGCAGCTGAAGTGAACTACAAATAGCTGAAAGGAAACCAGTGCATTTCAACAGAAAATTATCTGCCTTACCCAGTAGGGCAGAATCCCCAAGTCTCATACACTTCGATCAAAGGCTACTTGAACCCTGGTCCTGAAAGTCTCTTTGGTATGGGGACAAGTTCAAATCTTAAAAGAACGTGTTAAAATTTCCAAAGTATGCTGCTACCTTGGAAACATAATAGGGTTGAAAAATCTTTCTCTACTGAGATGCAATTTCTTTGATGGCTTGTCATCTGGTATGAAGCCTTAACACTCAACCACTGAGATACTAAAAATGTATTAGAGTAAGGACAGGAATCACACCAGGAGTCGCAGCAAGGGGACAATCCACACAAACAAAAAGGCATCTGAGACCAGCCTGAGGTGCTCGCAGTGCTGCAGGTGAGCAGCTTCAGAGATGAGATTGAGAGTGAGTGGTGTGAACTGTGGGTACTCGCAGAGGAATGAGTCACCGCTGTCATTCCTGAGCAGCTCAGCCTTGCCTCCCAGGACAGGGACTGCGTCCCAGTCCATAAAGTAAGGGTCCAGACTCCCCACCACAGATTTGCTCCATTCAATTCCACTCGACAGTCAATGAGAAAAGAACAGTTAGCTCAGTGAAAATCTGAACAATAATCAATAGGGGTAAAAGTAGAAAATGAAAGTGACTTTCAGGGAAGTTAAACTGCCCATAGAGCTGGTGTAAGAGGTAAATTCGCAAATGCAAAACCATGTTAGAGACATCTCTATTTTTGGTTTCATTCAAAAGAGCCCCTGGTATTCTCTCAAACTAGCGATGTGGGTCAATATGATCTACTTTTTAATTGTACTGTAACTTAGCTACAAAAACCATTCCACAATAAGAAAGTTTTAATAGTAAAAGTCTAGAGGTTTATAATACTGTATTAAAATACTTTAATATTTACAATTGAAACAAATATATAATTCGTCATCTCAGTGTTACTTCTTCAATTTCATCTTCTACATAATCAAATGCTTTCAGCGTTGGCTTATTATTTGCATGTTTCAATCGGTGTCTATTTGGATTAAAATTTCTTCCTTCACCAAGGAGGAAGTCTTCATCTTCATCCTGTTCTCTAACCCTGCTGTTTTTCTCCCCTGGGCAAAAATTCAGAGGGTCACAGTCCCCTCTGCTGGTAGGCAGAGAGCCTGGGTCGCTGCCCCTTGCGGAAATGGAGCTGCTGGGAGTAGTGCCAAATAGTTGCTCCATCAGGTTAGTTTTTCTCTCCTTTCCTGTGATTAAGTCCACACTGCCTTTACTGGAGTTATCTATATTGGTTTTTGGCAAATCTACAAGGCTACTTTTTTGGCTACGTGGGGTGCCAAATAGTTGCTCCATCAAGTTAGTTTTTCTCTTCTTTCTTGTGATTAAGTCCACACCATCTTTACTGGAGTTATCTGTGTTGTCTTTTGGGAAACCTACAAGGCTACTTTTTTGGTTACACGGGGTGCCAAATAGTTGCTCTATCAAGTGAGCTTTTCTCTCCTTTCTTGCCATTAAGTCCACACTGCCTTTACTGGAGTTATCCAGACTGTCTTTTGGCAAACCTACAAGGCTACTTTTTTGGCTACACAGATTGGACTTCCCTGACATTTTTACAAATGAAGGCACGTAACTCCCAAATGAAAAGTCATTTGGAGATGCTGGACTTCTAATGTTTCCTGGATTCAGAGCATCTCCTTTTGGTGTTGCAAAACCGATGTCCTGCAAATGATGCCCATTGAACGATCTCTCAGAGGGTTCAGGGGACATGTTTGCTTTAGTGCTTCTCACCAGGGCGCGCAGTTTTGTTTCCAACTCAGGGAACAAGGGTGCAGAACGATGTCTCCGGGGGGTCTGAGAATCTTGGAGTTCTTTGTTGATTTGGTCCATCTTAGCAAGGAGCATTTCCCTCTTGACTTCTTCCTCTTCTTCCAATTTGTCAACCTGTTGAAGCTGATATATTTCCATTTGGCACTGTCCAGTTTCCAACTCTGGCTTTTCTTCTGTTTCTAGTAAAGGCATCTTTTCATCTTGCTCTTTGTCAACCTCTTCTCTCTCCCATTCTATATGAAATAAAATTTCAAAGTTGGGATTTTTATAGAACTATTGCTAAAAAGGAAAACTCAATTCCTATCTTTCACAAAGTAATATTTTGAAATGTAACTTGGGTATTATAAGTACAGTGAGGATGTACACTTAATATTTCATTTTTGTACCTCATACTCTGGGATTAGGGAGTAATATTTAATACATCTTGCATTTAAGATTCACTTTTACAGAGAAAAACTTATTCTTCTATGGTAGATAGAGTCTCTTATTTTTATTTACTTATTTATTTTTACTGGTCATGGGGCCTAAACTCTGGGCCTAGGCATTGTCCCTCAGCTCTTCAGCTCAAGGCTAGCTCTCTACCACTTGAACCATAGCACCACTTCCGGCTTCTTCTGCTTATGTGGTGCTGAGGAATCGAACCCAGGGCTTCATGCATGCAAAGCAAGCGCTCTACCACTGAGCCACCTTCTTCTCAGCCTCCCCAGGTCTCTTATTTTTTTTGTTCCTTGTGGTACTTGAACTCAGGGTCTGGGTACTGTCCCTGATCCACTTTCTAGCACTCTACCACTTGAGCCACAGCCCCACATCTGTGCTGTTTTTTTGTTGTTGGTGGTCATAGAGCCTGAACTCTGGGCCTGGGTGCTATCTCTCAGCTCTTCAGCTTAAGGCTAATGCTCTACCACTTGAGCCATAGCGCCACTGCTAGCTTTTTCTGCTTATGTGGTGCTGAAGAATCGAACCCAGGGCTTCATGCTTGTAAGGCAAGCACTCTACCACTGAGCCACCTTCTCAGTTCTCTGTTTTTTTTTTTTTTAACAATAAATATAACACTGGTACATATTCTGATGGGTTGTGTGAGGGATGGATGGTTGCATGAATGGATGGATGGCTAAAGACTTTTATACTTAACTCTCTAGATGCTATATCCTGAGAAAGACATGACATTCTTTATGTAATATTCTGACAGCAGATACAGTAACTAAAATCTAACAGAAAACTTCAAACTCTAAATGCAGAACATTCTATTTTTAAACATGCATCTGAAACCATCAAAAATGTTAATCTCACAAAATAAAAATAAAAACCAAGAAACTGCTCCTAGACTACAAGCCTGGAGAGATATAAAAATGAAACATGATTTATGATATTTTCTAGGGGGGAGAAAATGCTACAAATAGCAGTATTGTGTCTACAATATGGATAATAGCTAAATGCAGTGTATCAAAGTTAAACTTCCTGAATTTGAAAATTATACTGGAATGATGGTAAGAGAATGGCTATGTTTGGGAGAACAACACATGGAAGTATTTAAGGACATGGGCACAAGTATAATTTAATTTTAAATAGTTGTGTTCTATTCTTGCCACTTTTCTATAATTTTGAAGTTATTTTCAAAAAAATTAAAAAATCGAATATGTAAATCTCCTAATGTCAGCAACTTGCAAACATTCTCACTGATGTCAGATCATTCTAGACAGTCTCCAAAAACAAAAACAAAAACAAAAAGGTTGGGCCAGGCATTAGTGGTTCATGCCTGTGATCCTAGCTACTCAGGAGGCTGAGATCTGAGGATCATGTTGAGCAAAGAAGCCCTGAGGTTAAGCACCAGGACTGGCACACACCTGGCACGCATGCACACACACACACACACACACACACACACACACACACACACACACAAACCACAAAAAGTCACTAAGCACAAAGATAAGATGGTCTTCTGCTATTTTATTCCTTTTCCTGTTGCCTAGAGGGAATTGAACATCTTTTTTGTAGTAGTGTAACACATGAAACCATCCTGCTTCACACATTAGCCAAGTGTGATAATGTAAATACATAGCTTCTATTTAAGTTATACTATGTTTAAATATACACTACCCCTCACACATACACATATATACATCTATAAAACAATGGGTCATAATTTTATGTTCCATGAACTTCAGCTCAAAACCATAATAAGCTGGGCGCTGGTAGCTCACACCTGTAATCTTAGCTACCCTGGAGGCTGAGATCTGAGGATGGCAGTTCAAAGCCAGACTGGGCAGGAAAAAAAGTCCATGAGACTCTTTTTTTTTGGGGGGGGGGGTCTGGCCGTGGGGCCTGAACTCTGGGCCTGGGTGCTGTCCCTCAGCTCTTCAGCTCAAGGCTAGCATGCTATCACTTGAGGATTAGCACCACTTCTGGCTTATTTTTTTTTTCTGCTTATGTGGTGCTGAGGAATCGAACCCAGGGCCTCATGCATGCAAGGCAAACGCTCTACCACTGAGCCATCTTCCTAGCCCTTATCTTCAATAAACCACGAGAAAACCGGAAGTGGTATTGTGGTTCAAGTAGTAGAGTGCTTGCATTGAGCTGAAGAGCTCAGGGACTACGCCCAGGCCCAGAGTTCAAGCCCCATGACCCACAAAAAGAAACAAATAACAACAAAAGATTTTTCTTTGAGCTGGATGTAGCATAGTTCTATACCACATACATTATATCTTCATATTATATACATTAATTATACACATGATAACTAACAGTCCTACTCTACTCCCTGGGTAACTAATACAGCGTAGAGTCTGGGATCCTTTGCTCATGCCTATCAGGCATTTTATCCAGACAGAAATGAGCTTAGTCCTGAACTTCATTTCCATTATCTACAAACTCTGTGAATTGGCTCACTGAATTTACATTAACTCTGAGCATATTAAAGACTTAGTTTATAAAGTAAAACCAAAGAACAATGATAGGAATGTATACAGGACAACATAACTCTCTGATGTTTCAGCTTAAGCTAGTCTGTGGACTACAGCTTCAAGGCCAAGCTCCAAACGGCAGCCGTCCTCCAATTATTTCTTCAAGTTTTACTTAAAACCAAAGCATGTTTTTCCTTTTTATCTAAGTTGTGTCTTTGTGGAATTTATCCACCTGAACTTGTCATTTTTCTTCTTTCCTTAAAAACTTTGTTTAAATGTTTGTGACTCTTGATACACTGCTTCCTACAACTGCACTTGCCTTTTTTTGTTCTGCACAAACAATTTACAGTTTAGTGGGAAGACATCAAGGGGCCCTGACCCTTCCTTTATCCAGGGACTCACACCCCGTGTAAACCAACTCTATTACGTACCACTCTCCAGCTTCTCCTCCTCCTGCTCTACGATGGGCTCTCCTTGATCTTCACCGGACTCTTCTTCCTCTACCGGTGAAGGTAGAACGGTGGGTTCATTGTGTTCCTCTTGCTCTGGGGACTCCAGATTCTATGGTGAATTTTTAAATGCAAATCCACACATAGGGGAAGAGGAAATATCAAATTAGAAATTAAAGCCAATTTTCAGTGAATAAAGCACAAATCACATGTTCTTCTGCTGCGAATCGCGCTTCTAGCTAAAAATTTAAGCATTTATGAACTACATCAGAGCCACAATAGTGGAATAAAACCAACAACCTACACAAAATTCTGAAGATAAGTTGCAGAAGAGCTGTTTCTTTAGGCAAAATAACTCAAATCTGGTTATTAATCAAGTTAACTAGAAATGGCTGAAGAGAAGCTGAAGAAACATGTAACACAGCTGGTGACAGCTGAACTGAGCTGTTCAAGTCTACATTATGTCCAAAGTCTCCTAATGAGGTTCTATACTATTTAAATCAATAAGAATGCTACATACTTAAAATTCCAGAAGGAATAGCAATTTTACCCTTATTATGGCTCCTTGCAAATATCTCTGTGTGTGATTTTCCTTAATAAAAATAAAGCATGGATTGTTAATATGTAATTGTCCCCTGGTATCCGTTTTCATTTTCTTCCTTTTAGAAACAATCCCCTGTGTGTTAAGCAGGGCACAGAGCTTCTCAGATGGAGACACTGTCAGCCACCCCTGCAGCTAGACAGGACCAGGGTGAGGCGGGTGGAAGTGCAGGTGCAACTCCAGATCACATTTGTAAGCACAGCTTGCCCGCTGCTTCCTCATTCCCTTTGTTCACTGGGAGATGAGGCCACTCCAACCACAAACATGAGGGCTACAGTCCCAAATGGAAGATCAGCACAGCAGCTCGCCAGCCCTGGACTGCACACTGATTTTATCCACTACAAGAAGAAGCGCCTTCTCTTATCTCAGCCCCATACTGGTGTCTTTCTAATTGCAGCATGAACTGGACTCTGGGCTGCCACTGGCTGAGGACTTATTCATGCAGGTTTCGGAGGAGCTTTAGAAACATCAAGGTTACTTACCACCCTTTACACATGAGGAAACTGAGGCCCCAAAAATTCATACCACTGAAATGTTGGCACCTGGATTCAATGAAAAAGCAGAGCCAACTCTAAGACCACACTCTTTCCAGCAGGGTGCTGGCTCTGAATCTTCTAGTACAAAAACCACATATTTTTAGCCTTTTAGAGTTAAGAATTACTCTCTGTTATTCTACATGATATCCTTTCAAAGACACAAATCAGCATGATTGGTTTGTTTTACACTGTGTGTGTGTGTGTGTGTGTGTGTGTGTGTGTGTGTGTATGTGCGCTGGTACTGGGGCTTGAACTCAGGGCTCAGATGCTGTCACTTAGCTTTTTCTGCTCAAGTCTGGTACAATACAACTTGAACCACACATCTAATTCTGGGTTTTTGCTGGTTAATTGTAGATAAGAGTCTCACGGATTTGTCCGTCAGGCTGACTTTGAACCATGATCCTCAGATTTCAGCCTCCTAATAGGCATGAGCCTCTGTACCCACCTGATGATTAAGTTTTAATAACAGTACAGGCAGAAACACAGAAGATAGAACTAATATATCTAAATTATAAAACAAATTAAATAATAAAAAAGAACCAAATTGTTTCTTTTTATACCATGGGATGGTCACTGAGACACTTGTAAGGTATAAAAATATTAAGCTGGATGCCCAGTGGTTCATGCCTATAATCCTAATACTCAGTAGGCTCAGATCTGAGGATTATGGTTCAAAGCCAGCCCAGACAGGAAAGCCTGCACAACTCTTCTCCAATTAATTACCAAAAATAGAGTTAGACATAGAGCCATTGCTCAAGTAGCAGAGTACTACCCTTGAACAAAAATGATCAGGAACAGAATCAAGGCCCTGAGTTCAAAGCCCCAGGACTGACACATAAATATATATATATACACATAAATATATGTGTATATATATATATATATACACATATATATATATGAGATGCATTAGGCCCTTGAAATGTTTTCTTTGGAAATTTAAACTGTAAATATTAAAGATAAAACCCTCTTTAGATAACATGAGCTTACAGTGACATGGTATTGAAACTCTTTTCAATAAATGTACAATACACAACCCTCTGAGTTTTACTCTATTTGAAATGGTACAAATTCAGATTAGCATTCATTTAATCTACAAAATTTAGCATTTATTTAACCAATAAAATTTTTCCTATGTAGAAGGCCAAAAATCTAAATCTGGGCAAATTCTTAAAAAATGATTTGAAAATGATCAGAGTTTCCTATTAAACATAAAACTTTGAGCAATATCTAAGATTTGTCTAGCTGAATAAAAGGTAACCTTTTAAGCAATTCCTGTCTTTTACCTCCAGCCTAGTAGAAAGCATAACCAGTCTCTGAAGCATCTGAAAAAATGCAACACGAACCAAAAGAGTAAATCCCAAAGAATTTAATAAAATACACAGGATATCTGCATATTCACAAAGATAAAGCACTACCTCCACTGCTGAAACTATACCAAGTCTGAGACCATTTTTAGGAATAACTTTAAACCTAGAGTTGGGTAGAAGTCATACTGCTGCACTCACCAAAGAAAGATGTTCTGATTCCTCCTCTTTGCTCATAATTGTCTGTGTTATAATGGAAAATTCTTCCTGTCCAAAATCTTCACTGGTTTGTACTCCCTTTGTACACAGGTCTGTAAAATCACTCTGGCATGCGGCTACCGTGAAAATTGAAAAAGAAGTTTTCTAATCTCATTCAACACTTCTAACATTTATTCAACTGGCATATACTTATCATCTAAATGAGATGACAGACATTTGACTCAGCTTAGTAAACACTCATTTTGTGTCTGGGATTTACTAACAGGTATATGATTTGGGAGCAATTCTTCCTGTAAATGGCCCTAAACTTTTACAAAGTTTATGTTTAAAAATTGTGCAATTCCTAGAAGGATTGTACTGTGCTAAAAATAGAGCAAGACTATCTGCATAATATAAAATATTGATGAATAAAATAATACACTCGATTTCCTCAAAAACATACTACCAAAACAAAGAAAAATAGATAAAATTGGCAAAAAGAGTATCTATTAAATCTAGGTAATGTATAAATGGAAGTTCATTACATCCTTCACTCTACTGAGTATGTTTATATATTTTCATAGGGGTTTTCAAAGTCATAGCAAGCAAATTTTTTAAGTTTTATAAAACATGGTTCTAGTAACCTTTCCTCATGTGTTAAAACTTACAAAAATTAGAAAACATCTAAAAATTATGAAAACTGAAATTAAAAAAAGTAATTTATATATTTCTATGAGATTCTGCATTCTACTTCGAAATATTAATAAATAATAGCTATAACAGTTATATTATAACAAAAACTATACTATAGTTATAATATTGGTGTTTTAATAATAGTAGCTACCATACCATTCTTTCTTGGAACAAGTTCTTTTTCTTTCTTTGGAGAGGACTTGGGTGGACGATTAGAATATATATTTTTTATATCCAATTCTGTCTCCTTTTCCTAAAAATAAATCCAATACAATGAAAGCAAGTAAAATGTTGGCTTAAAATAAATCACCTTCACTTAGTCAACTGACTGACAACTTCCTTGCCAAATGGAAATATACTGAGTTCAACTTCCCTATGTAACTACCAAACCACAGAAAGAAATATCTCCAGTACCCTTGGGTTAGGAGAGAGCGATGACTTCCCACTAAAGAAAAGCTACAAGTCCTGCCATTTTGGCGAGGGGGGAAGAAGGGGTGTTTAGAGGAGAGAGAGCAAATAAGAATAAAATAGATTTTAGTTTTCCCCACTCCTATCTGATAAAGCTAGGAACTCTGTCACCATCACCCAGGCTTAGAGACAAAGAATGAGTTAGTCTTAATGAGAGTTCTCAGTGATTGAGGATTTAAAAATGAGAGGCTGCGTGAGGTAAGTCACGTCTGATTCCAGCCAGTTACAAGAGAAGGCATAGCTGGACGGTAGTGTGAGGCTGGCTTCAGGCACAAAACTGAGACCCTTACTGGAAAAATACCTTAAGCAAAAAGTGATAGATCACTTACTTAAACAAGTATGCTTAACAAGTCTCAGGCCAAACCATAGTTCTACATACACCTCACCCCCAAGAAAAATGGCCATGCCATCAAACATTGGTGTACTTTAGCATTTGGGGGTTATGGCTTTTTCTTTTCTTTTCTTTTTTTTTTTTTTTTGGGTCTGGTCATGGGGCCTGAACTCTGGGCTTGGGCGCTGTCCCTCAGCTCTTCAGCTCAAGGCTAGCGCTCTACCACTTGAGCCACAACACCACTTCTGGTTTTTTTTCATTTTGCTTATGTGGTGGTGAGGAATTGAACCCAGGGGCTCCTGCATTCAAGGCAAGCACTCTACCACTGAGCCACCTTCCCAGTCCTGGCTATGGCTTTTTCTGAGAATTGGATTAACAGAAAGAAATCTATGGAAGACATTGGCCAGGTATAGTGGCATATATCTGTAATCCCAGCTATTGAGGAGGTAGAGGATTATAGTTTGTGGGGCATCATAGTTGGCTAGACCCTATTTCATGTCTATAATCGCAACTAGTTGGGAGGCTGAAGAAAATGACTAAAAGCAAAAGTGTGAGACTCTGTCTAAAAAGTTTTTTTTCTTTAAATTTTTTTTGGGGGGTCTGGTCGTGGGGCCTGAACTCTGGGCCTGGGCGCTGTCCTTCAGCAATTCAGCTCAAGGCTAGCGCTCTACCACTTGAGCCACAGCACCACTTCTGGCTTTTTTTCTTTTTGCTTATGTGGTGCTGGGTAATCGAACCCAGGGCCTCATGCATGCAAGGCAAGCTCTCTCCCACTGAGCCACTTTCCCAGCCCCTGTCTAAAATGTTTAAAACAAGAAGCTGAGGTGTGATTCAAGTATTAAAGTGTTTGCCTAGCCAGATACCAGTGGCTCAGGCCCGTAATCCTAGTTATTCAGGAGGCTGAGATATGAGGATCACAGTTTTGAAGCCAGCCGAGGCAGAAAAAGTCCCCATGAGACTTTTATTTCCAATAAACTACTCAGAAAAAGCAGAGTCCTAGCCTTGAGCACCGAGTCTCAGGGACAGCCCCAAGACCTGCAAAACAGAGAAAAATGTGCTTGTCTAGAAAGCACATGACCCTGAGTTCAAAATCCCATTCTGCCAAAAAGAAAACGACATAAAGTAGTGTATAACTTTGTATTAATTCTGTATGAAATTTCAACCATCAATGACCTCTAGATAAAATTAAGAATACCTGCCTTAACATAATTAGCTGATATGAATACTTTCTCTAGCAACAATGAAAATGAAGGACATTCTTAAAACAACTTTAAAAATAATCACATCTGAGGAAGAATATCAGATTATTCATTCATCCAATATAAACTCCAGTTCCTTTGAGTTTTTTTTCTGTTTATTTGTTTGCTAGTGCTTGGGCCTGAGTGTGTCTCTGAACTCTTTTGCTCAACCCTAGTGCACTATCATTTCAGCCACACTTCTGCTTCTAGCTATTTGCTGGAAATAAGACTAAGATAGATATAAAAAATAAGAATAAGATGAAAATTTTATGGACTTTCCCACAGAAGCTGGCTTTGAACCATAGTCCTCAGATCTTAGCCTCCTAAGCAGCTAGGATTATAGGTGTGAGCCACTGCCCCCAGATAGTTCCTATAATTTCCTGCAGAATTTCCCCTTACATTTGTCTTATTGCTGCATAATACTTTACTTTGTAATAGTGATTATATTAACAAATCTTTTCTTCTAAGTACCAAAGATAACATTAGAATTCTGAAAATTATATAAACTTTTCAAATGTGAATAGCGTTTTAGAATACTGGATTTCTGTTTAACTTACATGGTGGGAAAGCTATGCAATTCATCAAAGGTTTACCTTCACTTTGTGGTGCAGCCTTTGCAGCTCCTTTTGTAGAACTTTGTTTTCATCGTGAGCCGCATACGCTCTTTTCCTCTCAGCAAGCAGCTGACGTTGAAAACTGTTCGTACTCAGCTCAAGGCTTTTTGAAAGTTCCTATATGTACAAAAGACAGAAAAAAGTTAAGCCAATATAAAATATATTAAACAGTGCTAGAAAGATATTTTGGATGATGGTGCACAAGAATTACAATACAGGCTGAACTTTGTGGTCATGAACTTAAAGCCAGCCAGTAAATATGTTTACCAACCATCTAATAAGACACCAGTTTTTCATACTAGAAATACATTTTTAGGCATTTGTCTGAAACACATCTGTAGCCATTTAAATTGGGCGTCAAAGACAGCAAAAAGAAGAGCACAGGCTTTTGGAAATCATGATGTGGGTATAATTTAACAACATGACAGTTAAAACTATGTAAGTATTCAAGGTACAGAATACATTGAAAAGAACTGCCAGAAAACAAAGCAGAAATTTCCATGGTCCAAGAGGTTTATCAAAGAATTTTAAGTACTTTCTTCTAAAATCAGTTGTCAAAGCGCTGTTCTTAACTTGTGAATGAAAATAATGCCTCTTACTTATGAAATATTATCAAATCACAAAGAAAAAATAAAAAAAAGACAGTTGCAATTTCAGTACTATATGCTCATGACTGCCAACAAGGCCGTGGGTAATTGAGACTTTCCATATTTTCTTCAGTCAGCATCATAAATGCCTAAGAAGGTCCAGAGAGAAACGTCACCCAGAACCGGCCTTGTTCTCACACTTGCTTCTCTCAACGGCCTCCCTCCTCCAGCCCAATGATGTCCGAGCACATGCTGCTGAGAAGACTAGGAGGGAGCACTACACTGCGGGTGCTGATTCCTACCCTACTCCTGCTGGGCAGCACCTGGCCCACGCCACCGTCTGCTCACAGGACAAGTGCCCAGGCCTCTCCTGACCTCTCCTGCGGTAGCCAGTGAGGGAACCATGACTGGTGAAAGGCTGGTCTCAACAGTGCTGGAAGAAGTCCTCATGACCCCGCAGAAGCCACCACTCCCACTGTATGTGTAGTAGTTACTCAAGGTGTACTCCACATGCTCTGCAGTCTACCTCACACCACTGTGAAACACCGTGTCCACAACAACACTGGGTCACTTCAACAACAGCACAGTATGCTGTGTCCAGATCTCATTTATCACAGGCAAAGAACCCACAAGGGGATTATACAGTGAAACATACTCAACATGGAAAACAAACCAATATTCCAAGACACATCTTCAGGAGAAACCCACTTACTAAACAGGCCATCACATAAGAAATATAGATTCCAGATGATCAAATCTCGACATAGGAGCACAAGAAATATGAGGAAACCATTAATATAGTACTTCCTAAAGATCATAACTCTTCAGTAAAAGGTTCTAAAGACACTGAAGTGGACAAAAAGCCTGATAAAGAATTCAAATAAATTAATTTTATGTTTGTGCTGGTCTTGGGGCTTCAAGTCAGGGCCTAAGCACTGTCTCTGAGCTGTTTTTCTCAAGGCTAGCACTCTACCAATCAAACCACAGTTCCACTTCTAGCTTTTTGGTGGTTAATTGGAGATAAGAGTCTCCTGCCTGAGCTGGCTTCAAACTGTGATCCTCAGATCTCAGCCTCCTGAATAGGTGGTGTGTGCTACCGCCACCAACTCAAATAAATTATTTTTAAAATAAGATAAATAGTAGAATTCAGAAGGTAATGCTGGATATGAGTGAGAAAGTTATCAGAGATAGACAAATTTACAAAAAGAAATAATCAGATCTCAGAAACTCAGGAAAAAATTATATTAAGTGAAGTAAGCCAGGCCCAAAGAAACATAGGTCCCATGCTTTCCCTTATTTGCAATATCTAGTATATATCTGAGTCAAGCAGAAAAGGTCAGATAAGGTGATGTTAGGGAAATGAACCCTACGATGTGTATTCAAATGTTTTTTTTTTCTTTCATGCGATTGTTTCTAACACATTTATAAGATTATTTCTTTGTTGCTTGTATGTCCCTCCCCCACAGTATAACCCCTGCTTTCACTGTATTTGATGTCGTTATAATTTGTGGAGGGGAAGGGGAAAAACAAATCCTTTAAATAGGGATACAGGTGGACCAATTGCAACAATGAGATGTACAAGTCGTTATGTCGAAAACGAACTTTACAACTTTCGTGGGGGGTGGGGGGGAGGATGGGAAGGGATGGGAAGGGGAAACAAAGGAGGAGGCTACAATGCTTGATAAGAAATGTACTCATTATCTTGCCCATGTAATTGTAACTCCTCTGTACAGTATTTTCACAATAAAAAAAAACTCAGTTGAAAGCCTCAACAATAAACTAGACTATATAGAGGAATGTCTAATAGAGCTTGAGACATATCACACTTTTGAAATATCACACTGATATAGAAAAAAAAGAAAAAAAGGAAGGAAGGCTTTACTTATGATTGTTGAGACATTATTAGATGATCCAGGATCCATATATCTAAAGAGGCGAACAATGAAGTTCAAATGTTACCAATATAATAAACTTAATATAATAGACTTAAACTATATGTATATAAACAAACTGGTTCAATGAATTAAAAATAGGACACAAAAATACATTGTCCCTGGGTGCCAGTGGCTCATGGCTGTAATTCTAGTTATTCAGGAGGCTGAGATCTGAGGATTGTGGTTCAAAGCCAGCCCTGACAGGAAAGTCCATGAGGCTTTTTTTTAGTATATATATTTTTATTGTAAATATACTGTACAGAGGGGTTATAGTTACATGAGTAAGTTAATGAGTATATTTCCTATTGAGCATTGTTACCTCCTCCATCCCTTCCCTCCCCACCTCCCCAACTACTCCCTCCCCACCTTGAAGTTGTAAAGTCCTTTTCAACATAGTGTCTTGTACATCTCATTGTTACAATGGGTCAACCTGTATCCTAATTTCAGCTTTTTGTTATTTCCCTTCCCCTCTCCAAATTAGGAAAGTATATAATGTTTCCCTGATTTGCAATAACTAGTATATGTCTAGGACAAGCAGAAAAGGTCAAAAGCTATGTACATATGACCATAGAAGCTGATGCTAAGTGAAATGTATCCCAAGATAGGGACACAAGAGGTTTTATCTTTATTGCTGTTGTTTTTAATGTATTTATAATGTACCATGTGATTTTTTTTGTTTGTTTTGTATGTTCTTCCACCAATGGTATAATCCCTGTTTTTACTGTATTTTATTCTGGTGCCCTGCATCTTGCTTATATCTGAGACTCTTATCTCCAGTTAACCACCAAAAAACTGGAAGTGGCACTGTGGCTCAAGTGGTAGAGTGCTAGCTGTGAGCTAAAGGGCTGAAGGACAGCGCTGAGGTTCAAAGTTCAAGCCCCACTACTGACAAAAACAAAATACACACAGAAAAATGTTGCCTTCAAGAATATGTTATCTGACCAGTGAGGTCACACAGTGAAAGGTTGGAAAACAATACTCAAAACAATGGAATCCTAAGGCAAGAAGGACTAACTGCATGTATTATCTAACAAAGACAAACTATAAGAACAGAATGGTCACTACATAATGAGGAAAGCATTAATTCATCAAAAATACATGATTATAAATCTAATCAGATTACTCACTTTTACAAAACAAGCTATTAGAAATAAAGGAAGAGGTAGGCTTTGGTACAATTAAAGTTTGGGATTCCAATATTGCATCCACATTAATAGATAACCCAGACCTTCAAAAACATAAGAATAAATTATCAGATTTAAGCTATACTATAGATTATGTGCACATAGGCATCTATTCAAATGCAAAAGAACATAGCATATTTACATCAGTGCATGCAATTTTCTCTAGAATGCAACATATATTAGTCCACAAAATAAGTCAACAAGTTCAAAATTACTGGAATCATACCTTGTAACTTTTCTGGTCACAATAGAATGGAAATATGAAGAAATTATGAGTCACTACTCCTGATGAACTTGAGTGTAAACATTCAACACATTACTAGTAAATAGAACTGACTGGCATGAAAATAATGGGAATACAGGAAAGGGGGTTAATTTGTTCAGTTTTGTTCCATGCACAGTGTATATGTGTGGAAAGATCACAAAACTCCTTCATACTACAAATGCATGCAAAAATCAAAAAAATTAAAAAGCTCTTACACTGTAATTGAAATGGTTTCATTAAGGAATACAAATACAGTTCAACAAATCCAGATCAAAATATACAATATACATATTAATAATATGTTAGGCAAAATGATGTGATCATCTCAACAGATGCAAAAATATGTATAAGACCCTGAATTCGATCTCAAGGACCACAAAAAATTAAGCAGAGCACAAAAAATATTTGCTAAAATTTAACATGGTTTCAGGATAAAAATCCTAAACAATTAGGTATAAAAGAATTGTACCTCAATATAAAACAGGATATATAGTAAACGCATAGCCAACACTAAACAGGATGTGGAAAAAATGAAAGCACTTCCTCTAAGATAAGGAATAAGGTAAGTGTGTCCATGCTCAGTGATCTTATCAAATAGAGTACTAGATATGTTAGCAATAAGCAACTTAGCATAATGAAGCAAGAAAAGGAAATACAAGGGACAGCAATGGAGCACATCAGATTATCCACTTATAGCTGACATGAGTCTATAGCTACAAAAACATGATGATTCCAAAAGCAGACCATTAGAACTGAAAGCAATCAGAACAGAAGCAGTTCTAGCACACTCCTGGTTCTAGGTCAATCCAGTGACTAAATAATAAATATGGAAAGTTGTTTCTAATCCACAGCAACATCAGTTAGATTATAAGGAACAATAGGAAAACAAAGAACAGAAGAAAACAAAAACTTATAAAACTCATGTATAGTTTTCTATAAACACCAATGATTTTGCCAAGAAAGAAATCATAAAAGTATTCACAAGAAACACAGATGGACACACTACCAAGGAACACACTTAACTACGGAAGTGAAAGGCTGACATAATGAAAATTGCAACATGTTGATGAAAGAAACTGAAGACACTTAAAGGTACGTCTCCTATTCATGTGGACTGGAATGACTGGTTTACTGTTCTACGCCCATAATGTTCAAAGTGATCTAAAGAGTGAATGTAATCTCCATAGAAATTTCAATGACATTCTACACAGAAGCAGAAAGCAACATTAAATTCATATGAAAGCATAAAGGAGTCCAAATAGCCAAAATGACTATAACCAAAAAGAGCAAAACCAGAGCGACCACTAGTACTGATTTCAAACCATATTAGAATCATAGTAACAAAAATACGATAGTAGATATGAGTACAAACCCATAAACCAGTGAGACAGAAGAGAGAATGTAGAAAAGCCCAGGCATCTACATCTACAGCCAGCTGATTTGTCTCAAAGGTGCTAAAATGTACATGAGGAAAAAGGCAGCCTCATCTACATATGGTGCCAGGAACACTGGATATGCAAATGTGGAAGACTGAAACTTGACCTGTATCTTTCATTCTGTCCAAAAGAAATTAACTCAAAATGACCCAAAACCTTATTATAAGAGATGAAAGTCAAAAATTTCAGAAAATTAGTAGGGAAACACTTCCAGATAGGCAATGGGAATGATTTTCTTGGTTGGAGGCTAAAGCATAGGAAACAAAAGTAAATACTGACAAATGGAGTGCAAGCATTCTCTTTTCGTTTCCTGGCCTCTGTTCTGCCCTTCCTACCATGATGGGTGAAACTGTGGCCCAAATAAATCCTTCCTCCTTTTAAGGTGCTCCATTTGGTTATTTTGACACAGGGACAAAAAGCTGACATAGAATATTGGGATTAAAGAAGTAAGCAATTGCTCCAAGTAAACCTTGTTGTCTTTAAACCTCTGGAAACTGGTGTTGAGAAAAGTGTGGAGAATCATGCTGAAAAAGAAAGCCTACCTGTCCATGGAGCTAGCTGGGTGGCTGCCTAGGAGCTCAGAATCCCAGCAGAAACACAATGAAGTCTGTCCATACAGTGTCAGATGACAAAGAGGACTGTGTTGGGAATTGTGCTGGGAGCCATTAATGCCACAATAGTAAGTTACTAAACTTATGGAGGTTCTTGGAGAGACTGAATGCATTTTGCCTTGTGAGATGGACATACACCTATTGGGGGCCAGTGGTGAAATGTCCTGGTTGGATTGAGAAGTGCCCAGAGATTCATAAAGCACACACCATGGTGTGTCCGCCAGGGCGTTTCCAGAGAGAATGAACTAAAGGGGAGATCTCCCATCAAGGTGGGTAGCACCACCCTATTGACTAGGAGCTAAATGGAATAAAAGGGGAAAAAAGAAGAAACCCAGCTCAGGTAAAGCAATCTCTCTCTGCTTTCTGACCTCCAGAGGTGAGCTGCTATGCTCTCCCTGCTCTGATGGACTGAAGCTCTGAGGAAAATCAATCCTTCCTCTTTTAAAAATATTGACAGATGGGATTTCATCAAACAAAAGTTTCTGCACAGCAAGGAAAAAGAATAAAGAGAGTAAAGAGATCACCAAAGACAGTAAGCCACTTATCTTGGCAGATGATTAAAATCCAAAATATACTTTTTAAAATTCAGAAAACTGTAAACACCAAATAGTTCAGGTAAAAATGGATATGTGATCTGAGTAAGAAGACAACTTCTCAGAAGAAGAAATAGAAATGGCTAACAAATGTAAAAAATATTATCATTATGCACCAAGGACATGAAAATCAAAACCAAGTATCAGGGCTGGGAATGTGACTTAGTGGTAGAGTGCTTGCCTAGCATGCACGAAGTCCTGGGTTTGATTCCTCAGTATCACATAAACAGAAAAAGCTGGAAGTGGCACTGTGGCTCAAGTGGTAGTGCTTGCCTTGAGCAAAAGAAGCTCAAGGACAGTGCCCAGGCCCTGAGTTCAAGCCCCAGGACTGGCAAAAACAACAACAACCAAAAAAACCCCAAATATCATCTTATTCCACTTAAAATGGCTATTATCAAAGAATCAAAAAGCAATACCTGGGCCCCAGTGGCTTGCACCTGTAATCCTAGGTACACAAGAGGCAAGGTACACAAGAGGATTGTAGTCCAAAGCCTGCTAGACTCTTACCTCTAATTACAAGCTAAATGCCAGACATAGGGCTATCGCTCATGTGGTAAAGTGCTGTCTTGAGTAAAAAAAAAAAAGCTAAGGGAGAACATTCTGGCCCTGAGTTCAAACCCCAATATCAGAACCAAAAACAAAAATGAATAAACAAAAAAATCCAGTAACAAACATTGGTAAGGATATGAATAAAAAATGAGCCCCCATGGATACTGTGAGACGAAATATAAATGCACTCAGCCACTATGAGAAACATACAGAAGATCCTTGAAAAACTAAAATTAGAACAGATGATCCACATAGCTCACTCCTGGCTGTATATAAAGTTAGATTACAAAGAGTGACATGTATGCCCATGTTTACTGTGGCAATGCTGACAACAGCTGAGACAGGGACTCGGCCTAGCTACCCATGGACAAATGAGCCAATGAAGGCATTATGGTACACATACACAATGGAGTGTTACTTAACCCTAAAGAAGAATGAAGTCCTACCATTTTCAGGAAATAGAACTGGAGTCCATTATGGCAAGAAAAATAAGCCAGATTCAGAAAGGCAAGGATCACATGTTCTTTCTAATATGTGGAAAGAATAACAACAACAACAACAATAACAAAAACTCTACCAACCTGAAAGTAGAGAGTAGAAGACTGATTACTAGAGACTGAAAAGCATCCTAAAGGAGGGGAGTGGAGAAGAGTGGATGGATATAATCAATTCATAGTGTAGGCATATACAAAAATATCACAAAGTACAACTAATATGTTAACAAAGTACATTTTCAAAAACTTAATGACAACACATACAAAAATCAGAGGTAACATCAAGCATAAATTACTACAAGTAACTATAATGAAATGTAAGAATAAGTGTATTTATAACTAGTACATGAAATAAATAAGTAGGATAAACAAAGCCACAACAGCAAACATCCAAATAAGTATTAAATCCAGGAGTCAGAAGTAAAAACATGACAAATGCTTAGAAAAGAACTCAAAGAATTGACCTTACTGTTATTTATTCCTTATTAACAAAGTAACATTTTACATTTGTTAAAGTATGTCTATATACCTCAGTCATAGTAATCCTAGCTCAGTGTTGTAACTCAATTCTGAAAACTTGGAGCTGATAGAAATGCGAGGCCTGGACACTATCTCTTACACGTTATAAGAATGCTTCCCATGGTATTCCTAGAAGGTGCTGGTTCAGCCTCTATACAAATACTTCTAGGGGCAGGAAGCTTAATTATTCAAAATGTACTTACTGCATTGACAATTTCAGTTACTAGGAAATTCTTCCTTATAAAGGACTAGAAATCAGTTTCTCAGTAATAGTCATTAGGTTTGTATTGCCTCAGAACAATGAAAGCAAATGTATTTCTCCATCAAATAATTGAGTCAAATTTTCCTTTGAAAATGTTCTGGGCTCCATGTCTATTTAGTTGTTTCTTACATGCCCGTCTATATGACATCCCAGTTGTCCTGTTGGCTAAATGACACTTCATTGTCTGAAATTTTAACCTGTCCATAGATGAGATCTAACCAGTACAATTAGTTGTTATTACGTCTGAGGACCAGGGCATGACTATTCCATAAACTCTTTTTCCGTCTCTGACTTTTTGAAGCAGCAATATGATTTTAGTATATAAAATTTTATACTTTTTATAACTTTATACTTTTTCAAGCCAAGACTTGAAAATAATTGCTACCCATTAAATACTTTTTTCTTTTAAAGTGAGGACTTAATTTGATTAAATATCTTTTTGCTTGTCTGGGGCCAGATTTTGAGTCTGGGAGATCAATTAAATCTTGCTCTTGTCATCTGTCCATCAAGTTAAGTTGTCCTTTCTATCTTTGAACCTGTCACAAATGCCCCAATTTCACCAATCCGGCCATCCATTCATTCTTGTAAGAAACACTAATTCTGCCAGACACTGATGGTTCACACCTGTAATCCTAGCTCATGAGGCTGAGATCTGAGGATCACAGTTTAAAGCCAGGCCCAGCAGGAAAGCTGTAAAACTTTTGCTTTCGATTAACTACCAAAAAAGCTGAAAGTGCAGCAGTGGCTCAAGTAGCAGAGTGCTAGCTCTGAGCGCAGAAGCTCAAGGACAGCACCCAGGCCCAACACACTGAAAAACAAAAATACTGAAACAAACATTATTTCTATGTCAGATACACTGTCTAGTGTGTGCCTATGTATACAGATACGTAGACATATACACATATTTATACTGTATGCATGTTTAGGACATTAATCTTTTATATGACCCTAAATCCCTACCTACATTAAAAAAGGTAAGACTCATCATATTATGTGATGTACTTACACAATATTAGTTGTTTTTTGTTTTTGTTTTTTTGGCTTGAACTCAAGACCTGGGTATTCTTTGTACTTGAGGCTAGCACTCTACCACTTGAGCTATAGTGTCATTTCCAGCTTTTTCTAAGTAGTTAGTTGGAGATAAAGGTCTCATGGACTTTTCTGCCCAGACTGGCTTCAAACCATGATTCTCAGATCTCAGCTTCCCAAGTAGCTAGGATTACAGATGTGAACCACTGGCACCCAGCTAATATGCAGGTTTTTAAAAAGCACAAAACTGATAGTTTGTTTATAGTGTTTTAGAATGCTATGCACAAAGTGCCGAAACACACTTTTTGGTGAAAAAGCAGTGTTTCCAGCAATGTGCACAGTACACTAGCTAACAGATGTTAACTTGCACAGGTAATGGTAATTTCTCACAGTGATGGTCTTCTGGGAAGGGGTCTACAATAGGGAGGGACACTGACATTTCATCACCAGCCCCTCTATGTTATTTGAATTTCTTTTTTGGGTCCAGTCGTGGGGCCTGAATTCTGGGCCTGGGCGCTGTCCCTCAGCTCTTTTAGCTCAAGGCTAGCGCTCGACCACTTGCCACAGCGCCACTTCCAGCTTTTTTTCTTTTTGCTTATGTGGTGCTGGGGAATCGAACCAAGGGCCTCATGCATGCAAGTCAAGCGCTCTACCACTGAGCCACCTCCCCAGCCCCTGTTATTTGAATTTCTAAGCTCTTCTTTAGTGCCTGTATTACTTTTTCAATAGAAAAATTACCTAAACAATATTAACACAAAATTGCTTTAACAATTGTTCTGAGTGAGTAGTTTCCAACATCTCTCCAAATTTAATTTCTAAAATTATTTTAAACTTTCTTATATCACTGATCTCATGATTTTACATGATAGATATACACAGAATAAAAAAAAAAACAGAGTCAACGCTTGCAATGATAACAATTAGGAGGATATAAGTAAATGGTGTTATTTACGAAAAAATTATTTTTCAACACTAGAAAATTTTCATCTCTCTAACATTAGAATAATTTTCTTGTTAGGAAAGGAAATGCAGGTTTACCACTCTAAAAATATTCTGTGTATGTAAAAGGCTTAAAGATGTGCCCTTAGACCTCAGATTTCAGAATGAAAACACATCTCATAAACTATACCATTTACTTCTGCAGAAGAAGCACATGAAACTTGGAGGTTAAAAGACAGGCAGGTTAAAAGTAAGGGCAGGACAGGAGCAGAGCCAGTCTGCTAGTCTAACCTCATTATTCTGTCCTAATTAGCTCTTTAGTTAGAAATAGCACCAAAGTGGCAGATGTAGACCAATACCCTCCTCTAGAAGGAAGCCTGGCAGAGAAAGATGAAAGGAAACTGGCTGCCATGCCCATGTGAAAAGGGAGGACAGTGTGCTCACTGGCATCTTACTGTTGGAAATGTTTACACTGAGGAGAAATGTGATTTTGCTAATAAGCACTAAGCACAAACTTGGAAGAAGCTCGTGGAGAATCTGGTTGCTTATAGGGGATCTATCAGAAAAGAAAATTCCACTCAAAATGACTTTCACTGCTCTGATACTGAGTTCTGATAGGTGAACCATTTCCTAAAGTCCTTAAATATTTCTAAAAAAAAGGTGAGCCTAAATAATTCATGTGTTTCTGACAAGGTGATTTTGCTGTGTCAATTTAATGTTTAAAAATAGTTGGACACTTTTTTTGGGGGGAGGGGAGGTCCGGTCGTGGGGCCTGAACTCTGGGCCTGGGCGCTGTCCCTCAGCTCTTCAGCTCAAGGCTAGCGCTCTACCACTTGAGCCACAGCACCACTTCCGGCTTTTTTTCTTTTTGCTTATGTGATACTGAGGAATCGAACCCAGGGCCTCATGCATGCAAGGCAAGCACTCTACCACTGAGCCACCCTCCCAGCCCAGTTGGACACTTTTATGTACTAAGTGTATACTCTATATTTTACTAGAGTTTTTAAAAATAATTATGTAATTATAAAATTCTATTTTTGATCTTTTGCTTGGAGTTTGTAAGGTAATTCCTTTCAATGACTATGAATTCTTATAATTATGATTCATTGCTTTAGGACTCACAGCTGGCCATAGCTCTGATCTGCCACTCCCTCTACAGCAGGAAGACGGCTTCAGTCAGTTCGAAGGTTCACACAGAAATGAAGCCTTTTCCTGGAGCTCTGTTTAAGATGAGCACCAGGCCCAGGCAGAAATGGTGCAGGGGGTGTAGTCACTAAAAGAAGCTGCATATTGCAGCAAGGGCTAATGAAGCTCTAATTTACAGCAAAACAGGAGTTCCCAAAGAACAGTGGGAGGAACAGTAAATATCTCCAGAACACTCTGGGGTGTGTCTGGGTGAGAACTATTTTAGAAGCACACTATCTGCTGTTTTCACTATTGTGCTGTCTGTCCTAAGGATACAGTCTGAATCACAGGTGATATGCTACAGGGACACTTACCAACATTTGGGAAATTTGCACAGTTTAATTGATATTTTCCAAATGAAGAATGCATGATGTTACAAAATCATGCTTAGAACATTCATTCAAAGGAGATGAAAGCACTGCCTTGTTACTGAATACATAAAGTTCATTTATGTGATTTGATTCCATTTTGTAACTTAACTGTTGAGATATATAACTCAAGTGTTAACATAATAGTAATGAACACTCAGTTCTCTGAAAAAAACTATTTAAAAACTCTGCTATTTTTAAACTACTGTATGCATCTGTGAGGTTCAATTTTTAGCCTGTTTATCAACCACAACAGGCTGCAGAACATGACACAGAGGCAGATCCCAGGCCCTCACTGTCCTCCATTAACCCAGGTACCAAGGAAAGTTACAAGTGTATTAATGAGCCATTCCTGTCTGGACCTATTTTTGGTTTGGAAAATGCGGGTATTTGTGACTTTTAACTAAGTATCACTATTTCACAATACTGTGAAATATGTGAAATTTATGTAATCACCTACTTTCAATTAAAAAGTGAGAGAAGGGTTGGATTAGGAGCGATGGGTGGCAGTGCTGTCAGACACTTTGTATTCACATACTGTTTTGTAGAATGGGAACTTCTTTGTACAATTATTTAAAGATGATAAAAAATTTAAAAATGGAAAAATATGGCTTTGCACTTAAAAGTTGATCAGTAGCAGAATCTCTATAACATGATTGTCTTTGTGCTGAAATAAAGGACAATGATAGAAAATTTCAGAGGATAAACCAGGCAGTTTTTCTGACCACTGGTATATAGTGTGTTTAATAAAGTCACAGCCCCTGAGCAAGGGTTAGTTACTCTACAGAGTAAGCACTTATTTAAACTTCTGAACTTCCTTTGGGCCGAGTCTTAGAGCAGGCATTATTCCCACAATTTTTGGCTACTTTTGCTTTCCAAACTACTCATCAGTTCTGAAGCACTAGAACCAAACTCAAGCTTATGTTTGATACCAAGTATCACCTAATGTAAGTCTTGAAATAGGGCTCCTTTCCTTTCTTTCTCTATAGAAACAAGAAATTTTTCAATTGTACTGCTCTCAGACAAGTTACTAGTCTTAACCACTCTCCTATCAGCTTTTATTTTAGGAGGAGGAACACTCTCCAAAACCAAAGCACAGATGCTAACATCTATAATCCTAGCTATTCAGGAGGCTGAGATCTGAGAATCAAGATTTAAAACCTGCTAGACTCTTATCTCCAATTAACCAGAAAAAAGATGAAAGTGGAGGTGTGGCTCAAGTGGTAAAGCACCAGCCATGAGTGAACAAGAGAAATGACAGGAAAAGGTCCGGAATACAAGCCCCAGTTCTTGTGCATATCACATGCACACACACAGCATTATTCACAAGGAGTTTCTTACACAGGCCCTCAAAAGTCAATGTTATGGGTTGTGACAGCTTCATTTTCCATTTTGGAGGAAGAAAAAACCCAGGTAAAGTAATTCCCAAATGCCTAAAATCTGGAATTAAACAATTATCAGTCAACATGTGGCTTATCAATGTATACATTCCTTGGCATCTTGCTCTCATATGTGCAACTTTAAATTTTTCCTACTTTCTCTCTCAGGAAAATAGTAATGCCAAATGCCAAACTGCAACATGTTATTTAATTAGAGCACATGACATGCCCACAAAAACAAAATTAGAAGCCATGGTCTTTACCTTAATTCTTC
The DNA here is from genome assembly GCF_019054845.1 of Dipodomys spectabilis. Taxonomy (NCBI): domain Eukaryota; kingdom Metazoa; phylum Chordata; class Mammalia; order Rodentia; family Heteromyidae; genus Dipodomys; species Dipodomys spectabilis. Next base: position 2,964,178 of record NW_024871277.1, read on the forward strand.
TCTCGGTGTCATCTAGTTTTAACTCAGCTGACACTAGCTTCTTCGCCAAATCATCTCGTTCAGGCAGGTGTCTGGCTTCTGAGATCTTTTTCAGTTTTTGTAAAGAAAACTTTGTCCTAAACAGTTCACCTTCAGTGTCTTTCGCTTTCTTTTCTGTGTCTCGTTCTTTCTCTTGAGATTTTCTTAAGCATTCCTTGAGCACTGTAATCTCATTGTTATGACGAAGTATAAGTTGAGCAATTTCATTTTCATCTTCAAACTTATTCAGGGCTTTCTCCTGTCTATACTGAAGCCTTTTCAAAGCCTTATTTTCTTTTAGCAGCTGAGCTATCTTGACCTGGAGTTCACATACTTCATTCTGCAACGCACTGATTTTTAGCAGACTTGCAGAGAGAATGCGTTTTGTAACAAGATCAGGATCTTTCCGCAGTGGCTCTCTATTGAGATTCTGGGAGCAAAATCCCATTCGGCTGCCCTTTTTGTTTGGTACAGCTTTACAGCTTAGTTTCCTAGGAGCTAAAACAGAAACACTAATAGTGCAAAATGAGAGATAGACTAAATGTAATAAGAAAACAATAATGATGCAAAATAATAGCTACATCAAGAATACTCAGTTATTCATCTAACACACTTGGGTTCATAACATTTTTTAGTTATTTTTGCTCTGAAAAGACAACATTTAAATAATGGCTTTTATTTAATGTCTTTCTACTATTAAGAATAGCCTGGTACCTTCTAAGAAAAGATGAGAACATTCTGGCGCCTCAAGAATGGCATCCCAATAGTTTATATAGAATTATTCTACCCTGTCCTAGAATATAACAGTATCATACTCTAGGATGGCAAGTCAGATTCAAATATGAGCATCATCAGTATTAGTGAAGTGTAAGATAAACACTAGATCAGATGCAGTATCTAAGTCTTCTGTGCCGAGACAATTGGGATTGTTGTTTGGTTAAATGTGAAAATGTTTCCTCTAAATCAACTAGAATTGCTTTTCCTTATTTGGGGAAATAGGAAACCAGCATATCAACTAGTAAGAAGATTTGATAATCTGATTTGCCACTTCATAATTATCAGTACAATTCAATTAAACCATTCCACGTCATTTTCTTGACCCACAGAATGGAGACATCATCACCTCAATAGGAAGCCATGAGAGTAAATGAAGTATGCACAGAAAAAAAAGAAACCTCTGTAGCGCATTCTGTAGAATACTTATTCACTGCACACTATGTGGAAAATGAACTACACAACCTTTGGGTGGGGACAGAAAGGAATAAGGCAAGGGGTAACACTGAATACAGAATACAGAAATGTATTCTTTACCTGACTTATGTAACTCTAACCTCTCTGCATATCACCTTTATAATAATAATTTAAAATTAAAAATATTTATTATATAATTAAGAACTTATATCTTATTATCAGTCTTGAAAACCAGGAGTACAAGTATGCTTCTAAATACCTCCTTGGGGAATTTTTGTGTGATGTTCAAATTAAAACATATGACATAGTTTGAAAGAAAAAAAATTGCATTCTAAATAATAAGTATATAAAATCTCTAAAGAGTACATATGAACTTGTAAGAATTCTTACAAATTTGGAAGAATTTGAAGCTTCAAAATACAACCATCAGTTCTTTAAGACAGTGATCTGAATGTGCACAAGGTAAGAACAATGAACTGTAATCACCAAGGTGACTTGAGGATTATTTGGGTTTCCAGGAGGAAATGCATTCAGAATAAAAATGAAATGAAGGAAAACTAGAAAATCTAACTTTCCCTTCAGGTGGCACCAACCATGGATACCTGATTCATTATATAACCAAGAAATAGCAAAAACCCATTTCTACAATTTAACACCTTATGTTTCATTAAAAAGAAAATTTTACAGAGCTGTTATGAAAAACAGACTAGAAATTTCAGTTCTCAATCTTATTTCTATGCATGCTAACAAATCTGTGATGTATAAGATTATACTACTCAGACAAGAATTCATATAAATAGGAACTTATGTCATTAAAACCTGTCATTAAAACAAGACGAGATAAAAATTCCTAATATGAGATCCAAAAGTATTATTTAACATTAATTTTTCAAAATATAGCCTACTGAAAAATCAGCCTACTTCTATGTATTTTACCAAAAAACCCACTAATGGAATAGTTTCATTTCTATGAGTCTTACTTAAGTCCTCCTAAATGTCTTCTACACCCAAAGGACTCTTACATAATACTTACCTCGCTGATGCATTTGGTTATATGATACTTGTTTTTTAGTAGTTGTTTCCCTAGAATCTGTACGTAAAGTACTGACAAGAGAGGTCTGGCCAGAAGACTGTGGTGTAGTGCCAAAATCAGATGAATAGCTAGAGTGATGGTGTTTGCCACTTTTTATTTCTTGCTCAGTATCTGAACTTTTTTCTCTTTGCTCCATTGTTTGGAAAAATGGTCTTGTTTCATGTAACTTTACAGATTCGTGATAATACTGAAGAACAGTTTCATGGTATGCATATCTTGACAATAATATCTACATCTGTACAATTTTTCCCCACAATATATCTGCAATTCCACAATTCACATCACTAACCAACTGAGGAAGAAAAAGGAAAATTCATCAAGAAATTATAGAACTCTGTAATTAATTACAGTGAAAAATATGAAAAGCAACATAATATACAGATTATTATTCACTGATTTATTTGCTGGTACCAGGACTTAAACCCATGGCCTCACTCTCTCATAGGGCTTGCTTGCTACCGGCTGGCACTCTACCATTTGGGTCATACCTACAGTCACAGCCTTAAAAGCAGCAGGACTGAACTGAGATTTGTTCTTGCACACTTTTACCTTCTCTTGGTTTCACTCACCAGTGCTGTTGTGGACTAAATTAAGGAAAAAACAAATGTGATTAAAGCAATGTTACTAGTACTTAATAGCTTCTTCCCTCCACCTCCTTTTTTTTGCGGGTGGGGGGGGAGGGGAGGGGAGGGTCCGGTCCTGGGGTCTGAACTCTGGGCCTGGGCCCTGTCCCTCAGCTCTTCAGCTCAAGGCTAGCGCTCTACCGCTTGAGCCACAGTGCCACTTCCGGCTTTTTTCTTTTTGCTTATGTGGTGCTGAGGAAGCAAACCCAGGGCCTCAGGCATGCAAGGCAAGTGCTCTACCACTGAGCCACCTTCCCAGCCCTCCACCTCCTTTTTTACTACCAGAATTATTTTTAAAATAAAGTTGGCATTCTGCCAGAATTGATATTAGTAAAATTTGATAATCATTTGATTATACATGTTTATATGGTATATTCCTTGTTTTCTGGTAACATGAACATACCTTGATTTTTCTGAGGGAGTATATACCTAATTTACCTTTCTACATTTTAAAAATGGAATCATATTTCATTTTAAATAGTGTGATTAAGAATCTTTTCACTCACTTTTACATGGACCTAATAAGGAATAGCTTCAAATAGTATTACAATAGCCAACTACCTTTCTTTTATTAGTCCTACATTTCATCTTACTAATTTTAAAACATGAAAGTGAAAATGCTAAGTGAAAGCTAGGAGTTCAGGTTAATGATCAATACTAATAGAATGTGCTAAAAATGTTCAGACTTTAGAAGTAAAAAATATGATTGTGAAAACCATTTTGATATAATAAAAACAACAAAGAAAAGCCTCGTATCCACATCTTGGGGTTCATTTCACTTAGCATCATCTTATATGGTCATATGTACATAGCTTTTCAGTTTTCTTTCTCATCTGATAACATTAACATAGATGTATACTAATTACCTCAAATAAGGGAAACCATGGGACCAATATTTCTTTGGGTCTGGCTTACTTCACTTAATATGATTTTTTCCCAAGTCTTTCCATTTCCTAACAAATGTCATTCTTTCTGATGGAAGCATAGAATTCCATTGTGTGTATACACACACACACACACACACACACACACACACACACACACACACACATATAGATATATATACACACACACCACAATTTCTTGGTACATTCATCTACTGAGGGTATCTGGTTTGGTTATATATCTTAGCTGTGGTGAATAATGCTGTGATAACATAATTGTGCTGGTAGCCTTAATATGGCCTTGTTTGTGATCTCTGGTGCAAATGCCCAGAAATGGGATTGCTGGGTCACAGGGAAGCTCTGTACTATGTAATTTTTTGTTTCTTTTGTATGTTCTTCCTCCTATGGTATATCCCCTGTTATCAAATATGATTTTGGTACCCTGCATCTTGTACATACATTTATCTAATTTGGGGAGGGGAAGGGGAAAAACAAAATGCTAAAACAAGGACACAGGATGACCCATTGCAACAATAATACTCACAAGACACTATGTTGGAAATGAACTTTACAACTTTGTGTGTTGTGTGTGGGGGTGGATGGGAGGTAGGAGAGGGAAGGGAAAGTAGGAGAAAAACAGAGGGGGTAACAATGCTCAACAAGAAATGTACTCATTACCTTACTCATGTAACTTTAACCCCTCTGTACAGCATCTTTACAAGAAAATAAAATTTAAAAAAAAATTTTGGTGAAATAAGGTGTTAGGAATTTTTATCTTGAGTCTTGTTTTAATGAGGCTTTACAATCAGATCAAACAAGTTCTTATTTATATGAAATCTTGTCTGAGCAGTGTAATCTTATACAAAGATTTCTCAGCATGCTTAGTACCCTAGGTTCAAACTCCACATAAAGTAGAACAAGATTTAGAACGACTGTCTGAAAACAAAAAGGCAACACCAGTAAGACCCATATCCTATACCAATTGTACCACATATTCTATTCATCTCAGATACCACTATGGCCATCACATTATCAAAGAATTTTCAGCACTAACACTTAATGCTGCCAGAACTACCCTCAGGAGACGATTCATGGAGTTTCTAGAACAAGGGCTGGCAAAATGGATTAAGACATCATGCTTGTAATCTTTGACTACTAACTCCATTCCTGGACTTCAAGAAGTACCTCTATGGGCTGGGAAGGTGGCTCAGTGGTAGAGTGCTTGCCTTGCATTCATAAGGCTCTGCATTCGATTTCTCAGCACCACATAAACAAAAAAGGCAGAAGTGGTGTTGTGGCTCAAGTGGAAGAGTGCTAGCCTTGAGCTGAAGGGCTGAGGGACCATGCCCAGACCCAGAGTTAAGGCCCTACAACCAACAAAAAAAAAAAAAAAAAAAAAGGAAGCATCTCTAAAAATTGGGCAAAGTTGTATGCAAACGTCTGAGGCAGTAAAATGCAATTTTTAACAAACAGAAGCAACTTAAGTATCTAATCATCACAGATTAAGAAATGTACTGGAGGCTGGGCACTAGTGGTTCAGACTATCCTTGCTACTCTGGAAGCTGGAGGCTGAGATCTGAAGTTTGAAATTAAGCCAGCTAAGGCAGACAAATTAACCACTAAAAACCTGGAAGAAGAGGTTTGACTTAAGTGGCAGAGCACCAGCAATGAGCAAAAAGGGCAAGCAAGAGTACAAGGCCCTGAATTCAAGACTCAATACTTGCAAAAAAAAAAAAAGGAGAAGAGGAGGAAGAAGAGAAGTAGAAGAGAAAGATGAGGAGGAAGAAAGAAGGAAGGAGGAAGGATGCAGTTTAGATATGTAAAAAGAAGCTATGCTTCATCTAATAGAAAAAATGAAAGTTCTTGACTTAATGAAGAAAGAAAAATATCTTATATAGAGGTTCATACCTAAAAGACATTTTGAGAAGGGTACATTTGTTTTATTGTTTTACTACAGTATACTGTAATTATCATACTTTAATTTTACCAGTATAATCTCTTACTGTGTCTGACTCACTGTAGGTAGGTATGTGCAAAAAAACAGAGCAGTTGTGGGGCTCCCTGCTGCCTACAATTTCTGGGGTCTACAGAGGCCCTACAACATTCCCCAGCAGATAAAAGAGGACTACTGTTTGAATCTTGGACAATGAAAGATTGGTATTTAGATTTTATTTTAGATGACTGCAACAAGCAACTATATTTTGGTTACACAAGTTTTCTTCTTTAAAAAATTTCAATCATTTTTTTTTTTTTTTTTGCCTTTTTTATCCCTGAACTGGGGCTTAAAAACTAGACCGAGGCATTGTACTTGAGATATTGTGCTCAAGGCTAGCACTCTATCACTTGAACCACAACTCCACTTCCAGCTTTTTGGTGGTTAGAGATAAGAATCTCATGGACTGAGATCCTCAGATCTCAGCTTCCAGAGTAGCTAGGATTACAGGTCTAAACCTCATTTCTTCCTCTTATGATATCAATAATACTTACCAAGTTCTTCCTTGTATCAATGGTTTGAAACCTATTATATTCCTCTTAAAGACACTGTTCCTAATTTTCCTATTGGGGTAATTTCCAATTACTTTCTAGGCCTATTGTGTTATTCTGGACTTATTAGGCCCGATTGGTGTATCATTTCTTTTCAGCTATGTCATACTCTTTCTTAGTTTTTATGATCACATCCTTAAATAACTTTTTCCATAAAGGACACATGATTCAGGAAGCAAATGCTCTTAATTCCTTGCATTTTGGTGTTCCACTTGACAGTTTCTCTCAGAACTTTGAAGACACTGCTCCATTGTCTTTTAAACCCTCAATATTTTTTTCTCAGACATTTCTCATAGTCATTTTTTTATTAAAATGTTTTTGAGCTCTTAGCATATAATAGTTCTGAGTAAGAAAATATGAATGCGTGAAAATAACATAATAAAACCTGTTAACATTATTCTTTTAAAGGAGGAGGAAAATAAGAAAGGACAATTGAGAGACCAGGATCATAGAACATTATATCCACATACCACACTGAAGCCACTCTATGCAAGTAATACATGCTAGTAAAAAATGTGTGGAGAGGGGTAATGTATTTCATTTAGCTCTCAACTCAATGGTGATCAAAACATTAACTAGCTAAGAGGAAAAAGAAAAGTTAAGTCTTGCCAATTTCAATCCCTAAAAATTGTTTCTTTTTCTAAAATGACCAAGAGTACCAATGGATCAATACTAGAAAACTATCATGTCTGATACTTAACATTTTTCATCCAAAAATAAATGCTGAATAAAATCCCAAACAGTATAAGTGATGTATAACAGGTCAGAAAAAGAGGCTACATTGTGCTGCAGTTTCCTTGATATTCAGTAGCAAATGAGGTAGAAAGTAAGTGGTCAGTGATAGAGTCCACTGTATGTAATTTCACAATCATAGTCTAATTCATGTAAATGTAACAAAGGCTTTTAGTTTTAACCCTCTTTTCTTTTCTTGTTTTTCCAGGCATGGGGCCTTAACTCTGGGCCTGGGTGCTGTCCCTCAGCTCTTCAGCTCAAGGCTAGCGCTCTACGACTTGAGCCACAGCGCCACTTCCGGCTTTTTTCTGCTTATGTGTTGCTGAGGAAGCGAACCCAGGGCCATATGCATGAAAGGCAAGTACTCTTCCACTGAGCCACCATCCCAGCCCCCTAAATTTTTTTAATTGCTAATTTTCTGTCATAGTCTTGTGCCCAGTTTCTTTGTATACAATCCTGCTGCCCTGGCTAACTTTCTGCAGGCAAAGAACTCACAATACACAATGGAAAACAAACCAAGAAAGAAATGCATACGGAAACCATCTCCCCAGAAAGGAAATGAAATATTTAAGGTAAGCTCAACATTAAAAACAAAAGGATACTATACTGCTAAAATATGACTACAACTGTTACTTCAACAATGACCAAAGATTAATAAAAATAAAAACCAAGCTGTTACATGTTTCTGCACAATTCTAAGCATTTTCAAATATGATTACTGCTTTTATTTGCACCACACCTCTTTTTTTTTAATCAAGCCACATTTGTTTTTGTTTTTTTAAATTACACCTATGCCTGGATTTTAGGCTTGGATTTCAAATATGATGAGTCAGATCACTGTAAATGTTATCTTAAAACATAAGGTATGATTAACTTCTTTTAAACAGCATATTGAAACAATGGCCTCAATAAAAGCTATTTAAGAAAAGCAGTATGTACTCTCAAAGTTAGTCAAATGACAGCACAGAAAGTTTCCTCTTTCACTCAAAAGACATTTACTGAACAACTATTAAGTGTCAGACATGGAACCATGATTAGAGCTGAAAATATAATAAGCTGGGTGCCTGTGATCATGCTTGCAAACCCTAGCTACTCAGGAGGATGAAATCTGAGGATTATGATTTGAAACCAGTACATGCAGGAAAGTCTGTGTGACTACTTATCTCCAAAGAACTGGCAAAAAAAAAAAACAAAAACAAAAACAAAAGTTGTGACTCAAGTGGTAGAACGCCAGCCTTGAGAGAGAAAAAAAAGGACAGCACCCAGACCTTGAGTTCAAGTCCAGTATTGGTACTCGTGCACATGTGCACATATACACTATGCACAAGGGGAGCCTTCAGATGGAATAGTTGGCAGGGAAGATGATTAAGTACATTATCAGACACAATGGGTTTGCCATATCTAAGGGGAATCCACGAATAAATACCAAAACCTAGCTACTTTAATACTTCAAAAGTTTGCAAACCAAGGGAAAGAATGAACTCAGCTCGGAAAAGTTCACAGAATACTGGTTTTGAAGAAAAGCAATAAATGTTGGACAGAGGCAAAGGATCCCACAAAGGAGTTACTGACAGCAAGAAAACTCAGAGAGAGAGTAGCATTGAGTGAATTACAGTTTCCCATGTTGAAGAGAAAAGATGTGACTTTGGCCAAAGAGAAATCTCTTTTCCAAGGGCACATATGGCCTTTTGTATTTGAATGACACTTGATCATCTTAAGAGAACCAAAACAAGCTACAACTTCCTTTTAGACGCTTGGATAATATATGTACTATTCAACAGGCAACAGATCTCAAAGTGAAATGTGTAAAACAATAATGTAAAATTTGAATGTAGAACTACAAATGGGAAAAACACTGACTGAAGTAACAACAATAAAAAGACAGGAAATTTTCATCCATTTACCTTTTCCACAATGCAAGAACCCTTTCTCTGCAAAAGGAATCAAATGATGATCTTTGCGCTGAAGAGATCTAACCCTAAGGGTAAAGGTTGGGCATAAATGCACATATGACTAAGTATACTTTTCTACAGAGAGAAGATTGGGAGGAGAAGGGTTTGCTCTTCCATTTACTCACGTGCAGGTACGTGACACATCTACTTTTCCTATTCTCAAAATAGCAACTTATTAAGTGACTAACATCAGTGCTTTGTTCAAGGCAACCCAGGGATGAAGAGGATTTCTAAATTCAAAGGAACTGCTATGCACCCAACAAGAATCACAGGGTAGCCCCAATACCCACTTTCCCAACTCTCTTGGGCCAATAGGACAGATTTTTGTTGTCACAGAACCTTTATTCCTCATTTGATCCCTGCAGAACGTGTAATAAAAGAGGGTGACCAAAAGTTTTTCTTCTGCTGTAACCACAATCCAGTAGTAATAAATGTCTAATTATCCTTCCTCTCCCCTTCTCAGAATTCCTGCCTAGGCTGCTGTGCCGAGCACGCATATAGCATCACGCTTAGACTAATAGGTTTCATTCAATTTATTCAAACCCTTCAAATATAATCCACACCAATAACTAATTCGTATGCCTCATTCTACTAAACGTGTCCCACACCCAGGGAGCTCACGTGGCATGTCACTTGGTCCAGAGGTTCAGGGGAGTCCACAGAGGGTGTCCTCCCAGCTGCTCTGAGTCACTGGAGTGTGGTGGCTGCATTGCCGGGCTGAGTGCTCCAGTGGAGGGCCGGTCTGGTCAGACGTGGAGTCACCTCGCTTGGGGAGGCCCTTTCACTGAGTCTCTGCTCCTCTGGGTTTTTATATGTTTTCGGCTGGGCGGCTTCACTTCTGCCACTGTCTGGTTATTGTTCCGGCTGGGGATGCCTTGCTTTGGCCGAGCCAGCTTCTCCTTGGGGGCTGGTTGCCTTGGTGACGGTTCTGTAGGCTCCCTGGGTGTGTTCTTATCTCTATATTCCATAGTTCGAACTTCTAACTCCTAATTTTATAGCTTAATATTCCATACTATTTCACAGCACACATACAGTCAATACATTCCTATTCAGTAACTTACCAAGTTAGTATTCGATAACACGCCATATCAGTATTCAATTAACACACTATGTCAGTATTCAATAACACACTATGTCAGTATTCCATAATATTCACTAAGGTGCCAAGGTCCCGTTAGCTCTGGGCGACTTCCATCGCTGCTCCCCTGCACCCTAGATCTGCCCCCATCTCCCGACCCTCGCCCCCAACAGCCGAGCCCTGACTTGCTCTCGGGTGACCCACATCCCGAGCCCCAGGTCCTTCCTCCTCCCTAATCCGCTCCCGCCCCCGTCCACCCGCAAGCACCAGGCGGTGCCGCCGGCCTCCCGCCCGCATCCTCCACGCCCACCCGACGCCCCAAGGCCCGCCCCCGGCCCGCCCGGCCCACCGAGCCAGCGCGGCGCCGCCTCCTTGCCTTCGCTGCCTGTGCCCGACGTCCAGCCGCCGGGTCGATGCCGCGCGGGAGAATGCGGTTGGGCGCGGGGCGACTGAGGTGGGCGCGCACAGCCTGGACGCGGGAGTGAGGGGGGGGGGGGGGAGCAGCGCGCAGAGTCTGGACGTGGGGATGGCACGGGGGCGGGACCGGACGGCGACGGCGGCGACCTGGACTCCAGGGTAACGGGTGGAGGCCCACACTGCACCGCGGATCCCGTGGCCAATCATGTCTCTCCTCGCCTTCCTATTGGCCGGTCTCTCCAAGTCGCCCTTGCTATTGGCGTTGGTGGAACCGGAAGGCCGGACTATGGGCACGAGGGAAGGCGGCCATTGGCCTGTCGTGTGGGCTGCGGGCCACAGCGGAGAGGACCAGGCCAATGGCCGGAGCTGCGGGCGAGGCGGGGCCGCCTGAACCACGGGGTGGCATTCGGACTGTGAGAATGGCCAGTGTCTGAGACACCGATCCTGGCCTCGGGTCTTGTCCGACTGCTCAGTTTAAACGCCGCACCGGGGTGCCCCGCCTCGGCGCCCTCCCCGTCCGCAGCGCAGCGCAGCGCGGCCCGCACGCGGCCTGAGGCGGTCGGAGGTCGGGGAGCCGTCCGGGCACGCGAAGCTGTTTAAGGACGCCCGCGCGCCGCGCTCCCTGGAACGGTGGCGAGAGCCTGGCTGGGGACTCGCACCTGGTGCCCGGCTACTCAGGAGGCTGAGATCTGAGGCTCCGGGTTCGAAGCAGCCCTGACAGGAAAGTCCATGAGACTCTAAGCCGGAAGTGGAGCTGTGGCTCAGGAGGTAGAGCCCTGGCCTTGAGTGAGAAAGCTCGGGGCAGCGGCCCGGCCCCGAGTTCAAGCCCCCGTCCTGGCACTCCCACACGAAAAAGGCGATGGCTTAGGAACAGCGCTCACCAGAATCAGGGACTTCTTTCTGGCTGGCGAGGAGCGGACAGCCACCACTGTCCCTCAGCACCCAGAAGGCTCCGCAGTGCCATCCACCCTCACGTACGACTGTGGGCGACAGCTGACAGCCATTGGTTACACCTGAGGACACAAATTCGGAGCGCAGAGAATTTGCCTGGTGATTCCATAGTAGCCAACGGTAATTCCAAGACAAGCTAAGCCTTATTCTAGTCCTGCGGGGGCAGGGTCGGGTTTAGCCCCTTCAGTACATGGTTCACCCACAGGTGGACAGTTACTGTTAAGCAAGAAAATGAAACATCAGCAGTCTCCAAAAATTGTCTAATTGTATACCCTATTTTCAAGGTCCTAGAATGTGCAGTTTTATTCATCCTGCCATATTTAAAATAACTGTCACGGGCTGGGAAGGCGGCTCAGTGATAGAGCGCTTGCCTTGCATGCTCGAGGCCCTGGATTCGATTCCTCAGCACCACATAAGAAAAAAGCTGGAAGTGGCGCTGTGGCTTAAGTGGTAGAGCGCTAGCCTTGAGCTGAAGAGCTGAGGGACAGTGCCCAGGCCCAGAGTTCAGGCTCCACGACCGGACCCCCCCCCCAAAAAAAAAATAAAATAAAATATCACTATTTGACTTTTTTTTTTTTTCCGGCCCTAGGGCTTGAACTCCTCGGGGTCTGGGTACTGTGCTCAAGACGAGCATTCTACCACTTGAGCCACAGCGCCACTTCAGGCTTCTGAGTAATTTATTGGAGGTAACAGTTTCACGGACTTTTCTGCTAGGGTTGGCTTCAAACCGTGATCCTCAGATCTCAGCCTCCTGAGAAGCTAGGATTACAGGTGTGAGCCACTGGTCCCTGCCACTATTTGACTTTAAAAAAAAAAATCAAAAGAATTTATAAACTACTAGAAGTAAAGACAGATTTATTGAATTAACTTTTTGAAAGTTGGTGCACTGTATGTGATAATTTCAGAAGGTTTGCACAATATTATCTGGTCTTGATAGAAGTCATTTTTGTTAGGGCTAGAATTTTCTCAGATTAAAACATTTGCCATTTCATTTCATAGTATACTACCAAACAGTCATCCTTTCTGAAAAAAAAAATGAAGCTACATTTTTGTTGTTGGTGGTGGTTGTTGGTCATGGGGCCTGAACTCAGCCTGGGTGCTGTCCCTCAGCTCTTCAGCTCATGGCTAGCGCTCTACCACCTGAGCCACAGAGCCATTTCCGGTTTTTTCTGCTTATGTGGTGCTGAGAAATTGAACCCAGGGCTTCATGCATGCAAGGCAAGCACTCTACCACTGAGCCACCTTCCCAGCCCGAAGCTACATTTTTTTTTATATTTCTACCAATTGAAAGATTTTTTTTAAACAGGCTTACTGGTTTTTTAAAGTTCATACTAATGAAATATTCTAGTAATGACAAGTAATTTGGAGTTTTATTTCTAATGACCCTGGGCTTCTATTGCAATTGCAACAACTCTAGATTTGCTATCTTGCTAACTGAACATTCATTTTCTGCCTTCCCAGCGTTGTCTTCTTTATGCCAATGAGAGGATATTAAAATTCTTCTAAAGAAACAGATTTGTTTAGAAATTTCCCAACATTAACATAGGCAGGGTGATAAGTACTCTTCCACCAATTTCTAGATTGGCTAAACTAGAAATTACAATGACCTTAGATCAAAGCCTCTTGAGTAGCTAGGATTATAGGCGTGAACCACTAGCACTTTGCAACATTAACTGTTGAACTTTAATAGTATTTGTTTTATATTGTTGGTGCTGTCCCGGAGCTTTTCTGCTCAAAGGTAGTCCTTTACCACTTGAGCCCCAGCTCCACTTCAGGCTTTGTTTTGGTGGTAACAGAGGTAAGAGTTTCATAGACTTTCCTGCTCAAGCTGGCTTTGAACTACAATTCTCAGATCTCAACCTCCTGATTAGCTAGGATTAAAGACATGAACCATGTGTGCCTGGTTCTAATAGGTAAAAAGCAAGTGAGTACCTTAGGAAAATTTGGGTTGGCTATAAGATGTAGTACAATGAAACTTTGTGGCTCTTATGCAAACTTAGTCTATTCTAATTATTGTTGCTTGCCTTTGCAGTACAGAAAGCTAGAATTTTTTCATTATTGCTCTGTATAAAGGATGGTTTTTTTGTAGGTTTGGTGGAATTAGTTAATTATTTTGGTAGTGGAAAGAGAAGTTATACCATTGAGCTTTTTACTAGTAATTTTCGTATATTTTTTAAATTGCGGATGAGTCATTAACAGGAGCTGAATTTCATGGAATGGATTTTAATTTCTAGTACTTCTGCTTTTGTCTCACATCCAAAGAACTGAACCTGAAACTGGTTTAAGTTATTTTTAAATACAAGTTATCAGATTTCATTACTGTACAATTACATCTTTAACTTTTCCCAAGGGTCAATGGGACAGAAATAGCATTAAGGAATATAAACCATAGCATGTCTGTATGAAGTGTTTTAGGCCTGAAAGGGAGAATGTCAATATGATTTTCTTAGGACACAACTGCTTATTCTCAAATAGAAATAATCCACAGAAAATTGTTAAATTGACAACAAATATGCTATATAAAGGAAAGAGAGATTTTAATTGTTTTGGTTTGGGCATGCTAAAATTTCCCTTTATAACAGGAAGATAGCATAGAAAATTTGCAAAGGAAAATTACTATATTAGAGACTTTCGCTCACTCATTAAAAACATACTGAGCAGCTATTTAGCATCCTTTGTAGATTAGAAAGATGAAAAGTAGAGACTTTCATCTCCTTATCCCTCCAAGTGTTGACTAAAGAACAAGGAAGAGAAATGAAACTCTGGCTGTAAGAACTGTGTAATAATAAGAGTGATTATTAAGGTGTCCTTAAGTTGCCAAGGGACTTGGAAGAGAAAGACAGCTTACCCAGATAGTCCAGGTAAGTTTTCTCAGAAGAAAACTTTGGGGGGATGTATGCTATGGGAGAGCTAGTCAGAAAGAGATGAAATATACGAGCTAGGTAGAGAAAATCACTTAGTCAGACATAATGGGGAAAGGCAGTGGGTGGAACAGGATCCCAGAAGTGAGCAGTTTATGGCTTTCAGAGAGCCAGATGCTGGTTATCTACCTTTTTATGAAACTTGTTTAATCCCCGATACCATACCATAGCATAGATAAGACTAATGAGTTTCTTTAAATAGAGTCTGATAAAGATTGGGTCTTCAATTTAGAAAGATGATCTCAGAGGTGCCATGCAAAGACCAGAGGCACAAAGCTTTAGAAAGGGCTCTGCACCATGGGCAGGACCTGGGGAGGACCTGGATGGACACGTGGGGGCTGAGCAGGACCTGCTCCTGGCCCACAGTTCCTCATCTTCTGTACTCATTTCAGTCCTTACTACAGCTCCTTTTCTTAGTACAACTCAGGATGTTGTGTTTTTGTTACAAGTGAAGCCTGGGGCTGTGCATATTTACAGTTAGGAAACTAAAAGTGGAGGACTTAAATTCTTGTCAAATCCAAGACCTGAGGTTGTAATCATTATGAATCATTAAATCAATTTGCATTCGATGACCATGTGGATATAGAACAAAATTTCAGAGTATATTGCATACATTAAGGATAACTAAATTTTGTGAAACTTCTTCGTCTTGGTAGTATTGGGGTTTGAACTTGAGGCCTCACACTTGCTAAGGCAAGTTCTGTCACTTGAGCTGTGCACAATGCCTTTTATTTTTCAGATATAGTCTAATGCTTTTCCTTGCACTAGGATCCTCTTATCTCTACATTCTCTGCAGCTGGGATTATAGGCATATACCACCAGGCCTATCTCTATTATTTTTATGTTCATTTGATATGCAGTTCTCAAAAGTTTTAAAAGCATTTGAAAATGACCGCACTATGTTATCCTGCTGTCCTAGTGTGGAGAGAAAGTGGATGTCTACTACCTGTGTTATAAGACTAGGTAGATGACAGGAGGTATATGTGAGAGGGTGATTGGAGAAGAAGGAACCTAGGTTGGTATTAAATGTCTAAGAAACTTGACAGCGTCCCCCAAGGCAGTGAGTACAGAAAGCATGTAAAGTTAAGTCACAGTAATGAGCAGTTAGGAGTCCAAGTTTGAGATACTTATGAGACAGGCAGATGAAACACAGATGGCAAGATTCTTAGGAAGTCAAACATACATTTCTAGTGTGACTTAGTAACGTACACAGAATAAAAGCATGTATTAATACTTTACCAACAATGATCATAGCAGCTTTATATTATGCAAAATAGGAAGCACAGTGAGAATGCATTGTTAAAATAATACCATTACAATACAGTTAGGCATCCATGGCTCACACCTGTAAATCCTAACAACTCAGGAAGCTGAGATCTGAGGATCAAGGGTCAAAGCCAGCCTGGGCAGTTAAGTCCTAGAGACACTTATCTCCAATTAACTACTAAAAAGTTGGAAATGTCACTGTGGCTCAGAGTGGTAGATCACTAGCCTTGAGCACAGTGCTTAGGCCCTAAATTCAAGCCCCAGGAACAGCATGTGCGTGCGCACTCACACGTGCACACACACACACACACATACATACTCATACATATAAACCTTTACAATGTAATGCTGATTGTCAATATATACTGATAAACATGGATAAATTTCAAAGCTATGATAAAATCAGACAGCAAAATGCAGTCTATATAAAATATTATACTTTGTCCCAGATATATGTGCAATCGTGATGTTGTAATTTTTAGAGTATGCTTCATTATGTTACTACATGGTTTAAAAAGTGGCAAAATTGCCAGGCACTGGTGGCTCAAGCCTGTAATCCTACCTACTCAGGAGGCTGAGAGCTGAGGATTATGGATTAAAGCCAGTCCTGGAAGGAAAGTCCATGAGACTTTTATGTCCAATTAACCACCAGAAAACCAAAAGTGGCACTGTGGCTCAAGTGTTAGAGCACTAGCGTTGAGCTCAGGAGCTCAGGAACAGTGCTCAGGCCCAGAGTTCATGCCCTATGATGGACCAAAAAGAAAAAAAGAAAAAGTGGCAACATTTATCTAGACTAATAAAACTCACAATTGCCAGTAGGATTGAAAGTTACTTTTGGGGGTGTTATCACTATGCCATAATGTAAGTTAATCTCTATCAAAATATTCATATTTTGCCACAAGTGAACTTTTGCAGTTTTTAATATATTTATATGTATATAATAAAAATATGTAGAAACAAACAAGATCCATGAATAATCGAGTTAATCTAACTGCCTTATATCATTAAATTTTTGTATTCTCTTTATCACTTAGACGTGCTTCCCTATTTCTTTTTAGTAGTATGGCCACTAAAGTTTCAAACTTAAATTCTTTTCGGGCGACGGGGCAGTAGGGAAACGCCACAGCTCTCTCCAACCAAAAAGAGAGTTCGAGTTCCAACCTTTAATCTCCCCAAGAGACCGACAACAACAAAAAGACGAACACTCAGAGAAAAACCAGAGGTGGAAAATAACAAAAAAAGAAAGAGAGGAAAAGAAGAATTTCAGAACAGAGAAGAGCGAAGACCCCTCCCCCAACCTTTACTGGCCGCGCGGCAGTGCGCCAAGCCGCCGGCCAGCCGGCCCGGCGGGGGCTGCCGGAGCCACAGAGACACAGGGGGCTGCTTGCAGATCACCAGGTACCGGATTGCAGAACAGCGGATCGCCAGGAACAGAGAAACCTACCAGCCGGGAGTCTCCAGGAGGATCCCACCCCACCCATCACTCTCCACCGGAGCGGAGAGGCTCCATCCCGCCAAAGCCGCCCGGCACCAGCAGCGCCACAAAGGGACCTGTCGCGATCGATCGCAACGACCCGGCGGGGGGCCGCCCAACCCAGCCCGCAACCACCCCAACTGAACTCGGACTGCAACAACAACTGACGGACTGCAACAACAACTGACGACCTACAGGGTGAGTACCCATCAGGGGACAGGGAATCCATCAAGGGAGACCAGAGCTGGAGGGAATCCCCAGACCCTGACCTAGACTCCCTACCCCAACACCCGGACCACAGGACCCACTAAAACTGGGAACTGTTCGAGAGCCCCACCAGCCGGTGGAGCACACTCTGCTGGCCAGGCCAGAGCAAGAGCGCCCCGGGAAGGGAGCTTAAATGCTCAAGCCAGGAACAGTGCCCCTGGGTCAAGACTACCAACAGTAGAAGAAATTTGAACTGTGTCCTCCAGGCTGCATAACCAAGGTGGTATACACATTAGCACAGGCCTAACGAGCGCGCTCCAGGCTGGGGCCGGAACCAGGCCAGGGGACCGGCGCCTGAACAAAGCAAAAAGGGTCAGAAGTGGGGCTGTGGCTCAAATGGTAGGGTGCCAGCCCTGAGCTGAAGAGCTGAGGGACAGCACCCAAACCTAGAGTTCAAGCCCACAACCAGCCCAAAACAAACAAAAACACATCAGGAGCCCATAGCAGACTCCAGTATTTGGGAGAGGGCATCCAGAGCATCTGATCTTCCCAAGAGCACCCGCAGGAGCAAACACAAGCAGTCTAGGCTGCTCAACCCTTCCAAAGGCGGGAATTGCTACAGCAGAGAGCTGAGAATCCTAAGTGAATAGCAGCTGGAAATAGGCTCCCAACAGAATCCAGATCAGACACAGACTCTCTCTACCAATAGAGAATCAGCAACCAAGCAAAGACAGACACACCAAAACAAGATTGAAGAGCAGTCTCCTGAACCCCCATGCGAAAATCACAGAGAAAAATCACAAGGTTTACCACTACCCAGGACAGCAAGCTCACCTCAAAAGCCAGCAGCCACGCAGGGGAGAGCCCCAGTGGGAGCAAAGCAGGAATGGAAGACAAAAACTACATCCAAGGGTTGCTGGAGGCAATGACTCAAGAAATAAAGCGAGAAATGGATCAGAAATTGAAAGAGCACAAGGATGAACTATCAAAAGATATACAGGATATCAAACAAAAATTGGATGCAAAAATAGAAGCTGCACAAACCTCAGTAAGAAGTGAGATAAACGCCAAATTAGAGGTAATGCATACTGATATCACCTCATTGAGAGGTGAGATCAGTACTCTGAGAACCAACATTGAATCCATAAAGGGATCCATTTCCATCATGCAAACCACAATAGAAGCCACGGTCAACAGAGTGAATGAAATGGAAGGTAGAGTGTCAGATACAGAAGACAGAATACACCAACTGGACCAAAAAGTGACAGATATGGAAAAATCACTCAAATTAAACCAAAGGGAAATTCAAGAGCAAGCAGATAATGCTAAAAAATTTAACCTTCGCATAATCGGAGTGGACGAAGGTGAGGAATTCCAGAGCAAGGGAATGCAACACCTATTTAACAAGATAGTCAATGAAAATTTTCCCCACCTCAAAAACGACCATCTTAACTACATCACAAAAGCTTATCGAACACCCAACAAGCAAGATCCCAGGAGAAACACTTCTAGGCACATAATAGTAACAATGATGGATCTGAATAATAAGGAAACAATCCTGCATGCAGCAAAAATGAAGAAGGAGCTATACTACAACGGGAAAAAAATTAGAATCACTGCAGATCTCTCCACACAAACAATGAATGCAAGAAAAGCCTGGGAAAGCACCATACGAGCCCTGAGAGCCAATAACTGCCAACCCAGACTGATATACCCGGCAAAGCTAGCATTCACATTCGATGGAGAACTGAAAACTTTTAATAGCAAAGAAAAACTAAATGAATACATAAACATTAAGCCAGCATTACAAAGAATTCTAAGAGGGGGGACACAACCTGAAGAAAGCAACCAGGAACTGGGACCTGCCCCAAACAGGCATTACTCAAAGTCTAACTGAGCAAGCACAGGAGGAAAGGAAAGAAGAAAAACTTAGGAAAACGGAATGGCAGGGACAACAATGCATCTCTCTATACTTTCTCTTAATATAAATGGGCTGAATTCGCCAATTAAAAGAAAACGAACTGAGGACTGGATCAGAAAACAAGACCCATCCATCTGTTGCCTTCAGGAGACCCACCTCTCAGCCAAACATACAAACAAACTCAGAGTGAAGGGGTGGAAAAGGATCTACCAATCAAATTCCCCCAATAAGAAAGCAGGTGTAGCTATCCTGATATCTGACAAAATAAACTTTTCATTAAAATCAGTACAGAAAGACAAGGACGGACATTACATATTAATAAAGGGAACAATCCAAGAGGAGGATATAACCATCATCAACTTATATGCCCCAAATATCGGTGCACCCAGATATGTTAAACAAATGCTCTCAAACTTACAGAATAAAATAGATCCCAATACGATAATACTAGGAGACTTTAACACGCCACTCTCACCAAAGGACAGGTCTACCAACCAGAGGATTGGCAAAGAAGCTACCGAATTAAGTGAGGCCATACTTCAAGCGGAATTAACTGACATCTACCGAGTATTTCACCCTAAAACAACACAGTACACATTCTTCTCAGCAGCTCATGGAACTTTCTCCAAAATAGACCATATCATAGTTCATTCAAGGAACTTAAGCAAATACAAAGGGATCGACATAATCCCCTGTATCCTATCTGACCACAGTGGAATCAAGCTAGCTCTCAATAACAAAGCATACCGCAGAAATTTCTCTAATACATGGAAATTGAACAGCACACTCCTTAACAAGGCCTGGGTAACAGAAGAGATCAGAGAAGAAATAAAGCATTTCCTAGAACTCAATGAAAATGAAAACACCTCACAAAGAAACTTGTGGGACACAGCAAAAGCAGTCCTGAGGGGCAAATTTATTGCCCTCAGTGCCCACATCAAGAGAATGGAGACAGACCAAGTAAATAATCTCATGTTGCAACTAAAACAGCTAGAAAAACAAGAAAAAATGGGACCTAAAGCTACTAGACGAAGCCAGATAACCAAATTGAGAGCAGAGATTAACCAATTAGAAAATCAGAAAACCATAACCAAAATAAACCAAACAAAAAGCTGGTTCTTTGAAAAAATAAACAAAATTGATGGCCCGTTGGCAAGATTAATTAAAAAAAGAAGAGAGGAAACCCATATTAATAGGATTAGGGATGCCACGGGAAACATCACAACACGTACCCAAGATATCCAAACAATTCTAACAGACTACTTTCAAAAGCTATACTCTCTAAAGGAAGAAAATCTGGCGGAAATGGATGCATTTTTAGAGAAATACAAGTTACCCAAACTGAGCAAAGAAGAAGTTAACCAATTAAATAAGCCAATATCCTATAATGAGATACAGGAAGCTATCAAAAGTCTTCCAACAAAAAAAAGCCCAGGACCAGATGGATTCACAGCAGAATTCTATAAGACCTTTAAAGAAGAACTAATACCCATACTCCTCAAGCTCTTCAGAGAAACAGAGAAGGAGGGAGCTATCCCAAACTCATTCTACGAAGCCAATATCACACTCATCCCCAAACCAGGCAAAGACCCAACCAAAAAGGAGAATTACAGGCCAATCTCCTTGATGAACACAGATGCAAAGATCCTTAACAAGATTCTAGCTAACAGAATCCAGAAACACATAAAAAAAATAATACACTATGATCAGGTAGGCTTCATCCCAGAGACACAGGGATGGTTTAACATACGTAAGTCAATAAATGTAATCCAGCATATCAACAGAGCCAAGGTCAAGAATCACATGATTATCGCCACAGATGCAGAAAAGGCCTTTGATAAAATTCAACATTCATTCATGCTAAAAGCTCTGGAGAAAATAGGAATAGAAGGAACATTTCTAAAAACAATAAAAGCCATTTATGACAGACCAATAGCCAATATTATACTTAATGGGGAAAAGCTACAACCAATCCTCCTAAAAACAGGAACAAGGCAAGGATGTCCACTGTCTCCACTCCTCTTCAACATAGTCCTAGAACCCTTAGCCAGGGCAATAAGGCAAGAAAAAGACATTAAAGGGATCCGCATAGGGAAAGAAGAAGTGAAACTATCCCTTTTTGCAGACGACATGATACTATACCTCCACGATCCCAAAAACTCCATCCCCAAACTTTTAGAAATCATAAGTCACTTCGGCAAAATAGCAGGATACAAAATAAACCCACAAAAATCAGTTGCCTTCCTATACACTGATAACGCACAGGAAGAGAGGGAAATAAAGGGAGCAACCCCATTCACAATAACCTCCCAAAAAATAAAATATTTAGGAATTAACCTAACCAAAGATGTAAAAGAACTATTTAATGAGAACTATAAAAAGTTAAAGAAAGAAATTGCAGAAGACACTAGGAAATGGAAAGACCTCCCATGCTCCTGGATAGGCCGACTTAATATAGTAAAGATGGTGATACTTCCAAAATTAATATACAAATTCAATGCAATTCCTATTAAAATCCCAATGACGTACATCACTGAAATACAGAAAACAGTCCAAAAATTTATATGGAACAACAAAAGACCTAGAATAGCCAAAACAATTCTAGGGGATAAAGACAATATGGGAGGGCTATCCATGCCGAACTTCAAACTCTACTACAGAGCTATAATCACAAAGACAGCATGGTACTGGCACAAAAACAGACCCGAAGACCAATGGAACAGAATAGAAGATCCAGATATAAATCCACAGGCCTACAGCCAGCTGATATTCGACAAAGGAGCCAAAGACATACAATGGAAGAAACACAGCCTCTTCAACCGCTGGTGCTGGGAAAACTGGGCAGCCACATGCAGAAAACTAAAAGTGGACCCCAGCCTATCACCATGCACCAACATCAACTCAAAATGGATTAAAGACCTTAACATTAAACCTGAATCTCTGAAACTACTGCAGGACAGAGTAGGAGAGACACTTGAACTAATAGGCACAGGAAGGAACTTCCTGAACAGAGTCCCAGGGTCACAACAAGTTGGAGAGAGACTCGACAAATGGGACTACCTTAAAATAAAAAGCTTCTGCACAGCTAAATCTATCGCAACTAAGCTAGAAAGACAACCAACTAATTGGGAAAAAATATTTACCAGCAATATATCAGACAAGGGGTTAACATCCTGTATATACAGGGAACTCAAGAAACTAATCCCTCCCAAACCTAACAAACCAATTACTAAATGGGCAAGGGAACTAAAGAGGGACTTCTCAAATGAAGAAATAAAAATGGCAAAGAAACACATGAGGAAATGTTCATCATCCCTGGTGGTGAAGGAAATGCAAATAAAGACAACCCTGAGATACCACCTTACCCCAGTCAGAATGTCCCACATCCACAAATCAGCCAACGACAAATGCTGGAGGGGATGTGGAGAAAGAGGAACCCTATTACACTGCTGGTGGGAATGTACACTTATACAACCACTTTGGAAAGCAGTCTGGAGGGTCCTTAGAAAGCTAAAGATTGACCTCCCTTACGACCCAGTCATACCACTTCTAGGCATCTACCCTGAACAACAGGAACCAATATACAAGGACACGTGCACCTCCATGTTTATTGCAGCACTGTTCGCAATAGCTAGGATATGGAAACAACCTAGGTGCCCCACCACAGATGAATGGATCCAAAAATTGTGGTATCTATACACAATGGAATATTATGCAGCCATTAGAAATGACAAAATAATGGCATTTGCAGGGAAATGGATGGAGCTAGAAGGAATCATGTTGAGCGAGGTAAGCCAAGAACGAAGAGACAAACGGTACATGGTCTCCCTCATAAGTGGATGCTAAATCCAAAAGGTTAGTGATACGACAAAACTAACAGGACTTAAGAAACAAAGAACTCCCGCTCATCTGGTTGAACCACTACTAAATATCCTCATGCTGCTGATCACAAATATGGTATATAACATGTGAACACTGTTATATATTACAGACTGTGGTAGACAATTTGCTCCAGGGAAGTTAGAATGAACTTGTGACTTTGAAATTATGTAATCATTTAATCACAATCAAAAAAAAAAAAAAAAAAGAACCTCGGGGAAGGGAGGGAGGGAGGGGATGGTAGGGGGAAAACAATGGAGGGGGTAACAATGTTCAAGAGGAAGTGTACTCATAACCTCACTCATGTAACTGTGACCCTCTGTATAGTAGCTTTACAATAAAAAAAAAAAAAAAAAAAATTCTTTTCACCTAAGGATATAAATGAACAACAAATACCTCTCTTCTGATTGGTCCTGTGGTAATTTTGACATTAACCCAGTCCATATCTAAACATGAATTATTGTAGCCAAGTGGTTTCCTGGTCTGGAGAAGTGGTTTTCCAAAAGAATGCTCTTACTAGAAGTAGTACTGAATCAAACTAAATATATGTCTCAAAAAAGGGGGGATAATAATTTTATTCTAACATATGCATAGTCCAGTTTTGTGTGCTTGTCTTTAATACATGTAATTTGAAGACTGTCTCTCCAATCTGTGAGTATAAGCCAGCCAAATCTTGTCATCTTCTGACTGCTTTTGCTTATTAATCTCTTCCCGCAAAAGTTTCTACATCCATCCTTTCTACAACTTCTTAGAAAATGTCTCAGACTTATGGACAAGTCTGCCTTCTCCATGAACAGCAAGGCTCTGTCAGGTAAGTCGCTCTCTCCCTCTTCCTTCTAGAAGCCAATAGTTTCCACTGATGGCTGTCACTGAGTGCCACCACTTAGATCATTTCCAAGACAGCTGGAATTGTACCTACAGTTTCTCAGACCCTAGCACTTTTCTATATTCTGTTTCATGATACTGGAGCTAAGATTGAGCAAACCACAGTTCCCAGACTTTCTTGCTAGTTGGCTCATTGTTGGGGCTGCCAAAAGCAAGCACTAAAGGAGGGAATGAAAGAGAAGTTTCTTGAGGGATCTGCTGTATCCAGCAGCAGCTGGTAGTAGTCTAACATTTCTTTTGCTCATAGTATATTTAAATGAGATCAAACTTCATGCTCCTTACATCAAAAACATAGATATAAATACAATATGTACATATTCAGATATATAGATATAGATATAGCTATTCACACACCCAAAAGCAAAACCTCACAAATTTTATACCACCATGTAGGAACAGCTATCACAGTGGATGAGCAAGTGATCATTAAGCAAATGTGATCTCACATTTGTGTAACACTCTGCAGAGCTCTTTCACAAAGATGACATCATATGATTGTTAACAACCCAGAGAAATAGGAAGGTCAGGTATCTTCCATTGTTAATCAATGAAGATACTGACCTGAGGTTAAAGCAGACTTGTCTAATGAAAATAGAATATGAACCACATGTCAAATTGCATATTTTTGTGGTAGTCACACCAAATTTTTCAAAAGTTAGCTATTCTATTGTATTTTTAAATATCTAGAGTATTGTTTTAAGTTGTAATCAGTATTTTTTGATGATCAAGGAGAAATACTTCACATTGTTTTTAATAAAAATATCAACACCCAGTATTTCTTTGACAGTTACAGCACCTGTCAGTTCAGATCAGCCACATTTGAAGTGTTCACTGGTCACAAGTGGGTCATAGTGCCTCATGGGACAGCTCAAGTGTGTACCCAGGGGTACAGAGCAGGTTGCCAGCTTCTGCAAAGAAAAATAATGTTGAGTTGGAAATCTACAGCCTTAATTCCACACACAATTTTGTCTCACTACTTGTGAGACAGGTGGACAAGACATTCTATAAAGCTTGATTTCTGTTTCTCTTTAAAAGAAAAATGATATATCAATCGGTGCCCCTCCAGTCTTGCATAATCCCTTTTTTGAAACAAAAATTTTATTAAAAGAGATCTACAAGCTGGGCATCAGTGTCTCACACCTGTAATCCTAGCTTCTCAGGAGACTGAGATCTGAGAATCATAGTTTGAAGCCACCCTAGGAAGAAAAGTCCTCATAAGACTCTTCAAATAACCACTCAAAAACCAAAAGTGACAATATTGCTAAAATTGGTAGAATTCTAGCCTTGAGAAAAAAGTGCTTAGGGACAGTGTCCAGGCTCAGCGTTCAAACCCTATGACCAGGAGAGATAGAGAAAGACAAAGAGACAGACAGACAGAGAGAGACCTACATTCAAAGAAGAGGAAGCTGATTTCAAAGGAACTGCTTCTTGGTTGACCGAGTACAATGGACAAACTGGCTGTAAACTACTTCACACACACACACACACACACACACACACACACACACACACCAAGTACGAGGGACAAACTGGCTGTAAACTACTTACACACACACACACAAGTCATCATCGGAGGGATTTCTGATGAATCCTTTGAGCATATCTGACATCCTCTGATGAAATCTCTTAACACTCTTCCCATTGTAAACAGGTCCTGATTCTGGGAATACACTTTGACCTAGATGTAGATGTCTCTTTTAGCCTGTATTTAAGAGTCAATCAAGAATATGAAAGCATTATAGTAAGTCCACAGAAATCAGAACATTGGTATTGGATCAGTAATTTTAGTTTCACAGCATCAGTTTATAAATGCAAGTGGACACTTTAGATAAACTACCCAAACAGTTTTCTAATGTTACCGTTTTCTCTGTTTTTAATTTTATTTTATTGTAACAATGCTATACAGAGGAGTTACAGTTACATGAGTAAGGTAACATCTTGTCAAG
Source organism: Dipodomys spectabilis (assembly GCF_019054845.1). NCBI lineage: Eukaryota > Metazoa > Chordata > Mammalia > Rodentia > Heteromyidae > Dipodomys > Dipodomys spectabilis. The sequence continues at coordinate 2,990,160 of NW_024871277.1, forward strand.
ATGTTACTGTTTTCTTAGTACTAGACCTTTCACTTCAATCAATACCTGCATAGATATAAGGTACCCTGAGTTAGAAATCAGGAGTGCCCTTCATTGAAATGGATGTGAGGATGTAAAACCCCAACAATTCAGCTTCTGTCAAATACCCATTTCCATAAGTGGTCCCCAACAATCATCTCTTGCTTTTCTTAGAGAAAAGCAAATGCACCATTTTGCAACTAAAGTTTAAGCCCAGCTCCCAACCTCCTTCCTTAGAAGAGGGAATTCAAACTAAGAATTCCACCTTTAGTTTGTGCCAGTACTGTACTTTGACATTTGCGAAATTTTGGAAGCCAACTGGTGTTACACTAGCCTAACTAAGGGGGAGAGTATGAGTACATTACAAGAATCATCTTCTCCCAGAGGCAGTTGTTAAACCATATTTGTGCCAACAAGTCAAAGAAAGGCTGGATACATGGGATTGTATTAAACTGCAGAACTTCTGCATGGCAAAGGACATAGATAGCAAGGTAAGTAGAAAGTCCACAGATTGGGAGAAGATCTTCACTGGCTATGCAACAGATCTTATATCAAAAATACACTTAGAACAAAAAAAAAAATAAACGCCCACAAAACAAATCCTCAAAGAAATAACCATCTCATTAATAAGTGGGCTAAAGTATCAAAAAGGAGACTTCTCTGGAGAGGAAATAAGAATGACCAATACACACATGAAGCAATGTTTGATATCTCTTGCCATTAAAAAATGCAAATCACAACTACATTGGGATCCCACCGTGCCCCAGTTAGAATGCCTATTATCAAGAAAACCAGTAATAACAGATGCTGTTAGAGATGTGGCCAAAAGGTAACACTACTACACTGTTGGTGGTAATGTAAACTGCTTCAACCCCTCTGGAAAGCAGTATGGAGGTTCCTTAAAAGACTAAACATAGAGCTCCCCTCTGATCCAGCAATCCTACTCCTGGGCATTTACCCAAATGATCACAAACAAGGCCACAATAAAACTACCAGCAGAATTATATTCATTACAACATTATTTACCATAGCTAAGATATAGAATCAACCCAGATGTCGTTCAGTAGATGAATGGATTAAGAAAATGTGATATATGCCCCGTGCCTGTGGCTCACGCCTGTAATCCTAGCTACTCAGGAGGCTGAGATCTGAGATCACGATTCAAAGCCAGCCCAGGCAGAAAAGTCTGTAAGACTCTTATCTCCAGTAAACCAAAAGAAAACCAGAAGTGGTGCTGTGGCTCAAGCAGTAGAGCGCTCGCCTTGAGCTGATGAGCTGAGGGCCAGTGTCCAAGCCCAGAGTTCAAGCCCCATGAACGACCAAAAAATGTGATATATATATATATATATATATATATATGAGTTATATGCTTTCATCAGAAAGAATGATATTGTCCAGTTCATAAGGAAATGGGAAGACTTGGAAGAAAATAGTAAGTCAGACCCAAAGAAACATAGGCTCCATGGTTTCCCTCATTTGTAATCATTTGTGTATGTCTGATGTCCTAGCTGAGGATCACAGCAACCCAATAGCTATGTATGGATGAACACATAAAATGATGCTAATTGAAATGATTTCCACAACATGGAAACTAGGTTTTTTTTTTTTTAAATTGTTTTAATGTGCTGTTTGCAGTTATTTCTTTTGCCTTTCATTTTTTTCTCCTCTGGTTTATTCCCTGTGGTCACTTTCTGATTTCAGTATCCTTTGTCTTGTCTCTCATTTGGGGAAGGGAAGGAGAATCACAGCAATGGTGGGATAAAGGGTGAATCTATGAAACAAATGCTTTCGGCCACTGTGTTGGAAATGAACTTTACAACGTGGGGGGAGGGGAATAGGAGGGAGGGAAAGTGGTAGAAAATGAGGGAGGGGCTACCACTGTTCAAAAAGAAATGTACTCATTGCTTATGCAACTGTAACCCCTTTGTACATCACTTTTACAATAAAATAAAATTTTTAAAAATGTGTGTGTGTGTGTGCTGATTCTGAGGCTTGAACTCAGGCCCAGGGTGCTGTCCCTGGGCTTTTGTTCTCTAGGCTAGAGCCTTTACCACTTGAGCCACAGTTCCACCTCTGGCTTTTTTGGGTGCTTAATTGGAGCTAAGGGTCTCATGGACTTTCCTGCCAGGGCTGGCTTCCAACTGTCACGCTCAGATCTCAGCCTTCTGAGTAGCCAGGGATTACAGGTGAGAGCCGCCAGCGTCCACAGGCTGCTGGCTCTTAACCCTGCACCTGGCGATGCAGGCTCCTGACTTTCCACAGTGCACTTGGTACCCTGGGGATGCGCTGCCTTGTGACAGACAAAACCAAGGTGAACACAAATAAACCCACGTGGACATTGTGTGTGTGTGAATTAGAGCCTGAAGTAGCTTTCCTCAGCACATTCCACCTCTGCGGGGTGGGTGGGTGGGTGACTCGGGCGTTATCTGGAAGGTTCCAGAAACATGGGGGAGGGGCTGCCTTTTAACACACGAGCCAGGCATGTAAAAGCTCGTTGTCTTTGTGCTTTGGTCTACGTGTGATTGCACCTCGATCGCTAGTGTCCTGCGGTCGTTTTCTAAAGGTTTACAAGTGCAGCCGTTTCCGGTCATTTACAACAACCGGGAACCGTCGGCGCTGCCGCGGGGAGCGGCCCACGGCGTCTACCTTCTCTCCGCCTCGCCTTGCTCTAATTCCGGGTGAGGTCACGGAAGGTGGCGGGAGGGCCACCCGCTGCAGCCTCTCCGCGGCGTCGGGTCTCGCGTCGCCCGTCTTCAACCTCCAGTGAACGGCCGGCCACGCCGCAGGACGGCGGGGCCCATCCGGGCTCCTCTGCCACTACGGCGGCTCTGGGGAGGCTGCGCCGCAGGCCAGGCCTGCGGGGCGTGCCTGTGACGTCACCGGCCTGCGCCTGCATCCGCGTAGCCATGGTGACAGGTGGGCGGGGGGGGGGGGGTGGTCCTCCAGTCGCCATGGTGACGGGCCTGCGGTGAGCCGCTTAGCAGACATCTCCACTTTAATCTGCTCAAGAATGCTAGTCCAGTTCTTAGGTGATTTCCTGCCAAGCTGACAGAAATCTTCAACTGATGAGGAAGAATTAACCTATTTTCTCCTCTTTGCTTTTTCTTCTTTTTAAAACCCATTATTTTGCCTTGTTTAATCTATAGTGTCCAAAACTATCTTAATAACTAAATCAGTAGGAAAATACATTAGAGATGTAGGATTCCAAAGGAAAATTAACTATAAAAGGTCCTATTGACCAGACATCCGTGGCTCATGCCTGTAATCCTAGCTACTCAGGAGGCTGAGACCTGAGGATCGTAGTTCAAAGCCAGCCTGAGCAGACTAATCCAAGACACTCCCATCTCTAATTAGCTAGCAAAAAGCTAGAAGCAGAGCCGTGCCTCAAGTGGTAGAGAACTAGCCTGAGCACAAAAGTTCAGGGGCAGCTCCCAAGACCCTTGAGTTGAAGCCCCAGGATCGACACCAAAAAACTAAAGCTCCCTCTTGGTACATATACATAACTGTAAAACTAAGTAAAACTCAGAGGATCTACTTAATACAAGGCAAAATAGGACAAGAGATGTTTACAGGGTAGTATTGCCCAAGATGTTGGTTTCTTACCAATAGAAGTACTTGATGCTGTTTTGGTTCAAAAGGCTACAAATACAATATTAAATAACTGGCTTCAGGTCTTCCTGTATTTAGGAGACAGAAAATCTGGGCCTGGTGGTAGCAACTTGCTCATATGTACCATTTTAAAAATGAAAAACGGGCAAGCTTTTGGCAGATGATGTCACATATCATTACATTTTTAAAAATCATGTAATACATAGCAGAAAGAAAAGGTGGGGCTGGAGATATGGCTCCTGGAACAAGTACCTGGGCAAGAAGAAAAGACTGGCAATTGTACATGCCTTGATCCAACTCATAGCAGTATTACAATTGGTAATAGAAGCAAGGTAGAGCTTGACGCTCTGACACTACTGAAGATACTGAGAAAACTCTATAAAAGCTGGATGAATTAAGAACTTTCTCCCATCACAGATACCAGTTAAATAATATAGATGATTAAAATTAATTTTACTTGTTCATCTTATTAGTGTATATTTATTGCAAAAATGGTTTTACTCTTTTTAGCTATACATGTATGCAATAAACCCTATCGAATCCTCTTTCTTATCCTTGCCACACTTTAAAGCAATTTTAACTGGTTTAATCATTCTATTTTACACATGCATCTGAAAATCTTAGGTACCTTTCCCCCACTTTACTCTCCTCTTTAGCTCTCGCATCTCTCATTGGCTCCTACTCCCAAAACCGCCCCTTCATCTTGTACCCAGTGTCACTGAATGAGGTTTTGTTTTTGTTTTTTGTTTTGAGGTCTCAATCCCTCATATGACAGAGAAGATGAATCATTTTGTTTTTCTCCTTCTGTTTGTTTTTTTACTTAGCATGAGGTTTTGCAGGCTCCATTTATCTCCCTGCAAAGAACATAATTTCAATCTTCTAAATGGTCGAATAAATCTTTTCCATATATTCATCAATTGTTGCTCATTTAGGCTTAATCCATAGTTTGACTATTGTGAAGAATGCTGCTGTAAACATCTCAATTGTATGCAGGCTTATTCTTCAGACTGAGACTCAGGAGGAGTTTAGCTGAGTCATGAGGCAGTTGTACCTTCAGTTTATCAAGGAACCTCCAGACTGATATCCATAGTGTATGCATAAATTTACATTGTAGTGTGGTAAAAGTTACTAAGATTGAAAGCGCTCAATTCTTTGCCTTCTACTTGCTGGGATGATGGACAGGCTTCTTCCTGTGCCTCAGAATTATAGCTTTGTCCAAAAATGAGTCATTAATCAGTAAGATTCAATACTTCCTTCAAGGCCTAGTTTACAATCCATCTTAGTAGCATCGACTATCTCCTAAGGATATCCTCTTCATCTTTACCTCATCAGAAGAGAGGTTTGCATGAGAAAGACAGAAAGAAACATTTCTGGAGAGGGTTTTTTTAACCTTTTCCAAAGCCTAGTTTGTCAATGAGAAGAGAAAAACCAAGAGAATGATTCAAGATATAGGTAGCTAGGGCTTCTTGAAGCCAGGGCAGTTGGCATCTCACTCCAGGATGGCTGCTATTTATCACTGCAGCTTTGTTGTTTTTTAGCTTCATGTGGCTATTGGAAAGAAGCACCTAAGGGAGCTCTTGGGAGAGTTTCCCAAGGTGCCCAGGGTATCCCTAGAGACTCATGTACATTTCTAGTCTGCAGACATCTTAAGGTGGGTGTGGAAAGTGCAGTGAATAAGATGGAAGATACAGTGTCCCTCAGAAGATGAGAGCTTTGCCCCCAGTTTATTTCTCCTCGGTGGTGAAGGTGGCAATGCCCCTGGCAAGTTTCATGATTCTATGGGGGGGGGGGGGGAGGGAAGGGGCTTCCCCTGGGGGCTTGTGATAGCAGCTGTACAACCCAGAGAAGAATCTGGAAGGGTGGGGGAAATGTCACTACCTCACAGTGAGAGAAGGTACCTTGGTAATGCTGGATGTAGCCCCCAGGAATCCTGGTGGTTCTGCTTGGAGGCCATTGCAGCCCAGAGGACCCCATGGGACCAGACCCAGTGACTCCTCCTCATACTCCCACCCCCAACCCCGAGGGCCACTCATGTGGGAAGCCCAGACCTTCCCTCCCCACCAGGGCCAGCAGCATCTCCTCCCACAGTGGCAGGAGTCTTCAAGCTTCTTGGCTCTGCCTGCAGGGAGAGGAAAAGAGACTGAATGTAAAATGAGACAAATGTTTCAATATCGGACTGTGTCTCAGAAGCTGAAAGAACCAGAATATTACTGAATTTGTCCAAAATATTATAATGATAGGAATTGAAATGCAATAAAGCATCACTGAGAGTAGAAATGGGAGGGGGGATGATTCAACTTTTATCAAACCCAACTGAAAATTCTCAGTCAGTGTATGTATAGATCCCCACCATATGCATAATTTTATATTATGAATCATCATTTAATATATAACCAGTTTATCGTCACCTTAAAAAAACCAATATAGTACCAACTGATCTTTGGATAAAGATTCTATTTGATATTCCATTAAATGAGAGTTTTGGGAGATCAGATGCTGGTGGCTCATGCCTGTAATTTAGCTACTGGAGAAGCAGAAGTCAGGAGGATTGCAATTACAGACCAGACCAGGCAAAAAAAAAGTTGGCAACACCCTATCCCAGCAGAAAAATCTGGGCATAGTAGGCCTTGCCTGTTATCCAAGCAACAGTAGGAAGCATAAACAGGAGGGTCTTGGTCCAGGCCAGCTCAGGCAAAAAGTGAGACTCTTATCTTAAAAATAAGTGTAGTGAAAAGGGCTGAGAGTATGGTTCAAGTGGTAGAATGCCTGACCAACAAGTATGAAGGCCTGAGTTCAAACCTCAGTAGCACAAACACCAAATAGTCCATTTGAATAAGAGATTGGAGTAGAGATCATCAAGCTGGGATTTTGATGATGTTTAGTGGGTTGGGTCATTTATCACTTTAGTCTTTGCTGGTTTATGAGAGCTGATAGCTGTGGTTCAGTAGGAAATAACCTGCTCCTACTTTCTAGAGTACAGGCACCATGAGGACAGCAGTTTCCCCTTTCACTGTTTGCAGTAGGCTTATTGCCTAGAAAAGGGCCTTGAACAAGGGAGAAAGTAAACAAACCAATGTCATTGCCATATTGGGATTGAACTTGGGCCTTCCTGCTGGCTAGGCAAGGGCTCTCTGATTCGAGTCACATTTTTAGTACTTTAGCTTTTAATTTGTTTTTCAGAAAGGGTCTCACATTTTTCTGAGTTGTCCTCAGACCATAGTCCCCTTTGCCTTCTGAATATCTGACACATCACACCACACTAGACTGGTTTTGTTGAGATGAGTTCTCCTCAACATTTTGCGCCAGGCTAGCCTTGTCATATGACACGTTTCTCAGTCATTACTAGACTATTCCTATGGAAAAAATTGCATCATCTACATAATCTGAGGTTGAGAGGAAAGACAGCATTCCTGGTTGATGTGAGTCAAAGAACAGCTCTGGATTTACAAGTCATCTTACCTGTCATGGCCTCTCAGTCCCCAGGTTACCATGACTCAAAGAGCAGAATGTAAAGGTACTAGAAGAATGTGTTGTCACACGTGGAAATACTTGGCAAGGCTGGATTTCAATGGACCTCTTCAAATCCACAACAAAGATACACAGTTGTCCAGAGAAGCTGAATGCAGGAGAGCACATCACCTCGTGAAGCTCATCCATGCTGTGCCCATGAAGAAGAGAGACCCAGTTTCAGCATGTGTTTGGTTTGGGTCTATTTATTTTATTTCCATACATGAGCATGCAAGCATGATGCAGTACTATAAGAAAAATGATTTTTGCAGCCACCAGAACACTAAGATCCTCAGTTGCCTTGTATGACATCCATTTTCATCTTTTTCCTGCAAAGTATAATTGTTAAGCTAAAGTTTCCTGAGAAAATTATATGGTCCAATCTGTTTTTCAAAGGACTCTTCATCTTAAAATAGTACTCCATGTATTACATTTATTACACATAACATCATAGTGTATGATAGGGTATAGAATCCTATCATATGTCATATGTCATGTCTCTACCCACTACTTGATTATGTTTTCAGTTACACAGTCAATGATATTGATTTCATATTGTGCTTTTGTGTAGCCATATGATGTTCCGTAACCATGACACTGAGGAGCTCCAGCTCAATTCCTAATGGCCATGGGAAGGCAAAAGACCCATCTTTCACTCTAAAAATTCTGTTGTGACATACATTAATACCATAGCATTATGATGATGGTCTAATGTATAACAAAAGATTACGTTGGAATTTGTACAAGTTTCTGGAAACTTTTTATTAAAATAAATTGGAGAGGGAGACAATTTCTAAGTCACTAAGTTGGTGCTACAGGACATAATGTATGTAAAATATTAATAGAGCTTTTCTAATCTTCTCTTGACAAATTTGAGAGTCATTTGAGAGTTCTTGTTTCTGAAGAAGTCTTTGAAATTCAATAGAAGATTTACTGAGAAGTCTGCAAGAGGGAATAAAGAATGCTGACTTGAAATTTGTAATTCAAATGTGCTTTTCTCTAAATCCTAAAGTTCAGTCAAAAATATAAAATTCAGTAGTTCTCACATTTTGGATTGGTGTGGCTGAGGGCATAGAATTCAGACATAAGTCAGAGAAAACAGGTCTTTAACTCACAAGCTGCAAACTGGTGGAAGTTTCTAGTTCTCTAAGTTTTACTTCTTCTCTTTGTAAAATGGAAAACATAGTATCTCCTTCTTTAGACTATTTTGAACATTAAGTAATTTGCTTAGTAAATTCCAAGGCTAATGAATGTTGGTATTATCTCCTTAGAGAGCACTCAATATAGATATTAGAGTGTGGACAAATATTATTACTACTGATATTGTTCCTTATATCTAGCACTATCTATGTATGTAATGTAAAATAAAAGGTATTTCTTTGGTTATAGTCATAATTTATGACCTACATAATCTAAAAATATCTCACATTCCTAGAAGGGAAAACTGAATAATTCGAAGGTGTCAAGTCTTCTGAGATTGATTTACAGTCTAATTAACATTACAAAAAACTCAATAAATATTTCAAAATCATTTTTAGAGTATTTTGAATTTAATTATATATCATAAAATATTTAACTATATTACTATTCATGGTCTTTACTTTTTTGCTTTACACATTATTTTAATTGTAACTTTTCAAAAAGAATTCTAAAAGTGGAATTACTGGGCAATACACAGTACCCTTAAGACTCTTTGATCTATTAGTAACAAATATTGATTTCAAACCAATATCGCAAAGACTATGAGAATTATTGTCTTAGTATGTCTTTACCAGCACTCAGTATTTTATCCTGGAAATTTAAAGTGGGGAAATAAAAGATAAATCCATTTGTATCTAATAATTTAATTTTGCTTTTTTACCTATCTGAGAATCATGCAAAGTAACAACTGTCAACCTGTGTTTCTTCTCTGATCACAGGCACAAATAACAGATGGCCAAATATAATAATGCTACACACATTTCAATGTAAAACCTTTTGAGATATAACAACAGGTTAAAGAATATTTAACTTTTGTTGTTGTTCCAGTACTGGAACTCAAGACCTTTCCCTCTGGTTATCATTTTAGCTCACAGCTGGCCATCTACCACTTGCATCAAACCTCCTGTTCTAGCTTTTTGCTAATCACTTGTAGATAAGAGTCACAGATTTGTCTGTCCAGCATCTTTCTGTCCAAAATAATTTTTGATTAGAGTCTGGAACTTGTCTGTCTAAGACCCTGAGATGCCAACCATTTGAGCAACAGGTGTTATAGACCTAAGCCACTGGTGACAAGCTTAAGGCTCCTCCCGCCCCCTCCCACTCTTCTTCTGAAATAGGGGCTTCAACTCAGGGCCTTATTCTTTCACTCAAGGCTAATGCTCTGCCACTTAAACCACCCCTCCAGACCTTTCATTTCTAATTTTTATAGCACTTTGTAGATCATATGAAAAACATGATAAATATGAATGATTGGAGAAAACATAGAATTACAATTATGGGTTGCATTGTAATTTGTATGAAAATCATTACCTATCTGTAATATTACCTTTATTTTTTTGGCCTGTTTTGAGGCTTGATCTCTGGGCCTGGGTACTGTCCTTTAGCTCTTTTGCTCAAGGCTAGCACTCTATCACTTTGAGCCACAGCACCACTTCTTATTTTCTGGTGGGTAATTGGAAATGAGAGTCTCACAGTTTCTTGCTCATTCTGGCTTTGAATTGAGACCTTCAGATCTCAGCCTCTTGAGTAGCTAGGATTACAGGTGTGAGCCACCAGCACCCAGTTCTTTTTACTTTTTTATTTTATGATAACATGAATAGTTTATAACAAGAAAAAGTAATTTGTGGCCGTGAAGATGTTGGTTTTTTCCCCCAGATTATTTAAATATAAAAGAATTTAATTCTTATAGAACAATGAAAAACATCCAACACAAATATTTAAAGAACATTTATAATGTGAAAAAAATTGTCACTATTATTAGAGGAATTGTAAGACTGGAGCTATTCCATTGGGAATGGTATGGATCGCAACAGCCATTAACAAGGAGTGACCTTCAGGGATAATTATATTTGGGATATTTGCATTTGGACCTCACATGAGCCTTAAAAGAAAGTGCACTATATTTAATAGTGGTTAAGCTTGCTAGGACACAATCTTACTTCAGCCAGCAAGCATTAACATGTCCAAAGAATGTCCTTTCTCTTAGCGAATTTTAATATTTTACAAGACAGTTATGCATTTGTGTTTCTCATTTGGCATGCAAAACTTATCTCAGCATGCTTTTCCAGGAGAAAAGTTACTCTAATTCAAGCAAGTTTGGAATTAATCAGACTGGAAGAGACAAGCTATTATGTATACTATAGTTTATTATTTTGAACCTTGCTGATTTAATGACTTATGATCACTCAAATCTGACTGGGCCATTGTTTCCCTTGGAACTGTCAAGGAAGAAAATGTTTACTATGCAAATTAATGTCATAAATGAGACTCTCCTGAGAGAGAAGACCAATTTCAACATTTCAGCACATTGTGTTGCTGTCAGAGTCAAGTAAGTTTCACTGGAACAAGCAATACACACAGGGAGGAGAGGAGGACGTAGCCATGGGGAATGAATGGCAGGTTGGGTAAGAAGATGTATGCGCAGAATCCACTGCTAGAAGTCAACTACTCAACTGCACATGGATACTGTGGGATGGCACAGAGTGGGTGCAAGTCATCTAAACCCAGAAAAGCAAGCTACCATAAAACAAATGTGCTTAACATGTTGCATACATGAGGATAGCCACTAGACCTTGGTATTAAAACCAGCTTTCATGCTTAAATACTTCATAGACATGTCTCTTGTATAATCCTCTTTGAAAGGCAAGTTTTTTTGTTTTTGTTTTTTTTGGTTGTGGGCTTGAACTCTAGGCCTGAGCGCTGTCCCTCAGCTCTTCAGCTCAAAGCTAGCACTCTACCACTTGAGCCACAGCACCATTTCCAGTTTCCTGAGTAGTTTATTGGAGATAAGAGTCTCACGGACTTTTCCTGCCCAGGCTGGCTTTGAACTCTGATTCTCAGATCTCAGCCTCCTGAGTAGCTAGGATTACAGGTGTGAGACACCGGCGCCCAGCTTGAAAGGCAGGTTTTTAAATCACAGGGTCCATTCACTAAATATTGTCATGTCTTTATTCAGAACAAATAAAGTCTCCACATGAATTCTCTGTGAAATATGTGCCACAAGACTGGCCCTAATTGGCCTTCAGGCCACTGGTGAGACAGCTGGTGTTCATGAATACATTCTGGAGATAAACTGAAGTGAACCTATGGGGTGCATTTTTTGGCATTTAAGGTGTTTTCTAGAGAAGTTAGGGCAAAAATCATAGGTGGTCTGAATTAGGATACTGCAGCTTTCAGTGAAGACCAGAGTCTGTCAATGGCAGATCATAGACAGTAGATCATAGGAAGCAGAAGATGTGAGAGGAAAAAACGAAGGTATTGAAGAAATCGAGCAGAGGTTAAAGAAAAGCTAGACAACACTCTCTTGTTTCTTGGTCACTTCCTGTGAATCCTGTCAGTAGTTTTAGTCTCTATTTGTACACAGTCCTAATGCAGTAAAGGTTTTACAATAAGATTCTGTGCCTTGCCACAGACTCTTAGGTGAGAAAATTGTATATGTTTTAGAAATACTTGTAAAAACAGGGTGCAGCCATTTTAATATAATCATCCATAAAATGTATTATATGTCCTAAGCCTATAGTAATGTTTAAGTATCTGAAATCACTGTGAAATGATCAGAAGCACAGTTTAGGTAAATCTCTTTAGCTCTCTGGGCACTGGTAAAATGAAAAATTGAACTGGATTATCAGTCTCCAATTCAATTCTGATATTTTAACATTAGCCTTTTCCATGCCCCTGCCAAAAAGAAAATATTAATTGTTATTTTGCAAGCCTTCAGATAGGAGAGATTATTAATTTTAGTTTTTAAAATCAGTACTGGAGCTTGAGCTAGGAGCCTTGCATGCTCTCTTAGGATTTTCCCCAAGATTGGTGCTCTACTGCTTCAGTCACATCTCTGCTTCTATTTTGCTGGTTACCTCAGAAATTTTTCTGTCCAGGGGCTGGCTTCAACTCTTAATCTTCATATCTCAGCCTGTGAGTCACTCATGCCTGGTTTAATTTGCTAACTTTCAAGTGTATGGTACTCAGAATTTTTTCATTGTAAAAATTTTCTCTGTCCACTTCTTAGATAGTCTCATCCCCCACAGACTCTCCACTAGGCCAAGTAATTCATTTGAAAAAGGAAAATATGTATACATACATACATACATACACAATACATACATAAATAGATACTAAAAATGGTCACATATTTAAACTTTCTCTTGCTGCTTTTGAATCTCAGCAACTGCCAGTAGATACAATAATGAAAAAAAAAAAGATTGCTGGAGACACATAGGCATTGTCAAGAGACACAAGGGAGAAGGCTGGGCAGATCCCAAAAGAGAACTCCCAAGCTTTCACCATTCCCTGCCTCTAACTGATGGGAGAATACATGGTATCTTGGGGCTATTTGGGCTCACAGGTCAAAGGGCACCCTCTAGACCAAGCAGATAACAGGAAATCTGCATGTAACAAAGACCAGGCACGCAAAGGGGCAGACACACATCAAGCCTTTGGATCACTGCATAATGTCAAGCACTCAGAGTCCTGTGTCTTTGCCGCCTTTGTTGTACACACAGGATAGCAGAGAAGAGATGGCAAACACAGGTCAACAGTTTGCAGCAGCATCAGGTTTTCTCTACACACTTTCTGCATCTAGTCATAGCCCTCACCAGGCCCTAGGATCCCCATGAGCAACCACATGAAGATGTCCAAGCCATTGTTCAGTAAGATTATCTAGTAATGAATTGCAGGGTCTCCTTACTAGCTATGTGAGCGAGGCTATGCCTAAACAACCATGCCCAAGGGGCATGCTGCTGAATGAGTGTACATAAGACCAAGAGAAGAATTTGTGCGTCTAACCAACATTTTCATTCTACAGAATTGTGACCTTTGCAGAGATTGGCATTAGCATAGCTGGTTGTAAACAAAACTAGCAGTTATGAAAGATGTATCCCTACAGAGGGATGTTGGCACAAGAAATAATCTCTTTTGTGCAACACTGGCTTTAAGACAAGACAGTCAGAACTAAAGCTGGCCAAGCTGGGAACTGAGGTTGTTAACCAAAGACCAGAACAACAAGAAAACTGTCAGCAAAGACTGGAAACAATGTTGAGCCAGCTCTTAGTGCAGGTGCTGGCTACAGAAAGAGAATTACTAAAGCAGCTATGGAAAAGGTAAGACATTATATAATAGTGAAACAATTGGTAAAGCTGTCCCCTGGGGTACCTTAGAAAATAGAAAATGCAGCTAATAAGATTGTAGAGCTTAGTGAAGAATTTGTAGGTAATGTCAACTGTTTTCTGCTAGCAGTGTAACTAGGTACTTACAAGACACAGATGAGCTTTCAAAAGGAATTATTCCATTTGCAAATAGAATTTCAGAGGAATGACCTTCATGTCTGGCAGAAGAATTCCAAGAACAGAAGATGCCTACAGGTTTTTATTCAATGTTTCTATGTTTTGGATTCACTATTGTCTGTACTTTACTGAGAATTTGCAAATGCTATGTCTAATACTCTTCCTACTTCTGGCTTTTTGGTGATTAGAGATAAGAGCCTCATGAATTTTTCTGCCCAAGTTGGCTTTGAACTTTGATCCTCAGATCTCAGCCTCCTGAGTAGCTAGGATTACACACATTAGCCATGGGCACTAAGCTTGTCATGATATTTTATTAGGAAAAAAATCAATGCTAATCTCGGAGACCACCAATGAGGCATGCAAACCTAAGAAATCTGCCTAGTCACACAAGCTGTAAAAACCAAATTCTATCCTGAGCTTTGTGGCTTCCAAGTTAGCATTCTTAACAGAATGCCTTTTTCTTTCCTCTATTCCAAATTCTTTCAACAAGAGCTTTCTAATTTACAATAAATGATTTAAAGTGTATGCTATGCATCTGTTTTCACACAGTGTAACATTCAAGAGGGATAGTAGAATGGTAGATCATATGAGAGGTCTAGAATTTGGTTGAGAGACACACACACACACACACACACAGAGAGAGAGAGAGAGAGAGAGAGTTAGATTGAATTCACTGGAGCCCGGGCACTGTGCCTGAGCTCTTTTGCTCAAGGCTAGTGTGCTACCAATGAAAGCCACAGCATCACTTCCAGTTTTCTGGTGGTTAATTGTAGATAAGAGTTTCACAGACTTTCTTGCCCAGGATGGGTTTGAAATGCAGTCCTAGGGTCTCAGCCTCCTTAGTAGCTAGGATTATAGGTGTGAGCCACCAGCAACTGCCTAGAATTTGTTTTCTGTGTAATTGAAATAGAATAGAGAGCTGGGAGTGCTGCAGTGTGTGCAGAGGGCATGAAACAGGAAGACTGGAAAGATACCGTGAACAGAGAGCTACAGAGCCAACCACACATGTACGCACACACACACACACACACACACACACACACACACACACACACACACAGAGTAAATAGCAGGAACTGTTTATATTCTTCTAGCATTCAAAGTATGAACATTCCACTTCCTCCAGCTAAGCTGGAAGCTAAAGAGACAGGAGTTCTTTTTCAGCTCAAGAGACATTTTCAGTGAGCTGACTTTGCATGCAAATGAGAAAGGGACAGCTCTCAGGACATCTGGGCAAGTAGGGGAAGGCAGCCACAGAACTATGCTAAAACTCAGTGAAGATAGCTCTCAACTACTCTTCTCCAGGCTGGCAATCCTAACACCCAACACTCCCCACTGAGAAATGGAGGCCCATTAGCATATCAGCCCACAGGTGTCAAAGAGTGCTGATCTACAGAAAGCAGGCCCAGAGTTCAGGCCCCACAATTGACCATAAAAAAAAATGGTGGCCAGTGTTGGCAGTGAGAATCTCACTGTTTTGATTTGCATTTCTTTATGGCCAGGCATGATGAGAATTTCCTTATGTGCTTCTTCGCCATTCTTACCTCTTTTTCTGTATGTAGTTCCCTTGCCCATTTAATGATTGGTTTATTAGCTTTTTGTGGGGAGGGGTAGTTTCTTGAGCTGCTTTTGTATATTTTGGATATTAGGTCTTTGTCAGATATAATTCTGGCAAATATCTTCTCCCAGTCCGCTGGCTGACTTTCTAGTTTAGTAAAAATGTCCTTTGCTGTGCAGAAACTTCTTAGTTTGATGTAATCCTATTCATCAAGTCCCTTTCCATCTGCTGTGCCCCTGACACTCTTGTCAAAAGCTTCTGCCTGTGGATCTGACAGTTTGAGGTGGATGGTTTTGCATTCTCCTCCCAGTTTCTGGCTGCTGTCTGGGCATTCTGGTATCTTGAGCACAGAGGGCTCTTTGCCACAGAATTCATCAATTGGAGCTTAGCAATTACTCTAGTTTGTTATTGCAAACCATTCAGAAGAGTCAGCTTCACCTCTACAGTAGATTGTTACTGTTCAGAAACTGAGAAAAGTTTCCTAAACCCTGAATTCAATCCCTCATAGCCAATGTTCTCTTTTCTCCCACAAAAGTACTATCTTGTGTGTACTTTTCTCTCGGAGAATCTCTGTCCTGTGTTCCTATCCTGTCCCCAGCATCAGGTTCAGGAGGCCAGGGCTCTATGCTCAGCTCTGCCATTAATTTGCTGCGTATGTATCTCTGTCTCTGAGCCTTCCTTTCTCCATCTGTAAAATATGATTGTTGCTCCATTGCTAGCATTCTGTGATGTGATGGGTGAGTGAATAGGGGTGACATCTTTTTCCTGGGGCATTGTTCCTTGCAGCCTCCCTAGGTTCAGAAGTTCTGTATTGGCAGAGCCCAAGCAAAGGTGGCATATCCTGCCAATGTGCATCTCTCCTGAGGAATAGCTGTGGCCTGGTCTATAAGAGCTCTTAACCTCTGCCTAAAGAAAGCCCTCCTATTTCAGTTGTGGTAGGTGCCAGAGGAATCCTGAAATTCTTTTTTTTTTTTTTATAGATCCAGAGATGTAGAGAGAACCAGATCCTAGAGTGGTGACTTCATCTCTGGTTGTCTCTATGGAAAAGAGAAGAAATGGCTTTTCCCATTATCTTCACAAGATCTGTTTCAGTCTTCTTTGTCCAATTTGGATCTGATGTGTTCATGACATCAGATACTTTCACAATCACCAGTCAGGATGATGGGCTGTGCTGGGTGAATTAACCTACCTTAGAGTGAGGGATGGGATCATATAGAAAGAGCATTTACAATGATAATACTAGGAGACTTCAACACCCCACTTTCACCAAAGGACAAGTCTACCAACCAGAGGATTGGCAAAGAAGCTATGGAATTAAGTGAGGCCATACTTCAAACGAGTTAAATGACATCTACCAAGTATTTAACCCTAAAACAACATAGTACACATTCTTCTCAGCAGTTCATGGAATGTTCTCCAAAATAGACCATATCATAGTTCATGCAAGGAACTTAAGCAAATACAAAGGGATTGACATAATCCCCTGTATCCTATCTGACCACAGTGGAATCAAGCTAGTTCTCAATAACAAAGCATACCACAGAAATTACTCTAATACATGGAAATTGAACAGCACACTTCTTAGCAATGCCTGGTTAATGGAAGAGATCAAAGAAGAAATAAAAACTTTCCTACAACTCAATGAAAATGAAAACACCTCGCAAAGAAACTTGTGGGACACAGCAAAAGCAGTCCTAAGGGGCAAATTTATTGCCCTCAGTGCCCACATCAAGAAAATAGAGACAGACCAAGTAAATAATCTCATGTTGCAATTAAAACAGCTAGAAAAGCATGAAAAAATGGAACCTAAAGTTACTAGACGGAGCCAGATAACCAAACTAAGAGCAGAGATTAATCAGTTAGAGAACTGGAGAACCATAGCCAAAATTAACCAAACAAAAAGCTGGTTCTTTGAAAAAATAAAATTAATGGACCATTGGCAAGATTAATTTAAAAAAGAAGAGAGGAAACTCATATTAACAGGATTAGGGATGCCAAGGGAAAAATCACAACACGTACCCAAGATATCCAAACAATCTTAATGGACTACTTTCAAAAGTTATACTCTCTAAAGGAAGAAAACCTGGCAGAAATGGATGCATTTTTAGAGAAATACAAGTTGCCCAAACTGAGCAAAGAAGAAGTAAATCAATTAAATAAGCCAATATCCTACAATGCGATACAGGAAGCAATCTGAAGTCTTCCAACAAAAAAAGCCCAGGACCAGATGGATTCACAACAGAATTCTATAAGACCTTTAAAAAAGAACTAATACCCATACTCCTCAACCTCTTCAGAGAAACAGAGAAGAAGAGAGCTATCCCAAACTCATTCTACGAAGCCAATATCACACTCATCCCCAAACCAAGCAAAGACCCAACCAAAAAAAGAGAATTACAGGCCAATTTCCTTGATGAACACAGATGCAAAGATCCTTAACAAGATTCTAGCTAACAGAATCCAGAAACACATAAAAAAAATCATACATTATGAATAGGTAGGTTCATACCAGAGATGCAGGGATGGTTTAACATACATAAGTCAATAAATGTAATCCAACACATCAACAGAACCACAGTCAAGAATCACATGATTATATCCACAGATGCAGAAAAGGCCTTTGATAAAATTCAACATTCATTCATGCTAAAAGCTCTGGAGAAAATAGGAATAGAAGGAACATTTCTTAAAACAATAAAAGCCATTTACGACAGACCAATAACCAATATTATACTTAATGGGGAAAGGCTACAACCAATTCTCCTAAAATCAGGAACAAGGCAAGGATGCCCACTGTCTCCACTCCTCTTCAATATAGTCCTGGAACCCTTAGCCAGGGTAATAAGGCTAGAAAAAAAGACATTAAAGGGATCCGCATAGGGAAAGAGGAAGTTAAACTATCCCTTTTTGCAGATGACATGATACTATACCTTCACAATCCCAAAAACTCCATCCCCAAACTCTTAGAAATCATAAATCACTTCGGCAAAGTAGCAGGATACAAAATCAACCCACAAAAATCAGTTGCCTTCCTGTACACTGACAATGTACAAGCAGAAAGGGAAATAAAGGAAGCAACCTCATTCACAATACCCCCCCCCCCCCAAAAATAAAATATTTAGGAATTAACCTAACCAAAGATGTAAAAGAACTATTTAATGAAAACTATAAAAAGTAAAAGAAATTGCAGAAGACACTAGAAAATGGAAAGACCTCCCATGCTTCTGGAGAGGCAGACTTAATATAGTGAAAATGGCAATACTGCCAAAATTAATATACAAATTTAATGCAATCCCAATTAAAATCCCAATGACGTTCATCACTGAAATACAGAAAACAGTCCAAAAATTCATATGGAACAACAAAAGACCTAGAATAGCCAAAGCAATTCTAGGGAATAGAAACAACATGGGAGGGATATCCATGCCGAACTTCAAACTCTACTATAGAGCCATAATAACAAAGACAGCATGGTACTGGCACAAAAACAGACCCAAAGACCAATGGAATAGAAGAGAAGATCCAGAAATAAATCCACAGGCCTACAGTCAGCTTATATTTGACAAAGGAGCCAAAGACATACAATGGAAGAAACACAGCCTCTTCAACCACTGGTGTTGGGAAAACTGGGCGGCCACATGCAGAAAACTAAAAGTGGACCCCAGCCTATCACCATGCACCAACATCAACTCAAAATGGATTAAAGACCTTAACATTAAACCTGAATCTCTGAAACTACTGCAGGACAGAGTAGGAGAGACACTTGAACTTATAGGCACAGGAAGAAACTTCCTGAACAGAGTCTCAGGGTCACAACAAATTGGAGAGAGACTTGACAAATGGGACTACCTTAAAATAAAAAGCTTCTGCACAGCTAAAGCTATCGCAACCAAGCTAGAAAGACAACCAACTAATTGGGAAAAGTATTTACCAGCAATATATCAGACAAGGGGTTAACATCCAGTATATACAGGGAACTCAAGAAACGAATCCCTCCCAAACCTAACAAACCAATTACTAAATGGGCAAGGGAACTAAAGAGAGACTTCTCAGATGAAGAAATAAAAATGCTAAAGAAACACATGAAGAAATGTTCACCATCCCTGGTTGTGGAGGAAATGTAAATAAAGACAACCCTGAGATACCACCTTACCCCAGTCAGAATGTCCCACATCCACAAGTCAGCCAACGACAAATGCTGGAGGGGATGCAGAGAACGAGGAACCCTATTACACTGCTGGTGGGAATGTACACTTATACAACCACTTTGGAAAGCAGTCTGGAGGGCCCTTAGAAAGCTAAAGATTGACCTCCCTTACGACCCAGTCATACCACTTCTAGGCATCTACCCTGAACAACAGGAACTAATATATAAGGACACATGCACCTCCATGTTTATTGCAGCACTGTTCACAATAGCTAGGATATGGAAACAACCCAGATGCCCCACCACAGATGAATGGATCCAAAAATTGTGGTATCTATACACAATGGAATATTATGCAGCCATTATAAATGACAAAATAATGGCATTTGCAGGGAAATGGATGGAGCTAGAAGAAATCATGTCAAGCAAGGTAAGCCAAGAACAAAGAGACAAACGGTACATGGTCTCCCTGATAGGGGATGTTAAATCCAAAATGTTAGGTGATATGGCAAAATTAATAGGATTTAAGAAACAAAGAACTTCCACACATCTGGTCGAACCACTACTAAATAACCCCATGCTGCTGATCACATGTATGGTGTATATGTGTACACCATTATATGTTATAGACCGTGATAGACAATTTGCTCCAGGAAAGTTAGAATGACTTTGTGACTTTCAATGAGTATCACTATCCCACAATACTGTGAAATCTGGGAAATTATGTAATCACTTAATTACAATTTAAAAAAAAACACCAGAAAACTAGAAGTGGCGCTATGGCTCAAGTGGTAGAGCATGAGCCTTGAGCTGAATTGCTCAGGGACAGCTCCCAGGCCTAGAGCTCAAGCCCCATGACTGACAAAAAAAAGAGAGAGAGAGAGATCTTTCATGCGATTTTTTCTAACATATTTATAAGATTATGTCTTTGTTGCTTTGTATGTCCCTCCTCCATGGTATAACCTCTGCTTTCACTATATATGATGTTGGTATATGTGGAGGGGAAGGGAAAAAACAAATCGTTAAAACAGGGATACAGGAGGACCCATTGCAACAATGAGATGTACAAGTCGTTATGTCGAAAAACAAACTTTGCAACTTTGGTGGGGGAGACGGGCTGGGGGATGATGCGAAGGGACGGGAAGGGGAAACAAAGGAGGAGGTTACAATGCTTGGTAAGAAATGTACTCATTATCTTGCCTATGTAATTGTAACCCCTCTGTACAGTATTTTCACAATAAAAAAAGAGCATTTACACAGAGAAGAAGCTGTCTGCTCCTTGGGGTGGAGTGGGGAAGATACATTGAGAAGAGGCTGACAGATGTCAATGCCAGAGCCCTGCTGATGTCACGTCCCATGCTGTAGTTCCTCCTTGGGACCATGCTTGGTCCTCAGAAGACTGCCTCTTGGCCACTCTGGCCCCATCCTTGTGGAACACTAAGCCTGCTTTCAGCACCCTTTGACACCTGTGGGCTGATATGCTAATGGGCCTCAGTTTCTCAGTGGGGAGTGCTGGGTGTTAGGATTGCCAGCCTGGAGAAGAGTAGTTGAGAGCTGTCTTCAGTGAGTTTTAGCATACCTCTGTGGCTGCCTTCCCCTACCTGCCCAGATGTCCTGAAAGCTGCCCCTTTCTTATTTGCATCTGCATGCAAAGTCAGCTCACTGAAAACGTCTCTTGAGCTGAAAAAGAACTCCTGTCTCTTCAGCTTCCACTTAAAAAATTTTCCTGACAGGCCAGCTTAGCTGGAGGAGGTGGAATGCTCATACTTTGGAAGCTAGAGGAGCTTGCCCATAGGAGCACTGTCCTCTGGGATCCAGAACCCTTCATATGATTCCATCATGAAGCACACGAGGATTTCTAATCTTCCCAGAGTCCACTTCTTTTGTGCCAGTACTGGAGTTGAACTCAGGACTTGATTGCTGTCCTTTAGCTTTTTTTTTTTTTTGCTCAAAGGTAGCACTTTGACAATTGAGTCAGAGGTGCACTTCCAACTTTTTTGTTGTTAGACTTGGGGCTTGAACTTGGGCCCTAGATGTTGTCCCTTAGCTCTTTTGCTAAGGCTAGTGCTCTACCAGTTTGAGCCACAGCATTACTTTCAGTTTTCTTTTGGTTAATTGGAGAAAACAATCTCATGGCCTTTTCCTGCCTAGGCTGGTGTTGAACTGCAGTCCTTAGATCTCAGCATCCTGTGTAGCTAAGATGACAGGCATGAACTACCAGCACCTTGTCTGCATGAGTTCTTTTGTTTCGTTTTGTTTTGTTTTGTCAGTCATAGGCCTGAACTCTGGGCCTGGGCGCTGTCCCTCAGCTCTTCAGCTCAAGGCTTGCGTTCTACCACTTGAGCCACAGTGCCACTTCCGCCTTTTTGTGCTTATGTGGCGCTGAGGAATGGAACACAGGGCCTCATGCATGCAATGCAAGCGCTCTACCACTGAGCCACCTTCCCAGCCCCTGCATGTGTTCTCTAACTAAAGCCACTCTCCTGATGGAAGAATCTGCACCAGTAACCTTGAATATCAATGCATGGACACAGGGTACATGTCATCTATTACCTGACTGCAGTGTCTCATTTTGATCTGAGTTCCAGCTATACTGACTTCAACAATTTTGTTCTGAATCCAAACTAAATCTGGGGGAGTACTGTGTGGTAAGTACAAAAAAAAACCCCTCCCAGTCTCGTGGGAAACACAGATAAGTGCACAGTGCTGTAGCATGCAAGGTAGGATATAGAGTAATTCTCACTGGGAGAGGAGACCAGCCATGTGTTGTAACAAGAAGAAATGTACTGTGGAGATCTGAAAGGGCTTCTGCACGTGATGAGGTCCCTTTTTGTTTGTTTTGTTTTTGTTGCCAATACTGAGGCTTGAACTCAAGGCCTCGATGCTGTCCCCTAGATTTTTGCTTAAGACTTGAGCCACAGCTCCACTTCTAGCTCTTTGGTGATTCGGTGGAGATAAGAACCTCACAGACTTTCCTTCCCCAACTTGCTTCAAAATGCAATCCTCAGATCTCAGCCTCCTGAGTAGGTAGGATTACAGGCATGAGCCACTGTTGCCTGACTAAAGTGGTGAGTTTTGAGGTGGTCCTGAGGAAGATCAGACATGCAGCCATGTGTATGCAGTCCACTGTAAGTCCTGTTAATGTCTGCTAGAGGGTAATTGTACCAATTGCTGAGGGTCTGGTCATGGTGCTCTGATGGCTGGGCTGTAGAGGCTGGACTTCAGGAGGCAGGGAGGCTGTGGGTAGTTGTAAGCAGAGGATGACCAAAGCACAGCTGTGTTTCAGGACATAACTGTGGCCATGAAGGAGGCACTGGAACCAGGGAGACTGGCTGCTGATACGGAAGGAGAATGGATCTTTTCATTCATCCACTGTGCCTACTTGCAGGGGTCCAGATGCTATATAATCTGCAACTTCTGACCTCAGGACATTGAGAACCATCTGGACTGCTGCTGCACAGATAATTCCAGGCATGACCTTAAGAGCTCAGTATAGGTCATGGGAGTACTTTTTAGACTGCCTTCCTTACTCTGCCTCTCTCCTTGCCTCATCCTGCCTTAATCCCAACCTTTTAAGACTTCAGTTTTGTCTGGAGTTTGATGCAGGCTTTTGTCTCTCCTAGCTATGTGAGTTTAGGGTTCTGGTTTTGCTTTGGTACTAGTTCTGGGTTTGAACTAAGGGCCTGGACCCTCTTCCTAAACTGTTGTGGTCAAGTCTAGTGCGTCTGCACTTGAGTCATGGCTCTACTTCTGGCTCTTCTGGTGATTAATTGGAGATAAGAGTTTCATGGACTTTCCTGCCCTGATTCTCAGCTCTGCCCCTCCTCAATAAAATAGACATGATTATAGTATATATGACTTCATGGGATGATTTTTACATTAAATGAGGAGTTCACACACATGCATGTGCATACACACACACAGCACTTGGGAATAGTGGCTGGCACTTAATAAGTGTGACAGACATGCCATTGCTATGCCCAGTGTTGGCTCTTTTAACTCAGACCCTCTGCAGTGGACACAGTTTAAGATTCAGTGAGTTAGGGCTCAGCCAGGTTAACATAGAGGATTAACTACACAACAGATTACACTAATGAAAGATTTGTAAATTAGGAATACAAAGAGCCTGTGGCTTGTGTTTAATCCTAGCTACTCAGTGGGCTGAGATCTGCAGATGGCATTTGTTTTGTTTTGTTTTGTTTTTGGGTCCAGTCGTGGGACCTGAACTCTGGGCCTGGGCGCTGTCCCTCAGCTCTTTAGCTCAAGGCTAGCGCTCTACCACTTGAGCCACAGCGCCACTTCTGGCTTTTTTCTTTTTGCTTATGTGGTGCTGAGGAATCGAACCCAGGGCCTCAGGCATGCAAGGCAAGCGCTCTACCACTGAGCCACCTTCCCAGCCCTACAGATGGCATTTGGTAGCCAGTCTGGGCAGGAAAGGCTGTGAGACTCTTACATCCAATGAATCAGCAAAAAGCTCAATGTAGAGCTGTGGCTCAAGTGGTAGAGTACCAGCCTTGAGTGAAAGACCTAAAGGATAGTGCCCAGACCAGCACAAAATTAAATATGTGTGTGTGTGTATGTGTGTGTGTGTGTGTGTATGCAGGACATAGGAATATCAGATGTAGTAGCAGCTAATACCTAAAGGCTGTGCTTAGTGGCCAGGGAGCACCCCATTCCAGGGCTGAGGAAGTGGTTCCAAACACCTTGTGTTCAGGGCTAAGTAGAATTGCCAAGAAAGTGGCCCAGTGGGCCTTGGAGAGGGCAGAGCCATGCTATGAACCCAGTGGCACAGAAATTACTGGAAGCCCTGCTAGGGTGTAGGGATGGACCCTGGTGGTGAAATGTCTCAATAAAGGCAGAGGACCAGGTGCTGGTACTAGATATGTGTTGATTTCTGCCCTGTGCATAGCTTGACAGAGAGATAGTATGTCCTGCCAGGAGCTGGACCTGGGGTAGGGAGTGCCTGGCCATCACTCTCCTCCTACAGGGTCTCACCAGCACCTGATTCCTACAGCTGTGTTAGGCAGAAGTGAAACCACTGAAATGGCTGGATTTCATTCTGTATGGTAGGCAGTGATGGTTCTTTGGGAGCTGAGAAGTAATACATTGATAATGGGTGGTCCTTGTCAGTGTGGGCTGCTAGACCAGAATACCATAGAACAAGGGATGTACACAATCCTTTATTTCTCATGTGGTGGAATGTGAATGTCTGAGCTCAGGGGGCCAGCAGGGCCAAGGCCATGGACAAGTTGCTAGTTTACAGCTAGTTGATTTCTTACTGGGTCTTCATGGAGTAGTGACTGTGCTGGGGGAGAGCTCCTGTGTTTCTTCTTATAAGAGCACTGATGCCATTCTAGGGGCTCTACCATCATGACCTAATCACCTCCAGCACTAGCACATTGGTGCTTAGGTTTTTACCCTCTGAGTTTGGAAGCATGCACCCAAGCATTCGGTCTTTTTAAACCTAGGAGTGAGGGCTGGGAAGGTGGCTCAGTGGTAGAGTGCTTGCCTTGCATGCATGAGGCCCTGGGTTCGATTCCTCAACACCACATAAGCAGAAAAAAAAGCCAGAAGTGGTGCTATGGCTCAAGTGGTAGAGCGCTAGCCTTGAGCTAAAGAGCTGAGGGACAGTGCCCAGGCCCAGAGTTCAGGCCCCACGGCCGGACCCAAAAGAAAAAACAAAAAACCTAGGAGTGTTAGTGATGTGCATAGACTCTGTAATTAAGGAATAGCCCTGGTGGGATCTACTGTAGTTCCCTGTAAACAAACACATCCTCCCTCCCATCTCATGCCCCATGACAACAAATGTTCTCTGACAACACACTAAGTGGATAAAGACTATTAATAGACTCGTGTCTCTTTAAGTCAGGCTTTCTCAATAAGAATTATTTTAAAGGCTTACTAGTGTGGCTAGAGGATGGTTGTGGCTAAAGGATGGTTGACATAGGCTATTTTCATGACTTTCTCTACTCGGCAGTCATAGGAATCTCTGCAAGTGTAAATAATGCTCCTGGCTCTCCTGGAGGAAATGACACCTAGTCCCTCCTTTCACTGTGTTCCCTTGTCTCTGTCCCCAGCCACACTGACCACGTGAAAGCCACCTGCCTCTTAATGCAAGGAATGCTTGATCTCTTGGTGTCTGTGTTTCTCTCTCCCAGTGTTTCTGTCTGTTTCTCTTTCACCTACCCACAAACTTATAATTTGTGTCTTCAACTTTCAAGAGGTTCAAAAAAGTAAATGGAGATAGATGGAGGGGAAAATGATAGAATGAACATGGAGAATGGTCACCACAGTGTATAGGAAGGACATGAAATTATTTCACAATACAAGATTAAAACTTCATTACATAGAACAAATAAAAGGGAAAAGGGATGCTAGAAGGAGGAAGAGAACCTCTCCACACTCCCCCTCTCCACCCCTCCCCCCACACTGAAATAAAAAAAGACAAGGCAAAGAGGGCAGGAAGGGCTTGGTCCCTGGAGGGCTGTGTGGTTTCAAGGAGCTTTGAGGCTGGGAAAGGAAGAGCAAGAGGTGAAGCCAGAGCTTCTGGCGGAGTTGGCTGGAGCAGAGCAGAGTGTGACGGTGCTGGTTCAATCTGTGGTGGAGGTCTCCATTTTTCTTTTGCGATCTAGTGACTTTGATTGCATGAACCCAGATCTTCATTCTGGTTTTACCCTCATGAGTTTGTTAATCTTCCTGCCCTAACACCATGGTTTCCCTGTTGTCTGCTTGCTATAAAACACACTATATGTTTCCTATTTTATTTTATTATTTTTTTTAATCCAGCACTGTGGCTTAAATTCAGGGCCTGGGCTCTGTCCCTTAGCTTTTTTTGCTCAAGGCTGATGCTCTGCTACTTAAGGCATACCTCCACTTATTGCTACTTGCTGGTTTATTCAAATAAAAGTCTCACAGATTTCTTCCTGGGCTGCTTTCAAATCTTGATTTTCAGATCTCAGACTTGTAAGCAGCTAGGATTATATGTGTGGACTGTTACAACCCAGGAGCAATACAATCCACGGAGGCACAATTAAAGACGACAAAAAGAATTTTATTTACACTAGAAAGGGCCCAGTGATTACCTTGTCCTGGGATAGCTGCCCAGAACCAAGAGCAGGCTCGACCTCCAAACCTCCCAAGGACAGCCTGGACCTCTATTTGTGAACCTGCTATTAGTCGGTGTGCAAACCTCCAAACCTCCAAACCTCCAAAGGGGCAACCTTGATCTTTATTCCTCCCTTTCTCCTGCGTAGGCCTCCAGGCTTCTCACCTTCCTGCAGGCCTCTCTGTAGGTCTCAGGCCTCTCTGAAGACTTCTCACTTTCCTGCAGGTCTCTTACTGCTTCTCTCTCTTCTATCTTAGCCCAAGTCTGTCTTCTGCAGTCTTACCCACTACCACCACCACCCCTTTTCTTTGGAGCAGGCAGCCTATAGATAGGCTGTGCCCCTGCCCCCACTCCAATGGCTATTCCTCCCATTGTTCCTGCCCCATGCTTGCCCACTGCCCAACCGCTCTTCCCATTGGTCCTGCTTCAAGCTGCCCCAAGCCCGACCACTCCTAGATCAGGGGCAGCCTGGCCCGCAGGGCAATGATGTCACCCTGATGCTTAATTCTTTGCTATCTCATTTACTTCTTTGAATTGCCTTATGGGGTCACTATCATTCCCCTATTATACAGATAGTGAAAGAAAGGCTAGAGAAATTAAGAAACATATGCAAGATGGCACAGATAGTTGAATAGTTGGGACCACAGCACCCCCTCTCAACAGACCTGTTGATTTAAATTCCAGCTCTTCTACTTCAGAGTTTAGAGCTGTGAGCCCATCTGTATCTCAGTTTCCTCATCTGTAATGTACACATAAAACTGTGATGGTTCTGGGCATGGGGCCTGGTGTATAGTGAGCATAAGCCATATTGTTGCTGTCAGTTTAGTCAGACAGCCCGGTTGGCATCAAGTTCTTCACATTAATTTGTTATATGAGAGAAGCCAGTGCTAAGTACAGCCCTTTCTGTGCAGGGATTATGAATTGGAAGGGAAGTACTATGTGCCTAGCCCATACATTTCAATAATAAATGACTCAATCTGCCATCCACAGTTTGTGCTTTCTCTCTGTGATAGGCTTGTGTTGAGGAAGGACTGCCTGTTCCCTCCTCTGTAGAGGCCCAAAGTGTGGTCCTTCTGAGTGTTAAGAAGCCGAACTTGAGTTGACCTCTTTCTTTGGAAATCCTTTCCCTACTGACAAGCGAGGAGTACTGGCTACATAATTATATGTAAGTCTGTGGTGCATGTGCTTTTCAGCCAATTACCAAACCTTTCTGGGCTTGACAGGCTACATTTGCTAGATGTTTGACAACTCTTCCTCAAAGTTTTCCATCAGAAAGACAACAGAGGATGTGTTTTGGAGGACATACAACTGTAGGGCAGGGTGTCCAGACTTATATTTTTCTCTAGCACTATGAGATGCTTCTTCAAGCCATTGGATCCCTGAGGGGTGTTTGATGAGGGCCAAATCGCTACCCATGCTCTTTCTTTGTTGTTGCTGGCACTGGGGTTGAACTTAGGGACCCTGGGCACTCTCTCATAGCTTTTTGGCTCAAGGCTGGTGCTCCAATGCTTCAACAACAGCTTTACTTCTGGCTTTTTTGTTTTGGTGGTAAATTAAGAGTTTGGTGGTTGAGTTTCAATGGACTTTCCTTTCTGGGCTGGCTTCGAACCTAGATCCTCAGATCTTAGTCTCCTGATTAGCTAGGATCACTGGTGTGAGCCACCAGCAGTTTTAATCTGTATTCTGAAGGTCAAACCAGCCCTGGAAACAAACTAAAGAATGAGATGTTTCTTGTTTTGAACATTCAAACCTGATCACCAAGGTAGGGAGCTTATCTCTTTTCTTGTTTGATGAGCTGACATTTATGGCCATGTGCCTGTTTGTTATGGAATCTCGTCTGGTGTTTTCACAGACAGTGAGCCTCAGCCCTTGTGGGAATCATAGAGCCTGCTTTGAAACACACAAAAAGTACACCTATTCACACTAAAACACTCACGCATGTGTGTGTGTGTACATGTGTACGTGTACGTTACTTTCACTGTTCCTGGGTTTGAAGTTAGGGCTCAGGTACTGTCAATGAGCTGCTTTTGCTCAAGGCTAGCACTCTACCACATGAGGTATGGATCTACTCCCAGCTTTTTTCATGGTTAATTGGAGAAAAGGGTTTTGTGGATGTTTTGTAATGGCTGTGGGGACATTAAGATAATAATGATTTTTTTTTTTTTTGTCATGGTTGCTGGGCTTGAACTCAAGGCCTGAGCACTGCCTCTCAGATTTTCTGCTCAAGACTAGTACTCTACCACTTGAGCCTCAGCTCCAGTTCTGGTTTCAAGTGATTTGTTAGGGATGAGTATTACAGACTTTACTGCCCGGGCTGACTTTGAACTGTGATCCTCAGATCTCAGCCTCTTGAGTAGCTAGGGTTACAGGTATTGACCACCAGCACTCTGCTGTCCTTGAGCTTTTTTTTTTTTGGGGGGGGGGGTCCGGTCATGGGACCTGAACTCTGGGCCTGGGCGCTGTCCCTCAGCTCTTCAGCTCAACCACTTGAGCCACAGTGCCACTTCTGGCTTTTTTCTTTTTGCTTATGTGGTGCTGAGGAATCGAACCCAGGGCCTCATGCATGCAAGGCAAGCGCTCTACCACTGAGCCACCTTCCCAGTCCTCCTTGAGCTTTTGTTCTCAAGGCTAGCATGCTATCATTGGAGCTAGAGCTCCACTTCCAGCTATTTTGGAAGTTAATTGGAGTTGAAGCTGTCACTGCCAGTCCTCCTTTGATTGGCATCGAACTGCCATTCTCTGGTCTCACAATCTCCTAAGTAGCTGTGATTACAGGCATGAGCTACTGGTACCCAGCAAAATATTGAACTTTTGTTTTGTTGCTGGTCCTGGAGCTTGAACTTTGAGCCTGGGCATTGTCTCTAAGCTTTTATGGAAAAAGCTAATACTTGACCACTTGAGCCACAGCTCTACTTCTGACTTTTTGTGGTTAATTTGAGATATGAGTCTCACAGACTCTCCTGCCTGGGCTGGCTTTGAACTGCGACCCTCAGATCTCAGCCTCCTGAATAGCTAGGATAACTGACGCTCAGCAAAATGAAGTTTTTAAAGCCTCAGTTTCTTCCTTTGTAAAATGGAGATAATCGTTGCCAGCTTCACAGATTCATGCTGATGAAGGTGAATTGGGAGACTATATAGACAGCCGTAAGCCGCAGGCGCCCAGCATGCCCTTCTCCTTTGAGAAGGACTGGTGATGTAATGTATTATTGGCAGCTTGCTGTGGAACTGGAACAAAGTTTAGTATCAGGGCTACGAAGACTTGCAAGACATGGTCTCTACCCACGTATCCCAATTCTGGACTGCATCCCAGATATGTGCACCAGATGTGTGCATCAGCACGCTCAGTGCTCTGGGGACCGTGAAGAGTGGCCACAGGGGCTCAAAGGAAGTTGGTTACCTGACCAGGCTTTCTGATTTTCTGATTTTGTGTTTCAAGTGAATTTCTCTAATTCTCTTTCATTTTCTTCAACGATAACATCTTTTTTTTTTTTGGTTGGTCATGGGGCCTGAACTCTGGGCCTGGGCGCTGTCCCTCAGCTCTTCAGCTCAAAGTGAGTGCTCTACCACTTCAGCCACAGCACCACTCCTGGTTTTCTGGTGGTTAATTGGAAATAAGAGCCTCACGGTCTTTCCTGCCTGGGCTGACTTTGAACTACAATCCTCAGGTCTCAGCCTCCTGAGTATCTAGGATTACAGGCGTGAGCCACCAGCACCCAGTCAACCATAACATTTTAAGTGTTACAGAGAGAGAGAGAGAGAGAGAGAGAAATTAAAGATGCTAGCATATTTCTAGACACCCTCAGAGAGTCTGTTATTATTTTTAAGCATTCACCTAGCATTTTTTATGTTGAAAGCACTTTTTAGTCATTAATTGGTAAACTGTATTAATATGCAGACTGATTAATCTATTTCAGGCAAAAGCTTGTCTTGAGGAAACAATATAGCTTAAATGTTATTCCTCTCTTATCTTTTTCCCCTCATCCCCTTTACTTTACCACCCTGATCATTATTCGGATTATTGCTGTAAACTTAAACCCTAATTGATCACCACAGGTGTCTGTGGAGATTCTAAGAACATTGGGAGAGGGCTGTGTTCCCAGTCATTGGACTCCAGGCTGGTAGGGATTGATTAACACTCAAAACTGAACTTGGTGTCATAAATACTCATCTTCAGGAAACAATTGACTCTTCTACTATTTTTTTCTACCTGGTCTTAAACTCAGGGCCTGGGTCTGAGTTTGTTGTCAAGGTTTTTTTTCTTTTTCCTCAAGTTGAGCCACAGATCCACTTTTGGCTTTAAAAAATTTTTTTAATCTTATTGTTGAGGTGTGATGTATGGAGGGGTTACACTTACATATATAAGATAGTGAGCAAACTTGTTATCCCTCCCTCAATTTTTCTCCCATTTTCTTTACCCTCCCAATACCCCCACCATATTGCACAGATCATTTCCAACATCGTGTCTTGTGAGTATCACTGTCACATTGGTTCTCCCTTTGTCCTTTGTCCCACCATGTTCCCTTCCCTAATTAATATCAACATATATATATATATATATATATATATATATATTACCCAGGGTACCAAAATCAAATACAGTGACAACAGGGGATTAGCCATAGAGGGGGGAAACATAAAAGAAAACAGAAATCATGTAGTACATTAGAAACAACAGGAAAACTCTCTTATGTCCATGTCTTATAGTTCATTTCATTGGTAACATCTTTATATGGTCATATGTACATAGTTATTAATCTTTTCTGCTCTTCTGATAAAATTATCCTAGATGTATACTAATTATTACAAACCATGGGACCTATGTTTCTTTGGGTCCAGCTTACTTTGCTTAGTGTAATTTTTTCAAGTCTTTCCATTTCCGTATGAATAGGCAATGTCATTCTTTCTGATGGAAGCACAGAATTCCTTTATGTACATATACTACATTTTCTTGATCCATTCATCTACTGAGGGGCATCTGGGTTGGTTCCATGTCTTAGCTATGGTAAATAATGCTGCAATAAACATAGTTGTGTTGGTAACTTTAGTGTGGTCTTGTTTGTGAACATTTGAGTAAATGCCCAGAAGAAGTGGGATTGCTGGGTCATAGGAGAGCTCTATGTGGAGTCTTTTGAGGAACCTCCATACTACTTTCCAAAGTGGTTGAACAAGTTTACACTCCCACCAACAGTGTAATAACATTCCTTTTGACCACATCCCCTCCAACATCTGTTGTTAGATTTCTTGATTATAGTCATTCTAACTGGGATGAGGTGGAATCTCCATGTTGTTTTGATTTGCATTTCTTTTATGACCAGAGATATTGAGCATTTCTTCATGTATCTATTGGGATTCTTATTTCCTCTTCAGAGAAGTCTCTTTAAGTCTTAGGCCATTTATGAAAAGGGAGGTTGTTTCTTTGAGGATTTGTTTTCGGGGAATTTAATTTTTTGAGTTCTAAGTATATCTTAGATATGAAGCCCTTGTCTGTTGTATGTCTAGTGAAGATCTTCTCCCAATCTGTGGACTTTCTACTAATCTTGTTAGCTATGTCTTTTGTCATGCAGAAGCTCTACAGTTTAATGCAATCCTTATTTATCCAACCTTTCTTTGGTTTGTTGTGTTTCTGGGTCTTTATTAAAGTATTAGGTAAATTAAAAAGGTAGGTTTAATTAGGTCGCTAATAAAGAGAACACCACGTGGTATTCAGGCAGGAAGAGAAGTTAATTTACTGAACTGATGCCCAGTTATGCATGGTGGAGAAGCCAACGGCCAAAGGGGAGGGCTGAGGTCTTGCCTGGGTTTAAGTAGGGAAGGGGTAGGGAGAAGGTGCAGGGACAGGGGAGGGAAGGTGTGGCACCACCGGATGCAGATGTGACTTCAAGGCCTGAGACCCTCCCTCTGTCCAATGGGAGGCAAGACTATGGGTGGCCTGGGGTGTGGCCTTGGAGGAGGGGGTGGTGACTGTCTTTAGGTGTGCCAGTTACCTAGGTGACACAAGAGACTTAGCCAAGAGGAGGGAAGAGGGTACCCCACCTTCCCAGGGCAGACCTTACATTAAGAAAACATTGGCCTGTGCCAAGGAGCCCTTCCTGTAATGTTTTCAGGGTGTTTTGTTTTGTTTTTTTAACCTCAAGGTCTTTGATCCATTCGGAATTGATTCTGGTGCAAGGTGACATAGAGGCTCTAACTTTAGTTATCTACAGATGTTTAACCAATTCTGCCAGCACCATTCACTGCAGAGACTAGTTTTTGATGGTTAATTGGAGTTAGCTAGCTTAGCACCTAGAATATCCAGGGAGGCATGGTTAAAGGTAACAAAGGAGTTTTATTTACATTAGAAAGGGGCCTGCGACTATCTTGTCCTGGGCTAGCTGCCCAGAACCAAAAGCAGCCTTGACTTCCACATCTCCAAGCCTCCAATGGGCAGTCCTGACCGTTATTAGTTGGTGTACAAACCTCCAACCCCAGACCTCCAAAACTCCAAAGCTCCAAAGGAGAAGGCTTTTCCTTTTCCTTCCTTCCTCCTTCTCTGCAGGCCTCTCCACAGGCCTGCCCTGCTCTACTCCAGTAGGATCCTCTTGCTGTCTTTCTCCTTCTGCTGTCTCTACACACACACACACACACACACACACACACACACACACACACATACACACACACACACACACACACACACACACACACACACACACACACACACACCCCGGCTCCTCAGAACACACAGCCTATATACAGACTGCGCCCCTCCCCAACCCCAACAGCTCCAATGGTTTGAACTGCCACTAATGCCAGAGGACTGGCCAGAAGACTGTGGTGTAGCCCCAAGGTCTGAAGAATAGCTAGAGTGATGATGTTCACCACTTTATATTTCTTGATCAGTATGTGAACTTTCTCCTCTTTGCTCCATTGTTTGTAAAAAATGGTCTCATTCATGTAACTTTACAGATTCTTTTATGACTTCCAAAGAGCAAGACAATCCATGGAGACATGGTTAAAGGTAACAAAAGAAGTTTATTTACACTATTTACACCAGAAAAGGGGCCTGTGGCTACCTTGTCCTGGGCTAGCTACCCCAAACCAAGAGCAGCCTCGACCACCAAACCTCCAAGCCTCCAGTGGTCAGCCCTGACCTTTATTAGTTGGTCTGCAAACCTCAGTCTGCAAACCTCCAACCCCAGACCTCCAAACCTCCATAGGGGAAGGCTTTTCCTTTTCCTTCCTTCCTCCTCCTTTGCGGGCCTCTTCACACTCCACCAGCCTGCCCTACTCTGTTCCAGTAGGTGCCTCTCCACAAGCCTTTTTGCGGGCCTCTCCACAGGCTTGCCCTGCTCTGTTGCATTAGGAGTCTCTTGCTGTCTTTCTCCTCCAGCCGTCTCTCTCTCCATCCCCCCTGCTTGGAACACGCAGCCTATAGATAGGCTACATCCCCCACCCCCACTCCAACAGGTCTAATGGTTTAAACCCCTATTCACACCCCTCCCCCAAGCCACCCACTGTCCAACCACTTCTTGACAGCTTGACAGCATGCGGTGATGTCAGCCTCTCCACGCCCCACCCCCTCCAGCAGGTCAGGCCACTGGGGCTATGATGGGTTTATTACATCTCCCACTGGTTTTCATGTCCAATCAAACCATTGATTTTTACATCCTTCTTTTGAGCCAAATCCTAAACTTTCCCCTCTCCCCTGACACCCCCGGCCCCCCATTGGACAGGCTTAAAATGCAAATTTAACAGATAACAAGGAGGGGTAACCATAGAAACGCACTAATTGACACTAACACTTGGTAAGTCTTATCCTTAAGGCATCCTCTGAGTGTCTCTGAGCAGTCCATCTTGCAGCCTTCTCTGGACATTGTTCCACTGCCTGTTTCACTTGAGAGTGATGGATCCAATGCTGTTTTCCTGCAACTTTAATAGCCAACGGTGTAGTTAGCACTACCGAGTAAGGTCCTTGTCACTTGGGCTCCAATTCAGGAGCATGATGTCTTTTTACTCACACAAGCCGTCCAGGTGAGAAAGAGTGGAGGTAGTTTTTCTCAGGAGGTCGGTGGGCCTCAGCTACAAAGGATAGTCATGGAAAAGAACATGCTGCAAAGCCTGCAGGGACTGTACAGTGTTGTAGCTAGACATTTCTGTTAATATAGTTTCCCCAAGTTTAGGAACCAAAGGGGGCAGTCTGCCATAAATTATTTCAAGGAGAGGGAATCCTCTAACATAAGGGTTTGCTCTCAGAGGAGAGCAAAGGGGAGGAGGCTTACCCAGTCATGCCCAGTCTCTGTAATTAATTTAGTTAAAAAGTTTCCCTTAAGGTCCTATTCATTCTTTCCACCTGCTCTGAACTCTAAGGTCTATAAATACAATGTAATTTCCAATTTATTCCTAGGGCCTTAGCTAATATTTGAATAACTTGGGCCGAGAAGGCTGGGCCATTGTTGGACCCCACTGCTAAGGGTAAACCCAATCAAGGAATCACTTGTTACCTGAGTGGTTTCAGTTTTTGTCGGGAATGCCTCAGCCCAGCCTGAATAAGTGTCCACTTGTATCAACGGTTATGGATACTCATATTTTCCAGGCTTCACTTCTTTGAAGTCCACTTCCTCAAATTACCAGGTGAAGTTCCCATACACACGCCCTCTCCACATGTTCCTGCCTTCCAGCATTTACCTGTTGGCAACTTTCTACATACATTACAGAGGCTTGGCAGCCTGAGGCTCCACTGGTTTACAAGGCAGTTTTAGACAGTGGCCCAGGGCAATTTACCAGGGTGACAGATAACCCAGATGTAAACAGACAGAAGGCCTGAGCCTGTACCCATGTTTTGCAAGTACACACATGTCACATTTGTACACTTGTTACCACTGTTTTTTATGCCTCTTCCTTTCATCTTAATGACTAGCAGCTCAAGAGGCCCCACTGGTTTGGGGCAGCCTCCCGAGCTACCTAATCAGGTTGGTTATTTCCCTGAACCTCAGGGGTCTCCAATTTCTTTAATGCCTGTTTAGTTCTCTGAAGCTCAGTCTGGAGCTTGGAGACTTCTTCCATTTTATTTTGGCTTTCCTCCTCCTTGTCTCTCAAGCTCATTTTCATGATCTCAATCTCCTTCTCAAAGGCCTCCTTAACTTGCAAGTGTTCTGCCAGGGGCACAGAAGAGTTCCTTTGACCATCCATCTGCTGCTGTGGCCTGCTCACAGCCCACTGCGCCTCACAGCACCTTTGCTTGCTCTTCAGCTCCTCCTTTAAGTTCTCAATGGTGCTATTGACAGACTTTTTCAGCATCTTCACCTGATCGGTTGGGACATGCTGCTTCTGCGTTCAACTCTGTGTAGCAAGGATCTCTGCAGTCTGTTTGGCCTTTTCCTCTAGTGGCTTCTCTTTCTTGTTTTTCACTTCAGTGTATTTTTGTGACTGATCTTTCAACTGCTTGTTTAGCTCTTCTGTTTTTATGCTTATTGCTCTTTCCATTTTCCGGGCATTTCCCCATCTGAGCATGTGTGTCCTTTAACTGTTTCTGAAAAGTGAGATCTCCTTCTTGAGCCTGATGTTTTCCTGCTCACTTTTCTTGGCCTCTTCTTCTCTGACACAGCACTTCTGTGTCTGCTCTGCTAGCTGCTTTCAGTTCTTTCTCTGTTGCTTTGAATTTCTGCTCACACTCTTCAAAGCTGATAATGGGTGTGTACTTCAGCCTAATACCTTCTTGTATCATACCTAGCTCCTTCTTCTGGGCCTTGATTTCTGTGTGCAGCATCAGGATCTCCTCCTGGCCTCGCTTGTAGTCAGCAAGGATGGCAGTATTGGCATCCTCTGCCTCCTTCAGCCTCTGACCTGTAGCCCCCAGCTTGGCCTCATGCTCACCCAGGCTGATGTACTTGGATTCCATTTGATTCTGAGTGTTTTCTGGGTTCCTTTGAGAATTTTGTTCTCATCTTTGACTTTTACAAGTTCCTGATTTATGTCTTCAAATCTTTTCTTCACTTCCAATAATTCTCTCTTAGTTTTCTTGAGCATTCTGTTCAATGTGCTTTTAACCTTTGTGGGTTTTGATTGGCACATACTGGAGATTCAAGCCAGTGTTTTCAGACAGGAGTGTGTGAATTTTTTCTTGGCCACATTTTTTTTGTTAAGTTCAGAGGGCTGATTTAAGTTGAACAAGGTTGGATTTCAGAGTCCTGAGCTCCTTTCCATGTTTCTCAGGAGATATGAACACAGTTTCCAGGTGGCTAACGTGCTTACTTAACCTGTCATTTTCCATCGTTCTCCTCCTTGGATATTCCTCTTTCCAATGTCCTTTTCGATGCAATAAGAACACTGTTCTAGTCCTAGTGGTGGTTCCCTACTTCCATTTACAAAAGAATTATACTGTCTTCGCCAAGGGTTTCTTGATCCCTGTCTTGGTGCTGCTACCAAAACTCAAACCCCCTTCTTTGACTGTTTTTCTTCCAGGGTATATCTGTTATCAAACACCCACTGGGCAAACACTACCAACTCAGATAACACCTTTCCCTCAAAACCTTATAACTTTCAAAGCTTTCTTCTAATAATATCTGGGGGTGACTGAGTAATCAAGGCCATATTTTGGACTCTTCAATTCTCTGGGGCTTCAGGATCTATAGGCATATAGGTCCTATAGGCCTCAAAGAAACATTCTAGAAAAGCAGTGGCAGACTCACTGGGGAGCTGCACAATCTCACTCACCTTAGATAAATTAGTTGGCTTCCTAGCCACTGCCCATATCCCTTCTAACAGTCTGGCGATAATTGATAAGCGCCTCCTTGCCTCAATTGCTGTTGTAGTCTGAGTCTGGGCAAGTCTGGGGAAAGACTCACTCCAAATATACTGGGTCATCAGTGGGGGAACTGCCTTCAAGCCACCATGTGGGATGGGCTCCCTTTCCTCCCAGGTGAAAAGCACCTGTAGAAGTTGCTGACAGGGGCTGGGAAGGTGGCTCAGTGGTAGAGCGCTTGCCTTGCATGCATGAGGCCCTGGGTTCGATTCTCAGTACCACATAAGCAAAAAGAAAAAAGCCAGAAGTGGTGCTGTGGCTCAAGTGGTAGAGCACTAGCCTTGAGCTGAAGAGCTGAGGGACAGCATCCAGGCCCAGAGTTCAGGCCCCACAACCAGACCCACCCCCCCCAAAAAAAAGAAGTTGCTGACAATCATCTCAGATGGGCTGGTGTGTGAAAAATACCGTCTCCAAAGAGGAACCCTATTGCATTGCTAGTGGGAATGTACACTAATACAACCACTCTGGAAAGCAGTCTGGAGGTACCTCAGAAAGCTAAATATAAACCTCCCCTATGACCCAGCCATACTACCCCTAGGCATCTACCCCAAGCAACAGGAACCAGGATACAAGGACACATCACCTCCATGTTCATTGCTGCACTGTTCACAAATAGCCAATATGGAAACAACCTAGATGCTCCACTACTGATGAATGGATCCAAAAATTGTGGTATCTATATGCAATGGAAGATTATGTAGCCATTAGAAAGGGCAAAATAGCTGGGTGCTCTTGGGTCACACTTGTAATCTGAACTACTCAGGAGGCTGAGATCTGAGCAGAGTTCAAAGCCAATCCAGGCAGGAAAGGCCATGAGACTCATATCTCCAATAAACCACTCAGAAAACTGGAAGTGGTGCTGTGGCTGAAATGGTAGAGTGCTAGCCTTGAGCCCAGGTCCAGAATTCAAGCCCCACAACCAACAACAAAAGAACAAAATAATGTCATTTCCAGGGAAATGGATGGAACTAGAACAAATCATGTTGAGTGAGGTAAGCCAAGATCCGAGAGACAAACAGCACATGGTCTCCCTGATATGTGGATGTTAAATTCAAAATTCAAGGAGATATGACAAAGTAAACAGGACTCGAGAAACAAAGGGCCCCCACTCAATTTGTCATATCATTTCTAAGTGACTCCATGTTCTTGACCACATACATGGTGTGTGTATATATATATATATATATATATATACATACATACATACATATATATACATACATACACATCTGAGGGAAGCTAGAAGGAGGGCGTAGAGTCAGAGGGAAACAGGGGAAAAATACAACAGTGGAGCCCATCAGCTGCACTGGACATGGATGAAAATGCACCAAGCAACTCCAGGGCAGCGATGGGAAGGAGAGAATGAGAGGGAAAGAGTGAACAGCTTACACTAATCAAAAGGAAAGAAATGTACCTATCACTGGATGTGGAAGAAATAGTTGTATGGTCAAAGCTTGTGGAATTCACAAACATTATAGACCATGATCATGACAAGTTGCTTGTGAAGGTTAAACTGTGTTTGTGACTTTAAGTATCACTATCCCACAATATTGTGAAATTTGTGAAACTTATGTAATCACAATTTCAATAAAAAGTGATTTAAAAATGAAAAAACCAGAAATCTCAACAAAGAAAAACAAAAAAGAAAAGAATATATTGTTTCAAATAATGAGATTGAGCCCCTGGGGTTTTTTCAGAAAAGGACGGATTTCGCTGTTTCCAGTTATACAGGTCATTGGTTGCAAAGGGAGCATACACTAGAAGGGGGCTTGCCCACTGTCTCCCCCAGGCACCTGGCTCAAGGGTAATCAGGGGACTCTACCACCTTTTGCCTCCTCAGGCTGGTATGAGGCACCACTTCTGGTATGGAGGCACTTAACATGGGATGCACTGATGACACAGAATAAGAGGGAGAATGTACCAGTGGGTCTTTCTCTGGGGGGTTCTATAACACCGGGGGAGATTTTTCAGTTACAGTTTCACTTACAAGAACTTTAGGACATTGTTTTCCCATCCTGGTAAAAAGGAGTAAGCAGAGGTATATACAGAACACAGATAGAACTAGTAAGAAACATATACAGACAAGTAGCCACAGACACTGAACCCACATGTCTCATATGGCCCAGATGACCTCTTGTGGAGGTCCCAGATGACTTCTGAAAGAAGCCCCAGATCACCTCTTGAGGAGGTTCCAGAGTGAGCATACTCAACCTCAAGATCACAATTAGAAATGGGAAGCTTAACCAGGTGCTGATAGCTCACACCTGTAATCTTAGCTCCTCGGGAAGCTGAAACATAATGATTGAGGTTTGAAGCTAGTCCATGTGACGCTTATCTTCATTTAACCAGCAGAAGGCTGGAACTGGAACTGTGGCTAAAGCGATAAATCACCAGCTTTGAGTAAAAAGGTAAAAGACAACATTCAGGCTCTGAATTCAAGCCCTAGGACTGGCACAGGGAGTAGGGGGGAAAGGAGAGAGAACAAGAGGGAAAAGGAAGGGAGAGTAGGGACAGAAGAAGAAAAGGAGACAGGAAAGGGAGGGAGGGAGGAAGGGGAGAAGGGAAAAGGAAGAGGAAGAAAGGAAAGAAATGTGAGGGGTTTTAATCATAATTTCCTACCTTCATGTCATGTACTCTGATCATATTCACCCCTCTGTTACTCTTTCTTATTTCTCTCCCTTCTTCTGTATCTTTCTCCTTCCATCTCTCTAGCAATAGTCCCCTTTTTACTTCAGTGACCTTGAAAACCACGGTCTTTTTAATGGCTAGCATTAGTTGTCATCTGTAACTGTCAATTCTCTGTAATTAATGTGAGAAAATTATGATGAGTTAGATAAAAAATTTCAATGAAAACAACCACGACTAAGCCAA
This sequence comes from Dipodomys spectabilis, assembly GCF_019054845.1. Classification (NCBI taxonomy): domain Eukaryota; kingdom Metazoa; phylum Chordata; class Mammalia; order Rodentia; family Heteromyidae; genus Dipodomys; species Dipodomys spectabilis. Next base: position 3,030,237 of record NW_024871277.1, read on the forward strand.
GTGCAGGTGCTCATGACTGTAATCCTAGCTCCTCACAAGGCAAAGATCTAAGAATAGCTATTTGAAGTCAGCCCAGGCAGAAAAGTCTGTGAGACTTACTTCCAGGTAATCTGAAAAGAGCAAAGGTGGAGGTGTGGCTCAAATGATAGAGCACCAGCCTTGATCAAAACAGCCAAGTGAGAGTTTCAAAACTCTTCAGTTGCCCAAGATGATTGCGCTCTCTCTCTCTCTCTCTCTCTCTCTCTCTCTCTCTCTCTCTCTCTCTCTCTCTCTCTCTCTCTCACACACACACACACACACAACTAAAATGACTGAGTAGTTCACATGCCATTTCTCCACTATAGCTTATAATTCCCAGTTTTAAAGGAAAATCTTCAGAATGGTAAGAACTAGTCACTGTGGTGTAAATTGACATGTAAGCATGCATTTTGTTTAAATAACAGGTTTCTTAAATTGTTAGGGTTTTGTAAGTTGGATGAAAAAAGTGTGTGTGCATGCATGTGTGGGTATGCATGAATTCTCTGTGCAAGTTTCTGTGCTTAATTAAGGTTTAAGAAATATTGAAGTTACCTAAAAGAAATTAATCTATGTATAGGGAATAGTCTAATACAGGTAATTGAGTTACGTATTTGGATTTCTTCTGTGTTTGCTTTCAACATCTGTGAAGCCAGATGCATATAAACACCATTTACACATACAACTCAAAGAAGTATTTATTGATGAACAAAATCTGTAATGTTTTCATGAGCTTGGGTTTTGTTTGCAGTAGAAGTCTCCATCTGTCTTTCTTTGGCTTCATGAACTTTTCTGAGTATTGGAAAATCAATCACACAAACAAAAAACACTTCATCTTGAACAGACCTGTTTCTCTAGAATCTATTTATCTGGTGCATGAGTATGTGAAATAGTGATGTTTAGTGGTAATCATATAAATAGCTGTGTGACCAAATATGTACATGAGCATATTTCTGCAGTATGCAAGTTCTAGAAAACATATTGCCCCTAGAAAAATGTACATTTCTGGGCCAAGAAAAATGTATTAGAGACCAAGTTTTGCATATATCTATAAAACTGTGATTGCTCCACCATAATTTTGGCCTGGGGACTAGCAATCTCTTAAAGTAATTAATATAGCAAGGTGCTGCTGGATCATGCCTGTAATCCTAGCTACTCAGGAGGCTGAGATCTGAGGATCATGGTTTGAAGCCAGCCCAAACAGGAAAGCACTAAACTAAAACAAAACAGAAGTAGATCTGTGGCTCAAGTGGTAGAGCAGTAGCCTTGAATATAAAGAAGCTAAGAGACAGCATCCAAGCCCTGACTTCAAGCCCACAGATAGGCACAAAAAATTAATATAGTAGTTCAAATGCCTAGCCCAGAATCACACCTTTATCAATTATTCTTCTCACTTGTACAAACATTCTGTAATGAGTCTTCATTTAGTTATGAAAATTTCCCCTCTCTGCTCAATTCCATCTTCAGCTGTGGCTGAATTTTTGTTTCTGTTTTTAAATGTCGTTCTGATTATCTGTAAGGCTTGCTGGAGTCCAGCAGAATAATTAAATCCATGTACCTTGTCAGTTGGGTTTTTCCTTTACTGCTGAGAGGTTGCTAGGATACCCCTAAAGATACAATTCTCTTGATTAACTGCACAAGCCAGATTGCCCAAGACACATTTTTATTCATTCATGGAAATACAGGTCAGGCTTGCATTTAAATTTATAACAAGATGAGTGCCATATATCTCTGGATGCTTTTAGCATTACAGAAATGTATTTAGGTAAGCTTACAAAGAATGTGTTTTGAATGATAATTTAGTGCATAAGAATTAACCATCATTATTTTAAGCAGAGTTTCCCTTTGGGTTGTTCAATGAATGTGGATTTGAGGCTTAAAATTTTTTGAATTTGAAATCACTATGGGAAGATAGATGTAACTGTGTCCGTAGCTCTGTAGAAATTCTGTTGTGGTTATTAGGATTTATTATTTATTGGTGTGTCTGATTTCAAAATCTCATATATATATTATAGCCATTGTTTCTGCGTTATTGACTCAAAAACAGGAAACTTACAAGTGAAAAAGAACTTACAGAGAAAACCAGGACATCTATAATGGTTTGATTTGATGGAGACAGTTGTTTCAGAGGTTAAGGACTTACCCTAGTGGTGTTTTCCCTAACAATGATTTTATGGCTAATAAGTTGCTGTGTTTGATTCTTCTCACTGCCCGTGCTGTGCATTTGTTCATTTATCAAGTGCGTACAGAGCTCTTTTTTTTATTGTGAAAATACTGTACAGAAGGGTTACAATTACATGGGCAAGATAATGAACACATTTCTTATCAAGCATTGTAGCCTCCTCCTTTGTTTCCCTTTCCCATCCCATCCTTCCTCCACCTCCCCACCCAACCCTCCTCCCCCACTACCAACTTAACCCTTGACCCACTTCAGTCCCAATGCTAGGAATTAGGACAGAAAGCCTTGCACAAACAATTCTTGGAACCACAGATGGTGTTTTCTCAAGACAATATGTCAAGGTATCTGAACTTCCAGAGCTGCCTCTCCTGGGTGACCATTATCTAAACCAGACACCTGCAGTTTAGCACTTATCCTCTTGAGAGTCCTTTGTGGTGCAAGCCAACCAGTTTAAAGTACGTCATCCCCTTGATCTAACCAACAACTTGTTTCTGGTCCTTTCTCGCTTTGTAGTGCGCCAATCATACTATAGAGTTGTTTTATGATTTTCCCGCGGTTTGTAGTCATTTGTTACAAGAAGTTATGATGTATGAAAGCCCCTGCCTTCCCTAAAAAATGTACAAAAAGTGTTGTAACCCTGGGCTCGGGCCTTTCAGCGTCATGGGATGCTGCCATGCACGCGGGGGACCAAGCTCCAGCTTGCAATAAAGACTCCTTTGCTTTTACATTGGTGATGGTCTCTGGTGGTCTTTTGGATAAGGATTTCTGAATTCGGCTTTACATAACCAGTCTCTTGTTGGAGTCTCTGGTCTGCTTGTGGTGTTTGATTTTCCTGTGGCTTGGATGGTTTCCTAAGTCAGTTTGTTTGAGCAGGCAGAAAAATGCTCTGCTTTACCCAGGATTTTGTGATCCTCCTCCCAAGCTAGTTCAATGGGAGGGAGATCTGCTTTGAGTATCACAAAAGAGGGAGATGGCTGTTTTCTCTAGTTTGGAGATGCTGTGATGAGGCTAGGTTCTGGGTAGAGTTGAGGCCTTTCAGCAAACAGCAGCTTTTCCCTGAGGAGCTAGCTTCTGAGAAACAGAGCCCAACCTGGAGCCATTCTCAGGGTTTATGTTTACTGAATTTCAATTGATTGTCAAGGCTGCTGTAGGGTGGGGCAGCCTCTGGCTTACAAAGCTCTTACAGATAATTGCAATCACTAGAGTCATAAGCAGATTTTTCAATGGCAGTATGACGTAGATTCTCATACTGGAACAGTTACATCCTTACATGGAAGGGGACTGAACCACTCAGGAACTGCAGGTGAGAGATAACGAAAGAGTCCGTGGGATCAAACTATTAGTCTAGCAATGCACATGATGGGATCTCAATGGATAGCAGAGTTATTTAAGAAAGAATTGACAGCCCTGGGTAATCAATTCGATGTGGAATTGGTCAGGGAGACAGCAGAGAGGTTTTAGGGGATAAACACATGGCACAGGCCTGGTGCCCAAGGGCTGAGCCCTCAGCCCTCATCCCACCTTTCCACATTTTCTTTTTATACTTGCTCTCTCATTTATTTTTTCATTTAACTCTATTCTATTTATTTTTGCTGGCACCTGGGTCTCAACTCAGGACCTTGCGCTTACTTGGTTTGTGTGCTCACAAATGGTGCCCTGCTACTTGAGCCATGCCTCCATTTAGACTGTTTTGCTGACTATTGTAGAGATGAAATCTCTTGAGCTTTTCTGCCCAGGCTGACCTCTATTCACCATCCTCCTACTCTTAGCTAGTATTTCAGGTGTGAGCCACAGGCAACTAGCTTGTTCTTTGACTTGCGGCCTACATTTCTCAATGATTGGATCCTCCCTGGGAGCATACAGATGGCATTCTCAGCTCTAGCAAGCTCCAGCACTGAGGGCTGGGAAGGGTGAACCCTCCAGGGACCTGGCAAAGTTCTTACCCCTCTCTTGTCTTGTCTTCCTTCCTTCCTTTTTCTCTCTTTCTTTTTCAATCCTTTCCTTTCTTCTTTTGTCTGCCATACGGCTTGAACTCAGGGCCTGTTCATTGTCCTTGATCACTTTTGCTCAAGGCTACTGCTCTACCACTTTGAGCCACAGTGCACTCCCAGGTTTCTGGTGGTTAATTGGACCTAAGAGTCTCACAGGACCTTTCTGCCTGGGCTGGCTTCAAATCTCAATGATCAGATCTCAGCCTTCTGAGAAGCTAGGATTACAGACAGGCATGAGCCACCAACGCCAGGCTGGTTCTTACCCTACCAGTTTCACCTGTGTACAAATCCAAATAGTAATAACCTTACAGAGGTCCCTGAAGGTCATACTAGATGCTCAGTAATTATGATTCTCAGCCTCATGAGTTATTGTAATAATTTCCTGTTTAATTCTCAATTTCCTGTTCAAACATTTGTACCTCTGCTTTGTAAAGAGCTACAAACTGTTTTTAGGGAATTGACTTGAAACTGCAAAGCAGGATAAGTGATTTGGCTTAGACTCTGTGCTTTCTTTTTTGTGGTTTGAAGGGGACCTGATCAGAACTAAAGCCACTCTTGCTCTTGTCACCCCTGAGAACTGCCATGGGTTCTGTCACCAGGGTTGGGTCACTGAAGTCTCTCCCTTGCCTTGAATCCCAACTGGCTAAGGAGAGTGCCTCGTGGAATTCCCTTTCTTTGGTGTGAAGATGGTTGGGGTATACAGCCCATTCATTCATTCATTCATCATTCATTCATTCATTTAAGCAATCACAGAGCTCCTGCATTGCAAGCAATAGAGATGAGATCTGGCACTCACCCCTGGATCCTAGAACCCAGGTCACAGATACTTTCCACTACCCTAGACAGTGTTACTGAAAGCTTCAAGAAGTGTGTGGAAGTGTGTGGAGGTACTTTAGGTGGCTACACCTGGAGTCTTAGCTACTCAGGAGGCTGCGATCCGAGGATCATGGCTCCAAGGCAGCCCAAGTAGGAAAGGTCATGAGACTCTTCTCTGCAATTAACCACCAATAAGCAGTCCTGAAGTGACACGGGGTGGGCTGCGCACTCCAGGCCCTCCCCTTTCCCGGTATGGGTTGGACTGGGTTTCCCTTTATTTCTAATTCCAAGCAGCTCAGCCTTTCCCCGTCCAGCCCATTCCCACGTTGGTCCATCCCGACGTCTGTGCATCCGATGTGTCAGTCCATCCAGCACGACCTGTCGGTTGTCACGCACATTTCAGATGATGGCTAAGTGTCTCCACCCGCGGCCCTTTGTGGGAAGAAATACTGCCAGACAGATCGTTTGGGGCCTGGATCCCTCTTGACTTGAGGTGACAGCTGTCAATCAGTTTGGCAGACGTGCTGAGATGGCGGCGCCGCCTGGCACGCGCCATGCAGGGCGGTCCAGCCCCCGCACCGCCAGGTCTGGTCTCAGAACCGACTCAAAATATTATGGAGCCGGGCACCGGTGGCTCACGCCTGTAATCCTAGCTTCTCAGGAGGCTGAGATCTGAGGATCACGGTTCAAAGCCAGCCTGGGCAGGAAAGTCTGTGACACTCTTATCTCCAATAAACCACTAGAAAACCGGAAGTGGCACTGTGGCTCAAGTGGTAGAGTACTGGCCTTGAGCTGAAGAGCGCAGGGACAGCGCCCAGGCCCAGAGTTCAAGACCCCATGACCACAACAACAACAACAAAAAATGTCCTGGAGAACGAAGTCAGATCACAGAGAGAATTGCTAGGAAGAAGCGGGCCAGCATTCGCCAGCGTGGTGCGCGCGTGCGCATCTATTAGCGCTATAGCAACTGGAGCCCTGGGCGCCCTGAGCCTGGAGAGGGCTGGGCCTAGACAGGACCGGGCCTGGAGAGGGCGGGGCCTGGAAAGGGCGAGGCCTGAGAGGATGGGGTGTGGGGTGAGCGGAGCCCGGGACCAAGGGGCGTTGAGGGGGCGGGGCCTGGAGAGCACGGGGCCTGCGAGGGAGGGGCCTGCGGGGATTAGGCCTGGAGAAGGCGGGGCCTGATAGGACGGGGCTTGGAGAGGGCGGAGCCGGGTTCCGGGGGCCGGGAGAGGGTCGGGGCCGAGCGCTGTGTCCTGGGCCTCGAGTTTGCACATCTGTCATAGGAAAGGCACAGTTCGCCCTCAGTGGACGGGACGGGGAGGGCATCCCCCTGCCGGCGCCGCGGGGTCCCGGCCCAAAGGGTTTTCCTCTCCGGGGGCCGGGTCGGGAGCCGTTCGCAGGTTTGCGGCGCCCCGTGGTTGGTTCCCGCTGGCCAGTGGAAAATCCACAGCTCTTCCAGGAGAAGCGGGCGGGGCGGAGGCGGGAAGACCGAGCCGACCCGACCGGACCCGACCGAGCCCCGCAGGGAAAAGAGGCTGTGCCGCCCGCGCTCTCAGCCCCGCGCGGGCTCCGGGGCCTTCACCCGCGGGCTTTCCCTCCTCCCTCCGCTCCTCCCTCCCGGTCCTCTTGAACTCGGGGCCTGGGCGCTGTCCCTGCGCTCTTCAGCTCAAGCCACTTCCGGTTTTCTGGTGGTTAACTGGAGATTAGAGTCTCACGGACTTTCCTGCGCGGGCTGGCCTTGAACCTCGGTCCTCAGATCTCAGCCTCCTGAACAGCTGGGAGGCCCGCCGCAGCCCGGCCGAGCTCCAGGCCCCGGCCCCGAACAAGGACAGTGATTCCCCGGCCGCGCGTCCTCCGGTGCTGTCCGCAGCGGGGTCCCGGGAGGCCTGTGCCCCGGAGCCCGCGCCCCCGGCCCCGGACCTCTCGGAGGGGGCCGTTCAATGCCCGATCTCCCCTGGGCTCGGCCGACGCAGGTAGTGTGGAATTACATCAGCAGGGGGCACCGTTTCGCCGCCGCATTTTGCTGCTTTTTTCATTAGGAAGGGAAACACCTAAGCCATTTCTTTGTTATTGCACATCATTGTTATTCGCGAATCTAAAGATCACCGAATGACATACAGATTTATCCTTCCCCCTCCCACATGGGGGGGGGGCTGGGGAATATATTGCCAGCGCCTGGCTGGTTATATCAGTCTGGCATTGATGCTCCTTTGCTTTTTTTGTTTGTTTGTTTTAATGTTTAAATGAACAGCCATAGGGCGGTGTGTTCAGGATTATAAATCCACGCAGTATGTTAGAAACGCTGCCCATATTCATTTAGAGTTTCTCTCTAGAAACTTCCTGTCTGATAATACTTCTCATTTTCTGGGCATCTAGAAACTTCATAGAAAGATTTCATTTATTGCTTTGATTATTATAGCAGATACAGATATATCTATATATAATATATATATAAATATAGATATATATTAGTTATAGATATATATTATATATAGATCCATCTATCTTATCTATATATTTGTATATAGTTAGGAGGCTGAGATCTGAGGATTGCAGTTTGAAGCCAGTCCAGGCAGAAAAGTCCGTGAGGCTCTTATCTTCAAGGAACCACCAGAAAACTGGGAGTAGAAATGTGGCTCAAAGTGGTAGAGCACTAGCCTTGAGCAAAAGAGCTCAGGGCTAGTGCCCAGGTTCAAGCCCCATGACAGACAAAAAAAAACTCCCTTGGTTTGTTGAGTTCACTCCCTGCCCTTTCTTTATTCTGATACTGCCAATTCTCATTGTACTTAAAATAAAAACCCAGTCTACAATAGCCCTGGAGACTTCCACAGAAAGCCATGCCTTAAGACCCTACCTGCAGGTGATGGTGTTTGTAGAAGAGGCTTTCAGCAGTCATTGGATTTAATGAGGTTGGGAGGGTGGGATACAGGTGGGGACCTGGGCCTTGGGCTTCCAGCCTGGGCCTCCAGTGTGTGCAATGAAAACCTATTGTTTAGCAGTAGTCTATGGCCTTCTGTCACATGAGCCTGAGCTGGCCAAGACCCAGCTCTCGTGTGATTGTGTCATCAGGATCCGGAAGGACTCAGATTCTCTCTACCACAGATGTCACCATCAAAGCACTGCAGCCGAGTCAGTTTTTAATTTGTGCATTGAGATTTTCAATTAAAAAGATGTCAGAAGTCAGTGAGGAGAAATGCCCCTTCATTATTATGTATATTTGTTACCCTTAAAGAAGGCTCAGAAAGACCTACAGTAGAGTCGTAGAAAAAGCCTTGTTCTGGGCTTTCCATGATTCTTTTCAAAATAAAGACCAAATGTACATACAAAATACATCTAGATTGGGGTGTCATTCATCCAAGGTCTGCTTTAGAAGTTTTACAGACTAAAACTTGTTGCTACTGATGACAAAGAATTTGTTGTGTTTCGTTATTTTAAATTTTGTGCCAGTACTAAGGCTTGAACTCAGGGAGTTGGGCTCTTACACAGTTTTTCCTGCTCATGGCTGGTGCTCTACCACTTGAGCAACACCTCCAGTTCTAGCTCTTACATGGTAGGCAAGCACTCTACCATAAGCCACCTTCCCAGCCATCCAGTTCTGTCTCTTTACTGGTTAACTGGAGATGAGTCTCACAGACTTTCCGGCCCAGACTGGCTTCAAACCATGATCCTCAGATCTCAGCCTCCTGGGTAGCTGGGATTATAGGTGTGAGCCGCTGCTGCCTGGCTTGGTATAGACTGGAAAATCAGAAGAAACGTAGCTTAGACTACTTTCTAACCTTGCAACACCACATAATTACAACCCCTATCAATTGTATCTGTGTTTAAAGAAGAGTGTTTTAGCCAGATGTGACAGCGTGTAATCCAGCACTGAGGAGATAGAAGCACAAGGATCGTGAATTTGAGACCAGCCTAAGCAGCATGGGAGATCCTGTCTCAAGCCCTGATGGAGGTGTCATTATCACCGGATGGGGCCAGTTAATGCAGGAATTGGCTTCTGATGGAAGGACCAGTTCCTTGATCACCTTCCCTTGGGCACATCTACCCTTTTACCTTCTACCATGGGATGAAGCAGTCATGAATTTGCCAGGTGCTGGTGGACTTGCCAGCCTCTGGGATCAGGGGTCAAATCAATTTCTGTTCTTTATAAGTGTGTGTGTGTGTGTGTGTGTGTGTGTGTGTGTGTGTGTGTGTGTTATGATGTTCCTGGGGCTTGAATTCAGATCCTAGGCACAGTTCCTTAGCCTTAGCTCAAAGCTAGGCTCTACCTCTTGAGCTACACCTCCACTTCTGGCTCTTTGTTGGTTAACTGGAGATAAAAATCTTACAGACTTTCCTGCCTAGGCTGGTTTCAAACCAGAATCCTTAGATCTCCTGCCTAGGCTGGTTTTAAACCAGAATCCTCAGATCTCAGGCTCTTGAGCAACTAGCATTACATATGTGAGCCACCAGCACCTGGTTTATAAACTTCTTTAATATTTTGAAAAGATAAAAAAATTAAGAAATGCTTATTTAGCCATTAGAGGGGAAAAAACTTTTATGCAAAATATATACTCTTCATTACAGGCTAGAATGCAAATCAAAATAGTTACAAGCCAAAATGTTTGCTTAAAATAATAAGAGACATTATCTTTTTGAAATGATAAAAAGCAAACAAAGTGTTAGGGTAAGTCAACTTAGGATCTGTAACAGTTTCTTCTTTTATCTTTAAAGAAATACAACACATGATTACATCAAGTGGGAAGTTTATAATAGTTTTAGTATAAAATAAAGGCAGTTGAGGGAGGCAGAGGAAGAGAGGGAGATTTTAATTGAATCATTGCAAAATTGCATTGCTGTTTCCTCTTCTGTTATCTGCAAGGGCAGTTCGTCATTTTTCTACTCTGAATATCAGGGTTTTTTTCTTTTCTTTCTGTAAATTAAAAAAAAGTATTTCAGGGCATACAGGATAAGCTGTGATAACACATTTGATAGCTCTACATAATTCTCTTCTATCAATGTATGCAGTGAGTATTATGTATAGGAAATTCTTTTCATGGGCCCTGAAAGTAACCAATAACTCTAGCTGTCAGCCTTGGATAACTGCACATTTCAAGTCACCATGAAGAAATATAGGACTCACGTTAGCAGTTCCAAAAGCAATGAATACAGATGATGAACACAGATGATGAACTCCCTTCTTTCAGGATATAAGACTGCAAGTTATAACACAGACATACTTACCTCTAATAATGTCATTTCAATATACTTCTCTGTTGCCTGATACTAGAAGTATTTGTCCAAGAATTAGAGAATTTAATAATCAGCATCTCAGCACTCTGAGCCAATCTCAGAGAGCATCGGAAAATCTTACTGGAGGCTGGTGCAATATTTCTCATTCCTCCCACTTTCTCTTCCCTCCCTCCCTCCCCCCTCCTCCCTCCCTCCCTTCCTCCCTCCCTCCCTACCTCCCTTCCTTCCTTCCTTCCTTCCTTCCTTCCTTCCTTCCTTCCTTCCTTCCTTCCTTCCTTCCTTCCTTCCTTCCTTCAGTTTTGAGACAGATTCTCCCTATCAACACCAAACTGGCTTTGAACTCACAATCCTCCTGCCTCTGCCCCCAGAGTGCTGGAATTACACATATGTATAACCGTGTTCAGCTGTGTTTCCAGATTGCTTGTATTGATGCTCTGATGGTATTGTGTTGGCCTCTGGGAGTAGCTCTGATATACAGAGTAGAGCCGCTGTTGGAGCCATGCTGCTGTACTCTGGCTGAGGCAAGCCATGTGCCCCATGCGTTCCTATACTCAAACGATGTCAATCAACCCACTGTCCTCACTGAACACAGCACTGGGAAGGGATGTCTACCATCTCCATTGTGTGGAATTTTCACAGTAGAGATACAAGGGAAGAAAATTATCTCCAGAAGAAAATATAGCCAGGTACTAGTGGCTCACGCCTGTCATCCTAGCTACTCAAGAGGTTGAGATCTGAGGATCATGGTTGGAAACCAGCCCAGGCAGGAAAGTCCATGAGACTTTTATCTCCAATTAACCACCAGAAAACTGGAAGTGGAGTTGTGGCTCAAGTGGTAGAGCTCTAATATTGTGTGAAAAAAACAAAACCAGAACCTCAGGAACAGTGTCTAGGCCCTGAGTTCAAGCCCCAGGACCTGCACCAAAACAAAAATAAAAGCAAACTAAGAACCTTGGAAACAAAAAACCAGTATAGCAACTAGTAAACTGTAACAACCCATTTTAAGAAGTGGAAGAATTTGAGTATTCATTGCTTCTGTTTTAATACGTAATGTATTTGCGGTGTATTTCTTGGTAACAAGCACCCCCTCTGACTATCCTGGAGGAGTGGCTTCCCCACACCACTGGGTGGGCCTTTCCCTTCCAGCCTCTGTTCCAGGCTGGCCTGGAGCCCTGCAGCCGATTCCTCACTAGCATGATAGTGGGTTTTTATGAAAAAAATTTTTATTGTTATTGTAAAGCTGATGGACAGAGGGGTTACAGTTACCTAAGTCAGGTCATGAGTGCATTTCTTTTTGAAGTATCACCCCTTTCCCCACTTTCTCCCCGTTTTTCCCTCCCGCCCCACCCCAAGTTGTATAGTTCATTTTCAACATAGTGTCTAGTGAGTATCACTGCTGCATTTGTTCACCCTTTGTCCTCCATTACTGCTCCCCCTCTTACCTTCCCCCAAACAGATAAACTAACAAACAAGACCAAAGGTACAGAAAACAAAAACAGCAACAAAGGAGAAAAAAGAACAACAAAAACGAAAACCTCATTTCTAATTTTTAGAGTTCATTTTGATAAAGATCACTTTATATGATCACATGCACATAGCTATTGAGCCTTTGTGATCCTCTCCTAAGAATATCCTCCTTTGTTCTCATTGTGTGAATGTCTAGAGTTCTGTGTAATTTATCATGACCCAGTGTATTTTTTTTTTGTCATTTACCATCCAGTGTGTTTATTTGTAGATTTATGGGCACATTCTAGTTACTGCAAATGAGAGAAACCATGCAAACTACATTTCTTTGGTTCTGGCTTACTTTGCTTAATATAATTTTTCAACATAGTGATTTTATGAAACACTTATGTGTTTTGGTTAATGGCAGAGGAGTTGAAAGTTGTGTAAGAAAGCAGAGAGAAAGGGAGAGAGAGAGAGAGAGAGAGAGAGAGAGAGAGTGAGAGCCAGCAGAAAAGACCAGGGCACTGTCCAGCTCAGAGCTGTGGTGAAGGCTGGCATCAATCCGATGGTTTGTGTTTGGTAGCCCAGGCCGTCTCTGTGCCTCCCACCTACATAGTCCAGCCTGGTCTCAGCCACGCATTTTCTGTGCCTCTGTGCTTTGAACCTTGTATGTCCCCTTGTTCCCTTGCTTGATCGTAGGCACCTTTGAGGTCCCGTTTCATACCAGACCCATGATAACAATTCACATCCATTGCATTCCACTAAACTTTCCATCCTCTTTTTTTATTGTTGGTCGAGGGGCTTGAACTCTGGGCCTGGGCATTGTCCCTCAGCTCTTCAGCTCAAGGCTAGTGCTCTACCATTTGAGCTACAAGCCACTTTTGGTTTTCTGGTGGTTTATTGGAGATAAGAGTTTCAGGGACTTTCCTCCCCAGGCTGGCTTTGAACCACGATCCTCAGATCTCAGCCTCCTGAGTAGCTAGGCTTACAGGTGTGAGCCACTGGCGCCTGGCTTTTTTTTTTTCTTTTTCTTTTTCTTTTTTTTTTTTTTTGTTCCAGGACTAGAGCCTGAATTCAGGGCCTGGTGCTCTTGCTTGGCTTTTTTGCTCAAAGCTGGTGCTCTACCACTTGAGCCACACCTCCATGGCCACCTTATTGCTAGTTACTTGGTGATCAATGTCTCTCAGATTTGGCTGCCCAGGCCAACTTTGAACTACAAACTCCATCCTCAGAACAGCCTTCTGAGCAGCGAGGATTACAAGGGTGAGTAACTGGTATCTGTCTTCATATGAATTATTTGGGGGGTGTAGACCAAGCATTTGAGTAGCAACAAGAGATAAAATTCCTGTATCTTAAAGTAAAACTCTTCTGTGTGTGTGTGTGTGCACGTGCACGCACATGTGCACATGCATGTGCTCCAGTACTGGGGCTTGAACTCAGAACCTTGAGCTCTCACTTGGCTTTTTGCTCAAGGCTGACACTCTACTACTTGAACCACAACTCCACTTTTGGCTTTTTGCTAGTCAACCAGAGATGTGAATCTTACAGACTTCCCTGCCCACGATGGCTTCAGCCCTCAGATTCCACTCCTGAATAGCTAGGATTACAGGTGTGAGCTGCTGTGCTGGGCTTTGGTTTCATTTGAAGGGTGATGCTTTCAGACTTCTGTCATGGTGCCCCTGTGGCAGCCCTGGGTGGCAGTTGGTAACTGATCCACAAATCTGGCCAAGACACATTGACAAAACCTGCAATCCTCGTCTTTCCTCTAAGTAATACATGCATGCTACGGAAACAACTCCAGCTTGGGGCTGGGAAGGTGGCTCAGTGGTAGATCGCTTGCCTTGCATGCCTGAGGCCCTGGGTTCGATTCCTCAGCACCACATAAGCAGAAAAAAAAGCTGGAGTGGTGCTGTGGCTCAAGTGGTAGAGCGCTAGCCTTGAGCTGAAGAGCTGAGGGACAGCGCCCAGGCCGAGTTCAGGCCTCACGACCGGACCCCCCCCCCCCCAAAAAAGAAACAACTCCAGCTGTTTAGTGCCTGTGGCGCATGGAAACGCTATCTTGGTAGACTTAACCTGGGAAGCAGAGATAGCCACTGGACTTCATTTCTAAAGGTGAAGCTCAGCTCCAGTTGTTGCTTTGGAATTACTCATGGTGGAAGCGCTCTGTCACTGTTTCCAGTGAATGTAAACAGCATTTACATTCCTCTCTGTTTTCTGCATTTGCCTACATTTACAAGCATCTTCCCCACCCCCCTCTCTCATTTTTTACTGGTCCTGAGGCTTGAACTCAGGGCCTTCTCACTGTTCCTGAGCCTCTTTGTTCTCAAGGCTAGCACTCCACTACTTGAGCCACAGCTCCATATCTGACTTTCTGGTGGTTAACTGGAGATGAAAGACTCACAGACTTTCCTTCCCTGGCCTGGCCTCAAACCAGGATTTTCAAATCTCAGCCTCCTGAGTAGCTAGGATTATAGGTGTGAGTCACTGGCGTCTGCTTTCCATCATCTTTAGAGCTGAAGACCATGAATCTCAAGCTATGTATAATGGATTGCATAGATTCATCTTCATGCTATGCAAGTCGGGGTCATTTCCCTGGCTCTGCTTCTTTCTGCTTTTCTGTTGGATGATGATTTAAATGTGAAGAAGGTCATCCACTTCACACATGATGCCAGCATTCCTCTGCTCCCTGGTGCCTGGTTGGCTTCAGGCGTCAGCAACGTGGGTGCCTGGGGAGACAGAATCATCGAGATGTTTATCTGCATCAAAATTCCATCTCACTTTAGAACCAAAGAGACATTTTGTGTTACTGCACAGTGTTATGTAGGCTGCTACACATTCTCAGAAGAAAGCAGACTGGACCAGAGCATGCATTTCACCCGGATTTTGGAAAGCTTGAAGAAACAGTCATTCTTTGACAGCCCTAGGGAGATTGAGGAAGGAAGGTTGTGAGTTCAATGCCAGCCTGGGGTGTATAGTGAGACTCCATCTCAAAATAGCAACAATAAAAGGTTAATTATTTGTGATAACAAATGATGCAAAAATATAGCTTTTGAATGTAAAAGCAAGTGTGAATACTTTCTAGATTTGCATTTTATAAAAATCAGAAGTAAGCTGGGTACCGTGGCTCACGCCAGTAATCCTAGCTACTTAGGAAGCTGAGATCTGAGGATCACAGTTCAAAGCCAGCCTGGGCAGGAAAGTCTATGAGACTCTTATTTCCAGTAAACCACTAGAAAACTGGAAGTGGCGCTGTAGCTCAAGCAGTAGAGTGCTAGCCTTGAGCTGAAGAGCTGAGGGACAGTGCTCAGGCCCAGAGTTCAAGCCCCACAACCACCACCACCAACAACAACAACAAAAACCAGAAGTAATGCTAGATTTTTACTATGCAATATGGTTGTAGGAATTAGAGAAAATTCAATACAATACAGAGGAAATAAACATCTTTATAGCTGAAATGTACAATTTCAAATGTTATAAGATTCTCTTCTCAATATATTTGCAGGGGTTTTATATGTTTGCTTGTTGTTTGGGAGGTTAAAGGTAGAGTTGTATTCATGCTAGCTCTCTACTATGGGGCTACATCTTCAGCCATTATTTTCAATTTTTATATACAATTAAGATTATAATCTTATGATTCACATACTGTAATTTTCATTGTACAGTATTATATTACATGTTCTTCAGAAACATGAATGTTCATAGCTATGTAATAATCCATCATGTGTTTTATTTTTGAATACTCTCCTACTGATATTTCTAAGGAAGAGCTAGAACATATTACATTTGTATATCACATCCTGAGAAAATGTTTTCTCCAATGATGTGGGTAGAAATGTAGGGACATATTTGTACTAGAGATATTTATTTCTTACAATAGTATCACAAAAGCTATGTCTGGGAAATTTCTTTGTGCAAACATATTACATGAACATTTTATAACATGCCAGGATTTGTTCTATGTACTTTCACACATACCAGTTTTACTGTGAACTGATGTGTTTTTTGTGTGTTCTGGTCCTTGGACTTGAACTCAGGGCCTGGGCACTGTCCCTGAGCTTGTTTTGTTCAAAGCTAGCACTCTACCACTCAAGCCATGACTCCACTTCTGGCTTTTTGGTGGTTAATTGGAGATAAGAGTCTCATGGACTTTCCTGCCAGGGCTGGCTTAGAACCTCAATCCTCAGATTTCAGTCTCCTGAGTAGCAAGGATTACAGGTGTGAGCCACTGGCATCCAACTTCGATTTTTATTATTTGCAGTCCTGGTGTTCTTTAAAGTCCCTCCAACTCATGTGGTAAATACTCAAACTTGTTCCTCTGGGAAATACAGGATTAAGTTCCTAAGTTTCTCTGGCCCTATTTTTTCCCAAGTAAATAAAGGATTTCATGTGTGTTTCTGCTTAAAGACAATTTACAGCTTATTGCTGGTTTGTTAACTTTGAAATCATAGCCAGCAGGACTAGAGTTCCTGCCCAATGACGCTCAGCTCACACTCACATTTTCTCCATTAGCCATATCACTGCTTTCTTGTTGTAAAAGTTTAGGACAGCACCATAGAATTGGGGACATTTTAAACACTAAAATTACCAAAGATATGAGAGAGAGAGAGAGAGACAGAGAGACAGAGAGACAGAGAGACTGAGAGAAAGAGAAAGAGAAAACTAAATAGACTGGGAATTTTTTTCATTTACATAGTAAGAACGGGAAGGGGGCTGGGAAGGTAGCTCAGTGGTAGAGTGCATGCCTTGCAAGCATGAGGCCCTGGGTTCAATTCCTCAGCACCACATAAACAGAAAAAGCCGGAAGTGGCGCTGTGGCTCCAGTGGTAGAGCACTAGCCTTGAGCTGAAGAGCTGAGGGACAGCGCCCAGACCCAGAGCTCAGGCCCCACGACCGGCAAAAAAAAAAGAACGGGAAGGCAGAATATTGCCTTGTTTAACTTTTACCTCTGTGAACACTCAGGAATAACCAGGAAAGCTCTAGAAGTACTGATTGTAGGTTTATAAGTAAATGTTATTGAGTAGGCAGATTCACAAACATGAAAACTGGGGAAAACAAGAATCAGCTGCTCCAGGAAAAGTAAGTTCCCAGTGGTGAAAGAAAACAGTGTGGTAAAATTCTCTGTCATCTGATCAGATTGATCATTTCTGATACCCTCATAATACAGCGCACACACTTAAAGTTTGCATATTTTCAAATCTCTTTGGCTCAAAGTAGGGAGAAATCTACTCTCCCCTTGTGGGCCAACATTATCGATCTTTATCTTACAGGTGGCCAATAACATCCATTGAACTTGTCTGGCAGGAAGCTTGAGAGAGAATCTGGAAGGGGAATTCACTATTCTGGCCAAAATAACCAGAGAAAGCAGCGGTATTTAACTCCAGTGCCTGTTTGTGACTGTGTATATTACTTGCAAATCATTTTTCTCCTAGTACTATGACAGCCTCAAGGAGAAACAGAGGAGAACAGCAGCTCCTTTGCTGCAGCTAAAGCAGCACTGGTGGACGGTCTGTGCTGGGCCCTGAGCATTGCTCCAGGCAGTGATCGTCTCCAGACCCAACCCTCAGTGCAACCAGCAAACAGCCTGGAAAAAGCACATTGAGTGACATCTGGAAAATAAACAATAAGCACAGTGTTACTTGGGGAAGGGTGCTGAAGTTATTGATATTATCACTGAAATCCTAAGTACTTTACCTCCTAAGAAGTAA
The DNA here is from genome assembly GCF_019054845.1 of Dipodomys spectabilis. Classification (NCBI taxonomy): domain Eukaryota; kingdom Metazoa; phylum Chordata; class Mammalia; order Rodentia; family Heteromyidae; genus Dipodomys; species Dipodomys spectabilis. Next base: position 3,047,618 of record NW_024871277.1, read on the forward strand.
TCTGAAAACGTCATATAACAACTTTCTTCTTAGGAATGTTAAGAAAGGAATACTTTTAGAAGAAACACATTTTTTCCATTATTCCAGAATAAGCACTCGTCTTTGTTTTATTTTTGTGTGGAGCTTGAACTCATGGCTCACAACCTGGGCACTGTCTCGAGCTGTTTTCTGCTCAAGGCTAGCCCTCTTCTGCTTTGAGCCACAGCTCCACTTCCAGTTTCTTTGGTGGTTCATTGGAAATGACAGTCTTACAGACTTTCTTAGTGGGACTGACTTTGAACCGTGATGCTCAGATCACAGCCTCCTGGGTAGGTAGGATGACAGGTGTGAGCCACCAGCCACTAATAATTTGAAATCATGATTTGTAGAGCTACTTTACCCAACATATTTATTTTTTTTTTTAAATTTTATTTTATTTTATTTGAGAACATACAGTACAGAGGGGTTACAATTACATGGGCAGGATAATGCATACATTTCTTACCAAGCATTGCAGCCTCCTCCTTTGTTTACCCTTCACCTCCCTTCCCAGCCTCCCCCCTCCCTCCCAACCAATCATACCCCCCCTCCCCCCCCCCCCCCACCAACATTGTAAAGCTGGTTTTGACATGACATTTTGTACTTCTCATTGTTGCAACAGGTCCACCTGAATCCTTAAACGACTTGTTTGTCCCCATCTCCTCCACATGTTATACTGACATCAAATATAGTGAAAGCGGGGGTTACACTGTGGGGGAGGGACATACAAAGCAACAAAGAAATAATCTTATAAATGCGTTAGAAACACATGCATGAAAGAAACAAAAACCCAACATATTTATGTGTCTTGACCTTGTCTTGAGTGAATGTATTACAGTCCCAAAGGAGTGTGTGTCTTGGCAAAACCCACTGTCTTCCTCCAAGCCATAACAATTTGTGAACTCAGGGTAGATAGCGGTGCTGTCACCAGCCCCAAGGCTCTGAAAGAATGATTGCTTTCCATGGTCAGCTTCCCAACTGCACTTGAAAGGCTAGTACTTACAACAAGAAATAAAAGATGCTGGAGTTCCTTTCACATTGTAACTTACATGCACACTTGATTTTACCATCATAAATATTTTCCAATGAGGCTCTTACTAAGTCTTTCACTACAAGAAGAAAAGAGTAGGTGCAGGAAACCAGCTGTGTCTTGAGAGCAGGAACACCGTGCAAATACTTACTTGTTGCTGGTGGACAGGGAAGGAGAAGGCTCAGAGGAAGGGCAGCCCTTGGGACCAGTCAGACTTTTCAGCCCAAGACAGAAAACCTATCTCTGACAGGGCTGGTCCACAGGAAAACCAAAACTCAGGAGCTGGCTTCAAACACAGTTGGCATTGGCATGCCATCCCTCCATCCCCAACAGGCCTATCAGCAGCTCCAGTTTTGTTCCATCTCTTAGTTTTCCTGCTCAGTGATGACTCACAGCTATGGTGCAGCCCAAGCAGCTTCTAGGCATGAGCTGTACTGACTGCTGGTTTCATAGTGGAAATGCACCTGCTCTCTCTCCCTTACCTGGCCTTGCAAGAGTCTGTGGGTGTGTCTTCCTGGTGCCCTTGGGTTTGCTGCTGCAACCTGGGAACAGCTCAGGTCAGAAAGGGTTGCACAGGCATCAGGAGACCAAAGCTGCAAGACAGGACATCAGGCCAGATGGAGGGAAAGACAGACATCGAGCCGGATGAAGGGAAGGACAGGCTCTGACCATGCCACCTGCAGCAAAGCTGTGTGAATTCCTATGATTTCTCTCTCTCTCTGATCATCCTTTCTTCATGGACAAAAATGCCCAGTTCATAGTGCTGTGATGATTAAAGAAGATAGCACAAATGCAATGCCAAGCAGAATGGTAGATTGCTTTTTTCCTTTTTTCCTTTCCCTTCTCTTTCCCTCCTTCCCCTCTCTCTCCCTCCCCCCTCTCTCTCTTTCTCTCTCTTTCTCTCTCTTTCTTTCCTTCCTTCCTTCCTTCCTTCCTTCTTTCTTTCTTTCTTTCTTTCTTTCTTTCTTTCTTTCTTTCTTTCTTTCTTTCTTTCTTTCTTTCTTTCTTTCTTTCTTTCTTTCTTTCTTTCTTTCTTTCTTTCTTTCTTTCTTTCTTTCTTTCTTTCTTTTTCTGCCAGCCCTGGGGCTTGACCTTCTTTTATCCTCTAGGCTAGCTCTCTACCACTTAGCCACTACCACTTTCGACTTTTTCTGTGTATATGGTACTGAGGAATGGAGCCCAGAGCTTCATACATGCTAGGCAACCACTCTACCACTCAGCCACATTCCTAGCCTGTGGTAGATTCTTAATGAGTTTAAAGAGAAATTAATTCTTAGGCTTTTTTCCATTCTGGCCTTTCTGCATAAACAGCAATGACCACCAGGAACCACGAGGTGGCATTGGTGTGCCGGCAGGCAATGGACAGAGGAAATGAAAAACTACTGGACAGACACATCTGGCAGTGGCAGGAAAGCATGGGGGACCAGGAGTCCAATTCCTGCTGTATGGAAACCAGGCCTTGGGACCTTGATCAAGGTCTGCATTGATCTGTGGCCTGAATTTTTTTAAGCAATCCTGGAGGCAGATTTGGCCTTTTCTTTTCTATAAAAATGGGAATCTTCTGTATTCTAGTCACCGTGACTATAATATCTCACAAACCAAAGACTACCCAGCAGCCTTGGTTGTTAATATATGCTGTTTTAAAATATGGTTGTATGAGGCATAATCCATTCATTTATTCCTAAATGGTAGCTACCCAGGGGAGGGGCTGAAAGAGTTCATGTCATTTTGTCAGGTGACTGATGGGCCTGTGGAGATGCTATTCAGTTACACACAGCTCAGAAAATCATCCTTTGAAGTGTGCAATTTCGGAAACCTTGCTATTAAAAAAAATTCCTACTGAGCAAGCTTTAACAGTATTTCTCCATCATGTAATTATATTTTAATGTCAAGTTCTTAAAATGACTTAGAAGCCGCAGCTCAGGAGGAAAAAACAAATCTCAGGTGTGAAATGAGTTAGAATATCTGGGGTAGGAAGAGGACTGGACAGGAAGTGGTGATATTTAATTGGGTTTAAGGACAAACAGGATGGCTCTCCACTTTTGCATGAATCCAACTGGAGAGCAAAGTTGAAACAAGGTGATGTGATAAAAGTGAGCACTTATCTAGGTGTGTGTGTGTGTGTGTGTCTTTGCACAAAATGTTTTAGTGCAACCGAGTCCCATGCTGGTTATAGACTACAAAAATCCTTGTACTAAGAGACCCATTGAAATTCTAAGAGGCCATCACACATTTCTTCATTCTGTGGAGATGTCTGAATCCTTGACCTTTAATTCTCAGCCTGCTTTCTCTCTCTTTCATGTTCTCGCTCCCTCTTCTCTCCTCCCCCCCCCCCCCCCCCCCCGGTCTTTTTCTCACCCCTACTGAATTCTTAAACCTGGAAGGTGGACCGGAGGATTTTCTGGGAGCTGTACAGCAGATGAGTCTCCCAGGTTTCCTTCATCTTTCCTAAATCCATACTGTGCTCTGGACAGTACCTGATGAAAAGGAAGAATAATTCACCAAGGCATTTTACTTTCATTTCTTCTGGAGAGGGACTGAATAATAATAATGAACAGTTTTGGGTTTTCCTCTTATTATCCTTCCCTCATTTCAAAGAGGCAGCCAGGTGAACGAGGGAGCTCCTTTACCTCTGGGTCTGGGCAGTTGGTTGTGAAGTGACAGCAGAAAGCCCACATTCCATGAAGAGCCTTGGAGGGCTGAGCCACAGGACTGCACTCCCCACCCCATCCCCACCCCCAGGAGTGGAGTCAGACTCACATCCCATTACTGTGAGTGATGCCACAGGGCCCAGGAGCCGCCCACCACAGAGCAGCTGTTCCCGACACCTGGAAACCTCCCTGGTCTTCAGGGAGCCTCAAAGCCAGTGTGTGGGAAGGAGAGAGGGTGCATTTGTTTATGGAATGGGGAAGCTGTTGAAATGGAAGGAGAAGTTCCCACAGTGAGAATGGATGTGACCAGAAGTGCTGGGCCCACAGCTCCCTCCTCAGATCATACCTGTAGGCCTGCACGCCTGACACCTGCACACCTGCACGCCTGCACACCTGCACACCTGACACCTGCACACCTGAAACCTGCATACCTGACACCTGCACACATGCACACCTGCACACCTGACACCTGCACGCCTGTATGCCTGACACCTGCACACATGACATCTGCACACCTGAACGCCTGCACACCTGACATCTGCACACCTGAACAGCTGCACACCTGAACAGCTGCACACCTGACACCTGCACACCTGACACCTGCACGCCTGTATGCCTGACACCTGCACACTGACACCTGCACACCTGACACCTGCACACCTGACACCTGCACGCCTGTATGCCTGACACCTGCACACCTGAATGCCTGCACACCTGACACCTGCACACCTGACACCTGCACACCTGAACAGCTGCACTCCTGGCACCTGCACACCCGACACCTGCACATCTGACACCTGCACACCTGACACCTGCACCCTTGACACCTGCACACCTGACACCTACACACCTGCACACTTGACACCTGCACACCTGAACAGCTGCATACCTGCACATCTGACACCTGCACACCTGACACCTGCATACCTGACACCTGCACACCTGCACATCTGACACCTGCACCCCTGACACCTGCACACTTGCACACCTGACACCTACACACCTGCACACCTGCATGCCTGACACCTGCACACCAGAACACTTGCATGCCTGACACCTGCACACTTGACACCTACACACCTGCACACCTGACACCTGCACACCTGCACGCCTGCACACCTGACACCTGCACACCTGCACATCTGCACACCTGCATGCCTGACACTTGCACACCTGAACACTTTCACACTTGCCACCTACATGCCTGCATACCTGACAACTGCATATCTGACACCTGCACACCTGACATCTGCACACCTGACACCTGCACACCTACATGCCTGACACCAGCACATCTGAACACTTGCACCCTTGCCACCTACATGCCTGCGCACCTGACAACTGCACACCTGACACCTGCACACCTGCATGCCTGGCACCTGCACACCTGAACACTTGCATGCCTGACACCTGCACGCCTGACACCTACACACCTGTACACCTGCACACCTGCATGCCTGACACCTGCACACCAGAACACTTGCATGCCTGACACCTGCACGCCTGACACCTGCATGCCTGATACCTGCACGCCTGCACACCTGGCACCTGCACACCTGACACCTGCACACCTGAACACTTGCACGCTTGCCACCTACACGTCTGCACACCTGCACACCTGACAACTGCATACCTGACACCTGTACACCTGCATGCCTGACATCTGCACACCTGATACCTGCATACTTGCACACCTGTATACCTGACACCTGCATGCCTGCACACCTGACACTTGCACATCTGCACACCTGTGTGCTTGACCCCTGCTCACCTTCACACCTGCATTCCTGCACGCCTGACACCTGCACTGCCTTTCCTCCTGATTCTTGGGCACCAGGGAGGAGAACATACAGACAATCAAATTGAATTTCTGGCCCATTTAATGCTGTGGAGGATGGTGCTTAACTTGAATAGTATTTGGAGAAAATTAGATATTTCTTGCCTAATTCAACTGTGAGTGAATGCCGCACCCTTTACACAATTTCTGGCTAATCAAATGTGAGCCAGTAGTATTAACATTTGTGACCACAAAGCAAGTCTCCACCTCCGATGCCCCCTGGGACGGCTTGGAAGGGCAGGTAGCACTTGCAACTGCCCAGTGCCAACCTACCCTGCTCAGCAGTGCTCTGCTGAGGAGCACACCAGGACCAAAAGCAGTCAGCCTGTCACGAGAGCAAGACTTTTTCTCCAGGTTTTGTAATGGTTATACGTGATGTATTTTCTAATGGCTATGTATGGTATGACAGCATAGCAACTCGCTATCTAGGCATTTTCCTGCTGACCTTTATGTGATTTCTGCTTTTCACTGCCCGAATTCAGAGTCTCATACATTTCTCTTGTAAGTATAGTTTTCCTCACAGAACATTCTGTCAGTTGACTTTGCACGTTACCAACAGTTTCTTGTTCTTTTATAATAAGCAAATACGCCAGGTTCTGGTGGCTCATGCCTGTAATCCTAGCTATTCAGGAGGCTGAGATCTGAGGATCACTGTTTGAAGACAGCAGGAAAGTCTATAAGACTCTGATTTCCAATTAAGCCACAAAAAAGCCAGAAGTGAAGCTGTGGCTCAAGTGGTAGAGTGCTAGCCTTGGGCAAAAAGCTCAGGGTCAGCACCCAGGCCCCCAGTTCAAGCCCCAGGACTGGCACCAAAAAGAAAAACAGACTGCAACTGGATAGTGTATTCGACCCTTTTATCCCCAGTAAAACAAAGTAAGGCCCCCAGGGCAGCTCTTCTGAAAGCTCAGGAGATACAGGCAGCAACCCTCATCCACCCTGGGTGGTCCATACTAAAGGAAGGGGCACCATGGCCTGTTATAGGGAACTGTGAAATTCCTGTCCCAGATTTTTTTTAATACTAGAGAAAGCAGGACACAAAATACTAGCTCATCTAGTTCAGGAAGGCCGCCTTTCTCTTTCATTTCCTTTCAGCCCCATTTGTTTGAGCAGCAGGTGAGACGTCTTTCAAAAGCCTGTCATCGCTGAGGGACGTCCTGTGTTTTCCATTCATTGTCCATTGGACTCCTCAGCCATTCATTCCCGACATTGTGCCAGTGTTCTCCACAGCCTAGAGAAGTAGAGCTGTTTTACGACATCTGACTTAATTGCTCTCAGTGCCTGTTCCTTACCTTAAACCAATTCATGCTAACTGGCTTTCCTCCCAAGTCGGACAGCCCAGCCCAGGGGGTCAGCCTGTCTGCTATTTGCTCTCGTTTATTAGGGACCACTCTGCCTCAAGCTCACCCTGTGGGAACTTTGTATCTCTATGGTTATGTTCATGAGAGAACCTGTACACACAATATGCTTTGAAGAGATTTAGATTTCCGATCGTGAACATGCTCCGTAATTCACAATTCACTCAGGGAGTGACGATGAGGGGTTTGAATCCCATTTGCTTCTGATGAGTTTAAACATGTAATTTTTAAAATGCATGTGGCACTCTCAACAACAGCTTGGGGACAAATGACTTTGTTGATGGAAAAATTAGGCTCCCGTCCCTGTGAATTACAGCTTGAGGGGTGGCAATCCAATCGTTTAATTAGCACCATAGCTGCCTCAATATAACCCATTTTACCTACCTTTAGCTCCACTGCTGTTGTTCTGGAAACACACACACACACACACACACACACACACACACACACACACACACACTCAAGTGAAACAGGAAAAAAATCATTAAGAGAACCAATCTTAGAATAGCTTCAAGAAATGTTGTATAAGAACACAGGCAAATGAAGTTACTCTCTGTGACTCCCAAAAGTAGATTATCATCAATGCTGTATAAAAGAATTAGAAAAACAATAATTATATTTCTGTTCAAATTGCTACCCTGCTCCTATTTGTCAATAGTCAATTTTAGGTTATATTAATATTAAAATTGATATAAATTCTTTCACAGTATCATGATAATATATTTCTTAGTTCAGATTCTGAATAATGACTATTGGCATTCATTGAATTTATTACATGCCTTAAAATATTTTCTATTATTCAGTTGCAGTGCACATGTATGCATATGTGTGTGTACATGCGCACACACATGTGTGTGTGTGCTGGTATTGAGGCTTACACTCAAGGCCTGGGCACTGTCCTTCAGCTCTTTCACTCACAGTTGGTGCTCTACCACTTGAGTCACAGCTCCACTTCTATGTTTTTGCTCATTAATTGGAGATAAGAGTCTCACAGACTTTTCTTCCTGGACTGGCTTGGAACTGTGATCCTCAGATCTCAGCCTCCTGAATTGCTAGGGTTACAGATGGAGATACTGGCATCCAGCCAGTTCTACCCTAACATTGAACCTGTTAATAAATGAGCATGTAATGTAATATGTGAGCATCTTTCAATTGTCTCCATTAACTCTACTACTTCTTCTCACCCCTACCACCTCCAAAACACAAATACATCTAGACTAACTTAAATGATAGGATATACTAATATGTAGGGACAGATTATCTTTTTTTCTGGAGATAGGCCTCTCAAAACCAGTTTAGCCTTGAACTCTCAAAACTCTTGATTGCTGGGATTACAGGAATGGCCACCACGCCCAGTCAAAACCCCATTTTGTGTTCTTTTATTTCCTGAGAACATTATCCTGGGAAAATATCCACTTTTGCCTTGGGCAAGCTATTTCACAACCACAATGGTAAGCTCTTGGAACAGTTGTGGTCTGCCTCCCAGGCCCTCTGCCTCCTTTCCATGCCCTTCCTACTCCGGCAGAAGCTGTCCCCAGCCCTCACCCCTCCCTCCCTACTCCGGCAGAAGCTGTCCCCAGCCCTCACTCCTCCCTCCCCACAAGGACCCCCTCCCCCCACCCACCTCCATCCTTGCAGCACATCCAATGGTCCAGTGAGAACCAAGTGTCAGCGAAGGGCATTGCAAGTTTCATTCTCATCTTTGGTCAACTTTTTTGAGATGGGACTCTATAGAACTTGGGCTGCCCAATGGGGTGATCCCTCCTTTTCAAATGGCAACCCATCTTTTTTTTTTTTGCCAGTCCTGGTGCTTGAACTCGGCCTGGGCACTGTCCCTGAGCCTCTTTGTGCTCAAGACTAACACTCTACCACTTGAGCCACAGCACAACATCTGGCTTTTTCTGAGTAGTTTATTGAAGATAAGAATCTTACTGACTTTCTTGCCTGGGCTGGCTTTGAACCACGATCCTCAGATCGCAGCCTCCTGAGTAGCTAGGATTACAGGTGTGAGCCACTGGCGCCTGACTGGTCTGGCCCTGAGCTCTCCTGATGACTCGTGTGTCACAGGAAGAGTGGCCTCAAGCACCTTCCCAGAGGGAAACTCTGTGTTCTCTCTAGCTATAGACGAGTTTCTTTCTCAGAAAATTCCTTCATACTCTGCTCAATCTGTAAGACATGAAACAATTCTGCCAGTGTTTATCTCTGCAGTTTTCATAGAGATGTCTGGGTGCTGGTGACTTATGCTAATGATCCTAGCTACTCAGGAAGCTGAGATCTGAGGATTGTGATTCAAAGCCAGGCTGGGAGGAAAAGTCAGCAAGACTCATATAAACCAACTAACCAACAAAAAGCAGGAAGTGGAGCTGTGGCTCAAGTGGTGGGACATTAGCCTTGAGCCGAAAAGCCAAAGCAAGAACACATGGATTTGTGTTCAAGCTCCAGTACAAGCACAGAAACAAAGAGAAAAAGTTTTGGGGAGGAGACCTTAAGAAAATACTAAAACACAGACTAACAAATTCAGACAGATGTTAAGGAACAGGACAGCTTCTCCCAGCACTTCCGGTTGATGCTTAATTCGAGTCAGCTTTTACAGTGTGATGGCTACATTAGGGGTGCCAGATTCACCAAACCAGTCACTACCAGGGTGTAGGGTTCACATTCAACTTTACTTTGATTCTGAGTCTTTTATATAAAACAACAACAAGATCTTCTTTGTTAGCATTTCCTTCACAAAGGTTAGCAAGGCTAAGCCAGCTGGTCTCAGTGTTTTTAGTCTCTCGAAGCCTAAATCCATCCAACTGAGAGATGCTATCCTAAACTATTCGTGGCCATATTTTTTACCCTCGCATTCTTCCCGAGTGTCCCTGGGGAATGTGCAGGAACAGCAGAAACTTAAACCCCACAGTTCTTTGTCACCAGGCCTCCCGATGCCATCTCCCCACACTGCCAAGGTGCTCGGGCAGGCTGGCATGCCAGAACATTCCAGGACCGGGGTCATGGATGACCGCACAGGTCCAGGAATGTCAATTCCTGAGCAGGCCTTTGCCCTTCTCCACAACTCCTTTCCTTCTGTTAGTTTTAAAATAAACATACTCTGTTTACTTTAAATGCTTTCCTGCCTTTTAATTAACTGGCAGAGAAAAAGAGCTCAGCTCCACACAGTCTCAGTGCCACTGAAAGGTGGGTTGATCACGTGCTGTTGACCTGGCCAATAGATTGCCCCATTGGTAATAAGTTCATAGCTGGGCGGTCTCTGAGCAGCTGGGTCTTGGGTGGAAGAAGTCAGTCCCTGAGGACAGCTTCCAAGGTCTAGCTTTTCTCTTTCCCTCCCTTTCTGCTCTTTGTGTTCTCCATGAGATGAGCAAGTTATCTCCACCCTACTCCTGCCTTTCCATGTTCCTAAAAGACATGGAGCTGGGGGCCGCAGACTGAACACTGCAACCAAGAACCAAAATAAGTCTTTCCTCCTTAAAAAAAAACAAATTAGAATAAAGAAGTTTGATCTTTTGTTTCCTCATCATCTCATCTTGGAACAGAAAAAAAAAAAAACACGTTCTAATAAATGAATCTCAGAATACATATTAATTGGAACTTTCATTAACCAACAAATGCCAGCTCCCCAGTCTTCTCTAGCCATAGGGTGATGAATTTTACATTGAGAAAGGAAAGTCTAAGAGGCCAGTTTCACACCCCTGTGTAGAGTCTCATCCACCCTCTGTGTGGATTTGGCATGCTGTAGAAAGGGAGGACTGCTTCTCTAATTAAAGCCGTGTCTGAGATAAGACATGCTATATGGCAGAAAAACAAAACAACAACAACAAAAGCAGAAGAAAACAATTTAACCTACCCTGGAATTACTGTAGAAGCAGTAAGACTTGGATGGATGGAGATTTGTCTGTGAGTTTCAAACACCCATCAAATAAGTCTATAAGGGAAATGAAGGAGGCCTGTGGAAGTAACTGAGCCCTTCTGTTACCTGTATTTCCAGATTCAGCCAGTGAAGAGGTTGAGGGGAGGCATTAGAGCTCCTTTCCGAGGGAAGTCACATGACCCGCTCTCCCTCCGGACAGTGCTCCCTTGTGCATCAGAGTGCTCCACCAAAGGACCATCTGCCAATTGCTGGCTTGATCCATCCTCCAAAGGTCACACATGCAGCCTTGCATTTAATAAGACTAAAATGCTTCTAGGGCCAGGGAGCGGTGATGCAGGAGGATTTTTTTAAAGATGAGAAGTGAGTTAATTCAGAAAAGTTACTACCGAAGAAGTAAACTTCTTAAATGGATTAGATTGGGTATGGCGCTGACTTGGAAAACAAACATCTAAGTTATTTCAATATTTTCGATGATAAAGGTCCCTAAATAGACCCTCAAAAGAAAATGTATGTATGAGCCAGAATTCACCAGCTCTCCACTACCCAGCATACATCTCCCTCACTGATTTCAGCAATGGATTCCAGGATGTGACGTTTGAACATTTCCAGAGGTGAGAGACAAGACTTGCTTTCCACTCTCACTGCTCAACTAATGGGATTTTTCTTTCCAATTGGCGTGGTCCTCCATCTGAGTGTCAGGAGTCACTGCCCCAGCAGGAAGGACGAAGCAGGGTGTGAGGTGCTACCGTCTGCCACCCTTGGGCTGTGAGATGAGGGTTGTGGCTGGAGAATGCCCTCTTCCTAAAACTCAAAGCCTCAGTCACTCTTTGGTTACTTGGTGAATTCTAGAAATTATGCAAAATGTCAGCCAGGATATCATGAAGCCTCTCTTTCTTATGTTTGTATTGGATGTAAATATAAATAGCATAATTCCTTGGTGATGAAGCCATTTTGTTTCTAGAGGTCATTAAAACTAATGTGCCTAGTTGGGTGCTGGTAGCTCACACCTGTATTCCTAGCTACTCTGGAGGCTGAGATCACAGTTCAAAACCAGCCCAGGCAGGAAAGTCCTTGAGATTCTTATCTCTAATTAACTGCCAGAAAACCAGAAGTGGTGTTGTGGCTCAAGTGGTAGAGCACTAGCCTTGAGCTGAAGAGCACAGGAACAGCGCCCAGGCCCAGAGTTCAAGCCCCACAATTGACAAAAAAAAAAAGAGAGAATATTATTCATTACGTGATTTGTGAAATGGTCACTCGTCTGTATATCACCTTTATAACAATAAAAAATAGTAAAAATAAAATTATATATATATATATATGTAATCATATATATATGAACTAACATGCTTAAGTTCCCCACAGCCTGTGGGCAGAGGATAGCAGTGTTGGATTGCTTCTGTCTGGCATGGCTTTTTCTTTTCAGGGAAATCTACATAGATGCTTCCAGACTACTTCCTGGGTGTGTATAAGTAAAACAGCTTCCTCTAGGGCCTACTGAGTACCAGGGGCCTTGTGGGCAGGATGCCGGTGTTAATGGAAGGACCATGCTGCTCTTCAGCAAGCATATGCTGGGCTGCTTTGGTGTCACCAGATGCTGTGGCACTGTGACTTTCTCCAAAGGGTTAGGACACAAAGTCACGTGGCCAAGGCCTTCTGTTACTGTCCAGTAAGAGGTTTTCCCTTCCTACTCTGCAAGCCAAGTGACATTGTGTTGAGAATTATTTATCCAATTGACAACTGTCCAAGTCAAAATGACTTCCTATGTTTTTCTCTTGTTCCATTATAAAATAAAAATTTCCATTTCTTCTAACTGAATCTGAGACCAATAATATGTCTCTCACACTCTGCTTAGTTAGTAAATAGGTCAAATGTGCTACTAGATAATTGAGAGAACTCATTGTTTTATAAAGCATGGTGTTTACTATTAAAGGTTAAATACACTAATGGATTCATAATTTGGGGTTAATAAGATGCATTATAATTGCTTTGGTGGAGTTACTTTTTGAGGTACAAGAAGATATACAGACATTTCACATTGGCAAGATCTGAAAGTATGGGAACACATTTAATCTCAGGGGATGATAAGATGGACACTGGTGATAAGATGGACAGTGGTGATAAGATGGATACTGGTAGAATACCTCTAGATGTGATATGGCAGACCATTCAATATCTACAATTTACAAAGAATATGTAGAGTCTGAGTGCTGTAGAGATGAATGAGCTGGTGTAGAAAGGTGTACACAGAGGTTTGTTGGACAGGTGTTAGAGCCCAAGCAGAGTGAGAAGGGAGGGGGAGGGGAGGGGTAGCAATAAGCAACAGGGCACCACGGGGCATCAGAGCTTGAGTGGGTGTGAAGGATGTGGTCAGGGTGCAAAGGAGTGTTAGTCCAGACTGTCAAAAACCCAATGGCATGCTGGGTAACCTTAGCTACTCAGGAGGCTGAGATCTAAAGATCACAGTTTGAAGCCAGCCTAGGCAGAGAACTTTGTGATACTTTGGCTTTCAGCAAAAAAGCCAAGGGAGAGCACAAGGCCTCAGCTCAACCCATATTGTCAGTGTACGCACACCACACACACACACACACACACACACACACACACACACAGAGTGAAACATCAGAGCAGGAGAATTGCTTGAGACTAGGACTTTGTGGCCAGCCTAAGCAATATAGCAAGACTTTGTCTCAAACAAAACCAGACACACAAACCATCAGAAGTTTAGAGGGTTTCACAGACCTAAGGATGGAGTCCAAACATCAAGCATGGAGAGAGGTTTAGCCGCGGGGTGTGGAGAGCGGCAGCACGCTGGAGATTTCTTCCAACTGGTAAGTGGATCAGGGGATGGTGGGAGACAAATTCTCCCTGCTGATGAACTGAGTTAGAAACAAGGAGAGGGAGAGGCCTAGAATAAACTTTGTGGTGTTCAAAGAGAATCAGGGGTTTTGGCACAAACTCATAGTTTTTAGGATGCATAGAGAGTTGTAGAAACAAGTAGATGCAAGCTCTGTTTGTGTGTGTGTGTGTGTGCCTGTGCACATACGCGCACAAACACACAGATTAACTAGCTCTATCCACTGAGAAGTCTGAAAACAGTGGCATACTCACTCATACCAACAAACACATCTAGATATTCTACACGAAAGGCACCAAAGATTCTTGGGCCAAAGTTAATACAAGGGCTTGTGCAGGGGAGTGAACGCTGTCTGGACATCTTCCCAGACATCAAGAGCACACCCTGTGAATGATGGTGAAGTGTATAAAACACCAAGCTCTCCCGAAGGGCCTCCAGCCAACCAAGTTCCAGTGAATCTAAGCTCCAACATCAGGCATGATGTTTATGAATTATAAGCTAGAAATCCATGAGTTTGGAATGACATGAATGACTGAGGGAATCAATTGGAAATCCGAAGAAGAAAAGAATAAATAGCTGGCTTCAAAACACCTTTCTATAAAATTCTTATTTGTTATAAGGGGTTCAAGAGTGATCGTGTAGGAACTTGGCAGGTAGCCCCTCAGTTGGCAAACTTACAAATATCCCTGGTGGGACTGAGAGTCTCATGCGTGGCAGGATGTGAGGAGGAGGCTACAGGGGAGAGGTGCGAGGCTTCACACTTGAATCTTTTGTTGTTCTTGTTGTTGTTGTTGTTGTCAGTCCTGGGGCTTGAACTCCCAGCCTGAACACTGTCCGTGAGGTTTTATGCTCAAAGCTAATGTTCTACCACTTGAGCCACAGCCTCAGTTCCAGCTTTTTGTGGTTAATTGGAGACACAAGTCTCATAGACTTTCTTGCCAGGGCTGGCTGTGAACTTCGATCCTCAGATCTCAGCCTCCTGAGTAGCTAGGATTACAGGCGTGAGCCACCAATGCTTGGCCTTCTTCATGAAAACTATTTTGGAAAACACTGGCAGAATTGTTTGAATTTCATTAGTCAGAAACACAAGACAAGCCCCAACTGAGAGTCATTCTACCCCCAAACTGGCGTGCAATCTTCAAAGGTGTTACAGTGCCAAGAGCACACAATTCAGAGGTAAACATGCAACACAACACATGACTCGTACTGAATCCATTTGCTCCTGGAGACATTGGGAACAGTTGGTGAAATCTAAAAGGACACTGAGCTGAACAAATCTATCAGTTCCTTCCCCGATTTGCGTCGGTGCGGTTGATTATACAGGAGAAGTTCCTTGTTTGTGGGACCGTGATAATAAAATGTTTGGGGTAGCCGCACTGTGTCAGCAAAGTATGTGGTTCAGGAAAAACATTGTTTCCATCATTCTTGCAACTTCATTTTTAAAAATTTGAGATGGTTGCAGAATAGGTTGTCCTTAAAATGTACACATGAAGTGTGCTTTCAGAAGAAATTACAAACAAGTGGGTTTAGTCCTGAAGACATATTATTCTGAACGTGCAAAATGTTGTGCATGGAATTGATGTATTCCAGCAAAAGGTAATATGGAGAACTCCATATGATGTTATTGTCATCATTGCCACCTCCTCCTCCTCCTCTTTCTTTTCCTCCTTTTCTTTTTCCTTCTCCTTCCTCCTCCTTCCTCTTCTTCCTCTTCCTTTTCCTCCTCTTCTTCCATCTCCTTCCTCCTCCTCCTCTTTCGTCTCTCCTCCTCTTCTTCCCCCTCCTGTGTTTAGAGCAAACAGCAAGTTTATTTGAGGCAAAGGGAAAGCAAACACGCAGGCTCTTCACTGAGTAGGAAGTTCTCCTGGAGGGTGGATGCTAGCCCATGGTCCTCCCTCCCCCCACACCTCCTCCCCAAGCTCAACACTGGTGACTCAGTGGCTTGTTCTGCTCCATTCCTTGCATCCCAGCTTCCAGAGAGATTCCAGAGTACATGTGGCATGAAGATGCCTGTTGTCCTCCGGGGAGGGCAGAAGGCCCGAGCTGGGTGCTCAAGGGGCACAGGAGACTCAGCAGAGGGTGTGGAACTTAGCCTGTGTCGCAAAAGAAACCATACAATTAGGACGTTTCCTCTCCACTGGGTCTAAGTGCTTTATTGTGTACTTTGCATGAGTACTGTATTTAGTAGTTTCCATTAGGAGAGCGGCTGATTCAGTATTTACGTTTCAGTATTTACTTTGTAAAGCCCTTTGCTTAGTTTTCTGTACTTTATTTAGGCTCTGTTTCACAGTAAGGGATGAGAGAAGATCTAGAACCAGAGAATTCCAGTCCTGGCTGGACATGCCACCCTGTGGGCCTATTCCAGAGAGTTCCATGGGTATTCCCAAGGGTGTTTCTAGTTTGTAGTGGGGGCTGGGAAGCCTTGTAGGGCTGGTATTCCATCAAACCCCATTTCACCAATCCCCACCCCAGAGTAGGCCCAACCCGAGCCCACCAGGGCTGAGTGGTTTTTCTCCCAGCCGATCCTGCTTCAGTTCAGTTACTTATGGAGAAGTTCTTAAAAGAAGATATCAGGGCCCTGAACTAAAATCAAGACTGTTTCCCATAAAAAGATGGTAAAGGCAAATTTCAATAAAAATAAAATAAATAAAAACAAAACAAAGGTAAAAATAAATTAAAAGAAGATAAAAGCAAAATTGCATAAAAATGAAATAAATAAGAAATAAAATAAAAATTTCCTCCCTGATATGACAGTGTGTGTGTGTGTGAGTGTGTGTGCGCGCGCACACACATGTGTGTGCCAATACCAGGACTTGAACTCAGGGCCTCGTGCCCTTGCTCAGCATGCTTGCTCATGGCTGGCTGGATCATGCCACCACTTAAACCATGCCTCCAATCCAGCATTTTGTTGGTTAATTGGAGATCAACTCTCTTAGACTTTTCTGCCTGGCCTGGCTTTGAATCTCATTTCTCCAGTTCTCAGCCTCCTGAATAGCTAAGGATGACAGGTTTGAACCACTCACACCTACGTGATTGTATTTAATTTTTTAAATAATTAAATAAAACATTTTTTTTAAACAGGAAAGAGTAAGGTTTCTCCACCGACACAAAAGTCAAATGCTGTAAATCCTGCTTCCTCTGTAATGATTACAAGCTCGCCCACGCGTGATCAAAAGACACTACTCGGTGTCTTTCAAGGTGTAGAGGAAGAACATGGATCTTGGGGCCAGTGAGGGGCTGGAACGTTCTAGTGGTTTCCTTAGCATGCGCAGGCCGGCCTGTAGAGCTTGTGCATCACCTACAGGATGTGGGGGTGATTTGTAGACACAAGCTTGTAAGAGGGCTGTGTCTGATGATAGGGCTCCAGGAGCTACTGTAAACAACCTGCGTTCCCTGGGTAGGAGGGCGAGGGAGGGGGGGGGGCGCGGGCCTCTCTTCTCCAGGGCCCACCTCTCTGGGCCAGGTGGGCTCCCCTCCTGCCCGCCCAAGGCTGCGGGTGCTGGGGACCAACTCCCAGCCAGGATTAGGCTTTGTGCGGGTTCTGAGGCTCGAACTCCAGGCTGGGCGCTGCTCCTCAGCTTTTTGCCCAAGGCTGGCTCTCTACTACGGGAACCACAGCTCCACTTCCGGCTTTTGGGTGGCTAATTAACTGGAGATTAGGGTCTCATGGATTTTCCTGCCAGGGCTGGCTTCCAACCACGATCCTCAGATCTCAGCCTCCTGAATAGCTAGGATGACAGACGTGAGCCACCGGTGCCTCTCCAGAAAAGTGGACTTAGATTTTGCCACTTTGGGATTTTTATTTTTATTTTTATTTATGTTTGGGTCCGGTCGTGAGGCCTGAACTCTGGGCCTGGGCGCTGTCTCTCAGCTCTTCAGCTCAAGGCTAGTGCCCTACCTCCTAAGCACAGTGCTACTTCTGGCTTTTTTCTGCTTATGTGGTGCTGAAGAATGGAACCCAGGGCCTCATATAAGTGAGGCAAGCACTCTACCACTGAGCCACTTTCCCAGCCCTGGATGATGATGATGATGATGATGATGATGATGATTTAATCCCTTAACTTTCTTATCTTTAGTGTGCTAGCAACAGACTTTCTTCCCTGGGCCACCACCAAGGCTCCACTAAAGAGAATCATGCAAGGAAGCACAAGAGAGCAAACTGTAAAAGTATTGTGCAAATGCAAAGGATTATAAAGACAAGGTATAAAGTATGTATATGTGAAGGGAAACATAAATAAAAGGTAAACGCAAAAATAAATAAAAATAAAAGTCAATTTCAAGAATAATTGGTTATAGTTTCAAACAAGGTCATCTTACCCAAATTGACATTTAGGTGACAGAGATGGAAGGAGGGGGGAGGGAGGGAGAAAAGTAAATAGAAGGAACAAAAGAAGAGAAGAAGGAAGGAAGGGAAAAAACAAATCGTTTAAATAGGGATACAGGTGGACCCACTGCAACAATGAGATGTACAAGTTGTATGTCGAAAACGAACTTTACAACTTTGATGGGGGGAGGAGGATGGGGGAGGCGGGGGGAGGATGGGAAGAGATGGGAAGGGGAAACAAAGGAGGAGGCTACAATGCTTGATAAGAAATGTACTCATTATCTTGCTCATGTAATTGTAACCCCTCTGTACAGTATTTCACAATAAAAAAATAAATTTAAAAAATTTTTAAAAAGAAAAAGGAGGGAGAGGGAGGCAGAAGGAAGGAATGAAGGGAGGAAAGAAGAAGGGGCAGAGAGAGGGAAAAGGAAGAAAATGAATGGGAGGGGGAGAAGGAAGAAGGAACAAAGGGGAGGGAAGGAAGGGAGGAGGGGATGGAGATGAAGAAATGGAGAGGAAAGAAGAAAAGGAACAAAGAGAGGGAGTAATAAAGGAGCAGAGAGAAGAAGGAAGGGAGGAGGGAAGGAAGGAAGGAACGAAGGAAGGAAGGGAGGGAGAGGAGGGGAGGGAGGAGAATTCTTGAGGGACTGGGCTGTCAGAATTTATTTGTGACTCCTGTATAGCTTCCCCCACTAGCACAGACATCATTGCTTACCACGGACCGGATCTTTAACAGTGCATAGAAACACTGGGTGTCTTGAGCTCTGGGTTTATGGTGATATATTCATCCATTCATTCCCACCGAGATTTACTGAGCCCTAGGCTCCTGCGTGGAGAGAAAATGGATTCCGCGATGAGCCTGGTGTTATCTTTACCTGGGGGAAGCTACCAACTCTTTCCTGTATAAGGAAGAATCTTGGCAAGGTTTTTGAAAGAAGAGGATGCTATATCCTGAAGAGACAGAAATAACTGGGCACACCTCCTTTCTGTGCTTCTGACAGGACGTATTTTGTGTAAATTAGTGTGTACATAATAAAGAGTAAAAATCCAAAGCGTTGGGGTGTGCTTATCAGAATTCATCAAACCCTGTTGAGAATGCCGTCTAAAAGGGATTGTATCAGACACCTCCCCATACACATACACCAAACACACACACACACAGTGTCAGCTGCCTATAATCTTTTCTGCTCTATTTGCTTCATGAACATTCATTATTTTAGATCAAAGGAAACAGAGGGATCTACTCACACTTTCCCACCCGGTGCTTCTCTCGTTAAAATTAATTCTTTCCCCAGCTCAGCCCTCTTAGTTTGCAGTCTTGGTGAGTGAGGGAAGGTCTTAAGAAATTCAATTGTATCTGAGGCTGGTTCGGTATCAAATAAAAGAATTGGGGTTTGGGGTTTAAGACAGGTCATCAGGGCAAATATACTCCATTTCCAATGAGCTACTAGGTATAGAATTCTCTTCCTTGGAATTCTTTTGAAATGCATTCTGCATTCCATCTAGTAATTTTCCACTTTTAATGTCTAAGCTGAAAATAATGAATTTCATGAGTCACTTTCCGTATTATTTTTAGAGCATAAGATTAAATTCCTGCATCAGTCAATAAAGGAATCAGAATTCATTCCAAGAGGCATTCTGGTGATACTATACAGCAGCGGATTTCACCTGTTTTAATTACAAAACACATAAAACAGGTAGAAAGGATTTCTTCCAGCAGGAGGATTTGATTTCTAGTTCACTGGGACGTGGGAAACGTATTGATTATTACCAGTGCATCAACCATGCCCAATTAAATGTTTGAGTAGAAAATAATTTCACCGAGAAGGCCATGACATTACAACTCCACATTATTTAATTCTCATTTAATAAAAAATAAGAACTTTGTACCCCAAAGATGAAAGAGCATGGTATGAATGGAAACATAGCACTATCTCACAGATGCAGCTCCACACGACAAAAAAATGTGGACAATGAGTAAGGGTCTGGGTGTGGGCAAGGTTCCCAAGTCCTGCTCTGTCGTGCTGACTTTGGCCTTCCGGGCTTGTTGGTGTGGTGCTTAGTGCCGGTGTTTTGATGACCATTCTCGTACCCCAGGACGCAGTGCTTGTGCAGCTTCTGCAGGGGCTGAGGCCTTGGGAGCAGTTCAGGACCAACCTTCCCCAGAGAGTGAGTCGTTATCCTTTTAATATAGATATTATGACTTGAAGTTTATTCTCATAATTACAGCCTATCTATCATTCAGAAGAAACATAAAAGGCCTATAGAGAGAGGTCAGACAAATCTGAACAAGAATACATGGAATGGTGTGAGGGGTTTTCAGGCCATGCCTGTAATCCTAGCTACCCAGGAGGCTGAGATCTGAGGATTGTGGTTTGATGCCAGCCTGGGCAGGAAAGTTCCAGAGATTCTTACCACCAGCTAACCAGCAAGAAGCCAGAAGTGGCACTGTGGCTGAAGTGGTAGAGTGCTATCTTTGAGCAAAAGAAGCCCAGGGACAGTGCCCAAGCCCTGAGTTCAATTCCCAGGACCAGCACTAAAAAATCAAAATACAAAAGCTCAAGAATAACGAGTCAGTGTCACAGAAACAGAATGGTTGCCTGTTACACTGATGGATGAATTTTAAGCAATAAATATTCCCCACTGTTTTACACTTAGCATGAGCATTTCCTTACAAATTTTAGTTGTATGATACTGATTATTTTTTAAATTAGCAAACATATGGGGAAGTGTTTGTGACTCTAAAGTTCTTTAAATCCAAAGAAGATTGTTTAAAAATATATTCTACATATGAGACTTCAATGTTTTTACACATGTAGGAGACATCTGAGCCTGTCTCTAATGGTCCAAGTTAATGCACCCCCTTTTTTGATATTGGAGTTCACTTAAGCAAAATGTTTTCCATTGTCTCTAAAAGAAACCTAAGTTGAACCGTATATTTACTGTATGAAAATATGGCAATCCACCGAACACAAACAGACAATTTACACTAATAATAAAGAGGAATACTACAAACTTCTAGAACCCCACCGGCAAGGTCAAAATCACTGCAGTCCGCCCGAGTGGGAACGTGCCAGCCTTGAAGGAGGAAGCGAAGCGCGTGTGTGAGGTCCAAGTTCAAGCCCAAGAAGTGGCACAGAACAGACAAATGGTGAACAAAAACCTGGCTGGAACCAAGTCCTGGCAGCATGCGGCCAGCCCGGCCTCGGCGGAGCCTGCCCAGCGCCCAGCACGGCCCTGCTCGCTTGCACTGTTCTGATGCCCGGGCTGCTCTTTTGATCTCTTCCTCAGAACAAAACAACATGGTCAGAAATGTTTTCTCCCCTATGGACGCAGATGCATTGACTCCCTCAGCTCTGGCGTTCCCTGTCCACAAAGGCTTTTCTCTCTCTCTCTCTATTTTTTTGTGCTGGTCAATCCTGGGGCTTGAACTCGGGGCCTGGGCACTAGCCCTGAGCTTTTTTGTTCAAGGATAGTGTTCTACTACTTGAGCCACAGTGCTACTTCTGGTTTTCTGGTGGTTCATAAGAGTCTCACAGACTTTTCTGCCTGGGCTGGCTTTGAACCCTGATCCTCAGATCTCAGCCTCCTGAGTAGCTAGGATGACAGGCGTGAGCCACTGGTGCCCGGCTTGTCTGATGTTTTTTTTTTTTTTTTTTTTTTTAAAAACAGCCTCACAGGCAGATCTCTAGTCCTTCAGGCCTTCCCCCTTTCCATACCCTGACCATCCTCATACACCAGCTGTTTCCTGTAATCCAGACTCACCTCTCTCCCCACACCCCTCCCCCAGTCCATTCTCAACCCTCTGACCCACAGCTGGTACTGGGCAGCCACACCCTGCAAGGCCCGGGCCCGACCCCCTCTTTCCTGGGTAGTCTCCCCTACACCCTCTCCAGGCCCAGCCAACGAAGCTGGCTGTGTGCTTACGGCCCCCATTATCCCTGATCTTGAACCCAGACCCTGGGGGCACCGCCTGTACGTTCTTTTCTCCCTCCCCGTTATGGCTCATAGCGCCAGGGCTCGGCAGTGCTCCTCCATGCGGATGGGATGAGCCTGGGTGTGATGGAAGCCACGGAGGCTGGGATGGTTCAGGTACCCGAGGCTGGAGTTTCCCACAATGCACCCCAGCCACCTGCGTCCCTCAGAAGCTCACTGGCCTCTGGGTTTTTGCAGTATATTTTTCGGCCAAACCTAGGAAGCTTGCACCTGAGGGGAGCATCATTCCTTGGTGAGGAGTAAGAAGGAGGTGCTCCTGCACTCCAGGGCTGGAGAAAACCTCCATCCATGGGCTGGGGGTGCGTGGGGAAGGCAGGGCAGCTCAGTGTCACCAGCCAGGTCCCTCTGCACCCCGCCCCAACGATTCTGAAATGAAAGGCCTAGAATGACAAGGAAGAGCTTCCATGGGGTGGGAGACTGGGGGAGGGGAGGCTCCCAAAGAAGAGCAGTTCCTAGATCTGCAGGCATCTTTCTTCATGTGGCTGAGGCAGAAGAGCTGGAGTACAGGGAATGGTGGTGGTTCCTGCTACTTCCCAGATTAGGGGTTTGAACACTTGTGGAATTTATAGCTGAGTGCACTCCTAGGAGAGGTAGCAGAAGTGGTAGAGCTCAAAGCCCTTAGTTCAAGCCCAGGTACTGCAAAAAGAAAAAGAAGAGCTGTTTTAGAGATGATAACGAGAAAAGGCCACCCCCAAATCAAGGCACAGGTGTCCAGAAAGGAAGGAAGACACCCCTGCTGCGTGAGGCTTTAGTTCTAACAGTTCAAACGGACAGAGACACGGGTTGTGTCTGAAAGTACCCAGAAGTGATTTCTCCACCAACTTCCCTTTCCTCTCCCTGGTTTCCAAACCTACTCCACGTATTATGGTTGTCTTCCCCGATGCTGGTGCTCTACCATTTGAGCCACACTTCCACTTTCTACTCTTTTGCTGGTAAATTGGAGATAAGCTCTCAGATTTGTCTGCTTATGCTGGCTTCAAACTGTGATCCTCAGCTCTCAGCCTCCGGAGTCGCTGGGATTACAGCCTGAGGTTTTGGGTTTTTGTTTTTAGCAAAATGTATTTATAACTTATGTATAGTCAAGCACTATACATGCACAAATCTACACATTTACATCTGTCTCTGTTAGGGTTCAACTCAGGAAACAGGTAGAGGTGGGCTTTGACCCAAATGGACAGTCTGGAGCACCAATCAGAGGAACCTTTCCAAGTTGCTTGCTCCAGTAGGAGAGCCGCGCTCCTGTCACCTATATATTCTTAACCTGCCCTCTTTCACAGATATCCAATTAGAGAATTAGCCAGTTAATGTGCAAGATTTAAATATTCAGTGTTTCTTTCAGAGAAAATCAATGACATCTATTTAAGTGGCTGTCTCAAACTGAAAACTCCTAAAAACCATCTTCTTAATTTCTACTTAAGTGCTCTTTGCTTGTCTAAAACAATCCAATAGTTATTTAGTTAAGAGCTAGAGATTTTAAATAAAATAGCTAAATCTATTTTTTCCTAAATTGCTCCTTTAATTTTCCACAATGTGGCTCCATTCTTTTAGGCATAAAGCAAAGCCACATTCACATTTAATTAAAATTCAGTATCTTTATGAGAACAAAAGAGCAATTTTCTTTATGAGTGCTTTCATCGAAAACTGGATAGGACATGTTTGAATTTGCTGACCAAAATAAAATTGGATATGTGATATCATATTAACTATTGGATTGACGATGGCAAAATTAAAAAAAAGTATTAGAGTAACATTGTCCAAAAAGAATTGCACTGACTTATGAAATGGTAACTCTTCTGGATAACATCTTAATAATAACAATAAAATTATATTAAAAATAAATATTTAGGCCCATGCTTGTAATCCTGGCTACTTGGGAAGCTTCCCACTAGAGGATCAAAATTGGAGGTCAGCCTAGGCAGAGACAGGAGCACTGTGCAGGAGACCCTGACTCAAAACAAGAAGAGGAGGGAGAGGGGGAGGGAGAGGGGGAGGGAGAGGGGGAGGGAGGCAGAGGGCATCTTACCCTGAGCATCTCTTCCATTGGTCTGTGTCCTTTATCACAAACCAGTTTGTGACTGCT
Organism: Dipodomys spectabilis; assembly: GCF_019054845.1. Taxonomy (NCBI): domain Eukaryota; kingdom Metazoa; phylum Chordata; class Mammalia; order Rodentia; family Heteromyidae; genus Dipodomys; species Dipodomys spectabilis. The sequence goes on from NW_024871277.1 coordinate 3,071,634, forward strand.
GTGACTTGGAGGAGGATAGAAAACCTAAAGTGGCTCTGTCATGAGGCTGGGTATTCAGAGACTTGTGACTGGGCTGAGGCTGGCAGCTCAAGCCTGTAATCCCAGCTACTCAGGAGACAGAGATCTGGGGACCTCACCAAAAGCACCAATGAGGCAGTCAGTGGGCTTTAAAAAGAAAATCACAGTATCCCATTGGTTCAGATGGGATCTAATCATTCCCAGTGATAATCCGTTGTGTTAGCCTAAGATCTAAAGAATTACTGGGTTTTGATTTATGTGTCAATATGTGCTTAAGAATACATTTTTATTACTTATCTTTTAATAAAGATTTATGCTATATGCAAGGGTTAGCCTAAGATCCAAAGAATTACTGATTATTGACTTATAAATTTTCTATTGCTTATCCTTTAATAAAGATGTATTCTATATGGAACTTAACCTGCAGGAATTCCCATTGCTTTGTTAGCTCCCAGTATACAGGGATTTCTTGGGGCGGGGCGGGGGGGGGGGGGGGGGGGGGAGGGGGAGGGGGGGGAAGTACTGAGGTTTTGAACTCAGGGCCTTGAGCTAGCCAACCAGAAGGCCACACCTCCAGCCCTACTTGTCTTCTGCTGTTTCTAGGAATGGTCTGCATTCCCACTCAGGCTGCTATCTGCCCAGTTTCAGGCTTCCTGGGATCCCAGGCACCTTGTCACGGTGCCTCGCTGTCCTCCATGAAGACATGGACTTTGCTGTGGCCAGGGACCATAATCCTCACCATCTCAGCCTCCCAGGTAGCTTGGGCTGGCCACCATGACCCCCTGCACCCCGCTATGTGTTGGGAAGGAGGGCTCATCAACTTTTCTACCTGGGATGGACTCAAACTGTGATCCTTCTGCAGCTAGGACGACAGACTTGAGCTAATGGCACCTGGGTTAATGTACGCGTGTACGCATGCGCGCACCAGTCCTGGGGGCTTGAACTCTAGGCCTGGGCACGCTCCCTGAGCTTTTCTGAGCTTCATTTTGTTCCTCTGAGGCTGGCACTCCATCGCTTGAGCCACATGTCTATTTTCAGCTTTTTGCTGGTTAATTGGAAATAAAGAGTCTGAAGGACTTTACTGCCCAAATTGGCTTCAAACTGCTATCCTCAAATCTCAGCCTCCTGCGAAGCTAGGATTCCGGGTGTGAGTCACTAGTGCCCGGCTCTCACTTGCATTCTTCATGAAGAATAAATCCACAAAGATTAATATGTGATTGGACACAACCATCAGGACACTCCATATTCTCCCAGTGATTCAAAATTAAATTATGGTGATCTGGAGACTGCAAAGAGAAGGAAATAGATAACTTAAGTTCTGTTGTCTTATGTGGCCTCTTGGAATTTTATTTGCGTTTAATATGCAACCAGATGAAACAGTGCAAAATGTTGCATATGAGAATGCTGGTTGGCACATGTAATTCACCGTTTGTTCAGGCACTATTTTAATGCACCTGACTAAAAGAGTCCTCCTTTTATTTTTTATTTTTTTATTGTGAAAATACTGTACAGAGGGGTTACAATTACATGGGCAAGATAATGAGTACATTTCTTATCAAGCATTGTAGCCTCCTCCTTTGTTTCCCCTTTCATTTTTTTCAATTGCCAACTAAAGAATGAGTGGAGAAAAATGAAACTTTGAAAGGTGGCAGTCCTTAGGAGTTTATGCTAGCAATCTCCATCCCTCACACATGATCAAATGTATAAAGTGGTCAGATACACCCAGACCAAGTTGAAGTTGAAAAGAAAGAATAACTTTTTAAATTATTATTACGTTTTTTTATTGTGAAAATACCATAGAGAGGGGTTACAATTACATGAGCAAGGTAATGAGTACATTTCTTATCAAGCATTGTTGCCTCCTTTGTTTCCCCTTAGCATCCCTGCCTTCCCATTTCCTGCCCCCCACCAAAGTTGTAAAGTTCGTTTTTTGACATTATGTCTTGTACATCTCATTGTTGCAATGGGTCCACCTGAATCCTTTTTTAAACAATTTGTTTTTTCCCTTCCCTCCACAAATTATACCAACACCTAATACAGTGAAAACAGGGGTACCGTGGGGGAGGGACATACAAAGCAACAAAGGAATCACCTTATAAATATGTTAGAAACAATCACAAGAAAGAAAAAACATTTCAGTCCTTATCTTGGGGTTCATTTCGCCTAAAATCAACTTATCTGACCGTTTCTGCTTGTCTCAGACATATTCTAGTTATTGCAAATAAGGGAAACCATGGGACCTGGCTTTGGGCCTGGCTTACTTCACTTAATATAATTTTTTCTAAGTCTTTCCATTTCCTAACAAGTGAGGAAATGTCATTCTTTCTGATGAAGGCATAGAATTCCATTGTGTATATATACCACATTTTCTTGATCCATTCATCTACTGAGGGACATCTGGGTTGGTTCCATATATTAGCTATGGTAAATAATGCTGCAATAAACATAGTTGTGCTGGTGGCTTTAGTATGCTCTTGTTTGTGATCATTTGGGTAAATTCCCAAAAGTGGAATTGCTGGGTCATAGGGGAGCTCTTTCTGGAGTCTTTTGAGAAACCTCCATACTGTTTTCCAAAGTGGATGAATAAGTTTATACTCCTACCAACAATGCAGTAAGGTTCCCTTCTGTCCACATCCCCTCCAGCATCTGTTGTTATTAGAGTTCTTGATTATAGCCATTCTAACTGGGGTGAGTTGGTATGAAGAAAGACAGCCTCTTCAGTAAATGGTGCTGGCAAAATTGGCTAACTACTTGTAGAAAACTAAAGCTAGATCCTTATATATCACCCTGCACCAGAATCAACTCCAAGTGGATCAAACACCTTGGAATCAAAGCAGATACCCTGAAAACATTACAGGATGGAATAAGAGAAACCCTAGGTCTCCTTGGCACAGGCTGAAATTTTCTTTTTTTTTTTTTTGGTCCGGTCGTGGGGCCTGAACTCTGGGCCTGGGCGCTGTCCCTCAGCTCTTCAGCTCAAGGCTAACGCTCTACCACTTGAGCCACAGCACCACTTCTGGCTTTTTTCTTTTTGCTTATGTGGTGCTGAGGAATCGAACCCAGGGCCTCAGGCATGCAAGGCAAGCGCTCTACCACTGAGCCACCTTCCCAGCCCCACAGGTTGAAATTTTCTTAAAAGAGACTCAGAAACACAACAAATCAAAGGAAGGTTGGACAAATGGGATTGCATGATGCTGTAGAGCTTCTGCATGCAAGATCAATAGAAAGCCCACAGATTGGGAGAAGATCTTCTCTAGCCATACAACGGATAAGGGTCTCATATCTAAAATATACCTGGAACTCAAAAAATTAAATCCCCTAACAACAAATCCTCAAAGAAACAACTGCCCAATAAATAAGTGGGCTAAAGACTTAAAGAGAGAAACTTCTCTGAAGAGGAAAGAAGGATGGCCAATAGACACATGAAGAAATGCTCAACCTCCCTATCCATAAAAGAAATGCAAATCAAAAGAATCACGTTTGAGTTTCTTCGCTATTTCTTCACTATTGCTGAGCCCATGGAAGAGAAGCTGAAACAACTAAGCAATGATGGACAGAGGAACTTGTTTAGCTTCAGTCAAGGATATGAAGCCGGTACTATGACACATCCACACAAGTGTGGCAGGCACAAAGGAATGAGTCCAGATCTTATGCATGCAAGTTCTCTGAATTTCTACCAAGTTCAACTTTTGTTGTTTTCTGCATTACTCCTTCAAGAACTTTTTTTTTGGGGGGGGGGAGGGGAGGAACGTATTCATTTGCTTCATTCTCACCTCACTGGTAGAAACTGCAAAATATATATCTAAAAGTGAAAACATTGTGCACTGTGCCTATAAAAGTGTGAAAAATTATGAATTTTCAATCATCGAAATAGTCTGAAATGGGGAATGGAGAAAATGGCATTAAAACTCTTGAATTTATTTCTTTCCCTAGTTCTTCTTATCTGTGAGGTTCTGAATGAGGTTAAGAAGATCTCAAAATATATGCAAGAAGTCAAAATCAGCCTTAAAACAGCAAACAGCAAAATGAGCTTTAGAAATACTGCTTGGAGTATAGGGCCTGTAGCTCACGCCTATAATCCTAGCTAATTGGGAGGTTGAGATCTGAGGATTGCAGCAGTTAGAAGACAGCCAGGGCGGGCAAAGTCCCTGAGACTCTTATCTCCAATTAACCACTAAAACCACTGGTGAGTGGAACTGTAGCTCAAGTGGTGGGGGCTAACCTGGAGAAAAATAACTCAGGGATAGCACCCCAGGGGGCTGAGTTCAAGCCCTAGGACCAGCACACACACACACACACACACACACACACACACACACACACACACACACACAAGTTCTAAATCTTCTCTGAAATGGTTCCAGTTGCTCTTATGTGAGTCAAATCCCAGGTTCTTCACCTGCTTCTGCTTCCTCTGGGGAAAACTTGCCCATGCGGCCTTGTGAATGATCAATCCCCAGCAATGTTTCTGGATTGATAAGTCAGAGGCTGGGCAAAAGCAAGCCAGGGCCGGCTCCTGTTACTCCTCTTTGCCCTGCTACTGGATGGTCATTTCGACACCCAATCAGCGTGGAGTTGGTGTTCTCTGCCTTGGTGGGTGGAGAGAGCCTTTGCAAGAGGCCGAGAGAAAAGCCAAGATGAAGCCGCTCCTGTCTCGTATTTGCTGGGAAGACATTTGCACTTTGTTTAATGATTTCTTTATAGCATACACTGTGTGAAAAAGAAAATTAAGGGTGTGTGTGTGTGTGTGTGTGTGTGTGTGTGTGTGTGTGTGTGTGTGTGTGTGTGTTAATGGCTGCTTTCCATTTAAAGAGAATATTGGTTCTGGTTTGCTGAGAGGCAGGGAAATGAGTAAGCTGAATTTTTCATGGTGATGGACTCACTTCTCAGGAAAGCTTTGCACTGATACATCTTTTCCCTGTTAATAAGAAGCTATGTGCATTTCTTAAAAGAATCTCAAAATGTATAAAGGCTGATGCTTCAAAGGAAAACAAAATGCTTCACATAAAAGAGATACCACATGGTGTTGGTCTATCTAGAGTTCCCAGGCTGTTTCAGTGTTACTGTTTCTTGAAACATCAATACTGCAATGAGATACACTAAAAGCTGAAGTATCTATGTGTACACTTAATTAGCAGTGGTTCCTTGATCGGTAAGTCGCAGACTACTTGGTTCAAATGATTCACACCTTCTGTTTTAATGCTTTAAACCTGCTTCTCAAATCAGTATAAGAAAATAATTATAAAAGTATAAGAAATTATGAACTATAAATAAAATACTGGTTGTGTTGTTTATTAATTGATGGCCAATGGTATTGACTGAGTCTGCAACTGGATTTTTGTCTACCCAATAAGTTTACCAATCTCCTTATCAAAATACAAATGTGGGATTAGCTAATTCTGGTGATTTATCACAGCAAATATGAGAGAATGCATGGCCAAAGTTAGCCCTTCCCTGGAGTTCATAAATAAACACTCATCGGAAAGCAACTTCTCTCTTTGCAGCTGGATTACTACATTGGGCCAGTCAGAGGACAGGCTTCCCAGGACAGGATCCATAGAAGAAGTAAAGAACAGCTCGTAAGACTTGAAGACAGACGGAGGGAAAGAATGGAGACTGGGCCATCGCTACAACTTCCCTCTCAGCCTTCAGATTTATCATTTGGTATATCCTGCTACCTGAACAATGAATGATCTCTTATTCTATTTAAAAATCATTCCAGTGTCTACAATTGTAATAAAAAAGTCCAGCTCCAAGCATATGTCATTTTTATAGCACTTAATTTTCCACATGTGGTCTATTGTTCAAGGAAGACTTTAGCAGGTGCATAAAGAGGCATAAGAAGAGACTGGGGGTGTGGCCAAGTGGGGAGGTGCTTGCTTAGAAAGCTTATGCCCTGAGTTTAACCCCTACTACTACAAAGCAAAAGAAACAGGAATTGATGTGCAAGAGTCATCACAATTAACTGGGTACTGGTAGCTCATGTCTGTCATTCTAGCTACTCAGGAGGTTGAGCTTTGAGAATTACAGCTTGGAGTCAGCCTAGGTGGAAAAGTCCAGGAGATTCTTAGCTCCAATTAACAAAGAGCTGGGAGTGGAAGTGTGATCAAATGGCAAAGCGAAAAGCTTACTTGAGAACATGAGACCCTGAGTTCAAGCCCCAGTACCGACCAGCACTCAAATAAATAAGTATATACAGCCAGGAGGCTGAGATCTGAGGATCAGGGTTCAAAGCCAGCCAGGGCAGGAAAGTCCATGAAACTCTTATCTCCAGTAAACCACCAGAAAACTGGAAGTGGCATTGTGGCTCAATAGTAGAGCGCTAGCCTTGAGCTGAATTGCTGAGGGACAGCATCCAGGCCCAGAGTTCAAGCTCCAGGACCAACAACAACAACAAAAACTATATACGTTAAAAAAAAAATCAACAATTAAGATACAGATCAGCTCTATCACACAACAAAATACTGTTCATCCTATTGTATTCGGGCCCTGCATACAATCCCAATCTTTGAGAACCAGCAAATTCTTTTCCATCTCCAAAGTTTAGGATTACAGACTTTTCTGTGTAGGGTTAGATAATAAAGATTCTTAGCTCTGTAGGTTATATGATCTCTTTTGAGACTCTTCATCTTTGCCATGGAACAGATACTATGTACAAATATATGGCTGGATTTCCCCTGCAAACTAAAGAGGTTGCTGACCTTGGCTTGACCCAGTGCAGTTTGAGTTCATCCATCTTCTTGCCTGTATTAGTAGCTACTTCCTTTGGACTGCTGAGGCATACTGCATCGTTTGGATATGTCAGCACTGCTGGTGCAGTGGTAGGCTGCAAGAGTTCTATAGTGAGCATGTATTACAGTTATTTATCTATCCAATAGATAAAAGACATTTGGGATCTTCCCCGTTGTTGGTGAATAAAATTTCTCAGTTGTTATGAATAAAGTTGTGCTATGATCTGGACGTGTCCCTTAAAGCTCATGTGCTGAAACTTAGAAATCATTCAGTCTCAAATGACTTGTTATAGCAGCCCAGAAAAAAAATTAAGACAAACTAGTGTAGACATTTATATACACGCTTTTGTATGAATTGAAGTTTCATTTTTCTTGAGTGAAAGACTCAGAAGTGCGATCATTTGCTGAGGTGTAGGGCTAGTATTGCCTGTTTAGTTCAGTGAGAAACTCACACTCACCAGCAAGGTGTAACAATCGAAACTGCTCCTCAGCTTTGCTGGTGCTTGACATGATTAGGTTTATTATTATTATTATTTGTTGTTGTTAGTGTTATTTTTGGACATTCTGTGAATTTTGAAGAGAATAACTGAAAATATTACATGCCAAATAGAAAACCTGCAGGGAGAGTTTGAGAATCACTAATCAGATTTACCACTGAGTGAGGTTAGGAATCACTAATGAGTTACCCTATTGAGTAGAGACTCAAGAATCACTAATCCAGTACACCATTAAATGGGAGTCAGGATTCACTAAGCAGTTACACCGCTGAATGGGATTCAGGAACTATCAATCAACTACACCACTGAGTGGGGGTCAGGAACCATGAATCAGCTGCACCTCTGAGCATACTGAGCCTACATTGAAGGAAGGAATCAGGGAAACCCCCTGCTTTTGAGAAAAGCAACATTTCATTGAATAACTTGTCTAATAGTTTGGGACAGTTAATGAGTCTCCAAATTAGATTATGATTTGAGAAATGTGTGCTTTGCAGTTAAGCTAATGCTCACCTCTGGATAGCTCTCAGTGTGAGGCTGGGTTGGTGCGTCGGTGGTGACAGATGTACGGTGGTCAGGCTGGCCTTCATTCCAAGCTGGTGGCTGTAAAGTTGAAGCCTGCTAAAGACCTGTGGGCGAGAAAGACACCTCAGTGCGCACAGCAGAATTGATATAGTGAGCTAGAAAGATCTTGAAGTTAAAAAGGAAATTATCTGAAAAACAAACAAGAATGCCGAATGAACATACAGAGAACTGCACAACCACCTTAGACTTTCAAGAAAGAACCAGAAAAGTCTGAGAAACTGTGACTAAAATTACCAATACTTGCAAATATTAATCTTAAAGAAATTTGTTGGGTTTGGGGTCAGTTTCCCTACTCTCCTTTCCTTCCCATGTATTTATACTTTAGAATTTTAGATAAATTGTACCATACTAGCAACTTGATTTTTCCTTCCATTTTAGCCAGTGAAAATCTATTCCACCACCCCATTCACCCTGGGCATCTATGCCAACACTTATTTATATATTCTTAAGGACTGTTTCCTGACCTACGCCATTGCCAACAATGATTCTATTATCCTATTTGCATTTCCTTTTTTACCATTATTTCTCATTTCTTTATTATTTTCCCCTCTAATTTTTTCTCCTGCCAATTTGGAAATTATATATTGCACTTTAGGACTGCAAATCACCCTTAATATACAACTATGGCCAGATGCCAGAGGCTCAGATCTGTAATTCTAATTACTCAGGAGGGTGAGAGCTGAGGATCACAGTGCAAAGCCAGCCCAGGCAAGAAAGATTGTGAGACTCTTGTCTGCAATTAAGCACCAAAAAGCTGAAGAGAAGGTGTGTCTGAAGTGGTAGAGTGTTAGCCTTGAACAAAAAGCTAAGGGATAGTGCCCAGGCCCTGAGTTCAAGCTCTAATACTGGCAGAAAAATTAAATAAATATAAATATCTAAATATATATTTTTTCAAAAACATTTAATGCCTTTCAGTATTTTCATTTTCTTTAAGACACAAACCTTATCAAGACTTCACCATTCTTTTTTCTCCACTGTTTTTATCTAATAGTTTAAAATTTTTTACCACAAAAAATAGTGAGAAATGTATGGAAAAATAGTTTAACACTAATTTTTATTTCTTCTTATGATGAATTTTGATTCTTGCAAGTCAGGCTATGACCTCATTTCTTTTTTTATCTGGTTTATTTTTGTTTTGTTTTTGTTCGTTTGTTTTGAGACAGGATTTCACTACTTAGCCAAGCTGTCCTTTAACTTGTAATCTTGCCTTCACCTTCAGGGTGCCATGATGATGTGTGTGCTGTACTTTGCTCAGCATGAATTCACTTACTTTGACCTCCTGTCATCATATCTGTAGCGGGGGTCAGTTGGTTGTAAACATTTTTGGCTACAGTCTGTGAATAGCTCTTAATCTCCATCTTGAATCCTACATTATCCACACTGACCTTTGTTCCTTGGTCACTTGGAGGAGATTTGTAGATTACCGTGCATCATTGCCAGTGGCAACAGAGCTGCCCGTCCACCTGCCATCCCTCTGTAATAATGGCTCTCCCTCTAGGAGGCCCTCTATGGACCAGTGTGCCCAGCACAAGTACAGACTCACTTCTACTTCTACGCAACTCTAAGGTCAATGTTGCCAATATTTTGATGCGATGAGTACGCCATTGCAGAATCTCTTGGTCAATATCCACGGTCAGTGGTGATAGGGCTGGGCTTGTAGATTTATCTTTGTAACACTCACTACTCTGAGTGTGCTTTGGGGCCAATGAAGCAAATCCATCCCTGAAAACTTCTGAACTCAAGACTCTTCCCTATCTCTGTTTTCACACTCTCCCCTGCTTACTCTCACCAATCCTGGGGAGAATCTTGTTTAATCCAGAATCAATGCGCCTTGCATTTTAAACATTAAAAACTTCTTGTATTATCATTAAGTAGCTGTACAAAGGGGTTTAATTCAATGTGCTAATTTATGAGCACAAAGCAGGCTGATCGATGTCATCCCCTTCCATCCTTCTTTCCCATCTCTTCCCGCTCCACCCATCCCTCTCAAGCAACATGGTTCCATTTTCACATATATGCATTGAATATTATTATTGTATTCTCCCACTCTTCCTCTCTCCATCTTCCTTTCTGACCTTCCCCTCACAACACATGTTTCCATTTCCTGGTGTTCATGTTGTTAAACTGTTAGTCATTCCTAGAAATTACACCAGTGGAATTCTCCCATGCATGTACCATACTTTGTTTAATTTGTCAATTTGTGTATAACTGCATTTGACCCTCGTATATATTTTCAACTTCTTTTCAGCCAGTTCATCTAGAGATAATTTCATTATCAAAGAATTGATGTTTAAGTAAGGACATTTTTCTTACATGTTTATTGAGCAACTACCATATAATTTGAAATTCCAGGGATGATGAAGACTTTCCAATGATTAATTGTCAAGTGAGTCAAGTTGAACTAAAATAAATGAAGGCATTAAGGATAATTTATAAGAACCAAAATTCACCATAAAAAGAGACAAGAAGATAAGTATAAATTGGCATGAAATTACTAGAAATAAGTTGGTTAATAATAAAAATAGGAAGAGTACTAACATCTTCGTCTTGTGTCCTGCTCTTGTTTTTGAACTGATTTGTATGTGTTGGTTAACTTGATTCTCACCACAGTCCCGTGGGGTAGATTGGGAATGAGGTATCTCATGCCCACTTGATAGGCAAGAAGCCCGGCTGTCAGAGAAATCCATTAGCCTAAACAACCTATGGCCTGGCAATAAGTGTCTTATAGGTGTATGTGGTATGAGGAAAATTGTCTTTCCTATCAAAATGTGTTGCTTAAAATTCCTGCTTTGGCCTGGTGGCTTGGCTCTTGTTAAGGAAAGGAACTGCGTGGGATAAGAGATTTTTGAAATGTAAGGCTTTGTCTTACACTGGTTTCTTTCCAAGGTGGAATCATGACATGCCCCACACTGCTCCAGAAAGAGCAGAGGGTGTGGGTATATTTTGAGATTACAAATCACCTTATGTAAATAAATTTTACCCATTCGAACTAGCCAATCAGGAGCAGATTGTGAACCTGAGTTCACCAAATCGGAGCAGAGGGGCGGGGCCTGATGTGGTAGAGATAACCTATGTACATATAGCTTACCCTCCTCAAGCCAGCCAATCAGGAGCAGATTGTGAACCTGAGTACACCCAGTTGGAGCAGAGGGGCGGGCCTGATGTGTTAGGGATAACCTATGTAAATTCATCTTACCATCCTCAAACCAGCCAATCAGGAGTAGATTGTGAAGCTGAGCTCACCCAATCAGAGCAGAGGGGTGGGGCCTGATGTGTTAAAGATAACCTATGTGAGTGCATCTTACCGTCCCCAAACCAGCCAATCAGGAGCAGATTGTGACGCTGAGCTCACCCAATTGGAGCAGAGCGGCCTGAAGTCTTCGGGATAAATGAGGGACCGGCCTGCTTGCCTTGTGTGCCAGCTTGCTGGATTCTTGGCCCGTGGCAAGCCTTTCCGTGCAGAAGTACGCTTTGTGTGACAGAAATCATTATTTCCGTGTCTCCTGTTGTGACTCCGGCGGTTCTTGGAGCGCCTGTTTCTAACAGTGGTTAAGAGAGGTCTGGGGCTCCCAGCGAGGTCTATGATGCCCCCTGGTTGCCTCCTCCTGCCCCCCACCCCCTGTCATGATTTAATAGCCTCCGAATGCAGAGGCAACTGCGCGTGCGCCGGGCGAGATGGTCCACTCGGGAAGACGTTCGTGGGCGGGCGTGCAGACGCTGGGGGTCGTGGGAGAGCAGATTCTCCCACCGGTCACTTTCTTCCGGTCCCTGTCTCGGAGCGGAAAGACTCGGCGTCCCTCCCAGCTCCGGCCTTTCACAGCGGGCTTTCTGCTTTCTGGGGCTCCGGCCTCACCCAGGAGGCGCCTGCCATGGTGTGGCCCCCCCCCCCCCCGCCCCGCTTTCACCGTACCCCGCCTTCTTCTTTCTCTCCACTCTGAGCTCCCGAAGAAACGTCGATCGAAACAGCATCTGCTTGGAGTGACCATGTGTCGGTGACGTTCGGACATCTGAAAATACTCACGTGTTTTCACGCGCAACCCGTCTGAAAACGGCTCCCCGCGGCTGCACGCGAGAGGCCCGCGCGGCTCAGCCCAGCCAACTCCTCCGCATCCCAGGGCTGGGATCCCGAGGACCGCCGTTCAAAGCCACCCTGGCGGGTGGGGTTTTGAGACGCCAAGGAACCATCCACACCCCGGGAGTGGAGGTGTGGCTCAAGCGAATGAACAGGCCCAGGGACGACGATCATGCTCCGGGTTCAAGCCCCAGCCGTGGAACACACACACACACAATGTGCGACATCGATATATCTCGCATGAAGAGTGGACACCTTAGCCTGTGTATGAATTAATTACTGGGTCATCTTAATACAATGCAAGCCTCCATTTGACAGGTTTAATCATAACCGTGCTCCCGGTTGGCAATCAGAGGCAGCTTCGAAAGCAGGCCACGCCTACCTTGATTGACAGGGGGATCAATTAGCTTAGAGAGTGAATCCACGCGGGCCTGGGAGTGCAAAGGTGTGCGCACACCTGCCCGGCGCCGCTGGGCGTGGATTCACGTGGTCATCGACTGATGGTGAAATCCGCGTTTGTCAGGAGCCAGGATGGGGAATGGCAGGAACTAAAGGAGCAGGTCGGAGGAGGAGGAGGAGGAGGAGGAGGGGGACAAAGGCTGCTGGGGGGAGGGGGCATGTGGCGGGTGCAGCCTGGGCAGTCACGTGATGGACACGCCCCCCCTGGGAGGCGACTGCAGCCAAGGCCAGGGGAAAGGCAGCCGGAGCAGCCAGGCCTCCCTGACCAGGCCTTGACCTGCAGGAAGTCCTGCCCCCTGGGGTTACCAGCAGGAGAAGCTGGTGAGGTGTGAGCAGAGAATGCAAGGGAAAACAACATGCACTCTCTCCACGACGGCGTGCAAGCAACCGGCCACACTGTGGGGACTGGAGCAGAGGGGGAGGGCGACCTGGGTGGGGGGGAAGAGGGAAAGGAGGGGGGACGCCCTCCCTGCGGGCTCCTGTGGCCTCCCAGATTCTCAGGGCCCGGATACTATCCGTGCTCTCAGGAGAGTAAGAGTGGTAGCAAAGGACACGAGCCACATCCGGGCTCAGGTCCACCTGTGAGGATGGTGGTGGTGGTGGTGGTGGTGGTGATGATGATGATGATGATAAAATGCCTTCACCTTCGGATGGCAGGGGGGCAGCGGGAGGCCAGGACCTGGGGTACACGCTTTACATGCACCAGGAGCATGTGTATACCATGCATGTACTTCCATTGCGTGTATACACACCATATTATATATATGCAAACATACGTGTCTATCCACAGGCACGCACACACAGACAGACACACAAACCGTGGAATTCTGCCCTCCATCAGGAAGAATAACGGTTGTGACATTTGTAGGGAAACGAGGGACCTGGAAAAAATGTCAAGTGAATTAAGTCAGGCCCAGAGAGAAAGGGACACATGTCCTCTCTCCCATGGGGAAGTTAGAGCTAAATGATAAATACATGTGGAACACATCTGCAGAGCCGAATATGTACACACACAGACAGATGGACTGAAGTTTGGTATAGGCAAGGGTGACCCCAAGGGTGTGTGCCTACGAACCTTGACATACAGTTTAGCACAATGAACACTGGGAAGCTGAACCACGTTTTTTTTTCGAGAGCAAAAGGGAAAGGGAGACAAGGAATGGAGACAGGAATGGTGGGTGATCACAGTGCTAATCATCAATGTACACATGTGACAATGGTACGGGTGACCCGAGGGACTGGGGCGGCTGGAAGAGAGGCGAGAAGGAGGAGACAGCACTCAAGATGCCTTATACTCATAATTGACATGGTGAATTGAAACGCCATTGTAGAACTACTTGAAGATGATGATAAAAAAAAGAGATGACGATGTTAAGTGAAATGAACCCCAAGATAGGGACACAACTTGCTTTTTCTTTCTTATGATTGTTTTTAACGTATCTAAAACATACTATGTGATTTTTTTTTCTTTTGTATGTTCTTCCCCCACGGTATAACCCTTGTTTTCATTGTATTTGACGTGGGTGCCCTGCATCTTGTATATACATTTTTCTAATTTGGGGAGGGGAAAGAAAATAACAAAATGCTGAAATAAGGATACAGGTTGACCCATTGTAACAATGACATGTAGAAGATATTATGTTGCAAACTAACTTTATTCTGGGCACCAGTGGCTTATGCCTGTAATCCTAGCTACTCAGGAGGCTGAGATCTGAGGATCGAGGTTCAAAGCCAGCCGGGACAGAAAAGACCGTGAGACTCTTATCTCCAGGAAACCACTAGAAAACCAGAAGTGGTGCCATGGCTCAAGTGGTCGAGCGCTTGCCTTGAACTGAAGAGCATAGAGACAAAGCCCAGGCCCAGAGTTCAAGCTCCACAACCGAAAAAAGAAAGAAAGAAAAGAAAACAAACTTTACAACTTGGGGTGGAGAGGGAGGAGTTGGGGAGGTGGAGAGAGAAGGGATGGTAGGAGAAAAACAAAGGAGGAGGTAACAATACTCGATAGGAAATGGACTCATTACCTTATTCATGTAATTGCAACCCCTCTGCACACTAATTTTACAATAAAAAACATAATTTTTTAAAAAAGATGATGATGGTGGTGGTGGTGGCAGTGATGATAATGAGATAAAATTGTGTGGTTTCTGCTTGAACACGAGGCTACACAGAGTCCCGAGAGTTCTGTCACCGAGGATTCCATTTCTACTGTCATCATAGAGCTTTTTATTTGGGGACACATTTAGCCTCTTTGGGGCCACAGGAATGTAATTTAAGAAATGAGTTCTTCAAGCCCCTTAGCACATTTAGGCTGTTTTATTTATTTACAGTTCCATTAGTGGGCTCTCAAGGCTTTTGATTAAGTTGGTATTCTTCTAGGCTATCTTAGAAATCTCCACTAGGCATGTGTGTGAAAACTGAATTCCATCAGATTTTAGATTCTTTGTATGTGTGTGTGCCAATCCTGGGGCTTGAACTCGGCCTGGGCACTGTCCTTGAGCTTCTTTTGTTCAGGCAAGCACCCTGCCACTTGAGCCATAGCTCTACTTCTGACTTTTTATAGTTAATTGAAAATAATAGTCTCACAGACTTTTCTGCCTGGTTTGGCTTTGAACTGTGATCCTCAGATCTCAGTTTCCTGAGTAGCTAGGATTACAGGCATGAGCCACTAGTGCCTGGCCAGATTTTAGACTTTAATAGCAGGTATTAGCTAAAAGCATATAAGACATTAAAATTTATTTTTAAATGCACTCATGAGAATGAACATGAATCCAGAGGCTCACAGTGTAAAATGGCTGCAGAAGCCAAAATCAGGGCGCTTTTCCTTTAGGGAGGCTCAGCGTTTGGGGGCTGTCAAAGCAACTGGCCGCATGCACTCCACAAGCTGTGTGTGGAGGGAGGAGGAGGAAGGGCAGCAAGGAGGAAGGGCTCCTGCCATGCATAAGGAGGCCTTTATGCTATGGTTTGCAGTTCTCTGCAATGGCCTTCTAGGTTTCTTAGAGATGGCTGTTTCTGTCTATAGGGACTATATTTCCAACAATGTAGCATTTGGGGCAAATGTTTCATTTTCTCTTACATGGCTTTCCAGGTCAATGCATGCTGTAAAGTTTCTATTGTCACTCTTCTCCACCAAGAGATGTGTCCCGGGGGCCATGGGACAGCAAGTCTAACTGGCCAAACAAGAAACACTAGATGTTTCTAGAGTCAGTGTCACAATGGAGTTGACTTAAACATTTTCATGTTATATGATATGGCTGAATGGGAAATTCACATTTGAATAAAGCACAATTTCAAATAAATGGCAGCTTAAAGCACTCTGAAGGCCTGGAGGTGGTGATTGGTCAGGGAGAAAACGTGAGAACATTCTTTTGTTGTTACATTTCATGCTTTTATGGAAACAAAGACATACAAACTAATGGATCTCCTAGTGCAATTTCCATACAGGAATAGAGCCTGCATTGGTCATGTCACCCACCCCCTCTACCCTCCCCATACTCTGCCCCCCTCCTCCCAGTCCTAAAGAGTCCCCCTGTGAGAACGTTCTCTGGGATTTGAGAGACTGCATTTCAACCTGTGGCTGAGCATAGTAGTGCCACACTTCTCATCCCATGACAAAGGAAATCACAAATAGGAAGATTACTGTCCAAGCCAGCCCCAATAAAGGGAGCTCCTATCTTGAAAATGCGTGCAAATAAGCAGAGGTGGAGTAGCTCAAGTGGGAGATGTCTGCTTACCAAGAGGAAGGGCCTGGGTTCAAAACCCAGTACCAGCCAAGAAAGGAAAGAAGCCATGAGTTGTAGAGCATAAGGAACAGCACCAGGAAAAAAGGGGACGTTTGTGCTACATTTTTGAGGAGTGTAAGTTCAGCTAAAGCAATGTGAAATCGTTAAGGGATTTCAAAGGAAGAGAGCAACACTCAAGGAAAGGGTTCGCTGTAGAATGCCAAAATAGTTTCCCCATTTATCTGCAAAAATGATTGGACTGAAAATTCATTTAGATTGGGGCATAAAGGCACGTTGGATGAACACTGTTGCTATTGTTCATTTTTCCAGAGAGAATTTATTTATCCCACAAATAATGTCCTGGTTACTTGGCACAGTGTTGGAACCAAATGAGAAAGAGCACCTCCCTGTATGGTAGTACATATTTGTAATCCCTGCACCTCAGAGGCTAAGGCAGGAGGATCTCAGATTGAGGCCAGCCTGAGCTACATAGTAAGACCACTGCCTCAAAAGAAGGAAGAGAGGGAGGGAAGGAAAGAAGGACGGAAGGAAGGAAGGAAGGAAGGAAGGAAGGAAGGAAGGAAGGAAGGAAGGAAGGAAGGATGGAAGGAAGGAAGGAAGGAAGGAAGGAAGGAAGGAAGGAAGGAAGGAAGGAAGGGAGGGAGGGAGGGAGGGAGAGAGGGAGAGAGGGAGGGAAAGAAGGAGGAGAGGGAAGGAAGGAAGTGAGGGAAGGGAAAAAAGGAAGGAAAGAAGGAAGTGAGGGAGGGAGGAAGGAAGGAAAGGAGGGAGAGAGGAAGCAAGGAAGAAAGGGAGGGAGGAAACCAGCTAGGTTCTTGTGGCTCACACCTGTAATCCTAGCTACTGGAGAGACTGATTTCTGCAGATCAAGATTCAAAGCCAGCCCAATTAGCCAGGAAAACACCAGAAGTGGATGTTTGGCTCAAGTGGTAGAGCTCCCGCCATGAGACAAATGTTGATTGAAAGCATGAAGCCCTGTGCTCCAGCAAAAAGAAAAAAAGTGTCCTCCTCCTCCTCCTCCTCCTCCTCCTCCTCCTCCTCCTCCTCCTCCTCCTCCTCCTCCTCCTCCTCCTCCTCCTCCTCCTCCTCCTCCTCCTCCTCCTCCTCCTCCTCCTCCTCCTCCTCCTCCTCCTCCTCCTCCTCCTTCTCCCTCCCCCCCCACTTCCTGCCCAAAGTTAGAAAACCTCCTTGGTGCTGAGCTTACTGCCCCTCTGTACCCTGGGGAGGAAACCCCATATCCAGGTGTTGGGGTGAAGCTCTTGTTAGCAGCCCCAGAGGCCTTGTGCATTTCGTTGATCAATGCTTCCAGGAGAGACACCAACTCAAATGTTAAAATCTGCAATAATCCAGGCTCTAAACCCCTTTCAGTGCTGACACAATGCTGTGGATAGAAAATTCCATACTTCATCCCACATGAGCAGTCATAGCCTCAAGGCTGCTGCCAAACACAAGCTTTACTAGAACATGGTACAACATTCCCTTCAAGAACAGGGACCGAACTGGTGGGTCATGGTTCAAAGCCTGCCAGGGCAGGCCAGCCTGTCAGACTCTGATATCCAATCAACTGCTAAAAAGCTAGAAGTGGAGCTGTGGCTCAAGTGGTAGAGTACTAGCCTTGAATACAAAAGCTCAGGGACAATGCCCAGGCCATGAGTTCGGGACTAGAGAGAGAAAGAGAGAGAGAGGGAGAGAGGGAGAGAGCACTAGAGAGAGAGAGGAAGGAAGGAAGGAAGGAAGGAAGGAAGGAAGCAGGGATGGAAGGAAGGAAGGAAGGAAGGAAGGAAGTAGGGATGGAGGGAGGGAAGGAAGGAAACAAAGGAAGGAAGGGAGGAAGGCAGGAAAGAGAAAAAAGGATTCAAAAACCTTTCCCAGTTGTATTTCTATACATCACCAGTCTATTATTAACCTGCTTTTTTTCTTCTGCAGTTCTTTGAAGGCCACTGGCAGGGACTTACCTTTGAATGGTGATTTTCCAGAGTTAAAGAATTCCACTGGTGTGTGTCTTGGAGGTTTTTATCTATTACTTAGGTATGAAATAAATTCATTTTCTTGTTTTCTATGCATCCCACAGTTTGGCTTCATCCACTTCCTGCCCACGTGTCTCTGTGTTCTTCCCTAATTGTAGCGCTGCCTAGGTGGATGACATTTGTTCTGATGTTCTTCTGTTTTCTGACTCAAACTCTACCTCTAATTCCTCTTTGTGCCAAATGGGTTCAAGTCTCAGCATGCACGTGTGCGCACGCACGCACGCACACACACACACACACACACACACACAAATTATTATTTATTGAGGATAACTTGTGAATCACTTCTGACATAATACACAAACACTGCACATTCTTTTCAGAGAATACAGAGACTGTAGGAAATGCAGAATGGCAATTCCAAAAGACATGGCAATTCCAAAAGACAGCTTCTCAGCCTGAACTGTGTGCACCCACAGCGAGGTAGTGTCCTTGAACCTTCAGAGAAATGACCTTTTATTAGTTCATCGCCTTCCTAACCAAGCTAGATCCATCCTCTTGAGTCAAAAATCATAGTCTCTCCATAGGATAAATTCTCTTCGTGTAAACACATTTAAACTGTGTTTAAGATGAAATGAGGAGCCTGACGAGAGAGGCATTAGGAATAAAGCGCAGCTGTTGTGTCTGGGTCTGTGCTTGAGAAACAGCTGGAATAGATGCAGTGTTTGGACACATCACTGGAGATGCGCAAGCAGTGCGCTGTTAGACAAAAGGAGCCTTTGCATCCCCGGACGACTGAAGTGGAAAATACGAGAGAATCTTAAACACCAGGGACAGCGCTCAGCTACATGACAGGAATGAAGAGCAAAAAGCCTGGCGAGTTATTGATTATCAGACCGCCCGTCTTCATCCAATCTCTCCCAGAGACAAAGAGAGCTCAGTCCCCACCCTGCCATCCCTTTTAGAAATCAGATATTAACACAGTCTTTTAGAGCATCTAAATGATTTTCACACACTGGATCTGTGCTACCTTGATGTGGTATTGCTGGCCTAACGTGTCTATTTAAATCAACAAATTGGTTTTTGTTGTTGTTTATTTTGGTAGGTATGTGCTGGTTCTTGGGCTTGAACCCAGGGGCTCGTCCTCTTGGCTTTTTCTGTTCCAGGCTGGCATCTACCATTTCAGCTCTACTTTTACTTCTGGTTTGTTGGTTTTTTGGTTGTTTATTGGCAATAAGAATCACTCAGATTTGTCTGGCTGGCTGGCTAGAAACTGGGATCCTCAGATGTCAGTCTCCTGAGGAGCTAGGGTACAGGCATGAGCCACTGGCTCTATGTGCAGTTACAATCCAGCTTTTCAGTCTTGTTATGCACACTGTGAGTCTCCAAGGCTAGCATCTGAACATCACAGACACGGAGCTTTCATTACTGCACAAGATTGCTTAGGAAAGTACTATATTAGAGGCTCCATAGGTAAGTGTTGAATGAATGAATGAACAAACAAATGCTCACCATTTGAAGGGCAGGAAAGGGCTTCTTTTTGTAAAAAAGTTAGATTCATTCTCCTAAAGATGACATCTGCTTTGGGGTGGGGGGGAGGGGCACAAAATTGACCAAATGACATTTGTGTGTGTAAGGTGGCTGTGGGGTTTGAACTCAGGACCTGCTTGCTGCCCTTGAGCTTTTTGAGCTCAAGCCTAGCACTCTACCACTTGAGCCTACAGCTCCACCTCTAGCTTTTTGCGGTTTAATCGGATGTAAGAGTCTCACTGATTTTTCTGTCCCAGCTGGTTTTGAACCAT